>NC_072740.1:4661974-5307391 GCF_026930045.1 Uloborus diversus | reverse complement strand
ACTCAGACACGTTTCTGGACATTACAGAAAGAGGATTCCGAAATACTCAGAAACGTTTTTGAAACTTTCATGAACCACAGCTGCACGATATACTCAGAAACGTTTCCGGATTGTTTTTACAGTGCATGTAACTTACTTCAACTGTCTTACCAAAATAGCAATTGATGTGCTATTTTACCCAACTAACCGTTTTTCTGTGCTGCAAGAGCTTAAAGGAAATTTTGGATTATGTCCTGTGATCCGACTTTTTATCAAAATGCTTGAATATTTTTGGGTTGCCTGTCGATGATCTATCTTCCTTTCTTTCTGCTATTTTATTCAAATGTTTCTGAGTTTTTAATATAACTAGCCATGCTCTTTTACGTATTTCATTACATTATTCAGTTTTCAACTGTTAAAAATAAAGCAGTTTTCCTGCAATTTATTAAAACTTTTCTCCCAATTTTTTCAGTCCTTTTCTCACTTCTACTATTACAAGTGAAATCGTTTAAGCTTCATTTGATCGGAAATCAAATTTTGGAGCAAGACTTTAGCTTAGATTTTAAATGCAATCAAATTTGGTGTTAGAGATAGCTTCAGCACTCAAAAATTGTTATTTAACCAAAAATGTAATTTAAAAAAAAAACGTGTTTATTTTACTATGGCTTCTAAACAAAAGACTTGAACATGTCGATTGACAGTTTACTTGTGTTCCTAAAGAGCTGTTTT
The DNA here is from genome assembly GCF_026930045.1 of Uloborus diversus. Lineage (NCBI taxonomy): Eukaryota > Metazoa > Arthropoda > Arachnida > Araneae > Uloboridae > Uloborus > Uloborus diversus. The sequence continues at coordinate 5,306,683 of NC_072740.1, read as the reverse complement.
CTGAGCCATTAGAAAAACTTCTTTCTTTCCGGAACTGTGCATCGTTTTTTAAAAGGCGCATAAAAAATTATTCCTTCAAATGTGTTGAAGATTGGATACAAATCATACTCGTTTTAAGAACAGTGTAAGATCTTTTTTTTTCTGTCCTACGTTTTGGCACATGATAACTTATCTTCCAAACCCTCCACCGAATCAATTTATCATGCGATCTTAAACGTGTCTAGGATTATCTTGTATTTATCATGAAAGAGAAGTTCTAAATTTTCCGGAATTAGTGAATACTACTGGTAAAGATAGCAGAATGCAAGATTCAAAAGTGAGACTCGCGATGCTTCAAAATTATCGAATGTGTCATCCGTTTGACCTCCTTGACTTCTGAGTCTGAGGTGGGCCCGGGTGGAGTTGCTGTCAGTGGAGGTAGCTGTAACATCTCCAAATGGACGTCAACAGACTACATAATTGCATGACATTAAAGGGTATAATAATAAGTTAGACTCGCAAAATTGAATACTCAGAGATTAAGTCATCAACTTTTTCTTCTTTGATAGTTGCATTTCCAACTAGCATCTCAGGGTTACGTCCAACTATTTGAATATACCTAATGGACAGGTGATTGAGATGGAAGAATTAAACATTTTGAACATTTCCAATGTTTATGCTTCATTTTTGTTTCAACTCATCATCACCGGCTCCGCTTAAAGAAACACGGTGACTGAAACTCTGTTATAATAATTTATGATGGATAATAATAAAAGGAGTTGTGATACCATGCAAGTTAAAAAAAGCTTTTTTCCCTTTCATCTTAACATAATACTTGTCTTCACTTCGGTATTTCGCTTTATTGATGCAGTTTATAAGATAATCTTCCTTTTCTCTCCTGGTTTCTTTCTCTTTCTTCTGATTTATTTTTGGTACAATATGTATCATTGATTCCGGTTTTATTTTCTGTTTTATATCTTAGGCAGCTTTGCTTGCATTTTTTATCCATCCCCAGGGCTATTAAATCAATTAAAATATACATTAGGATCATTCGGTTGAGCATAACACGGTTATTGTTTTAAATTCAGTTTTGTTCTGTTCATTTTGCTTATTTCATGTTTAATCGTGATTTTCGCAAAAACTGCCTACTTTGATGAAGGAAAAAATCCTCGCACGTTTAAATGGTAGATTAATTGAAATTGAGTTAATTTTTTTCTGAAAGTTTGCAGAATATATCGCACGTTTGGAAGAAGAGTGCCACAATACGAAATTTTTAATTTTCTTTTTTTTTTGTTTAAAGTCCTTCAAAGGATGTTATCTTCTTTGGAAAATGATTAAAGATTCTAATATTAACCACTGGAGAGCACAGCAAACTTACTTCTCTTGTGAAATTTCATTTATTCGTATTATGGCATTCTTCTTCCAAATAAGCGATATGTTCGTGTTGAGTCATCAAGAACGTTATCTGGTCGAATTGAAACAAGAAGGAAATTATTTTCAAGTTTTGGGTACATTTTTTAAAATATGAACTGAATCATATTGCATGAAAAAAGAACATCGGAGGACGAGAAATTTAAAATTACAACCGAAAGCATGAAGGGTGAATTATACATAAGCGGATTTATTGACTTGATTATTATCCATGTGATAGTTAAATATTTGAAATAAATATCATTCAAAATATAATTTTTCCGACACTAAATACGGAACGCCAAATATTGAGTTTGGATGTCATCTTTCTTAAATTATTGGTATGAAAAGATAATAAGGTTTTTTACGAAAAGTTTTATAATATGACGGCGAAATAAGAAATATTTTTAAAAGAAATTGCAATGATGTCGAGAAAATGTGCAGATTTCTTTCAATTATTCAGTAAAATGAAGCTGTTCAATTAAAATGAGTTAAAAGAGCTGTTTTTCTCCGTTTGATGTATCTTTGTACTCTTCTAAAATTTTATAACATTAGAAAGTTTATCGGTGTGGTTTTCCCGGAAATAATTAATTAGAGACCTGTAATTGCAAAACAAATTTGTGATTGTTTTCCGATTTTATAAATTGTGAACACAAATTATTAACGTTTAGTTTGTCTGGCTAGAATATTTTTCAGGAAAAGTACCCTACCCGTCTTACCCTCAAAAACACACCAACCCTTTAAGCATCGGATGGGATATCCAGTACAGAAATTTTAAATGCAAGAAAATAATCCTTATGTGCAATGAAATCCTAATTTAGATCGCTATGTAATCAATCTGCCATATGCAGTGAAGCTTAAGAAAGTCATGCAACTGAAATTAATCAGTTTCATAATTGTAAGATACGATAATATTAACTAAGCAATCTTGAATAATTTCTTTTCAGTCTCTCGTTTTTCTCTTTTTACCGAGTAAAATGTTTGAGATGCGGAGTTGAATTATAAATTAAACTCGGAAAACGCCTTCCGTAAGAGTTGGATTTCTTTTTTTTTAGTAATCACGATTGTTTAGCAATCCCGATTGCTTATTGTTCTCATTTGACTGTTTTGGCGTGCTATCATTTTATTTTCCCACCAGCACCCTCTGCGGCATCACCGTCGACCGGCTCCTCACGATGCTGCTCCTATAGCGAAAACCGTCTCCAGGTTGCATCCATATCCTACACGCACACGCATACACACACGTGCATACAAACTTACACACATACACACACTCCTACACACACGAACGCCGACGCATACGCGCGTACACACACAGCACTGCATACACAACATGCACACACATGCATACATACACACACGAACGCCTACACACACAGCACTGCGTACACAACATGCACACACATGCTTACATACACACACACACACAAACACGCACGCACCCACACACATGTGCCTACACAAACACGCGCGCATACATACACACACGCGCTCGTGATTGCGAAAAACATAATTTGAATTCAAGATACCAAAAATTCAAATTATTATTATTATTTTTTTTTTTTTTTGCTTGATTTCACCGCCTTTGCCAGTTCTGCCATTTTCTCGTACAATCATGTGCTCGAGAACATGCTTTACTCTTGCAATGTTTGCAAAGGTAATATTTTCTCGTCAAATTCTGTTAATCCTGTCGTCCTGTTAAACCTGTAATTTCTTTCTGCCCACACATGAGGCAGTGAGAAGCTAAGGGCTGTTGGTGGCAAAATTGAAAATTCAAAGGTAAACCAGTACAAGTGGTAGGTTAATCTCTCCTCTGTTTTGGGGCAAGAGATACTACTAGTAGCCCTGGTTGATGCTGTTACAAAGCATGATTTAGAAAAACTCTTCAATAAAAGTCTAATTAGGGCCTTATCTTTAAACGCGTTTTACTCAAAACATAAAAACATCCACTTACATCCATTTGCTTCTCACTGCCTCATATAAGGATTCTTTTAGTCAGTCTGGAATTCCCGTACAAATCACTTGAAAGGTGGTCATCATGCAAAACGTGTAAATTACAAGTCTTATTTAAAAAAAATTAAAATTAAACAAACTAATAGAGGCAATAAGAGCGTTTTTTTTTAAAGTGAACATAAAATGCAGGGGGGCCATGATGGGTGGAGGGGGGAGGTGGCATTGCGCTGATTGCACGAATAAATTTTTTATGGGGTGAGGGAGTTTAAGAGAGATTTGACAAAGTGTCGTTTGCACCAAGCGAAGTTTGTTAGATTTTTCAAGACAAATGTAGTCGCGCTAAGTGGTTGGGTTACATTAAAAAATACAGAAGTTGATACGAAGATCATGCAAATGATACTCTTCTAGTACTAGTTAATTGAAGCAATGTACCACGTAGCATTGTAGTACAGAAAAAATTTCTCTTAATGAAAATACAGAAAATATTGTCGTGTAGTGTGTTTTTGTCATGGATGGACTAAGAAAACCCAAAATTCTTTCATTTTAAGGTAACCATTGCAAATAGGGTCGGTATGCCGGTAATTTACGAATGGTATGCAGGATGGTTAAAAAGTTACTTCCTCCATATAAGATGTCCTAGCTGCCTATTTGCCTAACCAATCAATCCAAAATTCTGGATATAGGCTGGATATGTGCTCCATAATGTGATAATTTTAAGCAACGCAGTACTCACGGTTACGTCTACAGTGAAAGAATTTCAAAAATGTCAAATGATAACAGGCGATTTCCTTAAATTATTTAATCTGCGCTCTGAATAACCATAAATCGCGATGGAACGATTGGCGTTTGATGTGAATTACTTGTTGTCAATTTCGAACATTGCAAGTGTGTTGCCTTTAGAAGATTCAAAATTCGTTCACTGTAACCGCAAGCGTGAGAACTGCCATGTTTAAAATCATCAGAGAGGTCAAATGTTTGAAAAATTTTAGAATGTAGAGTTTGTGGATAGATTAAATATATTTTGAAAGAAAGTATTCTTGAACACATAAATCAACAAGTTAATAAAAATACTATAAACACTTCTAAAATACACACAGAAAACTAGTTACTTTCTCGAAACGAGCGATGTATATTGCCAAAGCACACTAGAAAGAGACAAAGTGGAAATACTTATTTTTTTAAGCTAATTTTTGAAAACTTAAGTGAAAAAAGGCTAAATTTGTCAGCAGAGGATCTAAAATTCAAGGAACTTAACTTAAATTGGAGGACTCTTATTTTGTGTTGCCATTAATATCTTAAGTGCACCTACCAGTAAATGTACTCAGTCAAAAATATCCACTTATTTTGATTTGTGATTAATAAGCACTACTCTAAACGCTCTTGAATAGCTATAATTAACTTAGCAGCAATTTTGTAAACTATCAACAGCAAATGAGGCTTCCTACAAATAGCGGAAGGATCAAAGGAATGGAAATGCGTGTCATTTTCAAGATACACCGGCAGTTTTAGTTTACAAAAACAAGTACTTCAAAGGGTAACTTCAATGAAATCAATTCATCTCATAATTAAGCCAAATTTTTTATACTTTTCTAAACTGTTTATCAATTCTTTTTAATTGCTTTTTTCTGTTCTCTACAACAGGCTATCACTGAAACTAGTTTTGTTTAGTGTAATTTTAATATTATCTTCCTCTTCTTTGCATTTGCACATGAAGCCAAACAAGCTTTTAAATGTGTGCATTTATCGACGAATCCACTCGACTTAAATGAACCATTGTAGCGTTTAGATTTAACTTCCGATGCTTTCATTGTCAACCGTTGCAATCATTTATAATGAAATATGCATCTTTAAACAATACACTTTCGCTGCCATCCAGAAAATATGTTTTCTAGTTCATATCATATGTTTTTTTCTTTATTTTAGTATACGTCGAAGTTAGGCGTCGTATTTGGTTTTCATTGGCTTCCACGACAATCGAATTATTTTTGACTTTGAGACTGATAAGTAAATGAGAATTTTTCGTAGATAACTAAAGATGATGTCCAGGTGATTATTTTAGGAAAAACAACGGCTGAAAATAGTAATTCATTGTTACAAATATTTTATCATTAGCTTAATTTTACATCATTTAACCTATTTCATCCCTAGCAGAATGTAAGACACAATAGCTCCTGCATGGACTTGCTGATGATTTTATAGGTCATGTAATTAAATTACTGCACCGTCATCCTCTACAAGGCTTTAACATCTTTAAGGCAAATGTTCTCAACTGGAAACATGAAATTAAAAAAAAATAAAGGGAAACATAAAGTGTTTGCTTAAAAATATTATATTAATTAACAAACAAACTTGATTTTTTTAAAGAAAGGGTTTTCTCCTTTTTTAACTGTTGTCTACAAAAATTTCATAAATACATTATTAAAAAGACGAACGCTAATGAAATTTCAGTGTAATAGTAAATAGGAACCATGTTGATGAACAAATATGATAGAAACAAAATATTTATAAAATTGGGGTTTTCAATAAATTATCAAAACTCTAAATTCCCAATTGGGAACATTGGCGTAATTCAGCATACAGCAGCTTTATTACTTCTTTATTTTGCAAAATAAGACTCTCACAACTGCTGTATACTACTATTGATGTATGCAAAAGCTACTCGATGACATTTTAATCTTCAAGTCTGCCAACTGTACTGTTTTCTTGCCCCCTCTTCTTCCTAGGTCTCCATAGCTTTATTACAAAAATGATTTCAGAAAGTCTGCTCTGCAATCTCTTAGTAATAAATTCCTTTCGATCACGTGAAAAATCACCAAAAAATGTGTTTTGAAAGTCTAAACTGTTTACATCAACAGTTCTCTTTCTACCGCATACTAATGTCTTGTTCTTTCCGGGCCAATGCCATGATATCTTGATTTCAGCATGTGATTGCTAATATTTTATTCTCAAGATGACCATAGGATGCATTTGTATGAACCGCAAAATGCACTGCCTCCAAAACTAATGAGGAAGGAAAGCTGTGCGGTTGTACAATTACTCACAATTACATATCTTATCTTGAAATACAGTGGTACTTATGTTCTATTTAATTTTAACTGGTTGTAGAGTTTTACTAAATTTAAATTTTCTAGTGGCATATCATATAGATTTAAAAAACGCATGATAGTAACAAATAACTAATATATGAAACATAAATATATTAAAATTCAGATACTTTAACAAACTAAGTTAACAAACTAAGTTACAGGTAAATACAGCAAAACCCAATTAATTTAAGCATTTTCATCAAATGCAAACTCATTAATAAACGTATGAAACATATTTCTACGCATTCCTGTAAAATGAAGCAATTAGTCTACACATTTCCAGTTTTCTAGGTGAATTTATTGCAATGGTACTTTTTCCGCATCTCTTATCAATTTTTGTTTCATACAAATTTTGCAACATCTCAGGAAAAACAGCATTTTGTTCCAATTTCTACGCAATTGAGGCAAGTTAAGAAATTGTCCTGCAAACTTTATCCTTTTAAATGAACTGTGTGCCACCAATAGTAACTTTTTTGCACTACTTAACATCAAAAAAAAAATCCCACCCAATCGCACGTCAATGTTTTACTGACAATACATTCTGATTTAATCATTAATTACCTTTTTTTAGGAGTTTATTTTCTTTTATCTCCCTTAAGAACACCTTAGTACAAATATTTATCTACAATTTAACGGCAAGATTTTTTTTTTGCGATTAGACATCATATTATATCCAAACGTTAAATCGTAGTTTAAATGATGCTAACGATAGCTTATCCAGCTAAAAGGTTTTTGATATCGATTTAAGGAGATGGTTCAGTTTGAAACCAAAATTCTTCGCCTATTTGGTAAATGACAGTGGTGTTGCAAATAAAGTAAACAGTCGCAGATTATGTATTGGCAGAATTACTTCGGTATGTACGTTTTGCTATTTCTTGCGCTAACTAGCCAAATAATCATTTAATGTGACAAACGTGTACGAGTGGTTTCTTTCAACCAATGATTTATTTTCCTCTTATTACCCTGATACACGGTACACGAAGTCGTGACACATATTAATAAAACCTGCTGGGAATTTATCTCCATGCTCGGCTCCGATTGAGCACACGAAACCCTTTCTTCTCTTAATCATTTTAACTAACTTTCACCTTTCATTTTGAAGCTTTAAGTAAAAAGCAACATTCAACAGTGATATTCTTGAATTACGTATGTATGTATATAATGTTCTTTTTTGCATATCTATCTATCAATACATAGAGAAGGCATTGCACTTTGGAGCAGATTAAAAGTATATTTAAATACGTAAAGGTTATGATAGAAATGTAAAAATCATTTGCTTACCGTTTAAAGAACCCATAAACAGTTGAAAACAAAAACTTTGTTATTTGACAAGGAAATAAAAAATTACTTTTTGCACCTCTGCAATGTATTGCAACACCATATTCAACATTGGGATGCAGAATATTATACCTTGGCACTAATTTATATATATATATATATATATATATATATATATATATATATATATATATATATATATATATATATATATATATATATATATATATATATATATATATATTAAACATGTATAGGTCATTCTCAAAGTGAAGTGGTTGCGAGGTGAGCAAAAAGCTTCCCGCCAAACAAGATGAACAATTTAAAGGATCTATCCATATTTCTGAGGAATTGAAGGTGGGAGGCGGTTCTAATGGAAGTAGGTGTGATGAAAGAGGAAAAGAGGGAGGATGATAGTTTTTCAGATACTTGGCGGGTAAACTAGATAGCATAACTTTTAAGGCTGAGGGTTTTTGGGTTTAGGATGTGTGAAGGCCTTCTTTTTTGTGCGGAAAATTTAAAAGTTTTCTTGGCGGGGAAATTTTTGCAACGGGGTTGTTTTTGATAAGATATCACATCTTTTTGTATTGATGTTATTACTTTGTCTGTATTTTTAGAATTGAGAACTTCAAGTTAGAAAATTTTCAATTGAAACGACGCTATTCTGTGTTTTTAAGGAACAATAATGGCAAGCCTAATTTTAAGTCAATTTATTTTCTGACCACTAAGATTCTAAGTTCGTTTTGCGAGAATTGGGCCTTTTAAATTTTATTGCAATCCTTGTATCCTCTCTGTTGCAAAGAAAACTTTTTGGATGATAAAATACTATGTTTTAATATTATAGTGTTTTCGAGTATTTTACAACTTCGCAATAAATTCTATTACAGTTTCTTTATTTGACGGGTTATTCAACATTTTCATGAAATTTTTTAAAAATGTTTTACAGCTTACGGACTATTTTAATCTAGCTTTTCACTTTTTGTTTAATGACTTTTTTTCTTAAATCGTGGATTATTTTACGTTTTATGGCATAATTTTAGTTGTCTGGTGATGTATCTTTCTTTTGCACTGACATTTAAATTTCCTCCCCCTTAAATATATAAGCCGATTTCTGAGTGAAAATTTTTTCGCGAATACAATACTTCCTTTACAATGTAAAAGGAAGTAAAAAAAATTGAAAAACTCGAAAGTTCATACTGATAAAACGTTCTCTCTAAAACAAAAACATTTATTTATGTTAAATAATTATTAGGCATCCCGCAAAAGGTCTAAAACTTATGATTTTCTTCAAAAAAATGATTTTTGTTTGTAGATATTTTGTTTTAAATGTAAGGTAACTTGTACGAAATTATCAAGCTGAAAAATATAAATAATAAAGCAGGTAACTAGTGATAAATAGAAGTTTTTTCGCTCTCATGCATTACTTAAGTCTCCCAAATAGTACTATAATTGAAAATGTGCTCGCTTATAGAACTGAAAACTTGATATTTTATTTTAACTTCTTCTCATTTATTGAAATCACCATCACTTTCATGATTTGTTGCATTTACTTTTGCATTAATTTTAGCTACAATATATTCGGAAGTGATCATATATATAATTTTAAATTGTTTTTCACTTCAGAAGTTCTCTGATGAAGTTGCTCTGATGATTTACGACTCATTAACTTTTATTTGACATTGGAATGTTAAAGAAATTTTTACAAAAAATGCTAAGCTGAACTAGAACTAGTAGAAAATATAGGAATCGCAAAAATACTGCTCGCTTTAAGCAATGTTTGCTTGTTAAAGCCAGCTTTCCTCTTGTAGACTTAACATAGTAGAACCCAAATATTTCTGGTTTCTTCGCTAAATCAGGTCTCGTTATAATCGAGTTCGGTTATAGAAATATTTAATTTTTTTTGATGGAATATGAATAGAAACAATGATAATTAAACCGCAATAAATAAAAATTGACTAAAATTAGGCCATTTTTATTTATGGTCAAGGCCGGAAAGCAAATACATACTTTAGCTTAAAAATTCGATGTTTATATTGCTTCAGTGATCTCCAAGTGAAAACAAATGCTTATAACATTTCATTTTTTGGGATACAGAGGAAAAAATTCGTATGAGTGATACAACTAGGGGTTACTGTGTAAAATCTGTTTCGAGAAACGGAATGACTAACCCAAAACTTATCAGTATTCCACCAAATGAAAAAGGCTTTCAAAAGAAATAAGGAAGAAGAAAAAAAGACTAAAAGACTGTTCACATTGGCAACTGGAAAAAGGTGTGGCAGGAGTCGGTGCCATGTGGTTGACCTTGGACCGATATACGGAAACGTTTTCCATAGGTGTGGTAGCTCCCTGGACTTAAAGCTGCACTTAAGACGGGGTTACCACATGCTCAAGTCGCCAATTTTTTCCACCGAGGACAAAAATAATGGTCAAAAATGTCAATGATCGCCAAGTCATTGACATATTAACTTGTGTTGCTCGTTTCAAACATTTTATAATTTACAAATGTCGTACTCTCACAACGAGTCCTGACTTTACGATAACCAGAATTTATCAAGAAAATGTGAAATAATTGGTTGGTACAATGTTAAGCTTTCAAGCAACCCTACCCAAATGTGAAGCACCGAATAGAACTTAGCACTTCGATTTATATAACTCTTAAAATTATTGAACCCGTGTTTTTTTATTTTTTTTTGTCGGCAACAGACACCTTTAACGGGGTGAAGCTTACCCCTAAATATTGGATATTTGGTATATTAAAGGGAGTAATATATTCTTTTATTTTAAATTTTAATTCCAAAAATTCAAATAATGATTGAAAATTTGGAAAAATTAAGCAAACTAAAGTTAATGTATATCAAGTTTTTTCCCAGAAATACTATTAAAAGGGGTGAATCATCCTTCGGAACATTACCCATCATGGTGAATGACCCTGAAACTCACATCTATCATAAGAAATTCATGTTATATATCAATAAAATTATATTTTTAGTTAGTTTATTTTAATGTTTATTCTACTATAATTAGGAGAGAAGTTATAGTCATTTGTAAGAATTAACACACTTTTGATTTTTTTTTTTGCACATTTTCTGTTTTTACAGGCCTATGTTTCAAACAATTTTCAAAATAGAAATCTAAAAATTGGCAGGATTATTTATCTTCGTACATGTGTCCTTCATGCCAAATTTTATAAAAATCGGAAATGCTGAGGTCAAGAAGGTGAATTATAGAACATGGAACTGCTCATAGGCAACTAACTGCGCGACGGGGTAAGATTGCGAGGGATGGTATAACCCTACAAATAGTTCTTTCAGAAAAATCCTGAAACACATCAACTTTAGTTTGTTTAGTTTTTTTTTAAATTTTCAATCATTATTTGAATTTTTGTAATTAAAATATAAAGTAAAAGAATATATTGCACCCTCTAATATCCCAATTGTACAATATTTAGGGGTAAATTTCACCCCGTTAAAGATGGTTGTTGCCGATTAAAAGAAAAAAGAAAGAAAAAAAAGACAACACGGTTTCAATATTTTCAAGTGTCTACCGATGTGCTAAGTTTTATTCCAATCGTTGATTCACTTGGGCTATTTGTTAGAGCAGCATAACTTGTTTTTGACGAGTAAAACCCCTTACAGCGAGCAAAAAAAAATTTTTTTTTGACTCATAAAAATTACGAACTGTACCCGTTGGCGATGTACGTGCTAAAAATGTAAAGGAATTCTTTTAAAACTTAGGAACCTTTTTTAACCTTAAGAACTCCCTTTAACGGAATGAAAATCTCTATTTTCCTCTCCCCCTCCAATGTAAAATAACTAAAATGCATGCATATCCTTTAAAAAACAGCTAATTTTAAAGATATTTATTAAGTTGTCAGTAGTCATACCTAAGCAGAACATTTCTGCAACTTAAATTAAAACCAATGACTTTGATATCCTAACTTCGAACTCGGATTATACCATGTTTACCTTGTTCTAAAGTTGATAATGAAAATAATTTACGGTAAATAGTTTTAATAATACATTTTGCAAATCGTCTTTAAATTACCTTACGGTAAATAGTTTTAATAATATATTTTGCAAATCGTCTTTAAATTACCTTCCTTACAACCACCAATCATAGTTGCTGTAATTTCACAATACTTTTGTTTCTGTTTTTTTATGCAGTTACTAATTATTTCACAACTAGCGAATGCCTTAATTCCCGTTTAAAATTTCAGTACAGAAGTGTCTGGATATGTTTCCAGAAAATATTTTGGTATAAATACATACAATAAATACTTTTCCAACGTTTAGCTGCGATCATTTTCACGGAATTTGAAGAGTTGATGGTCATTTAGCTTTTTTTTTAAAGTACTTTTATTGCTATCACTACTAGCAGTAGCGCTGCCATTTAGTTACTTATTTTAACACTTTCTAAAGTTGCTGTCATACTTTTAGAACCCTCTTCGTAAAAATGTAAAGCTTTTAGACTTCTTCATGTCTTTAACACACATCATACTTTTGTCGAGATCATAAACACACTTGTAAGCCATGGAATCTATACGCTTCATTCTCTATAGCGTAAACAATACCTCCGACACTGTTGCAACGGCGGTTGCAGTGAAACAAATAAGTATGCACCTTGAAAATATTTCAACGGTAACATACAAAATCTGTTGAAACTTGAAATGTCCAATCACACGAAAGCCGCCATTAAAATAACATAAGTCATGTGATAGTTCACGTGAAAGCTTCAAAGGCTCCCTTTTTAAGGTGCCAAACCTATTTGGGCTCCGTTAGGCATAAGGTGTCAAAAGGACCGCAACGACATTTTCGAGCCTCCTACTATCACCCCAAGGTTCCGTGTTTTCACCCCAGGGTGCCAAATGGTTTCCATAAGTAACCTGTAGTTTTAACAGCGTGCGTACACTACATGTCTAACTGACATACCCGATTGCTCTGAGAAATTCCAGTTGAATATTCTGCTCAGAATACCTATCTTAACTGATCGCCGTAAATATATTAGTTAATGACCCTCGCGGGGAATATAGCGGTAAAAGAATCAAGACTCTTAATGTTAGTGGATAAATTACTATTTTTTACTTGGAGATGGATACATTTTATCGTCACTCAACCTCATTAAGAAAACACTTTTCCAATGCCACTCCATTAAATATTTTAAGCACGTACATTCGAAAAAACGCTGATTTTCAGTTGCGAGTAATTATAAGAAGCTTCATTGCTTACACTGATGCCCTGGATCTTCGTAATGAAATACAAAGTATTAAAGTAATATTTTAGAAAAACGGATCAAGTAAATAACAGAAACAAATTTGAAATTAAATAAACATTTTTTCACAAAAAAAAAAAAAAAAATCAGGAAGGAGCTGTCTAATTTTAGTGAAATTCGTGAATTTGTATATACAGTGGCTTCCAAAAGAATTCGTACACCTACGGCTTTCAACGAACTAGGACCCAATCCATTGGTTAGAATTAATATTTCGGAATAGGTATTTAATTATAAGATCTATGATCAATTATTAACAAAACTACATAAAAAGTTTCAAAAAAATATTAAAACTTAATTTTTTAAAAATCAAAAACCAAAAAGTGCCGGAAATTTTATCTCACAAAAGTCTTCGTACACTTTATAAAATGTCTATATATTATTGAATAATCTAACTTTTGATTAAGTTATTAATTAGTAGAATATCATGCAGTATTCATAACACTTTTTAAACGTCTGGGAATAAATTTCATTCTTTTTCTTTCTTTTTGTTGCGTAATTTCTGAATAAGTGTTCAACCACACTTCGAGTCTTACTGTTTCTAGCTCTATTTTTGTTTTAAAGCCCTATTTTCGTAATCTAGCCTCAATATATCTCTAAATACGTTACATTCAGTTCAAATCTGGAGATTGAGGGGGTATTTTCTAAACTTTAGGACAATTTTCGAGGCACTAGACGCAAACGTTGAAAACCGTGTGCTTCTTATCGTTATCTTGATAAAAACAAGTTGTTTCCAACAACCAAATTTTTGGCTAAGAGTTCAAAATTGGTTTTTAAAATATTTAAAGGAACAGCATGATTCATTATTTCATCAAAATATTCCTAACTACCAAGTCCTAATGCTGATATGCACCCTCACACTAGAACACCTCCACCGTCCTGATTAAATGATCCAACTAAGGTCTTAAGTTCCTAATTTTTTCTTCTACTTACAATTATACAACAATTTAACCAAAAATGTTGAATTAATTTTTATCTGTAAGTAAGGAGTAATTATAAAACGTTTTGAGCTTATTTATCATTGATTTTGCGACGAAAAGCTTAAGCTTTCTGCTTTTCGCACGGCCAAGAAAATTTCTGCAAGAAGAGGTCCCGTGTACTCCAGCTAATCCGAGAACTTGGCGAACAATTTTAAGTGAAAATTAAATGTAAAAATTTTCATTCAACTCTGCAGAAACTTTTACAGCACTCAAAGTTATATTTTTCATATTTTTTTAACTGTAAATCTCCGATCACGCTTTGTTAACTTTGCCGGTTGACCTTTTCTTGCCTTGTTTTCGATCCGATTCCTTTTTTTAAATCCTTTTACCAAGAACTTTACTATATAATGAAATAAATTAACTAGTTTAGAGACATTTCAAACCAATTTACCGCTACTGTGAGGAAAAAATTCAACTTTCGAATATTGTTTGTGGTTTTTTACGAATACAAGCCATTTTAAAGTAATAAGCCCAATATTAAGGAATAAATAAACAAAAAAAAATAAAGCCAAATGACAGTTAAGGGTCAACACAATGCAAAAATAATAAAAAAAAAACGACATATTATAATTTTAATCATGAAGTTATTCGAAAATATTTGAGTGTACGATGACTTTTGTGGCGTGTTATCTCTCTGTCTCTTCGTTTTTTGACCCATTTCAAAAAGGAGATCCGTCAATATTTTGAAGAAACCAATGGTTTGTATTTAGAATGACAGAGGAATGATGTGAAAAAATATTGGACTTCATATTCGAATTCAGTTTCGAGTTACTTTGGTTTTACTAAAAAATTTCAAAGAGTACGAACACTTTTGGGAGCCATTGTAGAGATACTTGAGCAAACATAAAAATGATTACATTTTGGAATTCCAATGATAGAGCAGTGCATTGGAACTGCACGCTTAACAAATTAACTTGGAATTCCATTCCTTTGGATGAATAGTCTTGTGGGCTCAGATCCTACTAGACTTGACCGACCCTCATCGAGTTTCATAAAGATGTTACCATATATAAAGAGTAAAAGTTGTAAATAAAACGTGAAAGTAAGAATTTCTACCTCTTTTACGTGAACTAATCAGGGTTGCCAGGGGTGGAAAGGCGCCTAAAATTTAGTAAATTTTTCCTCATCAAGTTTCCGAAAATCTTTATCATTAGTGAAGAATAAAAGATGGAAATGAAACGTTAAACTAAGGTTGCATAACTTTTTCGGCTTCCTAATCAGGGTTGTCAGGGGATAAAAATTTTTCAACGAGGGAGATAATTTACCCCTCATCGACTTTCCAGAAATTGTTGTCATAAATGAAGAGTAAAAGCTGTAAATAAAACGCTAAAGTTTGGTTGCCTACCTTTTTCCGGTCCCTAAGCAAGGTTGCCGGAAGCTAAAAAGTGCCCAAAAATGAGTAATTTACCCTTATCTCAAAGTTTTTATTATTGAAACTTCGAACAACGGAAATCCTATGATAGGAGCACTTTTGCTTAGGCAACCCTATACCATTGGTTTTGTAATACTTTTACCTACATTTTTTTATATAGCTTATATGGAAACTCGATGAGGGTAAATTACTCGTTTTTCGGACACCTTTTAGCCTCTAACAACCCTGGTTAGTGACCGGAAAAAGGCATGCAACCGTACTTTAACGTTTTCTTTACAGCTTTTACTCTTCATTTATGACAACAATTTTCGGAAACTCGATGAGGATAAATTACTCTTTTTCGGGCACTTTTTAATATCTAGCAACAATGCTTAGGGACCGGAAAAAGGTAAGCAGCAACCTTTCTCTAACGTTTTATTTACAGCTTTTACTCTTCATTTATGACAAAAATTTCCGGAACCTCGATGAAGGGTAAATTATCTCCCTCATTAAAAACCTTTTATGCTCTGACAACCCTAATTAGGGAGCCGAAAAAGATAGGCAACCTTACTTTCACGTTTTATTTACAACTCTTACTCTTCATCAAAGGTAACAATTTTCGGAAACTCGATGAGGGTAGGTCAAACCTAGTGGGATCTCACCCTAGATAGCCGAAAAAGATAGGCAACCTTACTTTCACGTTTTATTTACAACTCTTACTCTTCATCAAAGGTAACAATTTTCGGAAACTCGATGAGGGTAGGTCAAACCTAGTGGGATCTCACCCTAGATAGCCGAAAAAGATAGGCAACCTTACTTTCACGTTTTATTTACAACTCTTACTCTTCATCAAAGGTAACAATTTTCGGAAACTCGATGAGGGTAGGTCAAACCTAGTGGGATCTCACCCTAGATAGCCGAAAAAGATAGGCAACCTTACTTTCACGTTTTATTTACAACTCTTACTCTTCATCAAAGGTAACAATTTTCGGAAACTCGATGAGGGTAGGTCAAACCTAGTGGGATCTCACCCTATTAGTGATGAGTCCCGTTTATCACACAGCCTTTATGTCGAAGGCAGACGTGTGTGGAGCTAAAGCATTGGTTTCCCTAGGAGCGAATCGCCGACCTTCGGCGTCGCTTATCGCCGAGAGGAAAAGTTGATTCTTCTGCGCATGCGCGCCCGAGCTATATCGACGTCGTGCGTGGCCACGTCGGAATCACTTGACTTTGATTTCAGCGTCGCGCCGAGTAGCGACGCCAAAGCTCGGTGATTTCGCTTCTAGGAAACCAAGGCTTTAGTGTTACAGCTCAATGGTGTGGAGATGCAAGGCGTTACGGTTTCGGGTACAATTCTTGTCCGCATGTGGGAAAACTTTAGCTATGAACTGTTTTTAAGACTTCCTAGCACTTCCTTGGCGGGACAGTTCATGTCTCGTTCGTTCCTGTCTGAATGCTGACGATTTAATCTGACATTTAGAGGTAATTTTGCAAAACGTTATGCAAAACATCCATCTGGAACTTATGCAGTTCATACCACGATGGATGACAGTCAGGGAGTCTTTAAACATACAAAGTAGGTGGCACTAGGGCCTCTTAGTGGAAAAATAGTGCAGCGTAGTTATCAGTGTTCGGTGTTAACACCCAGTCTGAGTCATTACTCTCCCACAGTGATAGTTGAGAGTCTTAAGCATAACGTATGTTTACTATTTAAAATTTAAGTAGGACTTAACATGAAAATGTACTGATATTTGCCCTTACGCTAAAGGAAAGAAGTTTGGCTCGAAATTCTCTACTTTCCTAAAATAGACAAAGTTTGACTTCACTTTCGAAAGATGTTTCAGACGGTCGCGTTTTTAGATTTTGAAATATTTATTCACTTTTGGTGACGTTGTAGCATTTCTCAATTATATGTTTGAGACTTCAACGACGTGGAGAGCCACCGATCTTTCTTCACTCTGTTAACGTCAGCAAAAATAGCCGAAAATTGTGTTTTTAGCAGGGCTGCGGAGTCGGAAGGATAATGGTCGACTCCGACTCCTGGATTTTGAAATGTCCGACTCCGGATTTTTTTTTTTAATTTTTTTAAATTGTATCTTTTCAACTCCCTCTCTCCCTTCAGGGGAAGGGGGAAAATCTCTAAACAGAGATTGAAATATTAATTCCTTTTTATGAAAATTTCGCATTTTGTTTTTTATTGTAAACCCAAGACGTATACAACGTTGGAAATTCAATTTAAAAATCAAATTTTCCAATAGTTACGAGTTAAAAAGTGAGATGACTTAAAAATATATTTTAAAAAATTTGAAAAGGATTATCTGTAATTTCTCCCCTTTAATGTTTAACAAACTGATCAAATCGTGTGCTTTCAATTTTTGAAAGCTGTAATTTGAGAGGAAAAAAGCTTTTTTTCTAAATCCAAGTTCTTGAGAGGGGGTGGTTTGCCCCGGGTGACACCCATCTGGTAGATGACACCCAAAGTTAATTTCAGAGTTTATAAAAAATATAAATATTTTAATTCTGAAAATTTTTGCGAATATATATTAAATTATATTTCATCAATAAAATTTCAACGAAACTAGGGCACATATACGTCAGGAGCTAATTTTACACAAAATGCGGCGGTATACAAATTTGTACAAATAGCTTTTATTATACCTATATTTCTTCTTCGCTAAATTTTTAATTTAAATTTTATTGGATGCTTTAGAATTAACCTTTTGGATTCGTGCTTTCGCGCCAGAACTTCTTTGAATATGCCGATCACCCTTAAACGTTTCAACCTTAGCTACGGGCCTCGACTTACTAATTTGTTATGTTTCTTTTACTATTTTATATAACTGAGATCGAACAAAACACTATATTTCTATTTTTATTTGAAAGTGATTACTCGAAAATGTTAGGCAACAAAACCGTTTGCTCACAGTTGCTGTTAGTTAAGTTAAAAAACAAGCAAACTAGGGGACGGCTACAGAAAGTTCGGTAAGCATTCAAGCTAGCTGGTTGCCATAATGGCAGTTATTTTCTCATTAGTATCTTTTTATACATGTAATCGAACCAATTGGTAGTCAGTATTTAAAAAATGCAAGGAGAGTCAGTGAAAAGGAAAGAAAAAAAGAAGCCCGGAGTCGGAGTCGGCATGTTTTCTAACGACTCCGACTCCTTTACCCCAAAATCAGTCCGACTCCGACTCCACAGCCCTAAGTTTTTAGAACTTTAATTTCGATGAATTTAGACAAGGAGTCCCGAATAACCTGGCGTCCCCAAAGATATTCATTTATGAAAATATGTTATTCAAAATGTCAAAATTCATTTTCTCTAACGTTGTAGAAAGCATCTAATTTTGCGACTTTCGTAACAAAAGACAGAAGTGTGATACACCTAAAATATTTTTAAATTGCGAATGTACATGTAGTGTTTAACAACAAATAAACGTTGTAATGTTTTGGAAAATTTCAAACGAAGTATTTATTGCCTTTTTCAATTCAGAAATCGTTTTCCCAAAATATAAAATCTGGGTGTTAACATAACTACATTTTATTAGAAAATTGTTTACTTTGTTGCATTGTAAAAATATTTTCTATATTTTATTTATGTAAATTAGATGTGAACATTTTAAGATTAAATAACGAAATGATAAAGAAAATACGCGACAGTTTTGGACACACTTTTAGGAGGGTCGTAAAAATAAAAACTCTTGTGGGATGTTCAACAATATTTCAAACATTTTCAATAGCCTTGTTCATCATAAAAACGAAATAGTAGGCCACTTGCCAATGAACCTGGTTTGAATGAAAGTTGATTGTAAAACCCGTATTTAAAGCGGTTTCATTTTTTTTTTTTAAATCTCTTCCTTTGAAGAAATGTAATTTACGAGCCTCAAGTTTGTGCAACTTTAACTAGCAGAGATATTAACTAAAACACCAATTAACATTCTTTTGTACAATGTACTGACTAGTTTAGGAAAAGCATGCCAAGAAAAGACACTATGATTGGATTTCTTGAAGTGTTTTAAGTAGACCTGCCTTTAAAGGCAAACATTAAAAAAAAATTCATTTAATTTATTCCCCCTTGAATTTTAGACATCTTTAATCAAAGTAAGCGATTTTCCTGGAGAAATATGGTCTACGCAAAAATTAAAAGCGAAAATTGCACATCAAGAGTTAAAAACAAAAACGGACGAACAAAATTCGGTCATTATCGGAAATATCAAATCCAAGCGATAAATTAAATCTAGATCAATATTCAAAGAGTGTGATCCAAATAAATAAAAACGAAGCGATAAAAAAGAAATGAATGAAGTAGCAAAAAGAAAGCACAAAAAAAAAAAAAAAAAAAAAAAACTGCGTCGGAAGCAAAGAAAGCGGCGGCGGCATGAGGGGCGGGGGGGGGGACGAGAGAGAACCCTGTTTCACCTTGTGAAATAAAATGATTGATTGATTAATTTGTCCAGCGACTCAGCATTCAATGAATGGGCGATAAGGCGCCAAGGATGCCAAGCCCAAACTCCGAACCCTGGAAACACCTACTTTTTACAAGTTCCAATCTTCGGAAATTCGATATCTACTTTGCTACCAGTACATTGCTAAGGTGATGGAAACACCTTTTAACGAAAAAGTGGGCGGATTAAAGAATCTGAAATTGGGGGAAAAATGCTCCAATAGTTAACACCGTTTTACGCCATTATTTCAATCGACATTTTCCGGTGAGTACCTATTTGTCAATACCATTGTTTATGTGGAAATTCTTATTCATAAGGTAATGGTTCGGTGTCGGTTGTCTTTTGTATTCTATTTGGAATGAGTTTTAAGAAGTGCAGATCTGAATTCCACACTTTTTTTCGACATCCAAAGGAGTCAGCCAGACATTTTAACATCTATGTCTTGACCCTAAATCGATGAGGTGATTTTTTTTTAACGTAAATGGTGAGATGGTGTATGTAATTATGACTATATCTTCCTTGTACCCTCTGCAGTTTAGCTAACTAAATTAGGAAAATTTCCAACAGTTTTCTAGTATTTATACATATAAACACAACTGAAGCAGCACTTAGAGTGACGTACATATAGTGACATACATATCTATGAGGCTTTCAGATCTAAAGCGGATATAAATTATAGTTCTGAGATAATCAAGATTAAACTCATTTAATACTAGCTGTATCCAATAGTGATTTAGACGGGTTTTTCGTATAAAAACTAACCTAAACATGAGTCGTAATTAGAAAATTTATGAAAAATAATTCAAGTGGAAAAGGAATTTTAAGGCAGAAGTAGCTTTGGACTTGATCAACTTTTGCTTTGAACGCTTCATATGCCGACAAAACAATACGTTTGCAAGATAAAGTTTAATTCTTCACTGATGTCAGACACCCCATCTCACCGGCTAAGGGTTAAGACATCGTTTTTTGATTAGAAGTATCTTCTTTTTTTACAGAACTAGTGGATTTGCCGTTAAATACACTGTGCGGCAAAAAAAAAAAAAAACCCTTTAATATACTTCTGATATTTTGTCGGCTGATTCTTATGTAAAATGGCTCCCTGAATCCGATTGTGACCTCCGTCCCCTTCCCCTCTATACGTACCAATTTATTTTTTTTTTAAAGGCCCCACAAGTTTTTTTTTTTTTTTTTCAATTTTCCTTAGTTTCAGAGTAATTATTATTATTATTTTTTCTTTTTGAGGTTAAAGGAGCTTTATATCAACTGCTAACATAGTTTTGGTGGGCAAGAGTTGTTCAAAGTTCAAGACCATTTACACAGATAGCAAAAGGGGGGACTTGGGGGGGAGGGCTACACCCCTAAATAAAATATTAGAATAATCACGAAAAACGATCTTTTTATTCTGTTTTTTTTAAAGATGATTTTTTTTTAATTTCAGTGCAGAAAGAGAGTATAACACTCGCTTCTATGACTCCTATGTCCAAAAAAATTTTCGCGATGTAAATTAAAAAAAAAAAAAACTATCATGTGAATGTCGCACGTAGTATCCGAGTTGAATCGCAGGTCTTTATTCAAAAAGACTTTCTTCTGGCTGATTCTTATGTAAAATGACCCCTTGTTTCCAAATACAACCACCTTTTCCCGTGATCGTTAGCTGCTTTCTTTTTCAAAATTCATGAAAAAAAGACTGCAAGTAAAAATTAAAAGTAAAAAAAGTTTAGCTTTTTTTACTCATAACTAAACCCAATTCATGTTATTTTATTGAAGCAAAAATCAATTATTGATAAACAAGTATTTAAGTCCGTATAACTCATTAATTTAACAAAAAAAAAAAATATGTTTTATAAAAATAGTAAACTTTGATATTTATTATTGCGTAAAAACCTGGGCAAAAGTAAAAAGACATAAGTAAAAATTCCTAGGTTTCACACATATACTCGTATATATATTTTTTTGTTTTTTGTTTTCGAATAAGTCCATTTAAAGCTATCAACAAAATTGAAAACGTCCTTATATATATTAGTTCTGTAGCCTGTTTTTTGTCGCTACGCGAGATCTTCCTCATTTCTTGAACGATTTCATTGATTTACCCCTCATTTTAAAACTAATCGTGCATGCTAATGACGAAAAATAGACCCATTGTCTAATATTTGTTTTTTCTTTGAAAAAAACCTGTTTTAAAGCACCGGACTTCTGAGGTTTTAGGTTAAATTTCTAAGTTTAACTTGCGCTGTGACAGACAGACTGACAGAGCCAAATAGCTCGATCGGAAGAGCGTTTGACTGGTATTGTGCGTTCATGAGGAGAAGAGACTTCGGAACGTCTTCCCGAAAGCAAAGCTAAGTTTAGCGTGGGGGTGATCGCTACCGCTTTCAATTGAGACAACCCTAAATTTGGCGGGCATTTAAATTTGTAAAAATGTCTTTGTGTTCTTTCCTTTCGTTTCTAGCTTCGCGTAATTGTCGTCTACGGGGAATCTATACTTTTTAAACTGAAAATTTCAGAACAAAAATATTGTATTTACAAAAAAAGTAAGGTATTTTGTTTTCCGAATGAAACATTTCTATTAAGGATAGGCTTTCTGAATTTTGAACGATATCCTTTTAAACACTAACGTCCTATATTCGAAATTGCAAGTGCGCTGATGAAAAAAAAGAGGGGGGGGGGACAGGAAAACTTCATTGCCACACAGACTGTGGCATTGAAATGCTTAAGGGTTGCGTTCGTTTTGAAGACTTAATATCTCTCTCCATCTCCCTCTCCCTTTTCTTGAGGGGGGGGAGGTGACTCAGTAGCTCTTACGGGTTGGGTCTTTTTGATGCATCTGTATGGATTGTACAAAATTTCAGATCATATAGAGCGGATATACAGTCAGTAGATCTACAGTAGCAGTTATTTTTAAAAAATGATGAAAACATTATTCGAACAAAAGTTGCCCCCCCTCTCCCCCCCCCTCAAAAAAAAACTTGGTTGAACCAGCGGGGACTGGGCAATTGTTCCAGAAAGGATTTACATGTGAGAAATAAAAGTAAATGAGAGAACAATAAAAAATCAATCTAAAATATTTAAAGCAATTGACTATTAAAATCAAGGCTATTTCTCTAAGTATTGCATGAATATTAATGTTTAGAAATATGTAATAATTTGCGATGCGTTATAAAAAGTGTCTTTGGTTTGAATACTGTTTTAAAATTATAGGTTCATCGGTTGGGTCCGGCTTAAGAGATGACGACTACCCCCAGGGCGAGTATTTTCAAGGCGGGGGGGGGGGGAGTAACCAACTTCGTTTCTGGGGGGGGGGGGGCAGAAACGAAGTTAGTTATAACACTTCAGTACACAGTAGCCTAACGTAAACACGGATTGTCCATAAAGGACGTTACACTTCACCTTAGCCTCTCCCCTCGTCACATCTCACGCAATGTTCGATGAACATATTGCTATAACGAACGCTTTTATTTGGACATGTGAAGTCATATTTCTTATAATCCCCTCCTTCCCCCTTGAGACTAACTGTCCGAAGTTCGTGAACTCCGAACCCTCTCTCCCTACCCCTTTCAAGCGTGACATCATTTGTGAACGACTCCTTAGGTTTGCTCTAAGTCACCAAAATCGCAGTAACAATTGTTTTAAGGGAAAAGACCGGCTCCCCGCCTCCTTCCTGGATAGCTCTAGTCACAATTTGTTTATGATCATGTATGTTTTTAATAAAGAATCATATCGCACTCCGGCAAGGAAAGTGACACAATTCAAAATCTGGGAAAACCGTACCGGCTATTGATTTAAAATCTAAATTTAGTGCTTTTTCTCGACACAAAAACCGCAAAGTTAGCTCACCTAAATGGTGCGGGGGGGGGGGGCGTAGAAACGATTTCATCAATAATGACACATCATTAAAATTTCATAATTTGGAACAATATTTTTCGAGCTTAAAGTATGCATTATGTATCTATACTTCAAAAACTAATTAATAAACATCACATAATAAGTTGACTGCGCATATTGTAATGTTTGAGACTAAATCACTTAAAATTACTATTGCGTCAAACCTTAATTTTCTCCATTGCTGTTTTTTTTTCTTGTGGTTGAGTCAGTTTCCTTGCCAGTGTGGGATATGTTGAACAACTGAATAGGTTGACTATAGCAACGTTTCTTGATAAAAATAACGCATTTTACATTCAGAGCCAAGGACGGATCCAGAAACTATTCAAGGAGGGGGCGATTGATTTCACACCCTTACCCTTTTATAAATTCGTAAACCTCCGCCCCCCCCCCCTTTCCAAACACCATGAAAGATCGTCTCATTTCAGTTATTTTGGGAAGGGGAGGGACTTACTTTTTACAAAATTGCGGAGGAGTGTACCAAACCCCATCCCTTACCTTAACGCCATCAAAGGTGTCCCATTAAAATTCCTTTTTTTTTTGAGGGGGGGGGGGAGACTTCAATTTTCCAAACTTTCCTGAAAAGAGTCCTTGAACCCTATTAATCTATTTAATATCATCTAAAATCTTCTAAAATTGAGTTTTTGGAACTTTGAAATACTTCCTATACAAAGTTCAGATCTCTATCAGTAATGTGTTAAGAATAAGATATGTGCTACAATTTCATTTTCCAGACAGCAAGAGCTTTGTCAAACTATTGAAGATAGGCTAAAACAATTTTCAACTTCAGTATCAAAGACATGCCGTGGAAGAGTTCTGCATCTCGACTCAAGGAAGGGGCGGTCGCCCCATCGCCCCTCCCTTGTGTCCGTCCTTGTTCGGATCTGTATTAGAATACGGGCAACAAACTTTTGCCTATTTTATGATCCCCACACGTAACGCTGTTCCGTAAAAGTACTGGAAAAACTGAATTACTTTTAGAGTTATCGAAAAAACTTGAATAAAAAAAGCATGTATATTTTTTCGTATTTACAAAAATAAATAGGTTAAATTAGTAACATAAAACGTTGTTTCAGGCACTTATTCAATTATTCTGTAGATAACCATATTGGCATGTGAAAAGCTTTAATTTTTGTTTTGTTCCTTTTTTCATTTCTGAAGAATAAAAGCCATATTGGAAAAAAAAATAGTACTAAAGTATTGAAATGTGTCACACAGAGTGCAACTTACCTACTGAGGCTTCCAAAATTGTTCGTAGGCTTTAAATGTGTATGGTTAAAAATGAAGTGCCTAGGAATCGAAATAGTAGTTCAATACTTTTTCATACTGTCTCTACATGATTACATCAATTCAACATTTTTTTTTACAAAATATTGACTGTTTGAAATGGGCCAAAAATGAGGTGACAAAGAAATATTTTCAGAAAAATTCGAAATTAAAGTTATCGTCTGTCGTTTTCTTCCTTTCCTTTTTTTTTTGTTATTTTTTCAATGCGGTGATAGTTAAAAAATCTTTTGGCATTAATTTTTGCTTGTTCACTTTACAAATCTCCGTATTATTTTAAAAATGACTCGTATTCGCAAAGTAACAACAAACACAATTCGAAAACGCATTAATTCTTCATTATATTCGAAGTAAAACAGTTCGAAATATTGCAAAAGTAGTTCATTTATCCCTAAGCACTGTGTAATATTTAATAAACGCTTTAAAGAAGAAAATCGGATCGAAAATAAGGTGAGAAATGGTTGACCAGCAAAGTTAACAATATGCGATTAGAGATTTATAATTAGAATGCCTATGAAAAACCCACGTTTGAGAGCTGTGAAAGTTTCAGCAGAATAGAAGGAAAAATTTTCCTTCCAATTTCACCTGCAACTGTTCACCGTGTTTTCAGAAAATGTTTACTTAGCGTGAAAGACAGAAAGTTTATGATTTCCTTCGCAAAATCAATGATAAATTAACCCAAAACGTATAGAAATACGTTGCAAATCTTAAAATACTTTTAAGTCGAACAATTGTCTTAGTAGCACACCTTTTTTTCGGGAAAGAAGGTGGGAGGTAATTTCTTAGAAAATTATAGAACACTCGTCTTCTTACAGCGCGATAACGATGGCCAATTGCAACCTTTCTCAGTGTTGGTCTGAAGCCTCATCCCCAAAAGACGCAAATAGAACCTTCCGATACCACGTGTTGGGGGTGTGGCCAAGTCTCAACTAGTGAAAAACGGACAATAACAATTAATAGAAGTATCAGGCTTAAGGTTTCAGACCTCAAGGAAATAATTTTTTGTGCAGATTTTTTTATTTTATTTATTTATTTATTTATTTTTTGCATACTGAAATGCAGATTCTTCTGATGACAGTTTTTAACCATTTGTAAAATAATGAAAATACTACTATAAATTGAAATTACGCTTTTCATTTAGTTAACTTATGAATATTTATGAAAATGTGAAAGAAAGCATAAAAATTACTTTCAACTTCATGAGTAAGATATCATTTTTTTCTTTTGTTTTAGGCAAAAAATAAATAGCCAGTCACATTTTGACTACATTCAAAAAGCTACGCTTAAAAACGTACATAGCTAAACTTTTTTTTGTATTTTAACCGTTCGGTTAAATAATGAACACGTGCTGCCATCTAAGCTATAACGATTCAAGCAGCCTGCTATGTCAAATTGTATACATTTAAAAAAATAAAAATTCTTATTTTCAATATCTTATCACGTATTTTATTTTTCTAGTTTGTTTTTCTGTCGGTGTGCGAGAACTTTCTTTCTTGCTACGGTCTAAAAATCAAATTTTCGGTCAAAAAAAAAAAAAAAACTTTTTCCCCCTTTCTGTATTACATTTTAGTTTAATGAATAGCATAGGTTAGAACTTTGCTCGATAGGATGGAGCGTTGCGTATACACGAGAAGATGGCAAAATCGCATTTGGGACGGATATTTTCGTTTCAAAGTTTTTTTTTTCATCAACAGAATTCTAATTTAATTTTCCCATCTTCCAGCTACTTTTTGCGGAAAAAACTCACATTTGGCCTGTATTTTAAAAAAGAAATTTTGAAAGGACCGAACTGATTTGATCTTGTAAATGAATCCTTGCTTTCTGATCGACTGAGCTGAGTAGCTCAAATGGTATACCATTCAGCATATAACCCTCTACCAGCGTTCGGGCCTTATCCAGCAATCTGCCAGTATCAAAAGACCAGGGCGGTCATTCCAAGCTCGCTAGCTTGCGAGATCGAGATTCTCGCTCACGTGATTGGTTGTTATGTAGAAATGTTGCAAAGTAGTATTCTAATCTATTCGAACCTAGCTTGCGGCTAGGTTCGAGTAGATGAGAATACTATTTTGCGACATTTCTACGTCACAAGCAATCACGTGAGCGAAAATTTCGATCTCGCAAGCTGACGAGCTTGGAATGACCCCCCAGGGCGGTCATTCCAAGCTCGTCAGCTTGCGAGATCGAGATTCTCGCTCACGTGATCGGTTGTGATGTAGAAATGTCGCAAAGTAGTATTCTAATCTACTCGAACTTAGCTTGCGGCTAGGTTCGAGTAGATTAGAATACGATATTGTGACATTTCTACGTCACAACCGATCACGTGAGCGAAAATCTCGATCTCGCAAGCTGACGAGCTTGGAATGACCGCCCAGACCAATATATCTATACCTCAGAGCCAGAGTGACGTAAGTCCAAAAATTGCAATTTTCTGTTTATTAGTGCATTGTATGTGGAAGCCTATTCCGCATCAAGCCATGCGAACGAAATTCTTTATAAAAAATCCTTTTCATTTTTTTACCACTGTTAAAAGAGTGCACATCCCATCCTTTACTTGCTCCAGAGAAAAGTTTTAATCTCTACTGTAAATTTATCATAATATGACTTACGTTCCTCTGGCTATGGGGGAACAGATATTGTGCTTACGAGAGTACGCTTACAGGTATTCCATTAAATTTTCAATATTTTAACTTCAAATTTTATTATTATGTTTCTCTAATATGCTGTCAAATATTCTGAAAGTTTAGCAATGTTTAACGGAAAACTCTGCGTTATATGAGTTGAAAACCTTCAAAAAAAAAAAAATTGCATTTTTGAAAGAAATGCCTATATCTCCGTGAGTATAAGAGATACTTTCACAAAATATAGCTTATTTCCAGCTATTTACAATGAAAAATGATTAAAAACTTTTTTTTATTTCCTCGATTTGTTGTTCGTCTCCTAAGAGAATAGTAGACTTATTTTTCATTAGAAAATGGCGGCTGAAGTATACCTTTTATGTGAAAAAAATTACAAAGCAATTGGTCTTTTATTTCTCGAGAAATCCGTAAAAAATGTGAATTGAAAGTGTCCCAATATTTTTGATCATATAGTGTGTGTGTGTGTGTGTGTATATATATATATAAATGTAATATAAAAAATCCTTTGTTAGGCCTTTTCCATATTAAGTTCTGTTAGATGTCAGCTCGTATGAGTCACAGACATTATTTATTACACACTTAAATGCTTCTCATACCATATATGGTTATGTTCTAGGCTCAGATGTGTTTTCCCTTAAAGTACCTACCAGACACTTTTTTTCCCTCCAGACTTAAGCCAGCCTCTGTCTGCGGTGCGAAGCCCGCAGTTTCGTTTCCGTTGTCCACATATTCCGTTGTGGCAATCTGCTCCTCCTATATAGATCACGTGAGATCACATGATCGAGGGATAATTATCTGTAATCTTTTAATGATATTCCCTGTATAAAAATCGTGGCACAACTAAACAAGTGGGTTGGTTAAGAGAAGTTCCTGCTGGTACATTCTATGTAAAAATAAAGATATTGTGAATGTAGCTTTGTCCTCTTCCTATGTGGTAGATTATCACGGCACAACACTGCAACGTGCGAAAATCAAGACTTGTAATAAGAACCGAGCGGCGGTTCTTTTATATATATGTAATATATATATATATATATAACCTCCAGTCACGGTGTTAGTGTTTGAACTCCTCTGAAACGGCTTGACCGATTTTTATGAAATTTTTTATGCGGATTTACTAGGTATGAAAATAGGACGTAAAGTATATTTCATACATCTAGGTAATCGGAGTGCCCCTATCCGGAATTTTTCTTTTAAAAATTATTGTAAAAACCATTGTTGAAATTCATTGTAAAAACCATTGTTGAAAATCATTGTAAAAACTATTGCTGAAAATCATTGTAAAAGCGTTGCTTAAATTAATTTCCAACAGAAGATGGCGACAAAAAATATTTAGAGCTAATATATAAAAGTTTCAATTCACGGTATTTGTGTTTGAAATCCTTCCAAACGGCTCGACCGATTTTTATGAAATTTTTCATGTGTATTTGGTAGATATGAGAATAGGTCGTAAAGTATATTTCATACCGAAAGGTAGTTAGGGTGTCCCTGTCCGGAATTTATTCGGCTACCAAAGGTCAAAATGACGCGAGCTATGGCAAAACAATGAAAGCTCTCAATGATTTAAAATTCTTATTTGTTACCATCTTCTATTTGTAAACTAACAAAATGTTTGTAATAAACTTAAGAAAGACTTTTGCTATGACTTTCAATTTTGCTCTTTGTTTCTTTTGCGGGGTAATTTGAGAAAAGGGAATTAGAACGTTCCGTTCCTCTTTCTAACATCTGTCATAGATCCCATCCACACACACTTGCAATACGTTAGTTATTTTTCAATTAACAACCAAAATATTCACTAGAAATAACTTTTATGGCAGAACAACGTTTGCCGGGTCAGCTAGTGTGATTATATATATATATATATATATATATTATATATATATATATATATATATATTAGGGTGGTCCTTATTTTTGAAGTTGCAGATATTTTACGCGACGCCCCCTCAATTTGTTCCATTATACAAATAAATGATCCTCGCAAAATTTTAAGTCAATCCATGAATATTAACACGTGTATATAAATTCTATACACGTGTTTAGTGTGTATAGAATTACACACTAAATATATAGGTCTTATTCTAACGTTTTATATTTAAAGTAATTTTGAACCTCAATAGGTGCTGCTACTTCCAGACTGACCATTTTTTCACTTTCATTCTGTAAAATTTAACATGTTACAGAGGGTACATGTACACCAATGGCCTTGGGTCAAGCGTACAGCTTTTCTGCGCTTGTTCCAGTGTTCCAAACAAGCGGCAGGGGACCATTCCACCAAGATGGACACAAGGGATTCTATAGGCCATTAATGAATGGCCTAGACCATTAATGAATGATCTTTGACAACAACAAATTGCCTTCTCCAGGATTTGGGGGTGTTGATCTACAAAATTCCCTGTGTATGTAATAGGTGTGGCAAATGGAGTCGTAAGGTTTCAATGCTATAAATATAAGTAATTGCAATTATATTTTGATTCGCTGTTCTTTAGTTATAAACATACCTAAATGCTTATGCGATTTTAAGTTTTTAAAATATAAATTTCTAAAAATCCTCGATTACTCCTAACATAAAAACATACTGCATTTTACATCGCAAAAATATAAATTAAAAAAAAATCAGATTGGAACAATGTAGAAATCTATAAATTAATTTTCTTCTATTTCAGTACATAGTCCTTTATTATCATCAAATTCTTGAGATTCACAAGATTTAGAAACCAAAATGGGTATCTATCCTAACCTGTTGAACATTTGTTTTCTACGGCTGGTCTACAACAATGCAAAAAACTTGCCCACTATTGATATTATCTCGCCTTTCTTCACTGTTAGACAAATGCTATATTAGGGATAAAGATGTTCATTTATTTACCGCCTATGTAGATGCAGTAAATTTAAATCCAAATGACCTAGTGATCAATCGTACATTCCTTAAGAGAGCAAAAGAAAATCTTGGAGAGGTAAAATTAAATATTACTAATTGAAATTTAGATTTTGTCGTTATTCACTGGGATACAAAGTTACATCCAGATGTAACTGGAAAAAGAACGCTGACAGGATTACCGTGATAGCTTTCAGGTCCTAATATTGAACAGCTACTCGGAATTCCTTTGATATTTCTTCAGTTGTATATGATATCTTAGATGATAGGTCTTTACTGCTAACTGCTCTAGCTGTAGTGTTTGATACAACGACTTGCAATACTAACCGTATAAATTGTGCATGCAATTTTTTAGAGCAAAAACTGAACGGTGATATATTACATTTGGATTGCCGCCATCATGCACTTGAAATCGTACTGCAGAGTGTGTCCTTAAAGAAGTTCTTGCCCTTCTTAGTTTTAGATCAGATATTCAATTAATTAAGCGCTTCAAAACTTTGTGGAAAGATCTCCATCATTCAGAACTTATAACATTTCAATCATGTACACATACCACTTGAATTCTAAAAGACGAAGTTGATGACATATTATTGTTCGTAAAAAGCAAAACTGAGAAAGATTACAAAGAATTCTCTTGTAATAATATTTCTTGGTGAATTTCCTCCTACATGGATATAATTTCGGCAACCTTGAGCTTATCCCTCAGTCACATAGGTGACAAACGGAATTTTTGTTTGAAACTTTTTATGTTTAGGAAACAATTTAAATTGACCTTACATGAAAAGAAAGCCCTTCAATGCTGTTTTACAAAGCTGTTTTACAATTAAATGCTGTATGAAGATATGGTTTCTCGCAGCAACCCAATCAAGGCTCCTTCGAATAATATAATATGTATGAAAAACTAGCAGCGTACAAAATGATGACAAACATGCAGCAGAAGCAGTGATTGGAAAATTCATAAATCACTTATAGTATTTAGGGGATAAACTAGTAGCTTTGTCGGTAATAGATGAAGGAATTAACTTTGAAGATAGGAAATGACTAGTCCAAAAAATGCTTGTGATAAGGAAGACGTGTCTGATGACTGTTGTCCAAATTTCAGATAACAGGAGATGATTTGGAATACTTTTTTAGTAAAGATCTTACTCTTTATAGAATCAATTACGAGTCAGTAAGACTGTTTGATAAGTTACAAATACTAAAATATTTTTTCCTATTTGATCCTGATTCACGGCAAAATGAAGGAAGCTATTTAAAGGGAAGAGAGATCGTTAAAATACTGAAAATTGTGAATAATAATACTGAAAGAGGAGCACAATTAATCAAAGAATTTCACAACTAATTTACCAAATATGAGTCACAAAAACAATTGATTTTACAGACCGTCCAAGACTATCGGAAAAAAATACACACTATCGAAATACATTGAGAAAAGGGTACGATTAAGGAACGTTTCTAAAGCATTATTTCATTCTTATTCAACGTAAAATCTTTAGATGATATAAAGTAATTAAAAAAGATTAATTTTAGTGCTACCTCACTGTAAAATATTTTGCAAACCTAGGAGAAACGATGTACTGGGTCCGAAGTAAAAATCGAAGATTTGTGGGAAAGTTATCAAAAGTGTCAAAGTTTAACGGCCTAGGGGCACGTGTTATTATTGACCGATCGAGTTCAAATTTTGCACACGTTACTTTTTATTATAGTGTCATAAAACTAGGGGGCGTCACTTGTTGAATTCCGAAAAAAAATTTCCCATATAAATAAGGACCACCCTAATATATATATATATATATATATATATATATATATATATATATATATATATACGTAGGAAATAAGCTGGCAACTGAATTATGTTCATTCCGTGCAACTCTGCCCTCTAGCGGGGAGTTCGATAGAGAAGGAGACGCATGTTTGTGCTCCGTGATGGCGGACGTCTTTTTTCCCGCGTGTGTTTTGTCTTGTGCTTCGTGTTGTAAGTAATAAATATTACGTGTCGTCACCTGGTTGTAGTTCATTGGAATGAATCCTACTACAATGAAGAATGCCATTATCGTTCAAAATACCCCTAGACTGTGCCACAATATATATATATATATATATATATATATATATATATATATATATATATATATATATATATATATAAAACTGATTTTAAAGAATAAAGGGCCCTGTCTTGCTCAGAAAATATTTTTGACCATTTAAGGAACCCCATAAAGTTTGAGTGGGCCCCGACTGTTGATCCTTCTATTCTGCAATTGAATTAATGATTTGTCTTATGTGTGTATCTATTATAAAACTATTTCAACGGTGTAGTTATTCAGTAGTACTTAACATTCTAAACTACTGGGCTTCTATTTTCTTCTTTTTAGTTTTTTGGTTTTTTACGCAGTCGGGTTTTTTGTTTGTATTTAATAATATATTTTTATTTCGTATTTCCTTCAGAAAATCTCCAAATAAGAATATCTGACTTTTTTTTTCTAGACCTGCTGAAATTTTGAACTGGATATAAATATTATTACATTTAACACATTACAATGAAACAATAAAAAATAATTTAAGTACAATAAGGAGGAAATGAAAATAAATATGTGTAATAGAACTTAACAAAAATCTTGCGAATAGTTCAATATTATGAAGACATAAATCCATGCTGAAAGCGTTATTTTATTGCTCCCCAGGGATGCCACACTTTTTTTTAAATTATTTTCATCAACAGGCTGGTTGTAATTAAATTTAATTCAATACATAATTTCTTCACTTTTATTGGAAAGTACATGGGAGCAGTGAGCAACTTATTAATGGTGTATCACTGTTCCTGTCTCATTGTTCCCTTATTGCAACTTATAAACCTAGTTGGTGCAATTTGAAGACAAATAAAATGAACATCTTTCTACTGCAAAAATGAACGTTAAGTATCAGGCAAATGTAAGATAAATAACAACAGTCTGTGGAGTAGTTTAAAAACAGTACAGATATTTTTATTCTATGGAGTTAAATTATGATGATGTAGTTATTTTTCTTACATAAGATTTAAAAGTATACTTTTTTATTATATTGTTCACATTATGGCAACTTGACTTTTCAAACGTTTTATCAGGCTGAAAATATCCGAACAGAAAAACGATTGCTGGCGTCTCACTATTCTCCATGCGTCACTGTGTCCACTCCTCCTCTATATAATTTCTGCAGTAGAGAAGCTATTAAAAATAGAATATTCGTTGACGCCAAAGCAATTTTGATTACTTTAAATTTAAACTTAGACCTCATTGAATATTTTAAAAAATACAAAAATTCATTCATTGCTATTAATAGGCGTAAAAATTCTGTACCAAAGATTTTCTAGCGAGAACCTCCCTATGAGAATTCCTGAGTATCAACAGACTTCGGCAAAGACCGCCACAGCTGAAAAGAAATCTGAAAGTTCGCAATTAGCTTCCTTGACTGCAATGACTGTACTAAGGAAACACTTTTTTTTTTAAATAAAATCTTAATTGCGGATTTTATTAAAGACGAGTTGATGAACAAATTGTGACATTAAGTTTTTTTTATGAATTCCAAACCAGTGAGTGAAATCAGTTAGAAAAAAAAGTTAGTTAAGTTTATTCTGTCACACCGGCTTCCCACTCCGATTTTATTAGTATAGCAAATAAAAGTGATTTTTTTTTTCAAATGTGCTTTGTGTTTGAAAAATAGTTGTCATTTTTTTTTTTTTTTTTGTAACTTCGAAGTGAATTGAAAAATACTTAAGGAGAGAGTTAAATTAGTTTATCCCTTTGGTCCCTAAAATGAGGAATCTTATGCTTTTATAATGACGTATGTAATGTACCAGGACACAAATCTAGTTCACATTAGTGCTCAAACTGGCTGCAAACAGCACAAATATAATAATATGTGTTTTGATTTACATTAGGGCAGAAAAAGAGTTTCCTGTCGTATAGGTAAAAAAGTTTCGTTTTCTGCTCCTCCAAGTTCCCCCTCAAAGCTATAAATCTTAAAAAGACTCTTTAAGTTTCTATACTCAAAGCCCACTTCAGTGTCTTGTGCTCTGAATAGTGGAACGACGCGTGCGTAATTTCAAACCACCCCACCCCAAAGCGAAGACTCGTTAATCGCCATAGACATCCTTTGCAAAGTTGTGTAATGTTGAGAAAAAGCGTGGTTGCTTGACGGTTCTGTTATTTTATGACACGAAAGATGTTTGTTTTCTTTAGGGCTTGTTTCAAATGTTAACTTTGCTTCAACTCGCTTTAGAACGAAATTCTATTACGATGAGATTTATGAATCAAGTTGTTGGTCTTAGTTGCCACTGCAGTTCTCTGACAAATATTTTTTTTAACTGCTTCTGGAGCGGCAGTTACAGTTTCAACCAGGTTCGTCATTTAGAGGGGCCCCTCGCTGGGTTTGAGAAATGAATGCATTTGCATCTGTCATCACGTCAGAGCAACAGTAAGACGTCAAAGCCTGAAAATAACAGTAAGATATCCAACTGTGGCTCTGTGGTAACGAAATGTGGGCGTGGAAAGCTATCTAAAAAGGGGGGTAAAAGGGTCTTAGTCGATAAAGTAGGTAATTTTTTAGATCGGAGTATTTTTTGTAAATGCAATTATGTATGAGATATCATCTGATATATCTGTTTGATATAAAATTATAAAACAAAACAATTACATCTGTGAACTTTATTGAAAGTCTGTAAATATTTCTTTTAAACATAAAAAGCAGCGTTGAATTAGCATAAGACACTTGCTTAAGATCAATTTAGGTACATTAGCTAACATAAGTTGAAAAATAATTTGAAATACTTAATGGCATCGTTTATTT
This sequence comes from Uloborus diversus, assembly GCF_026930045.1. Lineage (NCBI taxonomy): Eukaryota > Metazoa > Arthropoda > Arachnida > Araneae > Uloboridae > Uloborus > Uloborus diversus. The sequence continues at coordinate 5,271,436 of NC_072740.1, read as the reverse complement.
AAAGCTACCGGAAGAAAAATCGTTATCGCTTCATCCTCAGTAATAATTCCACTACATCCACATCAGGCCAATAAAAAGTGTCGCTATGTCTATTCTTTCTTTTTCTTGCAAATTTAGCAGTCATTTTTTCATTTGTATCACCAACTTCCAAAATTAGAGTTACATGATACTTATGGTTTGCAAATATATAGTCACCAGCCATTGCAGTTTTTGTAGCTGAACCATCAGTTCCTTCTAGATCTTCATATTTTTTTTTTTTTTTTTGTATTTCATGATGTAAGTTTCTTCCTCGGAATTGCTTCTCATTTTAAAACCGTTACCATTATGTGGTAACCCATTTAACCCTCATAGGAAAAATATACGGGGTGAGTGAGAACCCTCCAGTTAGGCACTTATTAATAATACTTTGTGTAAAAATTCCTGTTGCAGTATGCACTTTATGTTAATGTATACATGAAATTTTAATGAACACAAAAACAAAGAAATAAATTAAAACTAACCTGACAACACTTTTTAAAAAAATGTTGCATGAACCCCCTAAAAAAAATTTATTATTCAAAATATGCGTATAATTTTTTTTTCTTTCCATTTTTTTAATTTATTCTGTTCATTATTGTCTCAAAACATGAGGAACCTCACAAAGAAGCTTCTATAAATGTAAAACGTATTTTACAGATTTCATTATCATGGGTGGGTGAAGAAAATGAGTGGTTTGGAAAGGTATGGTATGTTCCAATAAAATTGAACAATGCAGTGATTTAAGTCAATTTTCTGACAATTTTTAGTAGAAATTAATGGGTTGATTGCCCCCCCCCCTCTTAACACTTTGTTTTGGCTCTTAACTTTTTTTAAAAATTATATAATATCATAAGATAAAAATGAATAGAACATTAGAAAATACATTTTTTCTATTATTTAAATCGTAATTCGTCGGGGCGTTTTTAATTAAAATATTTGTTTTTATTTCATTATTACTTGTTTAAGTTTTGACAGTTTTGAGTTTTGCGTTTTGCGAAAAATCCTTGAGTCGTGGGAGGAAAGTAAGGTCAATTTTGGACTCAGCTTGAAAATATACATACCAATCAACAAACGAAAGCTGAGAAAAACACGCTGTCACAGGCTAGTTTTTAAATTAACACTAATACATTTTGTTGCTGACATTAGACTAAAATTGATCAGAGCAATTTTAGTAGATAATTATTTCAATGAATTTTCAAATGCTAAATAATAAAGAAGAGAATCAGTGATTTCCCTTCCTGTAACACTGTACAAACTGATGAAGAAAAGATTAATTGAGATTTTTATCTCCATGAAAAATGTATTTGCTTTTTTACGAAAGGCGTTTCAATGATTAATTGTGTCCTTTACTCGCGTGTCCTAATAAGAAAACATCTTTCAAAATGTCATTAATTGGTCGATATTGTCGCAATTAAAACTAAAGATTTCATAAGCATTTAAAAGGCTACTCTTCTCTCTCTCTCTCTCTCTCTCTCTCTCTCTCTCTATATATATATATATATATATATATATATATATATATATATATATATAAACTTTTCGAGAGTGTGGTCAAAAATATGATGAAAGCAGTAAAGGAAAGTAATAAGTATCCTTGGCCTAAGAATAACAACAATTATTGTTTGCAAACATCGAAATTGAAACACTTTTTGGGCATAATATTGTGTTGCAGGTATTATATAATACCTAGTGAAATGGGGAAGATGCTCCCGATAACGGAAGAACTTTTGTTCGTCAAACTATGTCATGAAAAGTTGTTTCATATCAAGCTGTTTTTACATTTTGATGATAACCCTACTATTGATTTAGATAGCTACCGTAAAGTTCGCCGAATTTATAATTTGTTGAATGAAGCTTTTCAAAAAATTGGTGTGTTTCCTGAGCATTTAACCATTGTTGAAATAATAGTCCTTTATTTTGAAAAATAGAGATGAAAAATTTACACAAATGGGAAGCTCGTGAAGTTTGGTAGTAAGCTCTCGATAGTCAACTCTTTTGATGGTTATCCCTTTCCATTTTATACTATATCAAGGAGCACAAAAAAAGATGTCCGATTTTGAAAATTGTTTTGACGGTCATAATAGAGCTAAAAAGATGAAAAATGAAAAGAATTACACTTAGGTAACACAGTTAGTAAAAAACGTAGTTGTTGATAATTTGCTGTCCATTATTAAAACTCGAGCAAGGCACAAAACATACATTTTTTTGTCTTATAATATTTTTGTTCACCTCAGAAACAAGCAACTATTTGCAACGGAAACAGTAAGGGAAATTGAAATAAGAAAATGTCCCTTAGAACCATCCAAAATCTTGAAAATATTTAAACATCCGATAGGAAATTTCACATGAAGCACAAGATCGCAGCTGTTCGTTGAAATGATGACAAAGAAGTATCATTCATCAGCAATTTTGAAGAATAAGATCCCTCCGTCGAAAAAAAAAGCACCGTTCATGCCAAAACCTCGTGTTCTGTGACGTATCGCGCAGCTGACGAAAGCTGGTCTATGTAGCCCCAACGTACGAAATTTAAAGTTTCTTAGATTTCTCCAGGACCCCCCATCAAGTCCAGGCAAATTAATATGGCACCATCCGGAAAGTATACCCTTCCAAACAAAAAAAGAATTTTTCAAATCGGTCCAGTATTCTTGGAGCAATACGAAAACATACATAAAAAGCCGCAGACGAAATCATAACCTCCTTTTTTGAAGTCGGTTATTAAATTGATGCTCATGTGGAAAACAAGCATTTGGAAGCTCTCTACAAGTTGTTGGAATATTTCGGCTTAATTCTGGGCTCGTATATTTCCAAGAAAACCTTCAACGATGTTGTTGTATGCGAACCAAACACTTTTTTGAATTTCTAATATTGTTTCGATGAAAGTTTCATCCTTAATAAGCTGCCGAATCATCAAACACCGGCCTATATCTTTTTCAAATGACAGGCTAGGAAATGTGGAAATGAGATACTTAAAAGAATAATAGTACATCCTATGATCCATGCAGGCGCGGATCTGCGTGACCGCAGACCACGCGGGGGGGGGGGGGGCACGGTTTAAAAGGGCCCGATAGCCCAAGAAATTGACAAAAATAATGAAAAAAACTAGCACTAAGACTTATTAACGTTGCAAATGTACACTGATGGCCCCTGGGGAAGGGCCCTACAGAATCTTTTGTGGGGGGGGGGGTCAAAATTTATAGATCCGGACCTCGATACATGCTCAATTCCACGGAAAGTAGTCACATTCTCTTAAGTTGTAAAGAAAAAACTCGACGTGGTAAAGAGAAAACTAAATACAGTTTTGAAATCAGCACGCCTAATTAACTATAAAACAGCTCAAAACCAAACTCAACAGAAATTGTTTTACAAACTGTTCCCCAGTGTACCTGAAAGAAAAGATGTTTAAATGCAAAACCAGATAGACTTTTGTTACATACTTTCCAAGGAAAGTCCCCCCCCCCCCATTTTTTCAACGCTCTCACACGCACCTAACTTCTTTACCTCAGAACCAGAAGAGCGTAAGTCACATTATAATAAAAGGGAAGTTTTCGATTTTTCAATTTTATTTTTATATGATAGAGTAACATGTATGAACATCATAGGTGAAAAAATTTTTGCGATACGATAAGTAGTTTTTTTTTTTAATTAATTTTTAAAGTTCAAGCGCTTGTGACGTCAAATGGCACAGGAAGTGACGTCATGCGCTCTTCCGATACGGTAGAAGCCGAAGGGCATACAGTTGGCTTCGAAGACGAAACGTAAAAGGCTTATCTCCTCGCATTTGACTCCTCGCGTTTCTGGAACTTTAAATCTCTCATCCTCTCGGAAATATTCGAATATCATCATTGATGTTACTTGAGGAAGATTATTTAGATTGTGCTTTAACGAATCCGTCCTCCATAGTGTGTTTAAAAGCATTATTGAATTTCTAAAAAATAAAAATATCAGCGCGCTCAAATGTTCCTAGCGAAAACAAGGGATCTTCGGCGGAAGGCTGCCCATTAGTGCCCTGTGACGTAAGCTCATGACGTTTCAGAAGAGCGCACTTTTGCGCGTGGATTTTTAAAAATTCATTAAAAATCAATCACGGTGTTTTAAAATTCGGTGATGGTGAATTTTTTTTAGTTTTGAGGGTCAATTAACAATATCCAATAGTCAAAATATGAACATTTAATAGGTTGCAACTTCCCTATTCTACACGAGAGAGAGGAAAAACAGTTTTGTGGCGCATGCAAAGGATGGGACGCGCTCTTTTTCCAGGTAAAAAATTAAAAAGGATTTTTTCTTTATTTATTATTATTATTATTATTATTATTTTGAAGAATTACGTTCACACAGCTCGATGCGGAATAGGCTTCTGCATACAATGCACTAATAAACAGAAAATCCCAATTTTCGGACAAACGCTAGTCTGACTCTGAGGTACTGATTTATTAATAGTTGCTTAAAACTCTTGATCATCTTTAACACGTACGGTCCAGAAGTACGTTTGAATCAGCTTTTGGGTGCAAAAGTGTTCGAGAAGCGGAAGAAGAAAAACACCACTGTATAATGTTCTGTTCTCGCATTTTTTGTGTGTTTCTGATAACGAAAGGTAACCATATTTTTTTCTATTTATCAGAATCTTACCACACTCGCTCTCGGCTGCATTTTGCCGCCAGAAGTGCGTGTTTATAGAGAAAGCATAATGCATGGGTTTGAATTTGGTGGATACATAAGTTTCAGGATGTATATATTTACCTCTTTTTCAAATATAGTTTTCATTCGTAAAAAGCCATTAAAAATATTTATAAGAACTAGTCGACCAGTGCGGAACTCCGCACTGTGCTTCGAATCGTTTCATAAGGCATTTCGCTCTTTAAAAATTTCAAAGAAAGAACATTATGAAGAAGAACCGAAAAAAGTAAACGGATAAAAGTAAGTGCACAAGAGAAGGCATGTAGTTTGAAGACATCAGTAACAAAACCTCGTTAAATACAACGTTGTGATAATTTGACCATCGCTCACCTTTTAGTTGTACGTATTTTCAATGCAAACATAAATATCATTAAAAGTATGACTGAGTGACTTGTGAAACAGCAGTAATTGTGCATATGAAAAAGCAGTAATTGTGGCAAATACAGTCCTGCCCATGTGAGCATCTGACGGAAAAAAAAGAAACATTAAAGAGATATTTATTGGCACGGATTCAAACTGGCGCCATTATGATTAACAGCACGACACTCCAACAAACCTAACAATTGCGCCTTCCTTTTCGAATGATATTCATTGAAGGGATGCGTAGTAAAAAACAGCAAAAAAGCTTTTTGCCGAAAAAAAATAAGAAGATAATGCTTCTATGTTTTGTCATTAGCCAGCATGATACGATTTAAAATTATTCGTAAAGCATGGAATTCGATTAAAGAATGAGGAAGATCTGACGTAGCGATTGAAACAAACATTCTAGAGAAGTAATAAATTAGATTAAAAATAAGTGTTTTTATTTTTGAACATTGAAGTATTTCACATAGCAGGCTGCTTTAACCGTTCCGGCTTAAATGCCCGCACATGTTTTGCTTTTAATCGAACACTTAAAATTCAAAACCAAAACTAGTTGAACTGAGTCCGTTTTTTAAGTGTAATTTTTCGAACGTAGACAAAATGTATTTTTTTTTCAGCCGAAAGCAGAGGTGTAGAAAATCGAGTTTCAATTTGGCATAGTATTTTTTCATTTGTACAAAAGGTCGAACACTGCTATTAGAAAAATCTACATTTCAGCATACAATGAAAATGTTTTTCTGCACAAAAAGGATTCTCTTAAAGTAAATCTAATACTTTTTTCATGCTTTCATTATGCTTAGTGGTCTGGACAGAGTCAAAGCTTTAAAAAAAGGAAGAACACCCTTCGATTAACAGTCGTCTTATCCGAATGATAGCTGTTGCCGGCATAAAGGAGTCGAAACACCAAGTAGCATTCCCATTGCATTTATTTTATTACATGCGTTATTTGTTGTATGCTATGAGTACATGTAATGCGCAATATTAATCTAAATTTGCTAAAATGTCGGACATCCCGAGCTTGCCGGAAGTTCAGTTAGTTTATAGCCGAACGCTCTACCGAAAAACACTTATCAATTTAACCGAACAACTAAGTCCAGTGCTTTTAAGCTTTATTAAGCACACACGTACACACACAGGTCAGTTTTTTTTTTCTTGCCGAAAGCGACCCAAAAAATTGGAAAATTGTATTAGAACTTTGCTTTAAAAAAAAAAAAAAATCTGCATAAGAGCTTCAGGCTGCATCAAGGTTTTGCAACAGCAAGGGTCGTTTAGGAAAACTTGATTTTTCAACCGTAAGTCTATATTTCGTCATTAGCCGGCCTGTTTTGTTTTAAAATGAGGGGGGGGGGAATAATATATGAGATATTGAAGAGAAGTGTTTTATTTTTGAAAATTTTTACAATTTGTTATAGCAGGCTGCTTGAACCGTTATAACTTAGATGGCAGCACGTGTTCATCATTTAACAGCACGGTTAAAATACAAAATAATTTGAACTAAGTTCTTTTTTAAGCGTAGCTTTTCGAATGTAGTAAAAATGTGATAGGCTATTTGTTCTTAACAAAAATAAGAAAAAAATATGTACTTTACCCTTGAAATTTAAGTAGTTTTTTTTTTTGTACAAAGAGTCAAAAACTAATTCGAAGGATCTATATTTCAATATACGATTTATTAATTTTTTTTCTGAACAAAACTATTCCATTGTAGTCTGAAATCTTAAACCTGATAGGGGAGACCGGGGGTTCGTTGTTACATTTTTTTCAATATTTTTTTTACGCTAAACTATTTCAATTATTTACACGCATGAAACTTTTAAATGCATCTAGATTGTTTAACATTCACAACATATTTTTTAAAAAATGATTAGAAGCCACTACTCCAAAATATTTCAAGTTTTTTGAATAGATGTCGATTGTAACGACTTACCCCACCATGGGGCATGTTGTTACAGTATATGGAGTTAGTTGTTACATGAGATATATTTTAGTAGCGAAATGAATTTTACACATTTTCTGGTTTATTCTGTTAAATTTTAAAAATTCTTAACCTCATTAAAAATAAAAAAAATTAGGCTTTACAAATTTACTTCATTAATGACATATTCTAATAAACTATCGTCATCATTATCATTGTCCGCGAATTACAATTTTCACATGCATATGATTTATCAAACTTAACACATCGATCATGTGCCCATTTGTCACAGTTACGACATTGAAGTCGTTTAGTTGGTTTTTCTGGATTCTGAGTACGGTTTAGAGCACTCTATGCATAACCAGTCTTCATCAACTTCATCCGAAGGACGCACTGTTTAGACGCACCTTTTTGCATTTTTTTCTTTATTTTTGCCTTTGTGTCTGTTGATTTCTTCTCTGTTAGACACAATTTCCTTTTCACAGATTTTTGTTTCTCAGGTTCGGCTTGCAAAACATTTTTTACTTGTGTATCTTTTAAAGTGACGCTGACCTATGGTTTCCGCTTGCGAACCGTCTTCATTTCTGCACTCCTGAAGCGTTGGAAAAAAACCTACATTCGAATAATACATTATTTATTATTATTATCATTGTTGTGATTATTATTATTATTTATTAAACCATACATATTAACAATAAATTAATTATAGAATGAAAGAGATCAGAATTATTGCTATTATTACTATCGTCATTTAACTACAGTACTTTATATGAATTAAATAATGCAATAAAACAGATCAGAAATACTACTTACCACCACTAGCATTTTTCATCTTACTACAGAATCTCTCTAATGTCATGAAATTCGTCGGCACGTGTACAACTACGTACAAACACGTATTACAACTTGGAGGGCATGTAGTATAGTCCAGGGTCTGAAGGGGGTTGAGCATGCATGGAAAGGCTGACGCAATATTATTTCTGATTATTGTTACAGGCACGATGGTGATTATGAAACCACATGTCGTCGCCCCCCTGGGTGGTCGACAACCCTGGGGGAGGGGGGAAAGCAGTGGGAGGAGCCGTTTGCTAAAAGACTCATAACTCGCGAACTATTTGAGATAAAACACTGAAAAAAGTGGCAATCGACGAAAAGAAACAAGGGCTTTATAAAAGCTAAATATGATTATGGACCTATCTTTGTTGGTTTCTGAGTAAAATTCCATTTTTCGCAAACAAGCAAAATTTTTGAATAAAATGCGCAAAACAAACTTTTTTTGACCAAAATAAATTCCAAATAAATATTGTTTTTTTTTTTTTTTTTCAAATTAAGTCCTAAATATCATTATTCAGTTTGTTAAAACTATTTAAGTACTTTTAACGCGTTGAAAAACAAAATGACAGTAGCAAGCTCGAACACTATTCGTAGTATAGTTCAGGATCTGAAGGGGGGTTTTGAGCATACATGGAAGACCTGACGCAAAATTATTTCTGATTATTGTTACAGGCACTATAGCGTTTATGAAAACATGTGTCATCCCCCCCTCGGCGGTCGACATCCCCGGGGGAGGGGGAAAGCAGTAGGGGGACGCTGTTTACTAAAAAAACACTCATAACTCGCGAACCGTAGGAGGAAAAGCACTAAAAATGTGGCAAAAGATGCAACAGAACAAGGGCTTGAAAAACCTAAATATGTTAAAAGTTCTATCTTTGTTGGTTTATAAGTAAAATTCCTTTTTTAGCAGCCATGCGAAAATTTTGAATAAAATACGAAAAGCTTTTTTCCAAAGATAAGTTCTTTTTTAAAATTATTTAACCGTTTAGGGAATCAATAAAATCTGAAACTTCATCATTCAGTTTGTTTAAAACTACTTATTTATCACAAACGTGAGCGTTAAAAAACGAAATAGAAAATGCAAGCACTGCCTAAGTTAGCGCATTGAATAAAACGGCAGTATGCTAAGGAGAAAAAAATAGCCTTATTATCCTTATGACAAACTATTCATTCTTCAGTTTACAAACTTATTCTAATTGCAAAGTATTCAATTATGGCTTTAATTTTGTTATGTACTGCTTTAAATTTGAGAGGAACTAGGGAATCAGGCCCACAGTAGTTTCAATTCAAATATAATTTTTATTTATTTCTATTAATTTATATTTTCAATTTACACAAAAGAATATTGTGGGTATTGTTTTGCGGATATTGTTTTTTATAATTTACCCAACAAAGAACAATGATACAAGAAATAATATGTTCTAAATAAATATAAAAAATGAGAAGCATCTTTGAGCTTTTATGAAAACGAATATAAATATAATATTATACACTAGAGTTCTAAAAAAACTAATTAAGTAAAATTAGTAAAATAATGCGTATTAAAAAATAATTGCAGAATATCAATATGCATACATAAAGCATTAATATATCAGAAATTCTGAAAGCTGGATCATACTCTTTTTTGTTGACTTGTAATTGTTCTGTTGAATCGTTCTCTTCCGAGTATTTTGTAGTTAATGCGTTTTTGCTTTAGTCTTAATAGCACAGTATTTACAGCAAGCATTAATAAAACATTTACAAGATTATTTAGAGTTCTTGCCTGTGCAGGGTGGAATTAAACTCTCTGGTAACACTGGCTGCATCATAAGGTGTGGAGCTTTATTGTTTTATTTTCATTCAAGTGAAACCCAAACTTGGTTACATCTAAAGGCACTGCTAAGGTACAGGGGAATTGATTCAATAGTACAGTTGAGTAATACTTCTTAGCACATGTTGGAAAGAATTGCAGGAGCATGGTAGAGAGTTGATATTATATTTATTTCTGATGGAAATGACAAGAAATTGTTGTAATGGTTGCATTCGCAATAATACCTATTTTCTTGACAATTTTTTTTATAATACAGCTTCTGACAGTTGAAATTCTGAAGCACTCAGATATTGTTTTAATGATAACTCTAGTGTATAAAAAAGTTTCCGACTTTTTTGGTAAAGAGAAAGCATACTTTTTTGTTCCTATTTTACTTGTTGAATCGCAGTCGGAAAATGCATCAAAAGCTTGTAAAATTTTAGATGTTTTCTCCGGAAATGCTTCTGAAGATAGATGCCATCCTAAAGATATTTTCCTTTCCACACCAGCACATGAAATGGCAACCTCTGTCCTTTAACAAAGATTGCCAATAAGAATTCATTAGTTTCTGATCTATAAACTATTAGTTACTTCTTCCCCCATTTTGCACTGAATCATATGCAGGAAAATAGATTCCGTTGCGTGCTTCGTCCTGGTTGGACTTCGGTATTTCCAGAGAAATTAATTACTTGGCTCTCAGATTTTAAATAATATTCATTTTCGTTTGAAAGTTACCAGACACCAGAAGCTGATTGGATGCAGGAACGGATATGTTACATATTACATACTCTGAAATGTACTTTTAAAGGTTCTTTTTATTTTCAGGAATGGCTATGACACGAAACCACTGGTTTGGTATCTAGTGATTTTTTAATAAGCGAAGGAGACTTTCCTGAACTTCTGGTTTTCAAGTTATAAAAACGACAGTGAGATGTACCGATCGTGTTTAAGGTCCACTCGTGTAGTTTGGCTATTGGAGAGAAAATTTTATTATTTTTTATTTGGAGATCTGCAAAATCTTTGCTGCATTTGAAAGTAGTGTTTGGGACATTGTGGACCAGAGTCATTCCATCGATAACTCTAACGTTGTTCTTAAAATAGGGTGCTTCTTCTAGAGTTTTGCTGCAAGAAGTATCATTTTCAATTACATTCACGAAATCGGACCTCTCGCTTTGCTTCAGTGAAACATTCTGATGAACCTAACCTAGCATTGGGCTTATTGTATGGGAATGATTTTTAGATGTACTAATATCACTTTTGAGCTAACGTTTCCCATGTTAAATGTATTTTTTTTTTTTTTTTGGTTTTCTTTTGCTGTTTTGCAGTCGCTATTGAAGACATTGCCATTGCAGGACTTCTCTGGATAAGAGACTATTCACATTTTCATTAACGTTCCACTGAAATTTTGATGCTGCTTATGTGGCAATAGCCTCGATCACTATGTTTCATAACTCAGGTGTAAAATCTGCAAAAGGGTTATCCTGATAGTTTATCATTTCCGTAGTTACTTCGAACTTGCAAACTTGCATGTTTTAATTTTTTAAAAAGAGCCATTGTGACCCATACTAAGCAGCTATAATGCGTTATAGGTTAAATAATTAAGTAGTTACTTAACTGGGACATTGTTTTGATAATATTACGAAATAAAACCGCCAAAAGAGGAGAGCCACAAAATTTACTTTGGTTTATGTCGAGTCTTCAAGGTACATTCCGCAAACTTTTTTTTTTTTTTTTTTTTTGTGAATTACCTCAAATGCTTTCTGAGCTAGCTTTTATTTCACTTTTCAACGCTTTGATAATAATTAAGTAATTTTAAGCAAACTGGATAGTGATATTTCAGATTTTATTGGTTCCCTAAACAGTTAAATAATTTTGATAATTTGGAACAAAAAAAAAATGCGTATTTTATTCAAAATTTTTTATTGTTTGTGAAAAATAGAATTTTACTCAGAAAGTAACAAAGATATGATTCATAGTCATGTTAAGCTTTTATGAAGCCCTTTTTTTGTTGCGTCGATTGCCACTTTTTTTCAGTGTTTTATCTCAACGGCTCCCCCCACTGCTTTCCCCCCTCCCCCGGAGTTGTCGACCACCCAGGGGGGCAACGACATGTGGTTTCATTATCACTATAGTGGCTGTGACATTAATCAGAAATGATTTTTGGTCAGGTCTTCCATGCATGCTCAAAACCCCCCTTCAGATCCTGAACTAGACTGCAAATCGTGTTCGAGCTTGCTACGGTCATTTTGTTTTTCAACGCGTTAACAGTACTTAAATAGTTTTAACAAACTGAATAATTATAATTAGGACTTTTTTTGAAAAAAATCAAACAATTTTGATTTGGAATTGATTTTGGTCAAAAAAAGTTTGTTTTGCGCATTTTATTCAAAAATTTTGCTTGTTTGCGAAAAATGGAATTTTACTCAGAAACCAACAAAGATAGGTCCATAATCATATTTAGCTTTTATGAATCCCTTGTTTTGTTGCGCCGATTGCCACTTTTTTCAGTGTTTTATCTCAAATAGTTCGCAAGTTATGAGTGTTTTAGCAAACGGCTCCTCCCACTGCTTCCCCCCCCCCTTCCCCGGGGTTGTCGACCACCCAGGGGGGCGACGACATGTGGTTTCATAATCACCATCGTGCCTGTAACAATAATCAGAAATAATATTGCGTCAGCCTTTCCATGCATGCTCAACCACCTTCAGATCCCGGTCTAGTATATAAGTATTCGCACCCTTGGTTTTCCTCCCTCCATTGTATGCACTTAATCGAATTCATCGAAATCGAAACATTCTGCATTACGCTTGATTTTGCATTGGCTTGTCGACAAATATTAGATGCTGCTTTAAATTGAAGCGCTTTACCACCTACCTCAACCGGCAAGGGACCCTTAGTGGTGGTAGGGGTCAGTGCATGTGAAAGGAAGACCTGCACCACACCCCCAACTGAATCGTGTTTAAAGCGAGTTCTCGATTCTCAGCCAATCATTTGCTTAGTACAGTTCACAGGACTGGTGTGAGAGAGTTATTGAGTAATCACGATTGCTTATTGTCTTCACTTGACTGTTTTGAATTCCTATCATTTTATTTTCCCACCAGCACCTTCTGCCAGCACCACTGTCGCGTCGATCGGCCTCACGATGCTGCTCCTCTTGCGAAAACCGTCTCCAGGTTGCGTCCATATCCTACACACACATACACACACTCATGCCTGCGCACAGACACAAACACACCCTCCTACACACACACATACACACACTCATACCTGCTCACAGACACAAACGCACACTCCTACACATACACAAACGCACACACTCATGCCTGCACAAAGACACAAACACATATGCCTACACACACACACACACACCCACGAATGCCTACACACACAGCACTGCATACACAACACGTACACACATGCATACATACACACACACCGGCACCCACACACATGCGCCTATACAAACACACGCGCGCATTCATACACACACACACGCTCGTGATTGCGAAAAACATAATTTGAATTCAAGATGCTAAAAATTCAAACTAATATAATTTTTTAACTTTTCTCTCTGTATGGAAAAAACAATGACGTGTGACGTTGACTGGCAGTTGTGTTTGTGAGGAGAATCTTGTTGTTTGTGAAAGTCACGAGATAATAAATGAGGTAGTTGTAGAGTGATAGTACACTTAGCGTATGATTGCGTGGAAAATGATGAATGTATATTTGTTCCGAGTAAATAGGCCGGTTCAATAATCGTTTTAGACCGTTTGGTTAAATACTTGAGCAATGAGTTATCTTAATAACCATCTTTTGTAAAATAAGTCTCAGATCAATTCTCAATCTGTATGTCATTGATATGTCATTCAGTTACACTTAGTGATTAATGTGTCACTGCTTAATTTTATCTATGTCCCATTTCTCGGATCAAATCAATTATCTTTTTAGATCACTTGCAATAAAAGTGTTTTTTTAAATGATTTAGTTTCAAACTTATACTGCTGCGGGCAAGTAAACGACAGTATCTACAAAAACTAGATTTAAAGATACTTTTAAAAAGGGGTTTTTGATTCCCAAGATAAAGTACCAAAACGTTAGAGTCTGACTTTTTTTTTTTTTAGCGTAAACCAAATAGGCAAAATTGTAAAATAAAGATAAAGTAAAACAAATGACAAAAATGCAAAAAAAAAAAAAAAATAAATAAATAAATAAAAATAAAAATAAGTAAATAAATAAATTAAAAAAAAAGAAATAAATTAATTTGAATTTTGACATCTTGAATTCAAATTATGTTTTTCGCAATCACGAGTGTTTGTATGTAGGCGTGTGCGTTTGTGTGTGGTGGTATGTGTTTGTGTGTAGGTGGTATGTGTATGTGTGTGTAGGCATGTGTGTTTGTGTCTGTGTGCTGACATAAGTGTGTGGGTAGTTGTGTGTATGAATGTGTGTGTGGGGGGGTATGTGTATGTGTGTATAGGCATATGTGTTTGTGTCTGTGTGCAGGTATGAATGTGTGGGTAGTTATGTGTGTGTATGTTTTTGTGTGTATGTGTGAGTATGTGTGTGTGTGCGTGTAGTTGTGTATGTATGTGCGTGTAGTTGTGTATGTATGCGCGTGTGTGTAGGATATGGATGCAACTTGGAGACGGCTTTCGCTATAGGAGCAGCATCGAGAGGAGCCCGTCGACGGTGACGGTGCGGAGGGTGGCGGTGGGAAAAATCAAAGGACCTCAAAAACAGTCAAATGAGAACAATAAGCAATCGTGATTGCTCAAAAAAAACATTAAAAATTCGCAGATACTGCTGTTTATCTTCCCTAGGCAGTGTGTAGAACTGGTGCACCAGCTGTGGTCACTTTCATATTCAAACTGGAAATACTAAGAATATTAAGCACTGTTCTGAAGTTTGTTTCGTAAGTTGATGAGTATTACCTACTACTATTTTAACTACTATTTTGAACTTACTGTGATTGGTGTTTTCTTTGTGTAGATGCCGGATGCATTTATATGAGTCTGTCTCTTCGAAATCTACTTTCCGCCAGCAATAAATAGTTTAGCATATTTTTAGTCCTTCTATTTTTTTCCTATTGCGATTATATTTACTTTGATGTGAATTAATTATTAATTCTAATTTATAACTTTTATTTATATGAAATAGCCTGGACGCAACTGAATCACAGAATTGTGTACTTGCTAGTTGGGGCTACAGGTATGGTCGCGGTGTATACAAATCCAGTTGTGGCTATGCAGCATATTGAATATGTGTAAAGAGTAAACTTTTCGCTGCATATTAGGGTGGAGCGTAAAAAAGAAGTCGCAATAATACAGAAAAGTTGCGTGTGGCAAGAAAAGAACTTCAAAACACATTTTTTAAAATTAAATCTGGTAATATTTACCAATCGCTGTACGAGGTTAAAATTTGAAAAAATGAGAAATTTCGCCGTTTCTGTATGATTTTTTTCATTATTTTGCTTTAAGGTTTTTAATGCTACAATACGGGAAAATTGTAACTGGTGAAGACTTTAATGTAAAAAAAAAAAAAAAATAGATACTGAGAGAAACCGAGTGATATACCTTCCAATCCTAAAAACTAGAGAAGTTGGAGAATTCGGTCAATTAAAAAAAAAAAAAAAAAAAACGCTGCGATGGCTTATTTAGTGTAATTAGACAAAAAAGTTCCAATGGATAACACCATAAAAGAATATTTATTAAGTTCGTTGTTTACAGATTATCTGTACATCTCCCAACTTGATTAATATTGACGAAAAAGTGCGTTTTTCCCACATTTTTCGTAACCTTCAAAACACATTTGTATTAACTTTTAAGGAATCGCAATGATATTAGTTTAACTAGATTGCTAGTCACTAGCCTATTGTTTAAGAAAAAGAGTGTTAAGTTGTTGAATTAAGAAAAAGAGAAAACTCAGTTTTAGCCTGATAGAAGGACGTGAGAACAGTCAATATTTTTATTTTCGAGTAGTTGTAGAGTAGAATTGTGGTTGGTGATTACTAAATTACCAAGACGTTGGAAAGTATGTTCCTATTAGAGTTTCCGATCCCGAATTCCGCGAGATCTCGCAGGGTATTTAGCGGGATTGATCCCGCGGGATTTTGCTCTCAATCCCGCTGGATTTCCAGTCCCACAATGTTTTTTCCATTCAAACGTTTTCCAGCTTTTGCCGCTCATAAAACGATTATTTTCAGAGGCATACTCTGAAGTTTGAATTTTCTTCCTTGTATATCTGCAAAATAAGCAAGGAAAATTGTGATGTGTCTCATATGACCAACGATGGATTTACCATTTAAGAACACAATAAAAAAAGAGTATATTTTTCTGAAAATAAATTTGTAATCTCATTCGAGGTTTCAGTTTTTATACGTTCAGCAAGTGAGAAAATGCTCAAAATTTATATGCATTTTCGAAAACCATCACTAAAATTTAAAATCCAGTAAATTACGCTTTAGAAGAAATAGAGAAAGAATATTACATATTCCAAAACCCGCTGCAGTAGCCAGAATGCAATGTTGAAGCACTTCTTTAGTAAATGCACTCAAAACCTTTATATTACAAAAAGTACACTCCAAAGAAGAAAGCAATGAAAAATCTGACATTATTTATACATCCGGCACGACTTTAAAAGGGACGACAGAGAGTTGTATGAAACACAGAATGACTCGCATGACAGTTTAGTAAGTTAAGCTGATTATGTTTTTGAACTCCTCTTTAAAGTGAGAGGTAAAATTAGCGAAATTATCCAAAACTTTTACAGATACTACAACTTGGTGAAGTGGTGAATTTAAGCAGTATTCTACTCTTGCTTTAATGAATCACATTCACTGATTCAATGACCAACGTTTATGAAGCAAAACACATATCCAAGAGGCATCATTTTTGTCCGAAAATTTTGAGGGAAAACCTAGCGTCAGAAAAGAAAAATTTATTTCAGAAAATGATGAAGTTAATGCGGATCTTTTTCAACATGTTCACAATTATTTAATTTTAGCAAAACTAATTGCAATGGAGCCACAACACGTGTTTTCATCAAGCGCATTATTTTTAATGCAACAATCCTTCAACATCCAGTACGAGCGGCACATTTTTGCTTACCAAATGATAATTGCTAATTAGGATCCGACTTCGTAGTGATTTACAATTGCTGTACGAAATTAAGAAGACTATTAATTAAAGTAATTAGAGCAGTCCTTCCTAAAAAGCCCCACTTTTTCCATTTGACATAAAAATTTAATTTTTAAAAGAATGGGGGGGAGGGGGAGGGTAATCCCGTGAGATCCCTGGGGATTGGCTCCTTACAATCCCGAAATCCCGCGGGACTGAATACGGCGCGGGATGGAACCCCGCGCTATTGAACAATAAGAAATATTTTTTTAAACTGAACCGCTTCACCTTTTTTTTTTTGGTGCTGCGCACAGAGAGGTTATTTGAGCCAAAAAGCTGGACAAAAATCGAAATGATCAATTTTATTTATTAGCGTCAACCCTGAGTCTCGAAGCAGGTGGTTAAACATAACATCATATAAGTAAAAACTTTTCATTGAGACTAACTAAGAAAATTTACCAGCAGTCGGAACTTAGCCCTTTCATGATTTGGTTGTCTTTGTTTGCGATTATAAAAGTTTTTCACCAAACCTTCATTGTCTTATTTTTCCCGTTAAACGTAAAATTAGAAGAAAAAAATTTGTATGGAAGGGCATGGTTTGCAATCTATTATTCATCAATTTATACATACACATACACACACAATTTATACAACATCAATTTATACATACACACTGTTTTTGTTGCGGTGTTTTTTGTGCGATTTTATTATTTTTTTTATTTATTTATTTATTTATTTATTTTTTTTTTGTGCGGTATATGAAAATTAATTTTAAAAAGAGCGGAAATTATTTATAAAGCGAGTGCGAGGTAGTATCTTCAAGTGACGACAGGGGCATCCCAAAGGGAAGTTACTGTGACCACTCAAAAATTTCCTTATTCGGGAAATTTTTTGGGAGCCGGCAAAATTATCATTATTTGGTTTATTTTGATTTCGTTTAAATTTAACATTTTGGGTTATTTTTTTACGTGAGAGTTTTTTCATGCGATCCCTATCCACCGCATAAAAAAAAAAATTAACTGTGTTGCGAAAACAACACATGCTCATTCTACTGGGAATAGCAAAGAACTTCGTGAAAGCTGTGAACAAAGTAAGTTTTCCAATACCTGAGAGGGAAATTTAGAAGATATATTGAAGCTTTGGTTAAGGAGATAATTTTTAACGGCTCTTCAAATGCGCGCAATAATGAAAATCCCTCTTTTTGAGGGAAAAAAGGTGTATTATAAAGATTTCTAAGTAGCAGAAAAGACGAGAACTAAAAAGAGTTGGTCAAACAATCCATATGGAAGTTCTGTGACGATTGTTAAATGATGTGTCTCTGAAACTCTATTTTGTTCACTTCTTCCAGGACATTTAGTTTAAAAACTAAAGCTATGGCAGTGAGCATGAGGAATGGTTTCACCAATATATCTTTATAATGGAACGCAGATATAATTTAAGAGCTGGCCCTAAAAAATCGACTTGGCAACCGAACCTGAGGGTTTTGCTTGCAAAAGACATATAATACATCACTTAATTTGAACAGTTAGTAATCCAACGTTGTGAAGCACAAAAATTGCAAAATTATTGCAGACACGTGTTTCGGTGTTACAAGGAAAACCTTTTTCAATGCTAAGAAGTGTGAGCTTCTGGATGAAAAGTCATCCGAGAAAAGCAACATGGTGGAACAGGAGATAGTATAAATATCAAAAAATAGAAATTAAACAAAAGCAAAAAAGGATAAAATGACACCTGGAGGCATAATTTATTTTATAATTCCATCAGGAAAAAACCGTTAAGTAATAAATTTTGCAAGAAAACCCATAAACAATGCAAAAAGTCCAAAAATGAAACCACTCTGCATAAATTAGCAATAAATTTACCAGCGGGAAAAACTATGTATGGAAGCAATGTATCAAATGGAGAAATGCAGGAAAAAACAAAGTGAAGGATAAACATATTGGAATGAGTTAATCACAAAACGAAATAAGAAAGCAAAAAATGAAAAAAATAAAAGTAAGAAATGTACGACGTATACATAAAAATAATAGAGAAACTAAACAAATTTTAACAAAGGAGTCCACACAGAAGAAAAATAGGAAATTGCAGTTAGATCGTTAACTAAATTAGAACGGTTCCTCAGGATGTGGAAAGATTCCCCAAAATCAAGATTTTTGTTTCTTGAAAAGGCTAGTTTACACATTTTCTTTTCTCATTTTTCGAAATTGTAGTTTCAAAAATGCAATTTAATACCATGCAGTGGTGTTCTCATGTGGTATACTACATATGCGCCGTATACTCTCAAACATTTTTTAGAATTACAGCGTATTCTCTCAAGCTTCAAAAATTTTAATTTATAATTCAGATTCCATCATCGCATTTTTAAATTCTCCTAAAGCAAACATAATCTATTTACTATGTTAACCACATTTTCCTACAAGTAATCTCTTTTGTTTATCTTTCTTAACAACTTATAAATCCACTGCTTATAAAGGCGTACACATTTGTGCATAATGGATTACTGGGAGTACTCCCTCAGAAAAATTGATGGGAACATCACTGATACCTTGTTCGATGATATTAAAGAAAATGCTCTCCCTTGGAAATTGTTTGGAAGCGATGTTATTGAGAACGCAAATATATTCCATTTGTAATCATATGAAGGAGAGGAATGAGATTCTGAACTTTCCTTTGCAATTTTCGAAATAGTTGAAGTTCCAAATTACTATTCCAGACAATCTTCGGCGATGTTAGGGAGAGGGAAGGTTTGGGACGTTTCCTATGGAAATGCGAAGAAACCTTAATGTTAAAAATAGCAATTCAATGTCGTCTTTGGTACCGATAGGGTATAGAGACATTTCCACAGAAATTTTTCGAAACTGCATTCCCAAAGTCGCAATTTTAGACGATCTTCAAAGAGGTTAGGTAAAAAGGAGTTAGGGGGTTCCTCCCAGAAAATCTGAATTCTTAGTCCTAAAAACTCAGTTAGCCATCTTTGATGACGTTTGACGAAAGAATGAGATTCGGAGCATTTCTCTGAAATTTTTAGAGTTTGAAGTTCTGAAAATGCAACTTTAGACCGTCTTTTAGCGATGTTAAAGAGAAAGTGAGGCTCAAAAGCTTTCCCCTGAAATTTTTTTTTGAAGTTAAAATTATACTAAAGTTTTTATATTCGTATTTCATTACGTTAGAGGAAGGGAATGAGGCTTGGAATCCTCTCAAGGAAATTATTCGAAATTGGAAGTCCTAAAAATGCAATTTTGGGTCGCCTTTGATGACCTTAAGGGGAGAGATAGAGTTTGGTAGTCTCCTCTGAACATTTTTAAAAATTCAAATTCTTAAAGCTTAATTTCAGATAATCTTTTTCGACGTTATAGAAACAAGGCTTTGGGGGGAGGGGGCTTTCCCCCGGAATTTGATCTTTTTTAAGCGTAATTTTATAGGTAGAGCATCAGGCACAAAAGGCAGAGCATTGCTCCCTACTGCCCTAGATTTATGAAGTGGACATACATTGATTGGGGCTGTAAATTTAAAACCAACTTTTGAATTCCACCAAACTCCTCCTTGTATTTGACGCATCGCAAATCAATCTTCTTAAGTCCTCAAAAGATAAGTCTAGGCGAACGATAACATCTTTTAGTATATTAAATAGTCTTTGCCTTAATATTTAGTTTCACAAGGGCCTGCAAATTTCTCAAATGTCACAGTTCTCAAGGACACTTCTTAAGCATGAAGAAATTTGTCTTTATAAAATACTCCTGAAGCAAAAGCACTCACCCATTCTCTCTAAAACTGACACTCACAAAAAACAAATTATCGGGGGGAGGGGGGAAGCGAGATCCCCAAGCCCCATGGAGTCGGCGCTAGTGTCTCTGGGCGCTATTCTCACTAAAAGACTGAGATTGAAACAATAATCTTTCTTCGAAGGAGAACTCACTCATTTATGTCTGTGTGTGTGTATGTGGGATTTTCTATTTTTTTTTTTTTCAATTTCAATGCATAATGCTATTACAGTTAAGGGAATTAATATGGGCTACTCCAAATATTATCGGATTGGTCTCATTTCTTAATGACTTTTTATGCATTTTGCTTGAAAGTTTATTAGAAGTAAATTCATTCCTCTCACTCATAGCTAGTCATCTTGGAAAATTCCTTAAGGCAAAAAGGCAACTTAGCTTTTACTGACAAGTAATCGACTTAATGCCTCGAACCTACTCATTGACTTCCAAAAGTAAACCGTGTCGTATCCGAAAATTTGCCATCATTGCCTCTACGGATCAAATAGATTTCGACATTTAAATTTTCACATCTTCTTTACCACACCACGGCATTCAGGAACATTGAACATTGTTACTTTACTAAGAAACGATCAAGAAATTAGGAGTTGGAAATGTTTTTCGGAGTTTCACATGGGGGCATCATTGGAAGACCACGGATCTTCAATCACTGTTTGCCATTTAAAATCCATTCCAATAACTTCTCGACACGACTTTTTGATTCACGGAAAAAAAAAGCAAGAAAAAAAAAGAGAACATTTTACGTAAGAGAAAGTTTATTAGCAAAAAACTTCAATTTCTATCCGCCTAACGATGTGTATTATTACAAGTAGTACAAACCGAAGATCTCGTAAACACTATTAAGTGAATTGCATCCTCGGTAGCCTTAAGAGTGAGTATGCGGTAAAAATTAATTAAAAGAGTTCATTTTCCTCTGGTGATAAACCTTCCCGTTTTGAGACACTGCTAAGGATGCCAGCAAAAAAAAAGTCATGCGTTGAGCATACGGAAGGGGTATTAGTTCTCTATCATTAGACCGCAAAATGGAGTTCATGTTTGCACAATACGAATATTAGACTGAATGCACATCTAATGATATTTTAACAAGGGATAGTCGATCCATTTAGGATCCGCTTAAGGACTAATTGTTTATTTTACTGCATGATGCGTCGAATTAATCATAATACTCGATTGCTTTATTTGAACACACTATGCATTGATAATGCTAAAAGTTGTAATTTTTTGGACTATTACTCTTGCCTGTGCTTTCTCTCGGAACGATTAGCTTTGTTTTAACCGTCGTTTCAATTTTATTATGTCGTTTTTTTACAATATATCAAATTGAAATTCAAAATAAAATAAAGAAACTGATAAGATATTTTCTCTTTGGGCAGTTACGTATGCTGTTCAATAAGCAATAAGACTAATTTTCATACCACGAAACTACTGATCGGAATGTTAATTTTTGTGGCATAAAGTAATTTTGTTGTCTGTATAAACAAAAGCTACCGAGAAATAGGGTGAACAAACTCATGTTTTGAGTATTTCGTGATTGAACTGATAGTACGAGATCCCAGTAGGCTTGAACTACCCTCATTGAGTTTCGTATTACCGTATATGAAGAGTAAAAAGTGTAAATAAAACGTGAAAGTAGGAATTTCCACCTCTTTCACGTAAACTAATCGTTGTTCCCAGCGATTGAAAGGTGTCTAGAAATAAATAATTTACCCTCATCGAGTTTCCGAAAATCGTTATCATAAATGAAGAGTAAAATATGGAAATTAAACGCTAAACTAAAATTGCATTCCCTTTTCGGCTCCCTAATTAGGGTTGTCCGGGAATAAAAGGTTTTCAATGAAGGAGATCATTTTCCCCTCATCGAGTTTCCGGAAATTGTTGCACGGGCTAAAAGGTGCCCAAAAATGAATAATTTATCCTCATCGTGTTTCCACATAAGATATTTTTTTTAATGTACACTGTAAAAATTGAGGTGTAATAATAAATACTCCGAGTTTGGTGTTAAGCAACTCTAAAAATTGTGAAAATCAACGCTTTATTTCAAGTAAACACCATATCTAGCTTTCCCATTCACCAAAAGTGGTGTAACTGAAACCGAACACCGATATTGGTGAATTCTTACGCTTACGTCACATGCGCAAACACCATTTGAGGATCCGTTGACACCAACTTTGGTGTAAGATTGGAAAACAGCCGTGGCAACCAAACATTAATCACTCTCAAATACGTTGCAACGTCAACACACAATCGTCGTGTGCACAGGATTGAAGTTTTCAAAAGGTATGTTAAATTTTATTTGTAATGAAATGTCAATTACCGTAAACCAAAGCTACTTTGCACCATTGTTAGAAAAGTCTTGAATCCATCCGAAAGATAAACTAACGAATATATTCTTTTATGAATGATCGTTACAACTTAAGCAGCCATTTTCAACATGGCTGCTTTACGGTTGGGTTTTCGGTATATCAATTCATAATAAAATAACATGTTTGTGCGTGTATGTGTGTGGCGCGCTTTCCGAGAAACGGTAAGGCCTAATAAACATTTTTTTTTTTTTTTTGTAGTATAACTTTTTTAGAGGAGCGAGAAACTTGATCGTTATTGTATCGTGATTTTTGAAATTTTTATATTCTGCTGGTTTTTGTAATTTGTTTTTATGTATACCAGACTTTTAAGACTGATTAAGAAATCTTGAATAAATTTGATTGAAATCTTAAACTGTTCCATTTTTATGTTGTTTTTTTAAAAGTGTTAATTTCATCGTTCTAGTATACAGATAATTTTAGTTTTCTTGAGTGTTTTTGAAAGTTACTTTTTTGAACAACTTATAGGCATAAATGTCCATTCCTCGAATTAAAAATAAAAAGTTGAGAATCTTCATATACAAAATAGTTATATGTATTTGTGTTGTTAATAATCAATTGGGAAATTAAAACTTGTATATAATATATTTAATGCAAAAAAAAAAAAAAAAAAAATAGTGTATCTGAACACCAAAAATGGTGGCAACAACTTTACACCAAGTGTCGTGTAGTGAAACACCACAGATTATTCTTGGTGTTATCTGTGGTGTTTCACTACACGACACTTCGTGTAAAGTAGTTGCCACCATTTTCGGTGTTGACATACACAAAAATTTTTTACAGTGTAGGTAAAAATATTACAATGCCGATGGTATAGGGTTTCCCAAGCAAAAGTGCTCCAATCATAGGGTTGCTGCTATTCGAAGTTTCAATATTGAAACTTTGAACAACGGTCTAACAGTTGTCGAAATGGAAGCGTTGTTGAAACAACTTTATGCGAGCGAATTTTGTGTTCGTCAGCAAAAATCCGCATCGATAAAATTTCACATGATTGTCATAAAGCTTTTAATTAAGGCTGGAAAGATGTGGAAGATATTGAACTTGAGGGAAGACCTTAACGTTCATCACACTGGCAATGATTAACAATGGTACAGCACGTTAAAAAGCAACGTCCATTGCTCCGAAATTCCTATTGCACCATGACAATGCACGATTACATATTGCTCGTTGTGTACGGGATGCTTTTCAGCAGAACAGTGTTGAGATTTGGCTGTGGAGGTGGTTTTGAAAAAGTTCTCAGAAAACGAACTTTTAAAGGTTTGTAAGAAGTAAACAGAACGTTGGGATACAGGTATTACTCGACACGGAAGTTTTTTTTTTTTTTTTGAAAAATACCATATAAATGATGACGATTAAAGGTACTATGTATTGTTTTATAATTTAAGTCTCAATACTTATGGAACAGCACTCGTACTAACAATATGTACTAGGCGTACATGACGCATTCCAACGATAAAAACTTGTCATCGATTCAAACTGAAGTGAATACTCACGAATAAATGTGCAATAAAATATATATAAAATTGCACCACCTGTACACCCTAACGCTATTATAAAAAGACGCAATTGGCGGTCGCTTTCGGTGGCGTTGACTGATGAAATGCACTGTTGGATTCCTTAGGTTTTGATCTCTTGGTTTCAACGTAAAATGAATCTCTGTATTTTATTGACGCATCACATAAGCAAGCTTTGGAGATGGGGTTGATCGTCGCATTTGCCACACCCATTTCTCATATACTAAGCATGAGTTATTAGAACAGACTGTCCTTGATAGATTTTTCAATCCCTGTCGATTAATTTTTTTCCTTCTAATATCAGTTCTTCGATTAGTAGTCGTTCATAGGTAGGGAGACTTTAATTAAAAAGCACATTAATATTCCAGCCTGTCTTTTCTTAAATAAAGTAATGATTGAGATTTAAAGTAGTTTTCCGGCATTGTAGCTGTCTCCTTGTTAGCAATTGATGTAGCGGTTAATTATCAATAACTCAGCTCTTTCGGTCACTTTGTCTATATACTTCGACGAGTATTTGGTGCAAATCATTAAGTAAATAGATCTTGAGCAAGAGAAGAATTGATCACTTGATTTTTTGCTTATTGGTTTGGTATTTGATTTTCTGCTTAAATATGTGCTCCCGTTGCCAGATCATTTTTCAATTTGGAACTTAAAGGGTAAGGTCAACTGGAATTTTTTAGTGAAGTTGTTAAGTGCAGAACACGTGGCGCTGCTTTTAAAAACTAAGTTTTACTGAACACTGAAAACCAGAACATTTCTGAGAAACGGTTTTCAAAAGAGCAAAGTTAAAGTAAAGTAGACATCTTTTTTTTTCAGTTTTATGTTAGAAAATGATGCACATAACATGAAACTAACCTTTACTAAGAACATGAAATGTGGAAAATTTGAATATTTTTATCTGCATGTTTTACTCGCATTTTCAATTTATCTAGAGTTGTGAGTGAGCTCTAAGAGGTTTAGAAATTATAAAAATTAGTTTTCAAATTAACGTTTTAAAACAAAATCCTAATCACGAAAAAAGATACACGAATTGAATACCAATTTTGAAATTTTGAGAGCACAAAATATTAATCTATAGTTTTTTAGACCTATCGATAGCTTGACGTAGATTACCGTTAGCTACATTGATGAGGCGAATACGTAAGCTTGCAGTCTTCCGAAAATATTTCTTGCTTTTTGATTATTATGATGTTAGATAAAGGCTCTGCTTTGGGTTTTTCCTTCTGTGAAACAAATTTGGTTTGTCTGAATTCAAGTTCACATTCAAGAATGATATTTAAGTTAAAAATACCTTACTCAATTCGATGTTTGTTCAGGCAACGTTACTTAAGAGTGTTTGTGCTGCTATTAGTCTACTCAAGTCTTAATCTTCAACAAACAGGAGTCATATATTTGTGGCCATTTTTAACATTGGGAAGACCCAGGTTTCATTTGAAGCTTCTTGAATTATTTGCCCTAGACTGCCTAAGAATCTGGAAGAACTGACGAATCTCAGAGTTTCGAAGTTCTTTTATAGTTTTAAATTAATTGGAAATGTGCATGTTGTGTTACGTACCCTCACTTATTAAGGCAGTGACGAATGAGCGCTTGAGAGCAAAAGAGAGCAATGAAACAATTACACCACATTTTCTCTCCAACGCTCATACGTATGCTGTAACGCATTCGCGTTAATTTTCATTTCAGAAAAAATATTTTGTTTTTAGTGAAAGTCGCTTTTTGCACACGTTATTTGAGACGTTGGGAGCGAAAATGGTGTAAGTGTTTCACCGACATATATCAATCAATTTCGCTCTCAAAGACTCAAATATTTAATGAGAAGTTAACAAAGCTCGTACTTAAAACATAACGAGCATATGCTTTTAAATGCCTGATGCAGGATCCATCACAATTAAGAGCGTGCCAATAACCCAAAAAGTAAAATTTTTCTTACCATTTCCATTCATAGTAGATCCTAAGTTACATGATAAATTTCCAAGTTTTCTCCAATCAAATGCGAAGTCTGCCTTACAAGTGTTGACAGCATTGTTTTCTTCATGGTTCTTTGTATCAAATAAATCAAGCAGCAATATAGCTTCTTGAGATTCTTGGGCTATGAAGCACTAATTATTCGGAAATACAGATAACAGTTACACTTAGTTCGGACATACTGTTTTAATTGTTTTCCTTCTATGCATTTTAAGAATCACTTTAAACCAAATGAAAGAGACGGGAAAAATAAGCAAAAGTCTTGAATTCTTGTTTTTATTTCTTCCAGAAATAGTTCGTAAAAATGTTCCTTTAAACCGTTGTTTTGAATCGCACAAATCACATCATTTATTTAAAGCTCTACCTGTAGAGAAAACACAAATAATCCAAATGAATGAGCCTACATATTGTAAAAATTATCTTCCGATGATTGTTATATAAATCAAAGTTAGATTTTTTTGCTTATAAGCTGACTGCACATTTTCTAAATCAAGGGGATAAAAGCTACTCCTAATCCATCAAACTGCCAACCCTGAATGAGTATTCCGATACTCTTGATTAGGGTTTCTTTCTTTGCCATAATCTTAATTTCTCCATAAAATCTTTTTCTCTTCAAAAACTGTGATGAATCGTGTTTTAATGGCTTTAATTTGGCCTTCGACTGGGCTGTTTTAGGATAAGTGATTACTTGAACAAAAAGCAGATTTTCAATCACGCTACAGTTCTTTACGCAGTGTGCGTAATCTTTTGTAATTTACGGTGAAAGACGAATGAATCACTACGCGAGTGTGAAAAGAGTAACAGCTAATTGTTTATAACTGAACCAAATGCAGTTTTCTTTTTTTAATTCAGTATCGAGTTGGTGAAAAATGGCATCTTGTTTAAAAGTAGAAAAAAATGTGTATTTACTATATAATTTAGCTTTATTTTTTAACTGAGAAACAATGGTTTCTTAATTTATTTTGAGCACAGGTATGTAATGATTTAAACTTGAAACTTTTCCAGTGTGCTTTATCCAGTGTCGCTTTCAATTAACCTTTTAAGCGCCAATGTTTCCAAATTGGAACATCAACTTTAAAAAATCGCATGAAAAAAATTCGCTTGTGAGTATTACTTCCTTTTACAAAAAAAGGAAGTATTGTATTCGCGAAAAAATTTTCACTCAAAAATCGTCCTTAATTTCCATTTTTCTAACCCCCGAATGAATGTTGAGTTTTTTTTCCGACCCCACCACACGTGGATATATGCCTAAGAACCTACAGACACCCGAAATATCCATTTTAATGACCCCCGAGTTAATTACAACGAATTTTCTCGTGACGTCCGTATGTATGTGCGTATGTGTGTATGTATCTCGCATAACTCAAAAACGGTATGTCCTACAAAGTTGAAATTTGGTACGTAGAGTCCTAGTGGGGCCTAGTTGTGCACCTATCCTTTTGGTTGTATTCGGATATTCCTGAGGGGGTCTTTTGCCCCTTTTTGGAAGGAAATCATTGTTAATTTCGATGTAAACTCAAGTGGTGTTATAATTTGGCGGACACTTGGCGATATATCACCAGTCTTTTGGTCGCCAAGTTTTGTCGCCAACTTGGCGACAAATTTGGCGGGTTTTTTTTTATTTAATTTTTTATTTTAAATTTGGTTTCAATTTAGCCACTGTTGGTGATAATAATAGAGTAAACAATTGAATCCCATTAAAATTGCCAATAATATGGAAATGACATGAAATTGGAGTAAAAGGAAGTCATGTGATTCACACATCAGCTCGTTTTTTTTTCTTTTAATTGCAAAAAGCAGACCTGAATTTTTGAACAAAAACCAGTTCTAATTTGCAATTACTTTTTTCTACAATAATTCGCAAAAATATGCTTTTTTTTCCACCGATTTTCATGGAAACAGATTGGAAAATTTCTATTTTTTTTTTTTAAATACTTAACTATTTTGATATTTTAGAGTAACAATAAACAGGGTTGCTTTTTTGATCAAACTTAACTGATAATATTTTCCAGAAAAAATGTAGATCCTATAATCGAACAAACTTCCGGGAACATTGGCGTCATCCGCTATACAAAACTGCGCAATTTACGCCGCTGCGTTTCAAAATAACCACTATGGATGCATCCAAAAGCAGGTGGGCGACATTTCAACCTTTCACTGTTCTCCTTTCCGGCACTTCCCTCCCCTTGTCTCCAGTTTTAAGGTGGGAGTGATATCGAAAAATCGCTTTGTATGTAGAAATGAAGATACAATCGGACCTCCATATATCGAAGCAGCAAATTATCAGAAAAAAATTCGATATATAGAAATGTCGATATATAGAAACAATCTTATTTTATCCTAAAAATCTCCTAAAACATTAAAATTAAAGCTGATTTTTGTGTATAAAACGAAATTTCTAACTTATACGAGCATTAGATTAAATGAAACTTAATAGTTATAAAAATTACATTTTTGCGCCTGCATAAATTTTTCTTCAGCAGTTCAGCTTGATCCGCAACATTAGGGGATTTTCGTTTTGATAATGTAATCGACAGAAAAGTAAAAATCAATCTACTTAACTTGAATGATTTTTACTGCAGCTAAAAAGACTAGGAATGATAATCAACAGACAAAAATTATAACTTGAAACTGATTTTACAATGTTACTGGTTACAACTAAGATATTTGAAATAAACTTGAGGGAATTGAAGAACTCCAGAACGAAACAACGACCTATCTACACACCCTCAACCCCAGATTCCTTACGAGTTTCGTAGTAACCTTTAGTGAATATAATTTTTTCCCCTAACCTTTATTTTTCATGAGACAAACGGTCTAAAGAGGGAAAAAAAATCTACGAATGTCTTGAAGAAAAAAAAATCGCTATGTAGAGATTTTTTCGATGTATAGAAACAATTTTTCTATGTAATGAACATAGAAATTTGCTGGGATTTCGATATACAGAAAATTTCGTTATGTGGAAGTTCGATACATGGAGGTTCGACTGTATTTACAGCTCTTCTCTAGTACCTGCTTAGGCTTCAATCTGTTAGCAGTAAATTCCCTCCCTGGTCACATGAGAATTTCCAGAGATTCGGCCCCCCAATTATTATTATTATTATTATTTTTTAAACTTTTGATTTACTTTCCGAGTAAAAGTCAGATAAAGAAGAAAAAAATGAAAGCATGAAAGAAGGCTTGAATCTTTAAGCTATCTCTAAAAGCAAAAAAAAGTCAGAAATAAAAAAAATAGTTAAATAAATTTAGAAAAACTAAAAATGGGAAAGTAGAGAGGTATTGAGATGGGGAAAATGTGTCTGTCAGTCTACCTGTCTGTCCCTATCAAATAACTTTTGAGTGAATAGTCCAATTCAAACGATTTTTGCTTGAAAGACCTCGGCAAGAACATCTCATTCCCTTACTTCATTTTTTGATTTGAACAATTTCTCGTTCCATTTAAAACGAAGAGTAAGTAAATCAAAATAAGTACACTGCTGAACATACATTAAGCATGAGAATCCAAGCTAGTAAATTCAGAAAATAGAAAGACAATTAATAAAGGATAACTGTTGATTGAATTATAATTTTTTCATTAACTTCTTCATTAAAAGCATCAAATTGAAGTAATAAAGCTCATTCAAAACATTCTAAACCTCCACTATTCTAGCTACATTAGGGTGGTTCAAAAAAACTTTTTTTCAGCTAGAGTCCAGGACACCCATTATTTTTTTAAGACTTACTAATAGTATTATGCTGTAAAAGTTTTAGCTTCTTACTCAAATTTTAAGACAGTGCTCAATGGCCTTCAATTTAACATTAGCCGTAGAATAGAAAATGTCAAAAATTTAGAAACATTTAATTTCCCCAGCTGTTTTTTTTTTTTTTTGTAAATAGTTGTTTTATTGCAATATATATGCATACTCGTGCATATTAAAATACATATCATTGTTTTTTCAGTTCAATGTATTTTTTAACCATCCTCCCCATACTTATGAAGTATGTAAGAGGGGGCTGCGCACTCTCTTTCAGTTGAAATAGGAAGCTAAAATTCTTCCAGTATTTTTCTATCCACAAGTCTAAAAATATTGAGGGGTGTCCTGTTATCTAGGAGAAACTTTTTTTACATGTATTTTTGAACCACTCTAAGCTACATGCTGCAATTACAATTTAAATTTCAATTGCATACAACAGAAAGAGCAGCAATGATGATTTAGAGATTAAAGCATTTGTAGTGATATCAGACACCAAATGTATTCTTATTTGGTAAAGTTACTTAATAATTTGTTAATGAAGGCCTATAAGCAGAAATTGAATTGCAGAACAAATAAAGTTAATGCTTGTACAGATTGGGAAGTAGGCTAGGGATGCCATCAGGGGGGGGGGGATTATGGCGCAAGTTGGGCTATCAAAATTTTGGGGCGGAGGTATTTTTCTCCAGAAGTTTTGTTTTTCTTTAGAACATGAAATTTTTTATTTTTTGAAGGAAAAATATTTTAACTTATTCAACAAGAAATAGATGCATAAATGCTCTTTCCACGTAATCTTTCCAAAATTTAATGACCGTGTCTTTTTTTCAATAAATTGAACATCAGAGACGGGATGGAGTTAGTGTCCGTTTCAAAGTTGGATCAGACGATTTGCTTTCTTCGTAATATATTATAAATTTTCTGAAAGTAGCACAATTCTGCATGATGAATACGTGTGACAGTAATAAGAGGGAGAAAGATCAAAAATGAATATAAAATAAAAAAAATTAATTTGAATTTTGACATCTTGAATTCAAATTATGTTTTTCGCAATCACGAGTGTGTGTATGTAGGCGTGTGTGTTTGTGTATGGGTATGTGTTTGTGTGTATGGGTTATGTGTATGTGTGTTTGTGTCTGTGTGCTGGCATAAGTGTGTGTGCAGTTGTGTGCATGAATGTGTGTGTGGGGGGGGTATGTGTATGTGTGTGTAGGCATATGTGTCTGTGTGCAGGCATGAATGTATGGGTAGTTGTGTGTATGTTTTTGTGTGTGTATGTGTGGGTGTCTGTATGTATGCGTGTGTGTATGTGTTTGTATGTGTGTGTATGTGTTTGTGTGTGTGTAGTTGTGTATGTATGCGCGTGTGTGTAGGACATGGATGAAACCTGGAGACGGTTTTCGCTATAGGTGCAGTATCGTGAGAAGCCCGTCGACGGTGATGGTGCGGAGGGTGGCGGTGGGAAAATAAAATGATAGGAACGCCAAAAACAGTCAAATGAGAACAATAAGCAACCGTGATTGGTGAAAAAATTTCCCTTTGAAATAAATATAATTCTGACCACTATGCTTTAGTCTTTCATTGATTCATTTGCACCTTGACTATTACTAAGATCTAGTTTTGAAGTTTGCGAATAACATATTTTTTATCCTTCCAATCGACAATTACTATATTTTCTCCATAAACTAGCTAAAGTTTATGTAGAATTTTTCATTTCACTTTACTGTCATCTTCTCTACGATTTTTAAACTGATTGTTTCAATTTATTATTAGATGATTTTCATTAAAACTTTCAGTGAGGTTGGTTTTCGCTGATGGAAGCAGAACAGTCTGTTCTTAAGATGTTTTAATTATTTTTCGTACATCATTTTTACTTCCTTCTATATCTGATAAGCACAGAAGGATATTTGTTTCGGTAAAATCAGTGTCGTATATATGTTAAAAAT
This sequence comes from Uloborus diversus, assembly GCF_026930045.1. Taxonomy (NCBI): domain Eukaryota; kingdom Metazoa; phylum Arthropoda; class Arachnida; order Araneae; family Uloboridae; genus Uloborus; species Uloborus diversus. The sequence goes on along the minus strand of NC_072740.1, from coordinate 5,239,445 downwards.
TTGAAGGGGCCGATAAGACTTGTCCCATCCTCCTTTTCCCCCTTTTTTTACAATCTAAAATTAATGGAAGGCTGTTGGGCAAGCTCTTCAATTTTTCGGAGGTGGATCAATTTTTCCGAGGCGATAAAGAAAGGAGGAAAGGGGAGGTTTTAACTTCCTCCGGAACGTTTTTCAAAATCGAAGCTACTTTCCGAAATTTCAAATTGATATCAATTTTATGGCATCTCAGGAAAGGAAGTGTTCGAGAACAGGCGTCCCACCCCTCCAAGGTTTTCGATTTCTCAGTTTAAAAACGTAAGTTCTATTTCAAATTTTCTTAACTGGAAACATAAATGCGCTTTCAGATCATCTTTGGTAGTACAGTTAGAACAATGGTGATGGTTTGGAAACCCTCCTCCGAAATTGCTTTGGAATTGATGTCCTAAAAATGTATTTTAGGGTGAATTCCAGGAAAAAGGGGACATGACACTTAAATTTAAAAAATTAATATTCTATCATTTGCCATATACCATTCTTTTCAAAAATGAATGAATTTCTTGAATCTTAACCTGTTTTTTCCCAATAGTTTGATGACTTTCAGAAAATCAAGTGCAAAATCAAGTTTTCTCATTATATTTTAAGAGCAAAAAATCTCTTTTTTGTTAGGTGCTGTAATTTTAATATACTTGCTATCAGCATATAATATTTAGGTTAAGTTTTATCTTTTGAATGTCTAGTTCAACTTTTCTGTAAGTAATTTAAATTTTTTTTTCAACCGTGAAATAGGTCCATTACTGAGGTGACAGTTTGATGTCCTTCCGTTACCAAAATACTACATCTCAGTTAGTTCAGCAAGAACCTATTGGGTATAGAAACGAATGTTTTTCTATGAAAAGCAGAATTATGTTCCATGTCAATGAGGCTCAGTTGGAATTTTAATGTAGATTTAATTTATATGGTTTTTAATGGTAACAGAAGGACAAAAAAATACTGTAACGGAAGGACATTTATCTATAAGCTGATACAGGGTAAAATTTTAGAATGCTAGTGGAAAACAAACTATTGTTTAAAGTTATTAGTCACATTTAAAACATAAGTAAAATTTGTAAAAAATTGTGTGTGCGTGTGTGCTTTAATTAAAAAAAAATAACTTTTATTTATTTTTTTTAAAAAATGTTTTGTGATTTTATTTATTCTATTGCATGTGATAAAAATCATGAAAACTACACTTAAAAGTTCCTAAGCATGTGCAAATAATTTTGGTATGACATATTTGTGATGTGACCAGACAATTTAAGCAAAAACAATTGCTTACAAACTTGATATTTATATTGGAACAATACAATCTTAAAATTGCTTTCAGATTTGTTAACACAAGTCACAGGAAAGCATTGTTGAGGGCATTAGTTCAACTGTTAAACATACTGAGAAAAGATCAATGAATTTAAAGATTAAATTTCTAAAAGATGGAGTAATATCCATTCTCATCCTGACACACAAAATATGCACTATTTGAATCCTGTAACAAGTTATGTTATTGAATAAAGTCAGTATTTCAACAAATGGAAGGAGATTTCACTTCAGACTGACAATCAACAGACTGACAGTTATAAATAATATTAAAACGAACATACAGCTGAATCAAAAGCACCAAATAATGAAAATATGCGAAAGGATTCATAACATTTGGACAAGTTTTGTTGGTTGAATAAAAGAGAAAGAAATTTACGAAAGGCAATGTTGGACAGGTACTTCATATAGAAGATGAAGGAGTAAAAATATCTTGTTTTGAAAATGCATAATAATGTGGGAATGATCCTCGTATTCCCTGACAAAGAAGATAAATGGTCTATGGATTCTGATAATATTTTTGAGTATTTCAAGAATTCAGAATTGTAACAGATGGTTCAGGTATTAGATGTCATTGTTTCAGACTGCTGTATTAACTGAGTAAATGTTTGTAAGTTGAAATTTACCAAGTTAAATTGTTTTCGACTTCTTGTCCTTCCGTTATTGTCCTTCCGTTACCCTTAACAAATACATAATTTATGTGCTTAAAATATTTCTTTCTTAAAACTAGAGGTGAAATTGTTATGATTGAACATTTCCGTATGTGGTCTTATTTTTGTAGAGTTTTCCCTTTTATAGTTTGGCTGAACTTTTTTGGAGAACATGATTGCTTGAAAATCATGTCGCAAAAAGGTCCTTCCGTTACCGCTGTTTAAATTTCATTAAAAAAAAAAGTTACTGGGAAAAATTCCTGACTTTGGCTTTTTTAGCAACGTACTATGATTTGTATAAAAGTCTCTGCATCAGTTTTGAAAAAATATATATTTTGAAATGCTCACAGACAGAAATACAACTATTTTTTTGTTCAAACCTGTCCTTCCGTTACCGCTGGAATTCACTTTAGGCTATTTTAATGGCGTTAAGAAAAGGAATCGGGGGAGCTGCCTCCCAGAAATTTGATTACATTGAAGTTTTAAAAATTGCAAATGTTATGACTCGTTGAAAGGATAGGGTGTTCTCTTTCTCTCGGAATTTTTTCGAAATTAAAGGCCAAAAAGTTAATTTTTAGCCTATGTTTGTTAATTTTAGGGGAAGGAAAAATATTTAAGAGCTCTCCTGAAAATAAATTTTATTGGCGTTGAGTTTAAAAAATGCTATTTTAAATTATCTTAAATGATGTTAGGGAAAAGAGGGAGAAATTCGGGATATATCTCCTTTCTAAAAACATATTTGGAAATTATTTTTGAATGCATTGGAAACAGGTGACGGCAGGGGAGCAATCTCTACCAGAAATCGCTTGAATTTAAGATTCCTTAAATGTCATTTAAGATTACTGACTAAATTAATGAGGAAGACACGGGTAGATGAGCTCTCTCTCTGCATTTTTTGGAAATTCAAGTTGTAAAAATGCAATTTCTAGTTATCTGTAGTGACATTGTGGAGGGCAGTGGGGTAAAAATCTAAAAGTAAATTTTAGGATCTCTTTGGTCTCTTGAAGGGGGTCAATGATTTATTTTTGCTTCCTTGCTTGGAGCCGCATTTAAATTTGTTGCCCTCTAAAATTTCCACCCGAGGTACTGGCCCCGAATTTCTTCTGCCACACCTCTCCACCGGCGGGCGCAGCGGCAGAGCATCTTTTTTTTATTTTTCTTTTCATTTCGCCACTAATGAAGAAATAAAAAGTTGCGGACCTCCTCTAGCTCGGCTGCTCTCTCCTCTTGCAAGTTTTTGTTATTTTTTTCACTTTTTTTTGAGCTAAATGCTCGGAAGTTATTTGAATAAAAGTCAACACAGTTATGTTTATTTTTAAAAAATTTTTGAATTTGGGAGGGACCCGATCCCTTTGATCCCACCCCTTATATACGCCCTAGGTTAAAATTCTCGAGTTCTAATTTTTGATGTATGCTGAATAGCTGAATCCATTTTTGAGGATTTTCGAAAAATATCTGTTACAGAGTATTTGTGTGTGATCCATCTTTTTTTGGCTATGTGACTTCAATTTTGGAAAACTTCCAGGATAGCGCCCCTACTGTAACGATCGAATAACACACTCTTTATCATCAAGAGTCATCTGAACTGCCTTTCTAGAACTGAAATTCTGAAAAATGTATAGGAGAGAGCCTCTGGTTCCCCCCCCCCCCCCTCTCTCCTTAACACAATCAAAGATAATCCTAGAATTGCGTTTTTGGAGTATCAATTTCGAAAAACTGCCGGGGGAATGGCACCGAAATTCATCTTCTACTAACATTATCCAGATCTTTTAAAACTGCGTTTTTTAAGCTACAAGTTCGCAAATTTAAGTGGAGCACCCTTCTGCCTTCTCCACTCTCGTCAACATTATTAAAGACCGTCTGAAATTTGATTTTCAAGGCTTCAATTTCGAGAAAATTCCAGGAGAGCTTCCGAAAACTCTTTTTCTTAACGTCATAAAGGTCGGATTTTTGAGGGTCAATTTAAGAAAACTGCCTGTCTCCTAACCATAGATAGCCTAAAATAGCGTTTTTAAGACTTAAGACGCGAAAGTGCTCCGGGTGCGAGTCCCCGAATCTCTTTTTACCCTAACATTACCGCACATAGTCTAAAAATGCGTTTTTAGAACTAAAATTTTGAAAACTTATCGGAGGAGAGCCCCCGAACCCGTCCCCTCTCCCTAACACAACGGTCGACTATCTACAATTGCGTTTTTGAAGTTTCAATATTGAAAAAATACCGTGAAGGGGCCACCGTACCTTTTACCCCCCCTAACATCACCAGAGATCGTCTAAAACTGTGGTTTTAAAACTACAATTTCGAAATTTTTTACGGGGGTGAAACCCCCGGACCCCCTAGCTAAGTGACTGTTATATTTCCGTTTCAAGGTTCATATTGTATACATCTAGTAATGACTCCATTCAAAAATCAGAAAAGTTGAAAACACTCTCCCTTTAATTATTCATACATTTGCAAAATAAATAAGTAAGGTGTAGCGAAACTCGGGGTTCTCCAAAACTTGTTTACTCAAGGTCCACGTTGTAAATTTTGGGAAGGCGAGGCGGAGTGATCCAACAATATTTCAATTCAAATGGTATTTGCCAGCGCTCTCCCCCCCCCCCAACCCCCGTGAATTTGACTAGAAATTAAACACTCTAAAAACTGTTATGTTTAACCCGATTCGAAAGCGAGATATTTCTTTTTTTTGTGGGGGGGGGGGGGTATTTGCGCCATTGAGCTTTGAGGGGATGGGCACCCCTGAAGTAGGATATTGCAAAAGCTAATAGAACATTGCAGAATGGAATTTGAGGAAATTTTAGACTTGTTATATGTATAAAGTTATTTTTTTTAAAGAATGAGATGAAAGATTTATTTGGCCCATATCTGATGCTATTCAAGTTAAAAAAATAAATAAGTAAACTTTATTTATTATATTTATTTATTTTGGCAGTTCCAAATTGAGTTAACTAAGTTAAACCCACATATTCAATTTCTTTTATTGATTTAAACATAAGAAAGGAGCCATAATACAGTATAAAAAGTTTAAAAACGTGTAAAAGTATCTTAAGTGTTGGAGATTAGCATTAACAAATATTTTCAAACTAGAAAATAATCCGTCAAGGTATGACGGGTGAAAATTGCTTCTACATTTGAACGGAGCAATTGCTAATTTGGTGATATTTTGATAGTTGAAATTTTAACCCTAATTCCAGTGGATTAGCAGTTAACTCCAGAAGTTAGCGTTCATTGTTGACCCCTTTTTTGTTTTTTCATTTTCCTGAAATGAAACAGTCTTACCAGTAAAACAGTTTAGTTCCCGGATCCAGCTCAGCCTCGTCAAAATGAAGTATTTCCCTGCATGTCAAACATTACCAAAAAAATATTATTAAATTATCATACCGTGGAGCGAGTATCAATGTTGATGACGTCAGAAGCGTTACTCGACCTCATGATGAGGATACGTGTAATGTGAGTGATTTAAAGGGTTCGTTAGTCACACGCCGTTTTAAGTAAAAACAGCACTCAGAACATACCCATTAAAGCTTTAATAAATGCATAGCATATTTTTAAAGTAAATTTTTCACCCTTTTCAAATATATCTGCCAATTTTAAATACCTTTGAAACCAGTTTTAAATACCTTCATAACATGAGCATATTTTTTCTAAAAATGTTACGTTAGCCACAGTGCCATTTTTGTCGAAAAAATATTATTAGCAGTTAGTTTGCTTCTAATTTTTGATAGGAATGACATTCAACCGTAATATTTATTCTTTATTCTCAATGATTCAAACAAAAGAGTTATAAAAATCGCCGTGAAAGTTACGTTAGTCCCTATGGAATGACCCTTATTATACCTTATACTAACATTAATATTGCAGAGCAGATATGGAACGATTCACATGTGCTCTATTGATGCTGTGTTCACAAGTGGCCCATCATCTACTTGAGAACTTACTTGCAAAAATAAATATTTCTTTAAAAAAATTTTAAAAATGAGCATTGGTATAAATTTACTTGGTATTTCATATAATGGTTTTCAATATTTCAGTTTAGCTTATTAGTTAGCTTAGAATATGTTTTTACATAAAGAAGACAATGATAAAATTGCACCAGCATCTGCTAAAACAAGTTTGGCCTAGTAGTAGGACTGGTACTGCTATTATTTGACAACTTTTTGAGATTTTTTTCTTAACGTTATCTCAGTAAAACATACCATGTTCACATATGCACCCCTTTCCCCTACCCAAATTTTTCTAGTGATTCTACGTTTACATACTAATGTTTTTTTTTTCTTCCAAATCTGCAAGAAATCACATTTTTCAACTCTTATTTTGAATCCCCCATTTTAGTTTTCGTATGAGATATTATCGTACAGCTAAGATACAATTTTTTTTATGTTTATTTACCGAGTAATCAAGATTGCGTAATGTTTTTCACTTTTCATCAGTTGATGTAACTTTGATTTTGCTTTCTATGATTATAATGCTTCTGGTTCAGGGGCTTCTGCGAGCTCCTCCCTCCTCCTGGGTGGTAGTGTCCATGTCCACCGCAATCGACTTTATGTATACCCCACCCCCTCTCGACTTTACACAATCTTCTTTCGACAAAAACAGAATCCAGCACATGAAATCCAGCATGATGCCCTTGGCATTCTTTTTGAGTTTTGACGTCCTTAATTCAATTTATGTTTTTCGTAGTTATGATTAGATAAAAGCCATTTGCAGAAACAAGCGAGTAGGGTCCTATCACAATTCATGGTTTCGAAAAATATAATTTGAATTCAAGGTGCCCAAACGGAAGGATAGAGGCTGGATAGTTCTTGAGACTTGCCTAAAATATTTTTATTGAGCAATCACGATTGCTTATTGTTCTCATTTGACTGTTTTTGGCGTCTTTTGATTTTTCCCACCGCCACAACTACACACACATACACCTACACATACACACATACAAACACGTAGACACACGCATAAATACAGACAACCACACATACACACACAAAAACATACACACACACATACACACAACTACCCACACATTCATGCCAGCACACAGGCACAAACACATATGCCTACACACATGCACATATTCTTCCCCCCACACACATTCATACACACAACTACCCACACACTTATGCCAGCACACAGACACAAACACACATGCCTACATACACATACACATAATCCCTACACACAAACACATACCCCCACACACAAACACACACGCCTACATACACACACTCGTGATTGCGAAAAACATAATTTGAATTCAAGATGTCAAAATTCAAATTATTATTATTTTTTTTTTTTCGTTCAACCATTTCCTGTAGGTCAGTGTAACCCTGAAACATTTAACAGTCGTAATATTTTTTCTTGCAAATTAAAAACTTGCATTTCAGATTTCCTGAAAAATTGCAATTTATTCTAAATCGCCTTTTAGATTTTCATTTAAAACGTAAAAGAAGACTTCATAGATTGTTCTTATCCCATAAACAATAATCTGCTTTCAACTGTCTCACGACTTTCAATGTCGCAGTTAAAATCCATAAAATTCCGCACGAACTTGAAAATTCGGATGCTATTTACCTGTCCGTAATCTCCTTCTATTCCATTTTTACTATTCGGACATGTTCGGCGTTTTCGCATTTTGAACATTCTCCTGATTTGGGTCATTTAAAATATTGCTAACAATCTCTTCATTTGTGAAATCAAATATTTTGATAAATCTCTATTTACGTGTATAAAAACAAATTTTAATTTTTCTCATGTTATTAACTTATAAAAATTTTTTTTCTTTAATTAGTGTCATTATTATTATAGTTTTTCCTACAAATGTAGAATAATTCATAGAAAAAACTATTACAATTATATAGATTTAATTCTAATGGTTAAGCAAAAAAATTTAGTAATTAACTGCACTGGTCAGCTAATGGAGAAGAATTTTTTTTCTGAAGAAAAGTCGAAATACTGGTATATTTCATCTTAAGCAAAAATGTTTATAATGATTTTAGTTTAAAAAAAAATTTAAAAACCAGCAAAAGTTTCTATTTTACCAGTTTGATCATCTACTAGCACTGATCACATGTTTAGTTATAAAAATGTATTAATTTAATAAAACAAACATAGATAATGTGCACATATCTATAAATAAATCAGTCGAGTTACTTTTAATATGATACAAAAAGATTAAAAAATTTATCTAATACTAAAAGTGTCCGGCTTGAAACTTTCTAGATGGTTTTGTAAATTTTTCATTCGAACTTCCGTTCAAAACTTCAGTTACAACCATAAATTACTCGTACAGAACATTTCGCTGGATGCTCCAGGTTTTGGATAACGAACATATACTTATTTATTTTTATTTTTAACCGTTTTTGATGCTCCAGTGATGAATTGCTTGTGGTCAATTAATGTTAGATTACTCTTTGTTTTGCCAGATTACTTATCATTTTTAAAAACATTCTAAGTCACATGTATGAATGTAATGGTGTTCTGTAATTACTAATTTTGAATTAATTAGCAATTATTATCCGTAATTAGTATAATCGATTACGAAGTCAATTTATTAGTAACATAACTAACGATTTAACGAAAAATAATTAACGTGAAGTCTCTAATGTAAGCACGTGAACCTTCCCCAAACAGAATCCTGAATACAACTCTGATAGCACGTAGCGTTGCTCTCTCTCAGAGAGGTTTTTGGTTTAATTTTGTATGAGGGTCAGTCAATAAATCACGAGTCAGAAACGAGAGGCAATAAGACATATTTTCTTCGACATTCTTCAAAAATACTGATCGAAATTGTTAAAACACATCATATTGGGAAATTAGTCGTATAATTCTATGCTCATAAAAGTCATTTCCTTTACTTCATCGTCTGAATGAAATCGTTGTCCCCGAAGTGCCTTCTTGAGTTACCCAAAGATGTGGGATCCCATGGGGAAGGATCTGGACTATAAGGAGTGTGCTTCAAGACATCCCAGTTAAATTTCTGCAAAAGTTCCTTTATTGCTTAGGCTGTTTACCTGCTGTGGTCCGGTAAACTTTCACGTGCTGTAATCAGGGTCGCCAGATTTAAGAACAGTCAATACGGGACAGGCTTCTAGGAGTGAAAAAGGGGGGGGAGGGGATATTTTTAAAACTTCTATTCATGATAAATCTGAAAAATTCAATCGCAACAAAGCATGAGATCTCACAAAATGTCGCCTATCTATGTATAAAAATCGTTTTCATTGTGATTGACGACGCATGCGCAGAGATATGTTTTTTTTTTTTTAAATTTATTTATTTAGAAGTTAAGCAGCTTCACATACATAGAGGACTGCGTGCCAAGCGCCTTGCCTCCGGACACACACAGGAAAGATTTACAACACAAGAGAAGGAAATAACACCCAAGGCACCGACAGGAATCGAACCCATGATCTCCGACTTAGAAGACGACCACACAGCTGCGGAGGCCCCAGCTATATTTCCAACATTAGTCAATGAGTTAAGAAGAAGCAATTATTCGACTTCCCATGGTCTACCGCCAAAACAAAAAACATGTAAACCAAATCAAAACGAAAAACAATTTTGGCATTTGCTGCCATATAATTTTCTTATTGCTCATTATTTCACATTTCTTGTTTTAATTAATTTTTTTCCCTTAAAATGATGTCTCGTTCTGTGAAATATTGTTATCAGCTAGAATACGGGACTTTAGCCGTCCCGTATGGAAGTTCCCCGGGACGTGGGACACTTTTTCAAAATACGGGACTGTCCCTTGAAATCCGGAGCGTCTGGCAACCCTGGCTGTAATCCTGTTGCACGAAACTGCTAGACCACAAACAACCAATGCAACTAAGGAACTTTTGCGGAACTTTTAGTGGGAAGTCTTGAACTACCCCATAATAGTCCCGATCTATCCCCATGAGATCCCACATCTTTGAAGAACTTAAGAAGACATTTCGAGGACAACGATTTTATTCGGACGATGAAGTGAAGGAGTGCGTGCGTAATTGATTCCAGCAGCAGCTAAAGAACTTTTATGAGTACGAAATTGTACGATTCCAGTGAGATAAGTGTTTAAACTGTTTCTGTTAGTACTTTTGAAGAATGTCGAAGAAAATCTGTTTTATAGCCTCTGACTCGTTTTTCATTGACTGACCCTAATACTTATGTCCTTTTCCATTTCTAGTCTTCAACTACTCACATATCGTTGCCCCAGAGCAACAGTGGGATATATTCTTGTTATTCCTGGGATTAGATGTCTTACTGTTGCTCTGAGGCGACAATATAAAATTTAAATCTCCGACACAGTGTCAATTTGCATCTGTCACATAGTCACCCCAATCATTTCTGATTTTGTTTTACTGTATGACGTTCAAACATATGATTAAACTAGTTCCAAATCAAACGTTAAATGAAATTGCAATGAGCTTATTTACAAACATATTTTCCTGTATAAAAGTCTTCAAGTAAGTTAAATGTTCTGTTATAAAAAGTTTATAGATTTTCTTTCCAGAAAAAAAAAACAAAAAAAAAAAAAAAACACACACACACAAACTAACACACAGTAGCAGTCATAACAGCTTTTCTACGAATAAAATCGATGACCATGCATAGCAGCTCTTGTCAAGCATGTCGCACAGTCGTCATTGCCGGGTCAACGATTTTTCCGAATCGGGGCAAACACTTCAATCTGCTGCCCTTACCCATCTTCCTTCAAGTTGTTACATCTAGTTTTAACGAACCCCCCCCCCTCGCAGAAATAGATTAAATTGCTGCTCCCCCTCCCCCGGAAGAGCCCTGTCTTGCTCCTCCTAGATCCGGCACAGACACCCAGCAACAAGAGCAAAGGTGTCAAAATATTTAATTTAGGCAAAATGGGCTTACGTCACAATGTCACACCCTGTGGTCAAATGCTTAAGGTAAGCTACTTGCAAGTGAAAATTTTGGATATTAATATAAGAATGTAGTGTATGACAATGTAGAAAATGTTTTATCACCCACGGCTGCGGAGTCGGAAGGAAACTGGCCGACTCCGACTCCTGGATTTTGAAACTCCCGACTCCAGCTCCAACTCTGACTCCGGATTAAAAAAAAATTAATTGTATTTTTTCAATTCTATCTCACCCTTCAGGGGAAGGGGGGAAACCTCTAAACAGAGATTGAAATATTAATTTCTTTTTATCAAAATTTCGATATTTGTTTTTTATTGTAAACCCAAAACGCATACAACGTTAGAAATTCAATTTAAAAATCAAATTTTTCAATAGTTAGGAGTTTAAAAGTAAGATGACTTAAAAATCTCTTTGAAAAAATTGAAAAGGATTACCTGTAATTTGCCCCCCTTTAATGTTTAACAAATAGTTATTGATCATATCGTGTGCTTTCAGTTTTTGAAAGCTGTCACTTGAGAGAAAAAAAGCTTTTTTTCTAAGTCCAAGTTGTTGAGAGGGGGTGGTTTACCCCGGGTGACACCCATCTGGTAGGTGACACCCAAAGTTAATTTCAGAGTTCATAAAAATATAAATACTTTAATTCTAAAAAATTTCTCGAATTTATTTTAAATTATATTTCATCAATAAAATTTCAACGAAAATAGGGCACATATACATCAGGAGCTAATTTTACACAAAATGCGGCTGTATACAAACTTATATGAAGAGTTTTACTATACCTATATTTCTTCTTCGCTAAATTTTAAATTTAAATTTTATTGGCTGCTTTAGAATTAACCTTATAATATGAAGATTTTTAGATTAAGTGCAATTATTGATTGTTGTAAGCAAGAAATTATTTACACTTATTTTGTTCCATACTTTTTAGTGAGAACCAAGCTTATAGAAATAGTCTTAATATAGAAAAAAAAACATAAGATTATTTCATCTGATCTTTTAGATTCGTGCTTTCGCGTCAGAACTTATTTGAATTTGCCGATCACTCTCGAAAGCTTTTACACGAGCTACGGGCCTCGACTTACTAAATTGTTACGTTCCTTTTACTATTTTATAACTGAGATCGAACAAAACACTATATTTCTATTTTTATTTGAAAGTGATTACTTGAAAATGTTAGGCAGCAAAACTGTTTGCTGACAGTTGCTATTAGTTAAGTTAAAAAACAAGAAATTAGGGGACGGCTACAGAAAGTTCGGTAAGCACTCAAGCTAGCTGATTGCCGTAATGGCAGTTATTTTCTCATTAGTAGCTTTTTATACATGTAATCTAACCAATTGGTAGTCAGTTTTTAAAAAATTCAAGGAAGTTGTCAGTGAAAATGAAAGAAAAAAAGAATCCCGGAGTCGGAGTTATCATGTTTTCTAACGACTCTGACTCCTTTACCCCAAAATCAGTCCGACTACGACTCTTCGACTCCGACTCCACAGCCCTGTTATCACCATAAAAATCATATTAAATAAGTGTTAATCTCTTTGAAACCTCTGTGGAAGAATTCTAAAGCTCGGACCTCTTACATCGACGCATTTGTTTATAATTTTCTAAACACTTTTTTTAGATTGTTTGAAAGGTTGCTTTTAATCAATTTAAACTTGCAAGGATAGATGTGAAAAATGATTGCTTTCCGATCATTAAGATTAGTTACTTAATTGGATAGGGGAAGGCAAGATGAACAACGGCAGCCATTGACAAACAACCTGTTTCAACATTACCGATCATTAGAAAACACAATCTCAAAATTGCTGTATTTTATTGCTACTTTTTTATCATAGCTCTCTAATCTAGTTTTTTGCCTCTTTTAATAATTAATGCTTCCATGGTTGTTGGTACATAGCAAAGCGAAAACTGGATAATAAATAGTTGCACACTTTCCCTCTTAGAGGCACAATTAGATCGGGCAGCTTTTCTTTTTAATGGTCTCAAGGCCAGTAAATAAAAAGTTTTCCTTTATTGTGATGGTCTTTTTTCTTAATTTTAGATTGACTATTAAGACAAATGATTGACACAATTGCTGTCAATACCAGGGATGTGCATTATACGTGTTTAATTTATTTTTTGTGACCAATGACAAGATTACTGTTTGCTTGTAGCTCTAACGTGATAATATGCAAATATTTTTAGTTTCTCTACTTTATTTCTTCTTTGCCACGTCTTCAGCTGAGCCTGATTACCGAGCAGGCCAACTAAGACGCGGCTTAGGCCCCAAGTTTGAAAAGACCTTCAAACTACTAAAACTACTTAATAATAATAAGTGTTAAATTTTCCATCAAAAACATAAATAACAATTAAAACGAGATGCACTTTTATCGCACATGCTTTTATGAAGCGTCAGTTTACAGGAATACAGATCTATTTTTAGTCTATAAGTATTTATGGATCTAACGTCTGTTGGGGTCTAACTTCTGCCCACTCATTTGCACTCACTCTGCTTTATCCTAAACCTATATTCTGTGCAATTTGAGGAAAAGAAAGAAAATAAAGATTTCTGTGTCATTTTCTTTTCTTTCTCCTGCATTACTTAACCAATTTATAATTTGCATGCAGCCTGCAGTCCAAAGCATCTCGGAAGCCGGTGCCCCTGATTCCATGCGACTATTTATATTTTAAAGGTTTGACTATAGTAAGCCCAAAAAAGTGTTAGGCCAAGCTCTCCCCCCTCCCCCAATATCTTACTTAAAGTGAATAATTTACTTGTAAAAAAATAAAGGTTGATGTTGACGCCAAACTTTGCTTTTTTGATCAGGTCTTTTAAAGTGCGTTACAGCTAAAGTAAGGCGCTTGTTATAACCAATGTGGTAAAGAAGATTCCGATAGTAGCTAAAGTCTCAAATTTAAATGCTCTTGGCGCACAAATGAGGGAAATGAAGAAAGGGAACTTTGTTTCTAAAAATATCACTTACTTTTACTTTGCAAATATTCAAATTGCAAATATAATATTTAGCATAACTTCAAATGTTCACTTTAAAATTTCTAACTTAATATTAATAAAAACCAAAAAGGAAAAAAACATAGTTTACAAGTAAACGAGAAACAGGCTGAGTTTTTTTTTTTTGCAAACTTACCCATAGTACATGAATACATTTTGGCCTTTCATGAACGCTCTAAAATGAACCCAAATTAAATGTAAACTACGTAATAAATACGATATAACGGAACTAAAAGATACGCAAAAAAGGTTTGCTTTTAAACCCTAATTTAATTATACATGGTATGTATAGGGCAGCATTCCCTTCTAAACTTAAATAAAAACATAATTTCAATAGTTTTTCGAGGTGTATGCAAGCTGATATGAGAGGTGTGACAGCAAACAAAGTATCATTCTTTTAAGAAATAAAACTGTCTTACGTTTTAGCAAATTTACGGTTTTAATTGAATAAAATACTGTACAATGATTGAGGGTAGCTTGAAGCCATTTCGGTAAATTTTGCAACACTTTGAAGATTTAAGTACATGCCTTTGATAAAATAAATGAAAAAAAATAGAATGTTCAGTGGCAAGTACACTCACCTGGATGCACTTGCCATACATGCACTTAAACGAACGCGATGAGTTTATTTGGTAGGTGCACTACAGTGCACTCACCAAAAGTTATTATTACCTGGTGAGTGCACTCACCATGCACCTGTTCACTACAGTGCACTCACTATGCAATGTCATAATTCTGTGCAATATCATAAATGATGGACATTTTGTGATGTAGTGAAGCGCAAAGGAGGAGTTTCTTAAGAATATTTAGAGCTTTTTATTTTGGTGTATTAAAATTGCTTTACTTTTGTTGTAAAACTTTTTTCTGTATCCCATTTATGACGTCGCTAAACGCTACACTGAAAGGCGGGATAGCTTAAAACCAGGCTAATAATTAATTTCAAAAGGATTCAATATTGCTTCTTTGATTAGTTGTGTATCGATAAAAGGAACGTTTTTTTCGTTTAAACAATCAAATACAATAACACTGTTAAAATATGAATGGAAAAGTTCAAAATTGGGAACTTTAGCGCAAAGCACTGAATGTAAAGAAAACTTAACAGCTATCAAAATGTTTTAATTCTCATATCAGGTTCGGACAAAATGGCTGCTACTTGAAATAAATCAATTGTTTACAACATAGGTGCTCAAACTGAGTGTCGCGGCACCCTGGGGTGCCACAAGATTTTCCTTCAGGGCTTAAGGAACTAGCCCCCCGGGCCATATTAAAGAAACATATTATCAATACAGTAACACCGTTGACCTTACTGGAGAGATAAATTACGTTTTTTCCCCAAATGTTCGGTCTCTGAACCTTTTATAATGTGGCAAATATCAAGTCTTACGAGCAATTCTTCTGTCACTCGCTGTAAAATGTCGCGATCAATGTTCGTTCATTTTCCAACAAGATGAGGCACCCCCATTACCTGACAGACGGTCCCGATTTCCTCTATAACAAGCTCCTTAGTCGTTGGATTTGACGAAGTTCTGATGACAACATTCACCTTCTTCCGTGACCACCGTGCTCTCCGGACCTAACTCCAAGCAATTTTATGGTGTTACATCAAAGATCGTGAGTTCGTGCCCCATCTACCACGTGATTTGCAAGATTTATGCCAAAATATCACAACCTGGGAAGTCCGAAGAGCGGGCGAGCGGTACAATCTCCCCGGGCGCCAAGATAAGTGAGGGCGCCGTAAACTGAGCTTTTGCTGCACAACAATTTATTTCGTTTTTTCCCCTTTTAAGTACTAACTTACTACCCGGTGTTGCCCGGTTGCTTCTCAACGCAACGTATCTTTTATATAATTAAATGGATAAATTCTATCTAATTGAGAGAAAAACTGCACTCCACACCACTCTCTAGAATCAAATCCTCATAAGACTGTCAATGGTCCAGAAAATCGAGCATATGCAGAATAAATAGCATCAAGTATAAGCGAAGAAGCATGAGGTATGTTGAAATACACCGCCAGCTCAGTCATTTCCAGCCGAGAACTGCAGTTTCGTGCTTATTAGCACTTATCAGCCCGGCATAGGAAAGTGACTGAGCTGGAGATGGAAAACCTCTTAAGGAAGCCAAGAGTGCGAAACAAACTGGTAGCTAAACCATATCTGGTCTGCTAATTCTATATTAGCTACCAGTTTGTTTCGCACTCTTGGCTTCCTTAAGAGGTTTTCCATCTCCAGCTCAGTCACTTTCCTATGCCGGGTTGATGAGTGCTAATAAGCACGAAACTGCAGTCTTCTGCTGGAAATGACTGAGCTGGCGGTGTATTTCACGTATTTCTGCCTTAGCCCTGCTATAGGGCGGTAACTTATTGAATATGAGGTATGTTGTCTTCGTTCGGTCGTGTCCACTCTGGCACGCTATCTGCGGTTGAATTAGAAGGGCGGTATGTCCAATGTTTTAATGCAAAGACAAATGATTGTCTTTTGCACATCTTGTGGGACAATTATTTACGTGATGCTTCGAATATGAAACGCGTTGTACTGCTTCTGAAAATTTTGTTTCCTCTAAAACATCAAAACATGCTATAGTACTCTTCACATACATTTAATTCTGGAAAAAAATCATGGAATATCTTCATGGAAAAAATCGTGAGTAAAATTCAATGGCTTTTATCAGGCATAAATATGTGAAAAATATTCTTATTGTACACAGTTACAATATTTTCAGATTAATTCAAAATCATCTTCAATGGTCCAAAAGCTAAACAGATAGTCTACCGTACAGAAAATAAAAATTCAGTCATTGTTATTAATAGACGTTGTTAAATATTTTATTTGCATTTATAATTTGCATGTATTTTTTCTCGTTTCAGTTAAACTTGAAGTTGAAGTATTTTCATGTAAATTCATCACGTGATCTAATGACGTGATATGCGCCCTTTAAATAGGCTGAATGCCGGTTTAGTTTTTTCTCTTGACTCTTGAATCAATCGATGTTGTATTTTGATGGCAGTCACCCTTAACGTGACTGAATTATCTCTATAAAGATGTTAAATACTATATACGTGTACATATGTAAATAAACGTTTTTATTATAAAATAATGATTCATGAATATATTGCTAGCATTTTAACTTAACTTGAATACAGAGGAAAATATCTTGACTAATGAGACCAAACTTGGCGTACTTGGAAACTTCATCTTGATACATTATATTTATTATTCTGGTGCCGAAACCCACGGTTGGACTTGAAATAAAGGTAAGCTGTACCTTTTTCTTTATTGCTAACTCTTGAACTATGCAAAATTAAGAATTGAGTTTTGAAGCAACTTTGGCTATAAATATGAGTGTTAAAGAAAAGTTAAATATGGATGCTATAGAAAAACTAAAAAATAAAAGAGCAACTGTGCGAACTGCAGTAACTAAATTAATTACAAAATCTGAGAAGTTACTAAAGGACATCGCTGAAGTTGCGGATTTTGATTCGATAAGCGAATCACTGGATATCTTAATTGAAAAAGAAAAGCTATTAAAAGAATTAGATTCCGCAATAGATGATCTAATTACTGATAAAGCAGAGTATGAAAAAGAAATAACCAATGTTGAAGAATATTCTGACAAAATCTTAAGTCTAAAATTCAAGCTTAAGAATACACTGAGAAAACATAACGTAAATGAAGACCTTAAAGTAGAAAATGTCATTAATGAATCAGTGTTAGAAAATAAAAGATTTTCAGCAGTAAAACTGCCTAAGTTACAAATAGAAAAATTTAGTGGAGATTCGAGCCAATTTCTTGAGTTTTTTAATACATTTTCCAATGCCATTGATTCAAACGAATCTTTAACTGAAATCGAGAAGTTTCAGTATTTAAAATCATTGCTATCAGGACCTGCATATAATGTTGTTGCGGGATTTCAACTAAATGATAAAAATTATAAAGCATGTTTAAAATTGCTTCAAGAACGGTACGGAAGACGCGAAAACATTATCAGTTGCCATATGAACAAAATTCTTAATCTTGAAGGGGTGAAATCTGCTAATAATGTTAAAGGTTTAAGAAAACTTTATGATAGTGTAGAAGTGAGTGTCAGAAATCTTGAAGCAATGGGTGTTACGTCGGGCTCATACGGACATTTGCTATTGCCTATTTTGCTAAAACTGTTGCCGGAAAATTTAATTCTAGATTTTCATAGAAAACGGGAGCCAGATAAAGATGCAGAAGTTACAGAGTTAATCACGTTTATTAAAGATGAACTACGATGTCGCGAAGCTACTAGTATGATAAACAACTCGTCAAACGAAAATTCTCAAAACAAGCATACTAATTTCTCTCACAGTAAGCGTATGCCTTCGGCTGCTGCATTAAATACAACGGTAAAGCAATTCTGCATATTTTGCAAAGCTTCCGAACACACAGGAATAAATTGCACAAAATTCTCTGATGAACAAAAAAGATATAAATTAAAAAAAGAAGGACGTTGCTATAAGTGTTTTTTAAAATCTCATTTGTCATCAAATTGCAAATCAAAGCTTATTCCTTGTTCAAAATGTGAAAGTCGTGATCATAATTATTTATTTTGCTTTAAAGAAATTAAAGAACAAAATCTTGAGAAAGATAAAATTGGTGCAATTGTGTCTATGATGTCGGAGCAAAGAGTTAAACAGAATAAATCTACGCTTTTACAAACTCTTTGTGTTTCTGTCTCTACTGGAAATAGATGCATTCTAGCGAGGGTTCTCTGCGATAGCGGGTCTGAAAGGTGTTTCGTGAAAAGTTCCTTAGTGAAAGAACTTAAATTGAAATCTATTAGGAAAGAAAACTTGTTGATTTACCCTTTTGGGCAAAGACAACCTTATGAATCTTGTTATGATGTGGTTGTTCTTGAACTTAATAGTATTGTACAACCATGCAATTCTATTAAAATAGAAGCTCTTGTAGTACCTGAAATTACCGGGGCAAAAGTAAAACCTGTAGCATTTGAAATTATAGAAACCATGAGAAAAAGCGGATATACGCCATCAGATGTAGGTCTTGAATCTGAAATAAACGTATTATTAGGCTCTGATTTCTTATGGAAAATTCAAAAGGGAATTGTCGAAAATTTCACAAAAGAATTGTATGTAGTGGAAACTATATTTGGTCATACAGTGCAGGGAAGAACTGATTCAAATAAGAGGGACGTGAATTGTTTAAGGGTTTCAGTTGGAAATATAAACACCCAGCTAAAATCATTTTGGGATTTGGAATCTCTTGGTATTATTGAAAAAAATGAAGGTAACACTGCTAATCTTGATGCAGTAAAAGAATTTCAAGCAAATTTGAAATTTGTAAACGGTCGTTATGAAGCACGTTTATTATGGAAGGATTCTCGTGAGTTACTTGGAAATAATTTGGAAGTAGCCAAAGTAAGGTTTTCTAATTTAGAAAACAAACTCTTGAAAAACAATTCATTGTTTGAGGATTATAACTCTATTTTACGGGATCAATTTGATCAAGGTATAATACAACTTTGTCCTGAGGAATTTGTTAATAATGACTGTTATTACATGCCGCATAGACCTGTAATTCGTGAAGATAAAACTACTACAAAAACGCGTATTGTTTTTGATGCGTCATCCAAACAAGCTGGATATTTATCTCTAAATGAATGTCTAAGTCCCGGTTCAAATTTAAACCCAAATGTATTAGACATAATTTTAAAGTTTCGTGAGCATAAAATTGCCTTTTCTGCCGATATTGAAAAGGCTTTTCTTCAAATTTCTATCGCTGAAGAAGATCGCAACTATTTAAGATTTCTATACTATAATAATTTTGATATTCATGAAAATATAGTTCCTTACAATATGGCGAGATGTCCTTTCGGCGTAACTTGCAGTCCTTTTATTCTCTCTTGTACGGTGAAATATCATATAAATAAATACAAAATTTCTCATGAGAAAACAGTTGACATGTTAAACTCGTCACTATTTGTAGATGATTTATTTTTTGGGGCAAATACTACTGAAGAAGCTTTTAAGTTGTCGATAGAAGCTGTTGAAATCATGAACAAAGGGGGAATGAACTTAAGAAAATTTGAAACTAATTCAGAAGAACTTAGAGCTAAGTGGAATGAGCAGGACTGTATTGATAACTTTAATTCTGATAATACTTCACTGAAAGTACTAGGGTTGATCTGGAATAGCGATAATGACACTTTTAGTTTAGATTTTCGTAATTTGTTATCAAAATTAAATGATAACTGTACTAAACGAAATGTCCTTAGAATTGCAGCTATGATTTTTGATCCAGTTGGATTCATAGCACCTTTTGTCATTCGTATGAAATGTTTCTTGCAACAATTATGGATAGCGGGACTGGATTGGGATGAAAACTTTTCTGGCGAGCTTCAAACTAACTGGAAAATTTGGCTTTCAGAAATTGAAGACCTAAATCAATTGACAATTTCGAGGCATTACTTTAATTCTTTAGTAATCACGGGAGAAACTGTTATTCAATTGCATGTGTTTAGTGATGCAAATCCAAAGGCGTATGGTGCAGTAGCATATTTGCGGTATCAAACATCGCATGATAGTTTCAAAACCAATTTTGTCCTGGCTAAATCGAGGGTTGCACCTCTAAAGAAAATTTCGCTACCACGACTTGAACTAATGGGGGCACTCATTGGTGCAAGAATTGCAAATTATATTAAGAATTTTTTATTAGTGTCGAATATTTTTTATTGGACAGATTCAGAAATTGTTCTTCATTGGATAAAGGGTTCAAAAGAAAAATGGAAACTATTTGTATCTAACCGTATTGCGGAAATACATGGTCTATCAGATCCTAATTCATGGGGACATTGCGAATCCAAAATTAATCCCTCCGATCTAATTACAAGAGGTTGCTCAGCAAAAACCTTAATAAGTTCTAAATTATGGTGGAACGGGCCAGAATTCCTATCCCTACCTGAAGATCAGTGGAAAAGTGCTAAAAAACGCGCAAAACAAATTGACGTTTCTGACGAACTTTCTCGAAAATCAACATACATTTTGTCTTGCGTACTAAAGGAAAATGATGTTCCAATTATCAACATAGCTAAATACAGTTCTTTAACAAAACTTTATCGTGTAACTGCATGGATCTTCAGATTCATTTATAACAGTAGAGTAAAATTTGAGGAAAGAAATCGCGAAGAACTTTCAGCTGATGAAATAAAACGCGCAGAAATTTTCTGGGTGAAAACAGTTCAAAGTGAAAGTTTTCATGATGTTATAAAGTGCTTGAAAGCGAAAAAGAAGATTCCCAAGGAATCGAACATTTTTCAACTAAATCCTGTATTGTCAGAAGAAGGTGTACTTTTAGTACGGGGAAGGTTGCAAAAATCTAATTTAACTTTTCATGGGAGACATCCTATTATAATTCCTGATAAGCATTTATTCACAAACTTAGTCATAAAAGACTCTCACGAACGTGTTTTGCATGCAGGAGTGGCCGACACTTTAGTACAAACTCGGGAAAAGTTTTGGATTCTAAGGGGAAGACAATGTGTAAAATCGGTTCTTAATAATTGTTATATTTGCAAGAAATTTAATATTCGTCCTGGGCAACAAGTAATTGCACCTCTTCCCGGCGACCGAATCAACGAATCACCTCCCTTTTCGGTCACAGGACTTGATTTCGCTGGACCCCTTTACGTTAAAGGCAGTGAAAATAGGCATTACATTTTATTATTTACCTGCTCAATTACTAGAGCAATTCATTTGGAGCTTGTCAAGGATATGACAACTGCTGAATTTTTATTGGCTTTTCGCAGGTTTATTTCTCGAAGAGGTTTGTGTGCTATAATATATTCCGATAATGCAAAAAGTTTCAAAAGAGCTGAAATTGAGTTGAAGGAAATGTGGAAGGCAATCCACCATCCAGAAGTTAAAAAATTTTACTCCACTCTTGGAATTACTTGGAAATATATCGCTGAACGTGCAGCATGGTGGGGTGGGTTTTACGAAAGAATGGTTCGCTCGGTTAAAACCAGCCTACGTAAAAGCATAGGAAGATCATCTTTAACTCTGAGTGAGTTAGAAACTCTTCTTGTAGAAGTTGAGGCCATGATCAATTCTCGACCTTTAACCTATGTTTATTCAGAGTTTGAAGAACCATCGCCCCTTACGCCTGCCCACTTTTTGATTGGAAAACGAGCCATGTGTTTACCTGTAATTAAAATTAATGATTTAAATTTGCCTGGAACTAAGGAAATTTTACTCAAACGTTTACGCTTGCGCGAAACGATATTGAACCACTTCTGGAAACGTTGGATAAACGAATACCTTCTGAATTTAAGGTCGGCACATCACACAAACCAAATCAGAAGTCATGATATCAAGGTAAACGATGTGGTGCTAATTCAAGATGAGCATCTGCCAAGAAGTTTCTGGAAAATGGGAAAAATTCTTGAAACAATTCCAGGAAGAGATGGGAAAATTCGATCCTGCAAAATACAAACTGGAAATGCCACATTAAGAAGACCTGTTCAACTTCTCTATAATCTTGAGATAAGAGACTTGAAGAATTAGTGAACTTTTTGTGGACTTAAAAAAAAACCCTCTTGGTCTAATGTTTAAAATTATACATGACTAATATGTTATATTTTTCTATTTTTCAGAGGAAGTTCCTGTTTACTTACGACATTTTGGAAGTCTTGATTTAAATTATCTTGTTGAAGATATTACAAGAAATTTAATTTAATATTCTACTTGATTTTGTTAAATATATTTTTTGATGAACAACTGTTCATCTGGGGGGAGTTGTTAAATATTTTATTTGCATTTATAATTTGCATGTATTTTTTCTCGTTTCAGTTAAACTTGAAGTTGAAGTATTTTCATGTAAATTCATCACGTGATCTAATGACGTGATATGCGCCCTTTAAATAGGCTGAATGCCGGTTTAGTTTTTTCTCTTGACTCTTGAATCAATCGATGTTGTATTTTGATGGCAGTCACCCTTAACGTGACTGAATTATCTCTATAAAGATGTTAAATACTATATACGTGTACATATGTAAATAAACGTTTTTATTATAAAATAATGATTCATGAATATATTGCTAGCATTTTAACTTAACTTGAATACAGAGGAAAATATCTTGACTAATGAGACCAAACTTGGCGTACTTGGAAACTTCATCTTGATACATTATATTTATTAGACGTTAACATTTCGTTTTACGGATTTTCTGCCGGTGTTTTCGTATCAAGGTATCACGTGTTAGGTAGACTCATTTTTTAAATTTTTGTAAGTATTCAGGTATGCAAGTACATTCCACAGGAAAAGCTTGCCCTTTCAATGGCGATTTAGTGGTATGCCATGGAGTAAAATTGGATAAGTGTTAACTTGCATAAAAAGACGCACATTGACTACATTTTATTTTCTTATATTTACGTCAAACTTCTATTTTCGTAGGTAAAAATGACAGTTAGACAGTGAGATATTGATATCTTGCAACGAATTAAAATTTGTATAGATTTAAATTTTATTTCATTTTTTTATTCCTTTGAGAATATCGAAAATTTAATTTAAAGAGACACAGTCGTCATGAGGAATGGGAATGGTTCCAATGAATATTAGTTGCCATAGATATTTACAGTTATTATTTTATGTAACGTAAAGCATTAAAATCCAAGTAGGTGGACGTGAATTTTTGGAACGAACTATATAAAAACTATCAGTTGAACTGCGTTATAAAGAAAGAAGTAGGTGTGCACATTTTGGTCAATAATTTGCAGGCCATGAAATTCAAAAAAAAAAAAGTCTTGTTTATACTCGCAACTGTATAATAGACAATTCTTTGTTTATATTTTACAAAAGATTGGTGCAGATATTTTTCCCTTTATCCACAGCTTAGAAAAGAAGAAAATATAGTTTTGAAACGTATTCTAAAAATTAAAAAAAGTTTAAATGATTTAAAATTTTCTAATCCATAAATCTATTTTAAACCATGCTCCTAAACAATGTTCTTAATTCCCCTCCCAGCAGCAAGAAAAAATACAATTTTGAGTGAATCCATCCTTTAACAAGCAACATAAAGCTGTCCATATGACAAACAGTTAAATGTGAAATACATTAAGAAGTACTATCATGACTTGTTGCTCGTAACAGAGAACGCAAAATTCACCAAATATTGTGATCTCTTGAAGTTAATAAAAAGCTCCATTGGGAGTAATGGTAATCCTTGGGGTTCATACTTTAGCATCTTTTCCCTCCACTGTTATGCAAGAGTTGCTTCTATTACACTGATTCATGTCCATACATATTTTACAGCATTTCTTTAATGACAGTTGAAATGCTTAGTGGTAGTTACAAACTTACAATATTTTTCGATTGTTTACAATAAAAGTTATCGAACTGAGATTTTAACTGGAAATGGAGCATTGTTCAACTTATTTCACGATGAAGACTAAAAAGAAAAAAACTTCATAATGTTGCGCAATATTTCATCATGCCCTTTGCAGTAGCAATCTCTTTGAGTCAAAAGTTGCATCATATACGCTAAGAGGTTTAAAATTATTGCTAGTCGGCGAAAATACTTCATCAGGTGTACTATTGCTCGAGCATTAAGGTAACATAAAATTTTAAACGATTAAGAAATTTTTTATGTGAAAAATGGAACAATTTTATGCAGTTTAAAACAGTTTAAATTTAAATTAATATGTTTTTGCATTTTTTCAAACTTTAAACTGTAACCCTTCCAAAGCAATATGAATTCCGCCGCATTAAGCTTTCGTGTGGTTTTGCGGGTCAAAAGGTCACAACCTTTTATTTTAATTTGCATTTGCAATCCTAGTATGGTAGTTTATGCACATGTAAGAAACGCCATGATTATCCCCCTCCCTTTTGAAAGAGAAATTCCAGCTTCGCTTCTATGAACAAAAATGATTATTTTGCAATTTTTTTGCCATATTAGTATTTTTACCCCTGATCTTTGATAACCTGGAACGATTTCTGTTAAACTTAGTTGAACCGAATAAGGTAAAAATTTGTTATCCTAATGCTAAATCTGTTCAAGATTGTGCATCGATAACGAATGCATTATTAATACCTAACTCATTTTGATATTTTCTGTGCGGTTCATGTAGAAAATACTGATCAAAAATTTCGTTTATTGTTACGGTATTATTTGAAAACTTATTAGCAAAAGGTGGCATGTAAATTAAGTAGAACCGTTGGTGACCACAATGAATCCCTGTGTCTTTGCAGGGTGCAATTTATGAAATGCTGATCAGCAGCACTGCTCTTTTGTTCGGCTGTCTTGTCAAACATGCTCTATGCTTGTCACTAAGCGGCATTAACGGCCATTGTTAAGGACTTTTTATATTGATTGTATTTAAAATATTTCTTGGTGGTTATATGTTGCTAACCATTTTCATTCGTTTGGAACCAAGGTTCACAAATTTAACAATTATAGTTAATCTTTGAAGAAACTTCATTTGGGGCATTTTTTACAGGCTTTTCATTCATACCAAATTCAAAATAATACGAAAATTCGTTCGTGTAGAAAAAAGCAATTTCATGATTAAAAATATAAACTTGAACATCTTTGGATCTCTTTTAAATTCCAAAAACCAGCCTATATGAATTCCTGGCAACAATTTACCTCTGTGCCAAATTTGGAAGAAATCTGACTAAAACTGGATTTGTATAAGGAACATACACACAAACCCACATCCTTTTATAGATTTTTCCTAAATGGTTTTTTAGAATTCTAACACACTAGATTTAGTTCCTGTCTTTTTTCATGCGCAAATATAACATGTTCAATAACCAATATCTGTTATGATTAACAATTCAGATATGACAGTATTCAAGACTTTTCCATTATACGACCACTATAGTTATTAGATTGAATTTGGTTGCTTTAAAAGAAGGCTAAGGTTCATCTTACTGTATATTGAAGTATTTCTTAATTAGCTTATTTTGTGTTTGTGTGGCGGGAGGAGGGCACCTGCAAAGATTCTCCCCGGGCACTATCGTATCTTCACACGATCCTGATCATAGCCACGTTTTCTAAGATTGCCTGACATATTGCAGGGAGTGAAACAATAGTTAGACTTTAGACGGCCTAGTACGCAAGGTCCATATCGAACATTTCGGAATCAAAACTTGTACACTGTTCAGTTTAATTCTCCAGCAAAGTCAGCTTTGCTGTATTGGCAATATATTTGTTTTAATAAGACTTCCAAACCCTAGAAGGAGTTTTGATATATGTATTTATATATGTACATAATAGACTAGGGTGTTATGAAACAATTCAAATTCTTTTAAAGGTGCCTTGAGTCGGAAAAGTTTGAGAACCCCTCATATACAACATTTCAAGTCTTGCTTTCCTGTACACTAAGAAGAAAGATGTTAGGTTACCAGTATTAGGGGTGTAATGTTACAGGAATTCTGAAGGGTGTAGCATCATTATTTTAAAAACTTAAATCGTTGGAGGAACTTTGCATTATGGTTTCATTAGAATTCAAAGCGCATGCGTAAACATCAGAATCGGCACAGAGCATGTAAACTTTTATTAGCGAAACGAAAACCGTCCGTGGTGGTACGGTAAAAACGGCCTTTTCTGAGAGATTCGCGTAGCGTGTTCGGACCCCAATCAGGTCATTTGCTCTCTAGTGCAATAAAAAGGTCTAGTTTATATATTAAAATAAATAATAATTGGTGTATATTGGTAGGAGAAAAGCATGAACTTGATAAATTGTTCATGAAAGTCCAATGAACGCTTAATTTTTGCTAATGTGTAGCCTATCAAACAGTTTCTCTGTAAGCATACAGAAAATTCGGCTGTAACCTGACGCAGAATAAAGTCAGACGTTACTCTGTAAAGTACTCTGCAAATTAATTGGGCCAATTAATTTGCACAGTACTGTAGTTGCATTACAATGGTGTAACCTTTCACAAGCGATGTGTAACTTTACACCAGTTGAGTTAATGAAGAGCAGTGGAGGATACTAACCTGCCACCGATTTTATAAAGTAAGGTTACACAACACCGTGTAGGAGCAAACTAAAATCTGTTTAGACTTGTGGAACAACTTTAAATCACCGAACTATCAAAAGAATCTTTGACATTATTTATTATTCCTCATTTCAAAGAACAATCGCAGTCATTTATAGATGATTTTCGTTTTTTTTTTTTTTTTTTTGAATTTCCTAATTGCATACATTACTATCGGGATGAGCATATTCATCTCCAGAAAACTCATTTAACCGCTACAGGGCTTTTTAGATAGAAATCGACACGCAATAAACACGCAAATTGTACTGCAAAACAATTGCACAAAAACTATTTGCTTGAAGGCCAAGCATGCTCAACTTCCAAGTAGATAAGTGTATCTTTAAA
Source organism: Uloborus diversus (assembly GCF_026930045.1). Lineage (NCBI taxonomy): Eukaryota > Metazoa > Arthropoda > Arachnida > Araneae > Uloboridae > Uloborus > Uloborus diversus. The sequence continues at coordinate 5,212,257 of NC_072740.1, read as the reverse complement.
CGTTCAATCGAACAGTAGCTTGTGCTCGGCCCACCCCTTTCTTCAAATGTAGTTCTTGGTCATTTTTCTGAACAAAATACCTGGCCTCTCGCATAGCCGTAATGATAGTTATTATTTCTAGTAATGACCACCTTACTATATACCAGTGAGTATCGGATTTTAGTCATTACGAGTTACACACATTCGTCAGTCAATTAAATGCAACTCATTTTTTGCTCTCTCATCTCTTACAATTCTAAATATACTACATATCTTTTCTCATTTTTCAATTTTAATTCTGAACTAAATAGTACTATATCGGCATGAAAAAAGATTTTATCGCATGAAATTACAGTCGGCAAATCCTTTTTTGAAAAGCCAGGAAAATGTTTCTATGTTTTAGTAATTGACAAGTCATGACTGTTTATAAGTAATTGTTTTTTTTTTTCAATGATTCATTCTTTTATGTAAAAATTGTTGTTTATCGTAAAGTACCACGAAATCTTGATCTAAATGTCATTAGTTTTGGGGTCTGATTTGAGGGGTGGGAAATTAAATTAAAAACTCTTTTAAATATACAGTCATGTGCAAAAGTTTAAGACCACTCATAGAAAAATTAGATTCAATGGTACTACAGGTTTATAGGACAATAAACCAAAATCTTTAGTCAAACATCTTAAAAGACAAAGTCGAACTGACGTTGGTACCTTTTGCAGACAGAGCAGCTCTAATTCTACTGCAGGAAGTTATTGGACATTGAGTGACCATCCTTCTAATCACACAATTATCACGTGCACTAATTTTTCTTGGGCAACCGCTTCTCTTAAATCCGTATAATTTCCCGAAATTTGGAATTTTCAGATAGATTGATGGGTAGCTGTGTTGCTGAAATTTAATTCCAAACTTAGTTTACGTTCAGAAAATCCAACTTCACGCAGGGCCACTATTTTTGCCCGTTTTTCAACAGTTAGGTAAAGATTTTTTACCCATTACAACAATTATAGAACAACACTGTATATGAAAAATGTGATAATGAACTTTTGATAAATGAGATAGACACGTTTATTTATAGCAGTAGAAAGTGTCTGATACAATCATCGCATAAGATGACGCAATCACGAGTGTAAATGATGATATCTGTTAAAATACAGGAAAATTACTACTGGCGCGACTGTAATGTTGTTGTTTTTTTCTAATGCTCCCTGATCAAGTTTATGATTAAAAGGATATTTTTCAGCTTGAAAGTTATTTTGCATCATTCACCTTCTTTAAATTCCGTAACGTATTTCATCTGCAAAAAGTTTTGCAAACCAGATCATTTTAACTAAAAAGACATAAGATGAAATATACAAACCTCTTAAATATTATTTTTGAATGCCGCAATACGATTAGTTTACAGTTTAATAAAGAAGACTTTTTGATTGTTCTTCGTTCTCCTGGAAAATTAGTAGGGGAAGGTTGAGCCAAGTAAAATAGTTAAGAGAACTTACTTTTTTCAAAATTTAGAAAGTAAAAAATTTCTTTTTAAAATTACAGCACATGAAGAAAGAACAATTTATTTTAAAATGAAGCGCACATTGAAATATAATTTCATATGTTTATCAATAAACTTGCATATTAAAACATTGAAAAATTGAAGTGAAAAATAGAATATTTTGCTAATGAAAAATAAAATGTTTTTCAAATGAAATATTTCAGATAGTATTATCAGATTATCAAAAATACTTTTGATCAAATGAATGAGATAGTAAAACAACGAATTATTAAAAGACTAGATATTGAAAAAATAAACAAACAAATGAGTAAATTAATTGAATAATATATGAAAATCAATAATGAGGGAATAAAATCGTAAATGAATACGAAAATAGGTGAATGAATGAATAAATAAGTGATTTTTAAAGCGAAAAATGAAAATGAACTAGTTAGTAAATAAATACATAAGTGTTTTCTAAAATAATTGAATAAATCAGCCAATTGAACTATTTCACTTTGCTTCCATCCTTTTTGCCCACAAGCACTTGACTAACATTTAAAATAAACAGTATTTTAAAAACTTTTTCTTAAAAAAAAACAATATTTAAACCGTTATTTTTATTTAAATTTAGCTGATCCGGCAGACCTTGTTCCGCCACATAAATTTTTTCTATTCAAAAATTCTGTTGGATATTTTACAGCTTCGTCAGAATCGCAAACAGTCAAGTCGCAGGTCGTATCGCAGGTCGTATCTCAAAACTTATAAATCGTCAATATCCACATTTTTTGCTGCCAAATATGGCTCTTTCTGCCAGCCACGCATGATGCATGTATTGTGTGCGTACTGTCTGTTTTCGAACTCCGCGACTAGCTGCTGCGAGCGGTTCCAATTGAAAAAGGGGTGATGCTTTAAGGAAGCGCACTGCCCGATGCATTCAGTTTTTGCTTGCTCGTTGCTTCCTTCTTGCTATCACCCCTGTTTTGATAAAATCAAAAGAGACCTGACACATGCGCAAATTCGAGTAAGGTTTTGCGTTAAGATATCGGACAGTACGTCGCGGGCAATGAGAACATTTTCTCGAATTAACGATGGTGCTAAAATTAGTAAGCAGTTTTATGCATTCAACATTTTCATAACAGCAAATTTTCATTCGTCGATATCCGACAGTGGGTCCGAGAATTTGACAGCAAATGGATCTTGTAGCATTTGGACGTACATGTTTTAGCTGCACCTTTTCAACATTACGACACAGTGGCGAGGATTTCAAGTAAACTGCAATCTCATCAGTGACTTTTGAATGTAGAATGACGGAAATGTTTGTCTCTGGCTGAAATCACTTGAAGGGAGTAACAGAGTATCTCGTTACCTTTTGATGTACACTGCGTCTGGGGTATTTTGAACATTCAGTGGCAGCTTAAATGCTGAATGAGCTGTTCTGCATTCATCCAGTAAAGTTCCTGCAATGCCAAATGATGCAACGGATAATGCGATGTCATCATTAGATCATATTTCGGCAAGAATTGGCAAAATGAGAAATGTTTTGCTAGTTTCACATGGTGCATCCCCCCTCCCCCGAAAAAATGCCCCTTGACCCGCCGACATTGCCACAGGTATAATCGGAATGTCACTATCCAGATTTTTTTTTTTTTTCTTTTTTCAAAATTGGGAATCAAAAAATATCTATAACCCCAAAGTTTCACCCTTCCATTCTTCAATCGCGAATTTCCCAATTATCAAAATACCCCTGCAAAAGAATCAAAGAGCGAAATTGAAAATCATTGCAAAACCTTGCTGAAATTGTTCAAACATTTTATTTGTTAACAAATAGCGGATGGCAACAAATACAATTTTTTTTAATCTTTGAGAATTTTTCGATGTTTTGCCAAAGCGTCGCTTCATTTTGACATTTGGTAGCCCAAAAAATTCTTGATAGAGACACAATTATTAGCTATAAGTATATTAAATATATATACATTACGACCTATTCTCATACCTGCCAAATACACCATAAAAAACTTCATAAAAAACGTTCGAGCCGTTTCGGAGGGGTTCAAACACAAACACCGTGACATGACAGCTTTATGTATTAGATATTTTGACTTTTTTGTATTTATTTTCTTTGGTGTCTAAAATACCTGTATTCCCAAAATGTACCCCTCCTAACCCCTCCCCCCCTTTTCATTTTTTAATCGCAAATCTCGCAAATATCAAAATATTTCCGCAAAAGAATCAAAGAGAGAAACTGAAAACCATTGCAAAAAGCATTACTTTAATTAGTTTCAAACATTTTATTTGTTATAAATAGAAAATGGCAATAAATAACATTTTAAATCATTGAGAGAATCCGAAGCGCCATCTAGTGGGGCCGTGTTCCGATATTTTGCCGGAGCGTCGCGAAAAAAATTCTAAAAAGGATTTCCTAATTACCTATCGATATGAAATATACTTTATGTCCTATTCTCATACCTGACAAATACACATAAACAATTTCATGAAAATCGGTCGAGTCGTTTCGAAGGAGTTCAATAACTAACACCATGACAGGAGATTTTTATATATTAGATGTCCTATTCTAATACCTAACAAATACACGTAAAAAAAATTCATGAAAATCGGTCGAGCCGTTTCGGAGGAGTTCAATAACTAACACTGCGACAGGAGATTTTTATATATTAGATAGATTAGATATACAACACATTTTAAATAAAAACAAACTTAATATTAATTATATAAATCCTGTATTGAATATTAGTCGATCCCAGTTATTATAGAAAACGTTAATAATAAACATTTTACTATTCTTTAATAACAAAATTATGTTTGACATGCAACAAAGTATTACAATATGAGTTTCAATTTTTGAAAATTGCTTGTATTATTATACGCTTTGATTCTCAGAGATAAACTTACTCTGACTGGAGTAGCCTACATGTGTTACTATCCAGTTAAATTATTCCCAGATAAGTGAGACGAAAAACGGGGTAAAAATTTCACTATTTCAATTTAACCTCGCATTCCCCTATTAAATCAATTTTAGTTTAACTCCTGAAAAATGTTGCCCTAGCACTGCTAATTTAAGTAATAAATGCAGTTAATCTAATCGGTTTTGAATTGCAAAAAAGGAAAATAATAATTTTTAGTGAAAATACTCAGAATTTTTTAAATTTTGTTTTGACCAGGGTCAGCTTCCTCGGACATTCATATTTATCTTCATGTGAAAATATGTAATGCTATTACGGAGGTTGGCTGTAATAGGGTAATATGAGTTTTCTGAATTATAAAAATATTGTTAAAAATAATAAAAATAAATATAATTGTAAATAGTAATTATTGTAGTAACGTAACCTGTAAATAGTTTCCCGTAATGAATATACAGCCCCTATACATTCGGCTGAAGTATACGATCCCCCTATTCTTTTTTTTTATTGATAAAATTTGTAAATGAAATAAAGTGTAGAACGGTGTAGCATTTTCTGGAACAGTTGAGAGATTTCTTTCGATGTGTATAAAAAACCGTTATGCATGATAAAGAGTTAGTTTCGATTGAGAATTTGTACTGAGAGTGTATTAGCTCTGTTTATTGCGAGGCTTTTCACTGTGTTGTTTTTCGTATTTGGAAGTAAATACGTGTGTAACTGTTGAGTTTACGGTGTTGTGTGATATTTGCTTAATTGCTGATGATTAATTTAGCAGTTGTTGACGATCTTCCCTGTACATAGTGTAAATAAATTTCCTGTATTCTTAATCAAGAACTGTGTCGTCCTTTCAAGAAAGTTGGAAGTCGCACCGGATCCGTTACAATATGTCAAATCAAATACTCTTTTGAACCCATGTTTATGTTACGACAATCATGAGTATCAAGCCTAAATCTATTTTAATGCAATTAAGATAAGTACAGGGAATTAATTTTTAAATGAATGAAAATTTCGTGATATTCTTTTTATGAAGACATCACTTGTTTGTCTGCTTCCCATTTCACTGACTCTTGGAGTCGAACTTGATTTAAACATCTTTCAAAACTCGTGCATTAAATTTTTGATGCGCCCTACAAGATGGTATCTCGGAGCAAAGTAAAAAGAGCATCCAGAGTTCATCTTCTTGTAAGAAAACGTGTTTAAAAAATTGATATTAAACGCTGCATTACTGTAAAGAAAAGCCGCCCTATTATTTTCTTGAAATATGTCATTTATACGACCGCATTTTATTCTCGTCTTAATTCTTGGCGAAAATAGAAAAATAAACGTTTCTTCAGTTAAGCGTAATAAGCACTTTAATATTTAGTTAACTAAAGGAGGTCTTTTAGAATTATTAATCTTTTAATTGCCTTTTTAATACAGTTCAAGATTAGGAAATTTTTCGGTTCACTAGTGTCGAATATATATAAATTTATTAGTCGCTACTACTTTTAAAGTCACCACTTTTTTTTTTTGTAAAACCAAAAAAGAAGTAAAGAAACTCAACAACAGATAAGCTTTTATATTGCTACTAAAACAAAATAATTGCTAGTTTTTGTAAAGACATAACTAATTAACGGCATTAAAGTTATTATGTACCAAAGGTGGGATTAGAGCAGATGACGTTGTGGTGAATAGTACTAAAACTCTTAATCGACTCTATTTACTTCCTTTTACAAAAAAGGAAGTATTGTATTCGCAAAAAACTTCTCACTCAAAAATCGACCTTAATTTCCATTTTGCTCATCCACGAATGAATGTTGAATTTTTTTTTTAGACTCGGCCACACGTGGATAAGTGCCTAAGAACGTATAGACACGCGAAATATCCATTTTGACGATTACCGAGTTAGTTACAACGAGTTTTCTCGTGACGTCTGTATGTGCGTATTTATGTCGCATAACTCAAGAACGGTATGTCCTAGAAAGTTGAAATTTGGTACGTAGACTCCTAGTGGGGTCTAGTTGTGCGCCTCCCCTTTTGGTTGCGTTCGGGTGTTTTTAAGGGGGTCTTTTGGGGGGGGATTCATTGTTAATGTCGATGTAAACTCAAGTGGTGTTATAATTTGGCGGACACTTGGCGATGAATGATTTCGACATAAATGCAGCCTTGTCTCATTCCCTCTCATTTCTCCTCTACATATATCTTCAAATGTATTCATATCAGTAAAATACCTTGATCGGGTACGATTGAAAAGTAACCGAATTTTTGCCACCGTGCAGTTTCCAGCGTCAAAAAAGAATGAGTTTTGCCGGAAAATGTGCGTCTGATCTTGCTCTTTCCAGCCCAACACGAGTCAAAGCGTCGCGAGCAGCGGTTGAGTTAATATCGCCCTACGCGTTAAGGTTCTTTTCGCAGTCGGTTACGTTTTCTCAGTGGTGAAAATGCAAAGAAAGAGATTGTTTAGCGTTACGCAATCAAGTTTTGTGTAAAACTAAAAAAAAAAAAAATCTTCACCCAGACCCATTGCCTGTTCAAGGAAGCCTTCGGAAATACTGTTCTGTCCCGGACACAAATTTATGAATCGCACGTGGCGTTCAAAGACGGCGGGAGGACGCCGAAGACGAACATCGCGCAGAGAGGCCTTCGACTTCAAAAACTGACGAAAAAGTCGGCTGGGTTCGTGAATTCTTGAACATCGACAGTCGGGCAGGAATCCGGGAGATGAGTGAAAAGTTAATTCTAACTTCAGCGTTCAAAAAAAATGACCGAAGAATTGAGCATGCGAAGGTGTGCGCGAAACTGTTTCTCAAGGTTTTGACCTCCGAGCAAAAGGAAACACGTGTGCAAAAAGGTCGTGAAGTGCTGGAATTCCAGACATGTCTCTTCCGGACTTCTTTTTTTTCCCCACTCATTGAAAGAAACCTGAAGGGAAGGCGTTTCAAGTTGATAGCGGTCATTCAAAAAAGTGCAACCGACAATCTAAATGCCCTCCCGGAAGATGTGTTTAAAAATTCTTTGAACAGTGGAAGAACCGCTACCGCCGGTGTATCGAAGCCCAAGGAATGTATTTCGAAGAATATTATGTGCATTTGTCAAAAAGTTTACTAAAATTGCTGTTCAAGCAAAAGTTCGGTTACTTTTTAATTACATCCTGCATATGAAAGTTATAGGAATAATTGTTCTATGCAAATGTGTGTAAAAAGTTGGCTAACTGCTTTTTCGTTTCAAACAACATGGTAGAGCACTTATGTAAATAATGAAACGAAACTCGTAAAACATACATATCTTCTCTGTCTGGCTACAAAAGTGTTTCCTGGCATAGGTTTTCAAACAATAAAAATAATTGACCTGAAAATCAAGTAATTATGGCAGTTATTCTCTGACATTAGTTGTTGTGTGTAACCAAACATTTCCCTGTTAAAAATCGTTGATAAAAGCTCTGCCAGGAATTTCATTTAGTGTGACTAAAGCATGTCACGAACGTGCCTCTCTGCTCTAGCGGTGTTGTGGATCAGTATTCTGAGTGATCGTGTAAAAAATGCGATGGCACCCCATAGCATAACACCAGCTGAGCGGTGTGCAGTTGAAGAGCAGACACTAGACCTGACGCAACCACAATTGTACACGCTCGTCATCACTACCTAAACTGAATCTCATTTCGTCGCTGAAGACGATCTGCCTGCATTCAATTGCTTTTCAATCCCGTCGAACGCGACACTACTTGAATCGGAAGCAAAAGTGTGAACGCCCTAATCCTGCCTTTGTTTTCAAATGCACACTGACACTGCAGTTGGTGTTATGTTATGAGATACCATCGTATACTGTACACGAACATCCCAATTGTTGACACTCAGCATCATGACATTCCAGCAATATGTTCTTGACATGCTTCAATCGCTTTGTTAATTGATAGTAAGAGATAGTAACAAAGCGCACGGGAGCCATTTTTCAACACGATCATGCTCAGCCGCACACAGCAACGATGTCCTTTCGCCACCTCATTATTACCTTCTTTGGCCTGCTCAAATCCGTGATACGTTATTGATTGAGTATAAGAATCGATCCCTTGGGACTGGGTAAATTGAATATCCTGCTTGGTAGTTCGGATTACAAGCGTTTTTAGTGGTGACTCTGGACGGCGTACGAGACTTATGTGGGTCATTCTTCAAAAAGTGTAACTTTTCTGTCACACGCCTTTTACAGTAAAAACTTTAAGGAACAATTCATTTAACAATGCTTTTTAACTTTATCAAAAATATATCTATTTAAACTTGCCAACCCCAATTTTTAATAATAATGTTTATTTTAATATACTGTTGGTTCACAACATGTGAATTCTCATATCCGTGGCATGTCACACACCAGGCGTGACTGTTAATGTTGCTTCCGTTACCTAAACACAAAAGGCCATTTCTCATTAACCCGTGGCACTAATGACATCGCATTGTATTTTCTATGATATAAGGGAGCCCCCTTGTTTATTTTCAGCCATAGAGAAGTTGTGAGATTTTTGTCGCAAACAAGAAGATAGATTTTGTTTGAAAAACTAAGTGTGGTTACTGTGAACTCTCACCTCCATGAACTTGAATTTTTTAGGAACTAAATGTAAAACGAAGTGAACATTTCTTATGTTTATCATGTGCAGATTGTAGCAACGAAGAAAAAAATATATTTCCATGAAAAATGTCCATTAGGTAGGCCTATATTAATGGAAAATTCCTCACTTCCGTGAATCTCACATCCGTGACAAACCTTATCAATGTCTATATTTCTAAGGTAAATGATGGATAAAATAAATGATGGAGAAAAAATACACCCAATATTAGGCATTCTACCAAAATTATAAGTTGCCAGTATATAATCAAATTCACTAAATACTATTTTTTAACACACATTTGAACAAAAAGGATTACTAAAAATTAAGCCGTACTTTAAGAGAGCTTAATATTAGATTCCCTCTAATCATCAAAATACCTCATTGTTTGCACAATTAACAAAATTACTACTTTGATATTAAATTGGCCTTGATTTTAAACATTTTTTTTTTAAATTTATTTCCTTGAACAAGGCGTTTTTTACTTTATGAGTTAAATAATTGGAACTTACCTGGGCCTTTGTTTATGGTTACTTCTAGTAGGTAACACTTACATGTAAGAATGAAAAAAAAAAGAAAAGAAATGGTTCGAAATTGAAGAATATTTGCTTTCAAAAGGTACGTTTTCTAGAGAATGACCCATATACCTCAATGTTCTTTTATATTTTTTGCACTAGAGGTGACCCCAACAGGGTACTAAAACCTCCATTCATCTGAGATGTTTCCTATAATAGAGGATCATTTTACTTATATTTTGAGATCATTTTCTTGCATTAATGTTATCCTAACGTATGTAAAATTTCATTTATTTCTTAACTACTGTTCTTTGCGCGCAAATTTTAGTGGCAAGAATTTAGGGACTTTATCTGCGATGGTTCTTGCAGCATCCTCTGAAAGTAGATTTTTTTTTTCATTTGCATTATCTAATTGAATTTAAATGAATAACCGATGAAATAGAGATTTTTGAGCAATCACGATTGCTTATTGCTTTCATTTGATTGTCCTTGACGTTACGGTTCCTTTTTCAGCTTGGACCAGGGCTGCAGCACCACCGTCCACCGGCGGCGGCGCGGCTGCTCCTCACCACTGTCCACCACTTTTGCTGGGCGGTGGCGTCCATGTCCTACACACGCATGCGCATACACAGTCGCCTACGCGCGCACGCCTTTACACACACACACACGCCTACACACAAAACTATACACACGTAACCACCCAGGAGGAGGGACATGCTTGGAGGGGAGCCGTTTCTAGAAACAATAACTCTAATCAGTAGGGTCTTGTCGCAACTCGTGATTGCGAAAAACATAATTTGAATTCAAAGTTTCGGAATTCAAATTAGAATTAATTGGGGGAAGTAGGTCACAGATTTTACTTTTTTTTTTTCTTACTGCAGACATTCAAACTTTTCAAAAATCTTGTTATTGGAAGAGTCTTATTTGAAATTGAAAAAGAAAAAAAAAATGTGGAATAAGATGAAGTTGAAAATGTGAATGGCCTCGTCGGACAAAGCTCATGGTAACGTCTTAAAGCCGAGCGTAGTTGACCCTTTTTAGGCAATCAAGCATAAATTAAGTTTTATAGTCGAGAATGAAGAGAGAAAATGAATATTTGTGTCTGGGTGTATATATAGCAGGGCCACAATTGAAGCGCCCATGGCAAGGATCCAAATGAAAGAATTGTGTTGCAGTTGAAAAGAGGTCACTTAAAATATAATTACATATTTAAAAAATGCTTTTGGCCTCATGAGCGTGGCGATGAACCGTTGACTTTCAATTGTAGCTTGAACTCAAGTTCAACTCCATCCCCGTGAATGCGGCAGTTGAACAATTTAGCGAAAGAATTGAAATAGCGCCCTATATCATAAACCAAACACAACAAGGACTCTGAATAGTTGCCGATGAATAGATAATGGTGCCCTCACGACATGACCCTGACCAGGGCTCAAAGATCACCCCCGGATCGAGCACCTGCTTCAAAAAGGACCGCGCTTTCCACATGCACACTTCCGTGTGCGCTTCTTTTTTCGCACCTTGCTCATTCTGATCCAACCCTTTGTGTGTTTTGTTTTCGGAGGAGACACCGCAATTTCTTTTCGCTGCTTTTGTACGCATCTCGCTCAACAGCTTCATTTCTTCCTCTCCTCCACGCGAAGGGAGCTTCACTTTCTCGATGACACATTCTTAAGCACACAGCCCTTTCAAAATGTTCCACAAATATTTCATCGTGTGTATGAAAATTAATTGCCCTTATGATTTCATGCCTGCTAGAAAGTTTTGTCATTCTGATTTCACAAGGAGCGATTACAGCTTGAAAAACGATATCATTTTTATATATTTTGAGAATTTTATGAAATCTACAAAGCTCAATCTGGTTTGTTGTTATGTGGACGTATTCCTTGAGTTAAAAATAGTAACAAAGATTGAAAAAATTCCTTACAAATTACTTTTGAAAATAAAGAACTTGTTTTGTTCTCTACCGGCAAATTCCTTTCCTTGTTTAACTAGAATTTATTTCTTTTTATATTTTAGAATTCATTCTGAAATGAGGAGTTTACTTTCTAAACGGGTTTTATACAGTTTTATATTTTTTTGGCAAAACGAAAAAAAAAAAAAACGTTTTACGGACAAACATTAACTGTTCGAATTTCGAATTTTTCAATGTTTTGGTGGAATAGCAAGTGACTATTGGCATAGGTCTAGGAATTTTTGCTCAATTTTATCAAACTTAAATTGCCGATTTTATTTTGGATATATTCCCTTTTGATGTAAAACAGTGGATATCTTCCCTTTTGCAAAAAATACGCATTTTCTAGTTTACTTTCAAAACGGATTATATCCAGTTTTATATTTTTTTGGCAAAACGAAAAAAACGTTTTACTCAAACACTAACTGTTGAATTTCGAATTTTTCACAATGTTTTGGTTGTTTCACAAGAGACTATTGGCATTAGTCTAGTAATTTTTCCACAATTTTAGTAGACCTAAATTGCTAATTTCATTTTGAACATTTCCTTTTTGGTGTACAACAGTGGATATCATCACTTTTGAAAAAAAAAAAACGCATTTTCTTCAGATATAAACCTTAAAATGGAAACAAAATATTCAACATTTTTTAATATTATTTTTCTTTACTCTAATTTATTCCTTCTTACTTACTTTATTCTTTTCATTGAACATTTCGAAAAAAAAAATATACCTTCGATCCAATTAAGTATAAACAATGAAACCACCATAGCTGATTCAAATAACAACGTTGTAAGTATTTATAGATCACAGTTTATCACAATTTATCCCAATTTTATAATCATTAATTAATCACAATTTAATAATAATATTAATTATTTAATATTAATTTAGCAATCACATTTTGAGATCGCGCTTGCTTAACTGATAACAGACTTGCGCAAGGTGCTGCGATCTCTTAATATTTACGGATATCATGCTTGATTGAAAATATTCAGCCAGAGCCTTGCTCCGCTATTTTATTTGTGCACAACTTTTGAATTAGAAGTGGCAAATTCAAATTTATATTTGTGCCCTTTTGATATGAAAGTGAATGAGTGAATACCGGCAAATAAGGGATAAGTTCTACTTTGCTGTAAAAGACCTGGTGAGAAAGATGGGGATAGACATACACCGTCTAGGTGGTAAAACCAATGTTTAAGCAATTTATAATAGTAGATATAAACCATTTCGAGAAGAAAGAAATTCATGGGTCAGTAGTGGTATAATACTAGAGATTCTGAAAACGAAAAAAAAAAAACGTTTTTTTTTCCAAAAGTGGGTATAATCCATTTTGAAAGTAAACTCCTTAAATGTACTTGAAAAAATCGTAGTCAGAGCAAAAAAACAAATAAAAAAATAAATAAATAAAAATAAATAAAAAGAAAAAAATTAAAATTAATTTGAATTAAGACATCCGGAATTCAAAATTATGTTTTTCGCAATCACGAGTGTGTGTGTGTATGTAGGCGTGTGTGTTTGTGTCTGTGTGCAGGTATGAGTGTGTGGGTAGTTGTGTGTATGAGTATTTGTGGTAGGGAGGGGGGAATGTGTATGTGGGTGTGTAAGCATAAGTGTTTGTGTCTGTGCGCAGGCATGAGTGTGTGAGTAGTTGTGTGTAGGTGTGTGTGTAGGTGTCTGTATGTATGCGTGTGTGTGTGTATGTGTTTGTGTATGTGTGTAGGTGTAAGTATGTGTGTGTATGTGTGTAGGTGTAAGTATGTGTGTGTATGTGTTTGTGTATGTGTGTAGGTGTAAGTATGTGTGTGTATGTGTTTGTTTGTACGTGCGTGTATGTATGCGTGTAAGTGTAGGATATTGACGCAACCTGGAGATGGCTTTCGCTAGAGGAGCAGCATTGTGAGGAGCCTGTCGACGGTGATGCTGCAGAGGGTGCTAGCGGGAAAATTAAATGATAGCACATCAAAACAGTCAAATAAAAGCAATAAGCAACCGTGATTGCTCAAAAAAAAGAAGGAAAAATGAACGAAACTCAAGTCCCGTATTACATCAAAATAGTTAGATTTCAAAAGCAAAATAGAAGTAAGGCACATAAATCGGTTTATGCAGAGTTTAAAAAACTGTGGTCCTTGCCGGTGTGTCAGCGGTGCTATCCAGCGAAAACGTTAAATATAATTGTGATTGAAGGGCGAGTAACGATATTTTAATTTAAAAAAAAACACATTTAAAAGGAATAAAAAAAGTTCTTGCTTAAGTACATGCAGGATGCAGCCCCACCCTCTCCCCTTGGAGCTCTCGGAAGTAAAAACACTACACATTAATTAATTTTGTTTGCATGACGAAGTTCATATTGTTTCAAAACTACTGGATTAGCGTTTGTTTGAACTACAGTTAATACTTAAAATCCTAATACGCCAAAACATACAACTCATATGACAAATTAACGCACTTAAAATAGACTAACAGTGTTTTGTTCACTAACTTCAAAAGTTCATATTTATTAGTAAACTTGCTGTAGAAATTTGGAGATAAAATTTGTACTCCTAATAAAACTTCAAATAGAATTTTACTCCCATAACTCAAAATAAAAATGTAAGAAATACAAGACAAAAGCACTGAAAAATATAAAAAACAATGAATGCATAAAATTTAAAGGAAAAAGGCGTAAAAAATGTTAAAAAAAATTAGATTTAACTGTGTCAAATGTTTTTTTTGTACGTCGGGCGGGGGGGGGGGGGGGGGAGGGCTCGAAGTTCGTAATTTTTCTGGAGGGGGTCCGCAGAGGACTGAAGTTTGGGAACCTCTGGGTTAGTGTATCGCACCCGCAAGGAAAGGGACATAACTCTAAGTTTTGGGAAAATGTTCTAACTACAGATTTAAAATCTTAATTTAATCCCCGTTTCTTGCCACAAAACTCTCAAAAAGTTAACTTACATAACTGGTGCGTAGTGAGGCAAAAACGATATAACCAATAGTGAAATGTCATGAAAATTTCACTATTTAGAGGAAACATTTTTGAACTTTAAGTATGCTTTTTAACTTAAACAAGATTTAAAACTACCATTGCATAAAACCCTGATTTTGTCAAATTCTGTTTTTTTTTTTTTCTTTTATTTTCTGAGTTGTGTCACTTTACTTGCCGATGTGAAAGTTTGAAAACCAATCCTGACATTTTAAATATTTGTCTACTGTTTCTGTGACAATAATATTACTTTCACTTATACTATGCTTTCTGAGATTTTTTTACTTGATGCACGTCTCCACTCTTTTCTCCTTCCAAGAGAAAATATATTTTTAATTAGATTAAAGAGTTTTTTTTTTTTAATAATTTGAACTATATTTTTTAAAGAGAGAGACTAAAAGTTATGAAAACTTTAATTTTTACGTGCCCAAAAGAAAGGAATATTTCGTATTTCGTAAACAAATAAAGTGCCGTCATACGTCAATAGCTTTTTTGTTTTGTTTGCCTACTAACTACTACTTTTTTTCAGACTTTCTTTTCCCTCAGTTTTCTTCCTTTTTCTCATGCCAAGTTGCGTTTTTTGAAACTGATGTTGTATTAAGAATGATTCGTATATTTTATGCTAGTTCAGACAACTCTTTTGGGGCCCTCCTTTTAAAACGGCAGCTAAGCCTTTTAAGGTATTATTCAAATTATTAATAATGATTATTAGCATATAAAAATAGGATTTTGTGAGACATTTTTGCTTGCTAGATTAATATATGTTATAGTCGTAAATATAGACCACAGCAAAAATTTGCTAACTTTGAATGGCATTTCGATAAAATAAATAATGTAATTTGCGAAAATTCCAAACGAACATTTCTGCGTATCGTACTCTATAGAAATATTTTACTCATCATTTTCGGACTTATTTTTCACATTATCAGTGTGCAACAGTTTACACTTCAAGAAGGTTCTATCAAATGAATTTTTATTTCAGGAACTTCAAAAAATGAAGAAGAATTTATAGTTTCATTACATAGAAATCCTCTTTCGGTGAAAAATATTGATATTCGACAGGATTTGACTTCAAGCATATTTTAATATGCAACAAAAGAATAACAAGCATAATGACTCTATTTGTACTTTAATATACCGTGTAAATATAAAATATTAATCTCCTTCTTTAAGTATCAAACCGTTGATTATATGAATCGTACTGTCTTGTTTCATGCTATCTTATGCATCTTACGACTCTCGACTTAAGACATTTAAACGTGAAAAAACCTCACTAAATATTTTAATGAATGTAGGAAATGTTAAGTAATCTAGTTCCGAGTTTACTCATTCACTTAATAGGAAGTCTCCATGGTCTCCCAAAAAATTCCTGTTTCGGCAAATTTTAATACAATATTGCAACATTGCAAATTAAATATATAAATATATATAAATATAAAGAATATACAAGTGTATATATCGGCAATAATTGCAAAAGCTCAGACGCCAGACCAATAATTTCTCACTGTTACAAGAAAACTTCAGGGTTACATGGCTTCTGAAAAAAAGGTTCACTTAGGTAATTTTTCTACTCGCCCGGGAATTGTTGGATTTTGTACATATGCAAGCTCGTAATCGCCCGGGAATTGTTGGATTTTGTACATATGCAAGCTCGTACTCGCCCGGGAATTGTTGGATTTTGTACATATGCAAGCTTGAAATCACCCGGAATTGTTGGATTTTGTACATATGCAAGCATGTGAGTGCGTGTACCCATATATTGAAAGTCTGGTTGCATCAAATATTTGTAACAAATAAAATTAATATTACGAAAAAGAAATCGCTATCCAAATAATCAAACTTTCCTTTTTCAACGCTGTCACAGTTAGAGCAATTGAATGGGAAACATACTTAAATATTTTCGGACTGGATATGACTCAAAGTTCCATAAAAATTCGAAACTCGAACAATCGTGAATGTTAAAACATCACTAAAGATGAAGTTAAACTAGTGGAGAAGCAAACGGTCAAATTTTAGTACCCGTGCGATTTTTGTGATACAATTATGAGAGTTAGTTTTTCTGAAGGTTATTGGCACGAAGAAAACGAATTTGGATGTTGCCAGCCCCGAAAATGGTGCAGGGGGCGGTTGTAACTGCGCTGGGGGGCAAGGGGTTTTCCGTTCAATTTTTGTGATACAATTCTTGGATTAGTTTTTCTGAAAGGTATTGGTACGAGGAAAACGAATTTGGATGTTGCGAACCTCGAAAATGTTGCAGGGGGCGGTTGTAACTGCTTTGGGAAGCAAGTGGTTTTCCGTTCAACTTTTGTGATACAATTATGGGAGTAAGTTTTTCTGAAAAGTGTTGGCTTGAAGAAAACGAATTTGAATGCTGCTACCCCGAAAATGCTGCAAGGGGGGCAGAGGGGGGATTAGAACTTCGCAGGGACAAGTAGTTTTCAATAGAATTTTTTGTGACACAGTTATGAGAGTTAGTTTTTCAGAAAGGTATTGGCACGAGGAAAGCGAATTTGAAAGTTGCTACCCCCAAAACTGCTGCAAGGGGCGGGGGGGGGGGGATTTTTTCCCTAGATGACCGGAATGGAACCTGCCCCACAAGAGATTTTAGAACTGGTAAAATGTTTATGCAAAAAAGTAAATGCTCAACAGTTTGATGCAAATGCAGACGCAGCGAATTTCCGCGCACGGACATGCGCGAATGTTTAGATCTGGATGTTGCGAATTACTGTTTTAACTGGAAAGGGGATAGCAGTTCCGATGAATCTGAAAGTGAAACGGAGTTTTAATTCGTGTTATTTATTCGTATTGCTTTGATGACTTATTGTTCAAAACTCTTGATAGCAATATTCTTCTGAAACGGATTAGCATGTAAAAACTTACTTTAATTGTTAATTTAAATGTATATTTTCTTTCAAACATTGTTTACTAAGTGCCTATGTGTTGATATCTGCAAATATAATTCCACATTCTTGTTTTTATTTAACTGCTTTGGTAGCACATTTTTGTAACGGAAAATATTTAGTTTTTTTGTTCTTTTACCTAAACGTTATAATGTTGGCATAGTAAAAAAAAATATTCCAATATTCTTCTGAAATGGTTTTGTATCTAAAAAACAAACTTATTTTAATGGTTAATTTAAAAATATCTTTTCTTTCAAACGTTATCAAAGACGTGCCTATGTTAATATACTATGTTAATATACTATGTATAATGCTATATTCTTGTTTTTATTTATATATTTTGGTAGCACATGATAGTAACGGAAAATATGCAGTTTTTCTGTTCTTTTACGTAGAATGTATAATATTGGCATAATAAAAAAAAGTCACAGTTTCAATAAATGTTTTGTTTTTATCAAATATACTTTTTATGATCTGAAACCGAAAGAAGCACCTCTACAAAAATAAGAAAAATATTAAGCAGCCCATAAGAAACTAAAAGGTTCATTTTTCATTCTATTATCATTTGGCTGAATATAAATTAAATATATTTCGCTCATTTTCGTAACTTAAAAAATTAGGTACTATATTCGAGGCCACTCACAACTGAAAGGCTTCAGGTTAAATATTAGTGGTTCATATTATTTACAGCACATTCGTAATTGCATATAAGTATCCTTTAGGAGTGCTTTAAGCTATGAAAAATTGTTGCGAGCACATAAGGTATCCGAATACCTTTCAAGACCGATTTTTGGTCAAAATATCGTTTTTCTACTTTTTGTAAAATATTAAACCCTGGTTCTTTATCTTTCCAAATCTGCCTAAATTTTGTTTCTACGTTATTTAGAATTGGAGTTATAGCCTTTTAATGTTACTACGTTTCAGCATTCGTGAACCGGAAGTAGCTTTCTGTTCACCGGAAGCAAGTAAAAATGCGTGTTTATGTTTTAATTTGTTCAAATATGAGCAATAAAACGTGTTTTTTTATAATTATTTTGAGCTTTAATTTAATTGAAAACGTATAAAGTAAGTACTATTGAATTTGGCAACATAAGTTTTTGCAAATTTTTGTCATCGAAGCAGTCTCTTTTGTTTACAATTTAGCTCTGTTTACCTTATTTCATAGCGATCTTTTTTGACAATTTTAACGTTTTAAAACTCAGTAAAGTATCATTTTTTCCTTTCTAAAATGAAGTATTGCAAGAAAAAGGAAGAGGAAGTTTAATGGTAATCGATGAACAAAAAAAAAAAATCGAAAAACATTCTGAGCAATAATGAGAATTCGCCGACTGTTAGTGCATCAGAGTTAAGAACATCTGATCCTGTAGAACTTGATGAAAACGCCAGTGTAACTGGTAACAGGATTTTCGATATAAAAATTCTTGCTGATTTATTCAAGGAAGTTGCATGTCCAGAGTGTTCATCTCAAGAACTATCCATTATTGAAGATTTCAGATATGGATTATGTTCACATATGAATTTACAATGCAAATCTTGTACATTCGTTGAAAGCTTCGCATCTTCTAACAAAATTGTTAATGAAGCTGAAGTAAATGCAAGATTTGTGTATGGAATGAAGCAGATTGGAAAAGGGTTTTCTGCTGCCAATAAACTGTGGGCAACATTGAATTTGCCATGCCTCTCCAAAGCTGCTTATAAAAAGTACGAAACTAAGCTACTGAAAGCTGTGTCAGAGGTTGCAGAAGAATCTATGAAAGAAGCGGCTGATAAAGTCATAGTTAAAACTGGCAACAATGAATGCGGAGTTTCTGTGGATGGAACTTGGCAACGTCGAGGCTTTACTTCCCTAAACGGATGTGTATCTACCATTTCAGTAGACACAGAGAAAGTGATAGATCTCGAGGTCATGTCCTCTTACTGCATTGTATGTAAAAAATTGCATGCTATGGAAAAGAACACTATTTCTGATTCCGAAAAAGCAGACCATGTATGCCATGCAAATTTTGTTGGAAGTGCCAAATGGAAACTGTAGGTGCAAAAAGAATATTTTCATGATCTTTTCCCACAAGGAAGTTAAAATACGTGAAGTATTACGGTGACGGGGTCTCAAAGGCTTATTCCTGCGTTCAAAACATGTATGGAAAAAATAGCGTGAGCGAGTTAGAATGCATCGGTCATATCCAGAAACGTTTAGGCACTCGGCTAAGAAAACTAAAATCCAGAACTAAAGGTCTCTCTGGAAAGGGAAAACTGACAGATGTGTTCATCGATCGACTACAAAACTATTATGGGATTGCGATTTGGGCAAATGTGGGAAATTTAGAGAGTATGCAGCAAAATGCCATCGCTGCACTATTTCATTGTGCTTCAAGCCAGAGAAAACCTATGCATTGTCAGTGTCCTCTTGGTAAAGATGGTGTTTTTACCAGAGGGCTTTAGCCCAAAATATTCCATCTCAGGAAAAATACAATGGTTTGCCTCGAAATGTTCTGAACATTGTCAAGCCTTTGTATCTGGAACTGTGCGATAGAGAACTTTTGAAAAAATGCCTTCACAGTAAAACGCAAAATGCAAACGAAAGTTTTAATGCCGCAATTTGGCTTTTGGAAGGAGGTATTTGCTTGCTTAAAAACTGTAAATTTGGGTGCATTTTAAGCAACTATTCAATACAATGAGGGTTTTAAAAGATGTGTGAAAGTACTGCACAAGTTGAATGTTAAAGACATTGGATTTTACACTCATAAAGGCTACCAAATGCTTGATAAAACACGAATTGTCGTTGCGGGACGTCACGGAACACCACTTGCAAAACGAAAAAGAAAAATTTTGAGAGCAATTAGAAAAAAGAAGGCAATAAATACAGCATATGAATTCGGGGTATATTAAATTTTTTAACAGATCAAATTCAGTTTGTACTTTCTCTAAATTTAAGCTTTTAACCTTTAAGTTTTCAAATCAGTCATAACAAGAAATATGGTTAAAATTTCAAATAAGTGTGCCATGGTTTGCAAATAAAAAAAAATAGTTGAAGACAGCTATTGTTTTTTTTATGAAGATTTGAAGTTAAAATTTGTTTTGAGCACTCTCTCAAAATCAAGTTTTTAGTATTTTATGTTCATAAAAATCATCACAACATCAAAAATTTTAGATTACAATTCATAAAATGTTCTATATATGCTTTGCAATGTATAACTAAAGGTTTTAACTATACTCATAACTGTAGATGTATTAATTAATGGTAAGATATAGTCAAAATTAATTTGAAACGTTTTCTCGAAAACAAATTTTAAATGTTTTATGTTTATGTAAAACCAAATAACATTAAAAATTATGGATATAAATCCATGAAATTTTCTACATACGCTTTGTAATGTGTAATAAAGGGACTGAGTTACACTCATAACTCTAGATGTATTGGTTATGGGTAATATAGAAAATCAAAGCATGTTTTAAGCGTTTTCTCGAAATCAAATGTTTAGTGTTTTATGTTAACGCAAAGCCTCATAACATTAAAAATTATGGATAAAAATCTATAAAATTTTGTACATATGCTTTGTAATGTGTAATAAAGGGATTGAATTACACTCATAACCCTAGATATATAAGTTTAGGGTAAGATAAGAAGTCAAATCATGTTTTAAGCGTTTTCTCGGAATCAAATTTTTAGTGTTTTATCTTAACGCAAAACCTCATAACATTGAAAATTATGGATCAATGTCCATAAAATTTTGTACATATGCTTTGCATTGTGTAATAAGGGGACTGAAATACACTCATAGCTCTAGATGCATTAGTTATGGGTAGGATATGAAGTCAAAACATGTTTTAAGCGATTTCTCAAAATCTAATTTTTAGTATCTTATGTTAATGTAAAACCTCATAACATTAAAAATTATGTATCAAACTCCATAAAATTTTGTAGTTATGCTTTGCAATATGTGATAAAGGGATTGTACTACACTCATAGCTGCAGATGTAGTTTTTTTTTATTATTATTGCTAATGCATAGGATTCGTAACAGATTTTTAGTGATTTTAGCTTTCGTAGTGCTGTACCCTGTACATTTTTTAAAATACCTTAACTACAAGCATGAGAGTAGCACATTCCCAGGGAAGGAGTTTAATAATGATAATAAAATTAACAAAACAAAAATATATTGAGTTAAAGTTGAGTTGTGACGTTTTGCAAAAGTGCTTATTTTTGCTGTTTTTTACCTATTTTTCTTGCAATATACAAAAAAAGTAATTTTAATTTAATTTTTTCTGTGTTGTTGTAAGTTTTTAATCACATTCTAACAAATATTGCAAAAAAAATTTCATGATTTGTAAAAATTTTTAAAAAGTACTCTGAAGAAGAAATTGCTTGTTTAGAGAGACAAATAATCTTTCAATTGTATTCCCGCCCCTCCCCCCAATTCAAAACAATGCCTTCTTATATGTACAAAAAAATAAAATTTCAATTTCAGGGGGGCAATTGACAAACCTCCCTGACCCCCAAATGACGGACCTTAGTTAAGGTTACATATTTAATATGGATGAGGGAATATATTGGGAAAACAATAAATGATGAATTTTCATTCATAAACTCACATCTTCTACAATGAAAAAAGAGCTTTTAATAACTCCGAAACACGTGTCTGCAATTTAATTAGGATGTTTATGCGTTGTAATAATGTTATTAGTGTATTAAATCATTTTAAGCTTTGAAAACTTGTTGTAAACCGAGAACTGTTGAATATATAACTGTTTTATGTTTGCAGTTATAACTCCCCCCCCCCCTCGCTGCATTTTGGAAGGTAGCAACATAAATAGTTTCCCTCTTGCCAATACCTTTCAGAAAAACTAACCACCATAATTGTATCACAAAAATTGAACGGAAAACCACTTGCCCCCTAACGCAGTTATAACCGCCCCTGCACCATTTTCAGTGTTGGCAACATCCAAATTCGTTTTTTTCGTACCAATACCTTTCTGAAAAACTAACTCCCATAAATGTATCACAAAAATTGAACGGAAAACCACTTGCCCCCCAGCGCAGTTATAACTGCCCCCCCTCCCCCCGCCCCTGCACCATTTTCTAGGTTGGCAACATCCAAATTCGTTTTCCTCTAGCCAATACCTTTCAGAAACACTAACTCCCATAATTGTATCACAAAAATCGCACGGGAAACCATTTGCTTCCAGACTAAACAGATGCGGAAGTGTTCCCTTTGAAGATGACTCCATCAGCACTCATGGCAGAAAAGCGTTGACAAGTCATGTGATGGCCCTCCGATACTCTACGTATCCTTTTGTCCTGAAAGTAGTCACGGTGCTTATTGCTACCCTGTATCTCTTCCGAATTGCGAATCATTTCAAATTGATTAATTTCTTGTTTTCTAACTATGTCAGAATATCATTCAATTAACACTAGAAAGACGGAGGGGCCTGTGTGGCCCCTCGCATGGTTTGTTGTTTAATAATTCGGATAATGTCTACCGGAACGTAATGTAACTTAATGACTTTTCATTATACGACACTATTTGAATGCTTGTTTAATCATTTTATCATACGCCTCATAGTACTGTAAACATTGATCCTTATACCTAGAAAGACGGGAGGGGCCACAGTGGCCCCTAAGCTTTTTTACAATTAAAAAAAATTTTTTTTCCCTTTCTCCTAATTGTTCTAGCATAAAATAAGGCCATTTTCTCTAGTTTAACCTGTAACTTTCGCTTTATACAGCCAGTTGGATATCCAAATGCTATAAACAGTACTGACTGAATACCAGCCTAATGGTAGCCATTGCTCTTAAAAAGAAAAACCGATCCAAGCTTTTGGCCAGTATAGAGAGAAACACAACAAATAATTGCATACTAAGTTTTTATTTAGTCATGAAAGAAGGTGCATTGGGCATGTGGACACACTCAGGAAGAATTTTTTAAATAATTCACCCCAAAAATGGGTAGGGGCCGCACTGACCCCTTCAATCTTTCTAGGTATACAGAAAATGTCAGTCGTTCTAGTGTTAAAAATAAAGGATTGATAAGGTTTGAGAATGTACTAAGTGTGTTTGCGAAAGACTAAGCTTTTAGAGACAGTGCACCCTACTATCGTTTTTCTAAAGTTTGAATGCTCACAACGAACAAGATCTTTGTATTCTAAGTAACATTATGGCTTTTGAGGTTGTGTTGTCAGAGAAGGAAGTTGTAATCCAAAAGTGACCTCCGCCCTATAGCTTGACAAAAAGGTGCGGGTGGGGTCGACACGATGTGTGTTACGTCACCATGGGATCCACCCGAGACTCCACCTGGGCCGTCTTGGGTGGTAACAGGTGGCTTGGGTGCGGTTCCAGGCAGAAGATCAGCGACGCCTCTCCTTGCAATTCAGGTTGCCCAAGTCAAGAATTTCCTTTGTACTTACCGATTATTAAATTAACAGTTTACGGTAGAATTCTCAATTTAGTATTCATCTCGCGTTGAATTCGAAATTTTCACCAAGATTTCTTCTAACTTCCTAAAATTTTCATGCTTTGCATAAAACTGCTTGTGCAGAGATTTTCTCATTGATATGACGAGAAAACTGACATATAATTGACATAATGATGGTATAATACTCACTTTGGCGTGATATAGACTAGATCTGTATTTTAATTACTTCTTCATCGTTAATGGAATTGAAATCAAATGATAATAATGTAAAGGCACTTCTTTTACTTTGCTATTCTGAGTGAAAGTTGTGCAGTAGAGTTACGTTACATTGGCAATTGTGATTTCCTACGCTTGATCACGATCCAACTTTTTTAATTGAAAATATGATCATACAGTAAGAAACTTCGAATGTCCTAATTGTTCAGAATATTTTCATATTTAAGTTCTATCAAAAAGTTATTAGTTATAGAAATTAAAGTACCTATATTTTAAGTTCTATCAAAAAGTAAACGTCGCTAAACTTTCTCATAGCGGCTGTAGCAACTTTCTGTTACATAAATTCCAGAAAACTTCAGTAGGTCAAATATTTCATTCTCTTTTATCCACGTCTATGGAATAATTATGTTAGTTTATGTTAAAATATGTCATTCCCAAAACACCCATGGGCCTCTTCGGGGGAATTCCCTATGGGCACGGAGCACCATGAGATATTTCGTGAGTGCTGCAGGCGAAATTGGCTAAAAAACGCAGCACTAGTACCCCGACATCGAAGGGTAGCAAAGGGGATATTGGAAGTCAAACACAATTTCTAAAAACAAAACACAAAAATGACGCAAATTAATTGGAACATTTTCAAAACAAATTTCAAACTACGCCAAAAGAACAATTAAACTCTATTGAAATGGGAACAACATGGAACAAAACAACGAGCTGATGCGTGCTTTATACAGATTAATTTTCCTATAATATTGGACATTCTAATATGATTCAATGAACAACTATAGAAATATTGCCAATAGTGGACAAAATAGAACCAGATTAAAAAGAAAAACAAAAACTAATTTGAGGCCAAGTTGGCGACAAAACATGGCGACCAAAAGCTTGGCAATATATTGCCAATTGTTTGCTAAATTAAAACACTACTGGAGTTTACATTGAAACTACACTGTTAAAAATTTTCCGGAAAATTTACGGTAATTGTTACTGGCATCCATGTTGCCAGTAACTATTACCGTAAAAATTAAATGTTACTGTAAAATTTTACGGTTTCCTTGGTAGGCCGCAGCAACCAATTGGCGCTGGGATCGCTTATTTTTCCGGTAAAAATTACCATAAAAATCAGCGATGCGTTAGCCCGCCATTTTACAGTAACAATTACCAGAAAATCTTCCTGAATTTTTAACAGTGTATCAATCATCCCCCCCCCCCCCAAAAAGGTGTAAAAGAGCCCCTTTGGAACATCCAAATGCAACTAAAAGGGGAAGTGCACAACTACAGCGCTGGCCTAATTATTTGACTAAGACAGTTTTAAAAGCAAATTCTTTACTGATTACATAACTACAGACACATTAACGAACAGTGAAATAATTATCTAATATTTAGTATGCATTCTATTGTTCTTGATAAGCACTGTAAGTCTTTTTGGCACACTTTTCACAAGGTTTACACCATTTTTTAACTTTTTAAAAAAGGAGATATAAAATTGTTTATACTCACTATTATATATACTCACTTACACATACTCACTAATTACCTAAAACTAACTTTAAATATAACAGAACACACTAATAAAAAGAACTAGTGAACTTTTTAAGCTGATTAAAGGTTATGTTCCTGGTAGGTAGATAAACAAAAAACATAAACAAAGCAGACAGTGCTGCCACCTGAAAACATTAAATTATGCTAAAATAACGTAATAATCAGTGTACAGTATGTACTGTACTTTAACAGTAAAAAAATAGTATTTTAGTACAAATAGTGTACAAAAAACAAAACAAAAAAAAAAAAAAAAACTCTGTAGTCTAATAATTTGGCCAGCACTGTAGACTAGGAGTCTACGTACCAAATTTCAACTTTCTAGGACATACCATTTTTGAGTTATGCGAGATACATACGCACACACATACGTACATACGGGTGTTACGAGAAAACTCGATGTAATGAACTCGGGGATAGTCAAAATGGATATTTTGGGTGTCTATACATTCTTAGGAATTTTTTTTCACTTGTGATCTGGTTGAAAAAAAGAACCTCAATATTCATTCGGGACGACTAAAATGGAAATTAAGGCCGATTTTTTGGGTGAAAATTTTTTTGCGAATACAATACTTCTTTTACTTCGTAAAAGGAAGTAAAAAAGACCTACCAACTATTCCTGCATCAGCTTGCAAATGAAATGTTTGGTGAGATTCACAGGATGATGATTTTCAGTTAGGGTTACAGTTAAATTCTTAATCGCTGTCTCCAGATTTGTTTTGTTCTTTCAGTTTTTTCTTCTTTTTTTTTTTTTTTTGTATCTAATGATTTGCGATATAATTATATTTCTGATTACTTTGTTGCTCACACAGCTGTGAAAATAAATTAAAGAGTATACTTCAAAATTAACATCAGAACGTTTGTCATGCAAAGCAATACTGGATCCACTTTTACTTAGTTAAATGTTATGATCCAGGAAATTAACTGAATCATCACTATTTATCTGTTTCAGCAAGTTCATTAGGGTAGATTTCTTTACAATAAAATGTGAAAATCTGTGTTGTTGAAAATGATTATGTCATCATAAATGTAAAAGCTTCGCTACTGTTGTTTGTTGAAAAAATAGATTCGAAATAATTCAATTAGTGTTGGTTTACGTTTTTTTTTTTCTTTCCTGATTAACACAGGTTTTTAATATGTCTCTAAAAACGAGTTCACAAGTATTAATAATTTAACTATTTTATTTTCATTTCGTTTAGAATGCTATTGAAAACATGAAGATGTTATTGTGTGAACAGCGTTATAAATCAATAATGTTTTCATTCTTAACTTAAAATATCCCATTCAATTGCATTTCTTACATAATGTGTACATTTTACAATGTATTTGTACGCGCTTTTTATGTGTCACAAAGTGGTTCAAGCATATTACTACTACTCCGGCTACTGGGCAAGTTGAGACAAACTTAGAGGCTTCATTTTATATATCATGAAAAACGTTAAAAATGTTGATAGTTGTTTTATAAATATATTACTCAAGATTTATATGTACTCTAATGATATGATGCACTAAATGTTTCACATCAGCTCAGATCTTACGGTAATATCAAAAATGCCAAAAATGTCACTACCAGCCCCTGTATCCCCTATGGATGAGACAAAGTTATCCCTGATGTTTGTTTTTGAGCAATCACGATTGCTTATTGCTTTCATTTGACTGTTTTTGACGTTCCTTTGATTTTTCCCACCAGCACCCTCCGCAGCATCACCGTCGACCGGGTCCTCACGATGGCGCACCTATAGCGAAAACAGTCTCCAGGTTTCGTCAATATCCTACACTTACACGCATACCTACGCGCACCTACACACATATACATATATACACCTACACACACATACATACACCTACACACACATACATGCACCTACACACACACCTACACACTCACATACACACGACTACCCACACACTCATGCCTGCACACAGGCACAAACACATATGCCTACACACACATACACATACCCCCACACACACCTACACACATACACGCAACTACCCACACACTCATGCCTGCACACAGACACAAAACACATGCCTACACACACACACATACCCTCCACACACAAACACACACGCTTACATATACACACACACTCGTGATTGCGAAAAACATAATTTGAATTCAAGATGACAAAATTCAAATTAATTTTTTTTTATAAATATTATTTTATTTTAGAAATCGAAAGAACATGGTCTACTGTGTGCGCACTATCCAACACCTTAATCGATAGAAGGCTCTGAAAACCTAAAGTTATTTCATAGTCATCGTGTAGGGGGGGGGGGGGGCAAAGCCGGTTGGTAGCCCAAAGCGGGTAGGCCTTCGTATGCCCCCGCATGGTGTCAGCATCGATGCATACGTATGTTATGTTTGCCCGAACACGCCCGAATTTTAATCAGTCTCAGTAACGCATTTCTTTAAAAAAAAATTTTTTTTTAATGAAATTTTGTAATTTGTGATTAGTTGAAGACCAGCTTATTTTTTTGATTGTCAACAATATTACGTTATTCTGACACCATCCACCTTCAAACTACGATAATCATTCCGGTTTTTTTTTTAATTATTATTTTAAGGTTGTAATTATTGAAACGAAAAACGTGCTTTTAGGCAAAGCGGGCATAGGATTTAATCATGTATTTAGTTATAATTTCTTGACACATGTGCTGACTTAGACTTTCTATTTCAATTGGATAAGTGTAACTGTAAAAAGTTATTTTTTTATGATGGTAATTAATTAGATTATTAATTTAATCAGTTATTTCTTTATGTTTTATGAACACATGCACTGAATTTAAATTGAATAAGTATAACTTTTTCATAATTTTTTTTCATCATGGCAGGTAGCTTGTCAACTAATTTAATCATTTAGAACATCATATTTGATTGGCAAATGTACCAAATCATAATTACTTAAGCTTGCCCGCTAAAAATCGCTTTTTATTTTGAAGTTCAAGAACCCTCCTAGGAAAGAAAACCGAAATTCTTGAGATAAAAATTCAAAAACTACAATTTTCGAGCATTCTTCGAAAACCAAACCGCTTTGCACCCCCCCCCCCCCATATAGGCATTTCTCTAAAAATGTTTTATTTTGCCCTCCAATTTTTCAACTTTTCGCAAAGGGTGCTGTTTGGCATTTTGTATAAAGGAAAGATGTAGGGGAGACCTGGGTAAAGTGAATAGCCCGGGCAAAGCGAATATTGCCTATAACTCCCTAATTCTTCGTTGCCCGGCAGCCGTGTTGTCATAGCAAAGGTCGTCTGTTGGGACTCCGTGCTTGGCACACACGTCGGGACGAGTTCACGTAGCGCTGCCCCAGTGAGCGGACAGAATGTGTTTTGGGGAAAACAAAATTATTTTACAGAAGTAACTGTTTTGTTTGTAACTTTAATACTTTTTGGGACATGCTCTTTGTTATGAGTAGGATTTGAAGCATGGTTATGTTACTTTCAAATATTCGTAGGTGCGCTAGTGTTTTAGTAATTTAAAATAACCTCAATAATGTACCGAAAGGGCAAAGCGAATTGCGCAAAGTGGATACCGTATTCACTTTGTCCGATCATGACAAGTTATACAGTTTTATGGAACTTTGTACTTTATCGCGGTTTTTTTCTTCAATTGTAGATGGGGTATAAATATTAAAAAAAGACAATACAAGAATCCTGCTGTAAAGAAAACATGCAGGCCGCTATAAATTTGTGTTTGGCGTTAAAATCGATTAAAGGGATGGCAAAAAAAAAAAAAAAATAAAAATAAAATAACTGGAATTTTGACATCTTGAATTCAAATTATGTTTTTCGCAATCACGAGTGTGTGTGTATGTAGGCGTGTGTGTTTGTGTGTTGGGGTATGTGTTTGTGTCTAGGGGTTATGTGTATGTATGTGTAGGCATGTGTGTTTGTGTCTATGTGCTGGCACAAGTGTGTGGGTAGTTGTGTGTATGTCTGTGTGTGGGGGGGGGGGCATGTGTGTGTGTGTAGGCATATGTGTTTGTGTCTGTGTGCAGGCATGAATGTGGGGGTAGTTGTGTGTATGTGTGTGCATGTTTTTGTGTGTGTATGTGTGGGTTTCTGTATGTATGTGTGTGTGTATGTGTTTGTGTGTAGGTGTATGTGTGTGTGTGTAGTTGTGTATGTATGCGCGTGTGTGTAGTTGTGTATGTATGCGCGTGTGTGTAGGACATGGATGCAACCTGGAGACGGCTTTCGCTATAGGAGCAGCAGCGTGAGGAGCCCGTCGACGGTGATGGTGCGGAGGGTGGCGGTGGGAAAAATCAAAAGACGCCAAAAACAGTCAAATGAGAACAATAAGCAATCGTGATTGCTCAAAAAAAACGGGCTATCTTATGCTACACAATATCGACATGTCAAATGTGGAATTGCTTTTCCATTGTTAGGTCGATTCTGTCTTATATTCACGGAAGATCCAGAAAACGAAATGTTAACTTATCTACAAGATATAGACGCGGTTTTGTTTTGGCCTTAATCGGGAGGAATTTATGAGTCTAACATTTGAGTATGCAAAACGCAACCATTTACACTATCCTGACAGCTGAAATAAACATAACGAAGCAGGAGAAGACTGGCTGCAATGAATGTTATCACGTTATACTAACTTGACTTTAAGAACTTTAGAATCGACGACTGCGGCGAGGGCAAGAGTAATAATCGTAATAATTTCGTTTGTAATAACTACAGTACTTGGCATTGTAGCAAAAAAAAAAAAAATGCTTTTTGAATATGTTCCTTTAATTTTCGATGGTTATTTTATTTTCAATGTTTAGTTCCATGATAAATTATATTGTTGTTGGCTTTGCCCTAATACCGAATCCACTTTACACGGGGTGCTGGGCACAGTGGATGTTCATGCCATTGTTGAAAACTGGCCTTATATCTAATAGTTTAATTAATGTTAAGGACAACTGTTATTGCATTATGTAAGTTCATTAAATGAAGACTGAATATAAACATTTGTTTCAATTTCCCCACTTATAACTAAACATCAATAATCAAGAAAAGCTTAAGGTATTCACGTTGCCTGGGTTTCCCCTACTGTTTTTTGAAACTGCTGAAGCTCATTAAACATCTTCATTTGTTTTAGAGATATTGAGGGTTGAATTTGTAAATTTTTCTTTTTTTTATGAATACCGTTTTCTTTTCTCAGTTTTTCTTGATTTTGTTCATGAACCAGTCCAGTTGATTAATTATGCTTCATTAAACTTATTATCTGATACCGAAACAAATATGCTAAAAATGAAAGTTGCCCCTAGTGGTTGGTCTGAAAACCTGTAATACCTGTTGGATGGTCATGACAGAAAGTGCTGGGGACAAGTTTTAACTATGCAAGAAACATAGTAATGACTGATGTCATGCAAAAAATAAACTTGCTTTCAAACTAGAATATTTAAAGCATTGTAAAAATATATTTTAAAGATACAATTTTGCGTGTGTTTTTTTTTTCATGTTTTTGTCTTCGCAGACTATTAAAGGCAGAAATTCTGGTTAGTGACTTTTCACTTTTCACTCTATGGTCCCCCGTACCTACCACTATTTGTGGTTTAACCAGTTGGATGGGACCCTAATGAAAGCTCTGATTTTTTGATCCAGACATAAAACCGAGCAATCCCTATTCCAGCACCCCCAGAGTTATCGCTTCACTTGGAGGACTTTGACGACGAGCATATTTAAAATTCCCAGTCACAATTAATGAAGACGGTGGGTCTTCGACCGGTTGGAATCGAACCCGGTACGCACCGGTCACAAGTGCGATGCTTTATCGATCAGGCCACCACGGCCCCTCTGGTTAGTAGGACTCGACCGATGCATCGGCCTGGTCGATGCATCGGCGCCGATGGTTCAACAATTTAGCCATCGGCATCGGCATCGGCTGCCGATGCTAACTTGCAGGAAACATCGGCCCATCGGCCTTAAAAACATCGAAAAGCCGATGGAATTGGCCGATGTTTTTGAAAAAAAAGGACCTTTGCTGTTTTACTTTTTAATGCAAAGTAAAGGGAGTTATTGTTTTCATATAAAATTGTTTACTTAAACTTCGGTATGAATTTCTATTTTAGCCACCCATGAAAGAGTTTTTAATACTGCATTCAGGTATCAAACAAGTTAATTATTGCGTTGTTTCTTGCGGCTGGATAAACGCATGTATCTCTCATAAGTCGTAACTCAAAAATGGTAAACTGAAGAAGGTTAAAATTTCGCATGTGGTGTTGCGTACGTTCCAGTTATGCACTTCCCTTTTTGTTTTCGATCGGGTGTTCTAAAAACCTTATTTACTCATTTTTTATGGCTATTAACTACTTATTTCAATACAAAACTAATATAGCGTCTCAGACTGACGATCATTTGGTGATACACTCTATAACAAAAAAATCGAAGCACCAGAAGGAGTGGTCCGATTTGAGATGAAAATTTGTGGATAGGAAGACAATGCATAGAATAGTAAATGATTAAATTCTTAGAATAATTGAATAATTTATGTCAGAGTTACAGTAACAAGTTCAATAAGGTATTAACCCGCCTCTAGCCAATACATACAAGCTTAAGCACGACGTGGGAAACACCGATAAAGCTCCCGGAGGTTGTCCTGCAATATTTCCGGCCAAATTCGCTCCAATTGTCGAACGAGGTTTTCAACATTCCTCACCAGATGCAATCGCCATCCCAACATATCTCAGAGATGCTCGATGGGAGAGAGATCTGACGATCTGGCAGACCACGGAAAAATTTGACAAGCTTGCAGACAGTTCATAGCAACACATGCCGTATGTTATCTGGCATAGTCCTGCTGAAAACCAGCCGAGGGTACAGCAGAAGGAACGGCAACAAAACTTAGGATGTTGTCGACGTAAAACTGTGCAGTAAGTGTACCTCTAATAAGTGTACCCCTTCCAAAGGGGTCCAGTTATCAAAGGAAATGGCACCCCAGACCATAATGCCTTGTTGAGGGCCAGTGTGGCGTGCAAAAGTGAAACAAGGATCCCTCCTCTGCCCTGGGTGTCTCCAAACACGTCTTCGATGATCGTCATGAGACAGTTGGAAGCGGGATTCGTCGCTAAAGACTATACATCCCCAGTCGGCACCATTCCAATCTGATCGAGCCATGCACCACTGTAATCTGGCTCGACAGTGTGTAGGCGTCAGTGGCATAACGGTCGGCGTGAGCGTAGATTTCGCTGTCGCAACCGTCTGTAAATGGTCATGATGGACACTGGTGTTTGAGTTGAATGTCTGATGGTTCATAGAGATGAAGAAAGCGCTGTGACAGCTAATCGGACAATCACTCTGTCATCACAATTTTGTTGTGACTCCAGGTCGACCGCTAACATCCTGACGCTGAAATCTACCATTTTCCACCCATCCTTGCCAGCATCTTCGAATCGCCGCATCGCTTCGACTCAAATGACGAGCGATTCTCCGATTTCACCAACCGGCCTCTTTTTCAATCCAATGATATGACCTCGCTTAAACTTTGACAGTTTGCTCGTAATGAGCACGAACCATGCGGCGAGGCATTTTTAAGTTGTTGAAAGGTAATCTGAATCGCAATCAAACCGAAAGTTTTAACAACAGTTGAAGAACTGCTCTTTATTTACATCTGCTGGATGCGCAGTTTCGATGTGCTGGAGATCAAACTGTTCATTCATTGGACACCAAATTTTAATCATTTGCACATCTGGTCAAAACAATCATGCATACAAAATTTCAAAGCAATCGGATGATTGCTTCTTGATGTGTCGATTTTTTGGTTATAGAGTGTATACTGCCGAATTGGAGACCGTGGAAATAAATATGAAAAGGCGAAACCGGTTTTTCTGTCATTTTGTTAGATTCCCGTTGAACCGACGGTAATTTTTAGAACACTTACGTGCCTCTCCCCTCCCCCTCCCTGTATTTCTGAAATTAAACTTCAAATGCACTTCCGAATTGTTTAAAACTAACACCATTCATAAAATTAGAGATTTTGTTATTCAAACTTATTCTATTGATTAGGAGGAATTTAGAGCATTAATGTAAGAAATTGATTAAAGACGTTTTGAATGGTGACATAATTCGGAAATCAAAGGGACTTTTGAATTTTGTCTTCGAAAGTGCTGAAGTCGACTCAGAAACTCTTCCGAGGCGTTGGTGGTAGCGGTTCTGTACTGAACAAATGAGGCCGAAGTTGGGAACGAAGTTTAATGTTGTGAGTTACTCCAAAATCAGCGGGTGACCCACCCCCCCGCCCCTCCCTTCTCGTTTCAAGCATTTCTTAAATATTTAGCGATTATTTATTTTGCTCAAGAAATGTCATTTTGCGTATTTCTCATTCTTGTTTCATCTTTATTTCGTGATGCGCCATCTTTTTTGCATCATTTATAGCGATCAATTATTTTCTATAGTTAGTAACTATTTTCACGTATTTTTACAAAATCAATGAACGAGTTCAGGGCCTGATTACCGAACAGGCCGACTAGGCCTAGGCCTAGGGCCCCATCTTCCTAAGGGGCCCCAAATTTCTTAAAGAATTATGCATAGCATTGCAACTACAATGTGAAAAGTACATGTATTTTTAAAATAATTAAAAATTATGACTTTTAATTGTAAAAAAACTTTTTTAAAGGTGAATTTCTAATCATTCTGCCAGTGTCGAATTTACTTTGTCACAATTATGAGGGGCTTCAAAGGGGATTCGTAAATGCACATGATAAATGATTTATACATAGTTCTGTGATTAGACAAAGAGGCCCCCAAAAGTGCATTCGGATGTGCCTTAAATCTGTAAATCAACCACTGCGTAGTCTTCAGGGGGCCTCAAAATTAATGTGGGCCTAGGGCCTCACTTTTAGTTAGTCGGGCCCTGAACGAGTTATTTTCGTTTTCATCATATTTTTAATAATATGTTATAGAAAAGTTTCAAGGATTTCCTATTAAGCAATTTTTTAAATTTCAGCAAATTATTGTTAAATTGAAAAATTTAATTTGAACTTGTTTGTAGTACTTCATAAAAGATTTTAAACAATCAAATTGTTCAATATTATGTGTGCGAACATAAGATCAAATCGTATATGTATTTAGTTATTATTAACTTGAAGTAAATATCGAGTTTGTTTATTGTAGCTGCGTTTTAAGAACCTCACTCTTTTCATGGCTATTTCTTTTTTCAGAAAAAATTATATCACTGTTATAGCTTTTATGAAAAATGCAAATTTTTCCATTCATAAATTTTAAATAAGTACAAAAATATTCTTATTATGATTTAATATTGTAATTTATCTCTTACCTTTATCGTTTAATTTCATGACTAAAAAATGTCTACGTGCAATCTTTCCACTTTAATTGCGTAATTTGTTGACTGTTTCATATTTTTATTCTTAAAATTTTTTTGAATGATTAGATAACATAATTTAAAGTTTTTTAACTATGTATAGTGTACATAATTCATACATTATTACAATATTGCTGAAATCTTAGTTATGTGTTCAATTAAAAAAAAACAAATCAGTTGGTTATTAAACAGTCTTTGTTTTTCTTCCTTTCTTTCCTTTCTTTTTTTTTGACTGTTGTTCTTTCTCTACCATTATACAACAGTCAAAAAAAAAAAAGAAAAGAAGCATAACTACATCCTATATAGATTGTATGTAGCACGATCCAAAATTTCGGGGACAAGCTGTATAGAACTTTACCCAGAATAGTTCACATTACCGAAGCACATCCACCTTCAAAGGGTCACCTTGAGGTACTATGTACTTCTGCCAGTGTTCATATAACTTTTGGAAACACTCCTGGAAGTCTTTTTTGCAACCTACTATAATGCAGCTTTCTGTTCTCCTGACGGAAGAAAGCGGCGTGCTTCCATTTTTTTTTTTTTTTTTTTTTTTTTTTTTTTTTGCTGGGAACAGGTAAGAGTCACACGGAGCTAAATCCGACGAAACGTTATGTTATTTGTTTGTCATATCAGAGCATTGATCAATCAAACCGTGCATCCTCGACATGAAAGTCGCCTTCTTCCCCACGACGAAGAAAGCGGCAGCGCAAGAGGCCTTACAGGAGGTTGCGAAAATGGCTGCCAGGAGTGCTTCTAAAAGCTATACGAACGTTGGCAAAAGTGCATCGTCTTTCAAGGTGATTATTTTGTAGATAGATGTTCTTCGGTAATGTGAACTATTCAGGGTAAGGCTTTATACTGCTTGTCCTCGAACTTTTTGATCACACTACGTACGTATGAGTTTTCAATTTACTATTTCATAACGTTTCTGAGTGACGCACGTTTGCGTGTATGAAGACATGACAAGAGAACTTGCGATAATTAACTAAGGAGATGTTCAAAATGGATATTTTGGTCATCTACATGTTCTTAGGTACATATGCGTGTACAGATGTGCCGAAAAAACTTGTGAAGTTTAAATTGAGTGGTCGTAAAATAGAAATTAGGTAGGAATTTGATTTTTTTTTTTTTTTGTTTTTTGATCACAAGTCCTTATTCGTAGAAAGGAAGTAAAGTGAAATGAATAATTGATCCTTTAAATCCCTGACAATCTTATCAATTTATTTCCGTCAGATTTTTTTTTTTTTTTTGCCATCGGCCAACGGCATCGGCAATCGGCCATTTGGAGGAAAACAATCGGCAATCGGCCATCGGCCATCTTTGAACAATCGGCCAACAATCGGCATCGGCCCATCGGCCAAAAAGTGCCATCGGTCGAGCCCTACTGGTTAGTGGGAGTGATGGTAGTGACATTTTAGTATTAGTAGTAAATAACACGACTTCGCACTCCACAAAAATAAGTATTATTTACACTGGATAATGCCTGTTATCGCGTTCTTTAGAAGATGACAAAAAATAATATTAATAACCTGAAGTAAAGACACTGTTCTAAGGTTGCGAGACAAGAATTTACACTTTTTAAGAGAATTGACCATATTCAATTGCATAAAATAACGTAAAGTGTTCAGAACCATATAGCGCACAATTTACAATGCAAAAGGTGATATAGGGTGTTCACAGGCACAGTAGAGTATGCGGTTTTAACTAAAACAAAATAATAATAAATCGTGCAAAAGCCATATTGCTGGGAGGATAATTTGCCACTGCGATGAAGTGAGAACAAGAAATGCTCTCCTTGAAGAGGATCAAGAAGAAAAGATTGAGAGAAATTTCATCATTCATTGAGAAGTTAACTTTTGGTGGCTTTGTGACAGTTTAGTAGTGAAACTTTTTTATGAAGCAGGAACAGAATAGCAAGCGATTCCCTTTGTGAAATGAAAAAGTGACGAAGAGCAAAACTAGCAAAAAGAAACTGACTTTTGGGAAATAAAATCTTGCAATGATAAAGAAAACTTAATAAAATAACTATTTAAGACTTTACATAAAGAATTTAGAAAAAAAAAGTCCTATTTTTTTCCTAATTGAAAAAATAGTAGCAAAAAGCATGAAAGTAGCTCTAACGTCGAAAACTGAAAATGTCACGAGTAAAAAAAAAAATAATAATAATTTGAATTCTGAAATTTTGAATTCAAATTATGTTTTTCGCAATCACAAGTTGCGACAAGACCCTACCCATTGGTTACTACCCTACTCACTTGTTTCTAGTCACGGCTCCTGTCCCTCCAAGTCTACCTCTCCTCTTGAACGGAGACGTGTGTATTAGTTGTGTATGTGTAGGTTTTTGTGTGTGTGTAAACCTGTGTGTATGCACGTTGGCGTGTGTGTATTTTTGTAAAGGCACTGTGTGTGTGTGTGTGTGAGTGCGTAGTGTATGAGCGTGCATGTGTGTAGGACGCCACCGACTAGGAGCGGCTACCGGGGGACGGAGTCGCACCTGCAGGTGACGGTGGGAGCTGAAAAAGGCACGGACACCAAAGACGGTCAAATGAGAACAATAAGCAATCGTGATTGCTCAAAAAAATTCCCAGGTGCGACACGAGACTCGATGAGGGTGGGATTTGAGGGTCAACTTTCCGAAAGCTTTGGGATTAACCACCATTACCAATAAGTACTAATTTAAAAGTTCATATCCACATAAGGACTGGGGTTCTGAAATACTTAACTCCCAAAATGTAAAATCTGGCTGCTAGCTGGCGCGAAGTTGAAAATAGTCCAAATCTACAAAGGTGTTCTCACAGAAGTGTACTATCGTTGAAAAAATATTTTGATGGGGATCAAAATAAAAATCTATACTATGCATCACTATAAATGAAACCCCTTCTCATTAAAAACGATGTTATGATGTTAAAAAATGAGTGTATTTGACTATTGAACTGAAATGAAAAGAAGAGCTAGTATAAACAGTGGATTTCGATCAAAATAAATCTATGTTTGAAGTTTTGACCAAAAACTAAACTAGTTCTAATTGTTTTCATATGAAGTGTTTTGTTTTTTTTTTTTTTTTTCTTCTGATAAAAACGTTTTAAAGACATTTTTCTTTACAAGAAAAAAGCATATTATTACAAATCCTACGTCATTCAAAAAGTTGAATATATGTAGATGCCGATAACTTAAAGTAAAACGGAATGCTTAATATGATGATTGGATAGAAGGGTTTCATTTCGAATCAAATGGATAGCTTCCCATGAGGTCGTTAAAGGTGTTATTTGTATCATAAATTTCAAGATCCCAAAGCATAATTTATACATAGTTTCTGCATTAACAAGGATTCTCCATTTTTTCTGCCGTAAGGTATGGAAAAGTGAGCCAGAGAATGACTTGGATGCGTGCGAATATTGATGATGCTGGATGGAAAAATCGCTGTCGAGTGAGTAAGGTCTCGAAAATAAAGCACCGCAATGAAAAATGAAGAAAGCTCCCGACTGCTATTGCGATATGAATTATTTGCCAATAATGTATCATCGATATCAAGGACCAAATGCGTGCTAACCTGATCGCTCACGACGTTCACGATGTACCGTTTAAATAGAAGCTATTATTGGCGATGTTCCCTTTTTTTGGCAATGTTCGCCACTTTGGCTTTATATTTTACATCATGTACCTTGCCTTGGACAAAAAAGAAGAAATGTTTAAAACCTCCAAACTTGGAGGATTTTTCCGGTACTTGTTTGGTTGATAGTAAATATAGCCTTGAAGGAATTCTTGCTTTTGATCGAGACATGACCCTACAAACTACCACCTACTTTTTACTAGTCACTTGAAAAATGCCTTGAATATAAGCAGGACTGCAAATTGTATCTCACCTGCATTAAGTGGAACATTGAAAAGGCTTCAAACAGTCATATTCTAGCTTGACTGGGCCTAGAAGAGGAGGACCTTATTGATTGTCCTGTACTTGTTCTTGATTTTCGAAGGAAACCTGGACTGGTGGACCTATTCTAGCCCAGAGCTAGCCTAGGGAGGATTAGCATCAACAACAACACAAACATATTTCCAATACATAAATGGACACCATTGAGAAATATGTCCAAGCTGAGCTCAATGAACTTAAACGTAACATTGACTCTTATAAAAACATTGAAGAATCCGTCATATTAAATGACAGCTTTTGTAGCTATACAGGGTTAGCATAAAAGCATATCCTGGTTTTTAAAATTAATATTTCGTAAACTATTACACTAACCGTTATTAATTATGCATAAAAATAGTGATAAACAGTCCAAGTTTTTTTTGAACGTACGTCACCCGTTAAACGTGCTCGTTCCGCACTAGCGCAGCTACAAATTCCGTCTGGAGGAGGTTTTTTGGTCACAGCAGTTTCTACCCGTGAAAAAACTACTGTATTAGGATTGGCAAGAATGTTAAAACCATGAACTCTGACGGTTGTTTTTACCCCTAACTCCTCCCCCCCCCCTTTGCTGAGCCACTGACGTTCCGCAACGCTGGATTGGCCGTGCGAGTGATGAAGTGATGATGATTTGCCCTTTATTAGGACGCGACCGATGCATCGGTCAGGCCGATGGTTCAGAAATTTAGCCATCGACATCGGCACTGGCGGCCAATGCTACCATGGATAATCGGCCCATTGGCCTTAAAATCATATAAATGCCGATGTATGGCCGATGTTTTTTTTTTTTAAAGAGGAATAAACCTAACTTTTTTTTATCTAATTTTTACTGCATAATTAAATGTAAGTGCAACATAGAGCCCGAAGTCAGGCAGCAACGAGAAAAACACCAATTTTGGATTTCGGAACATGCCGAATTTTGGGTCACTACCAAAATTTTCCCAACATGCATGGCAGACACTTATCAAACAATTATTTGTTGACAGTTTTAAGAATTTTACGTTCTTGAATTGAAATAGTTACCGCATATATTAACGTGTTAATCGAGCAATTTTGTACAAAAAACGAGGTTCAAATTTGAGGGATCACCCTAAGCCGGGGAATAAAATTTCCGACATTTTTCTTCCCGAATAGAAACCGAAAATCTCGTTACTTTCCCGATTTTTTTACTTAACTTTGTTAACTTAACACTAAAGAAATAATTACCCTCATATTCTGACATATAATCTAGCCCTTAATTGAAGGCTTTAATCACTATAAAAGCTCTTTCGTACGTGCGAGAAATGCCGAATTCAGGGTTTGTATGGTAAATAAAAACCTTTAAAAATCCATGTTTTTCTTTTTCACTTTTAAGACCAAAAAAGAAGACTAATTTTTTTTACTCAAATCTGTATGTACAACTTTATAGTTTGTAGCCTAAAAAAAGTTTTCCTTTTTGGAAGGGAAATGGGGATGAGAAAAGTGAAAAAAAAGTCGGGGAATGTGAGGCAAAGTGAAATGGTTAAGATGACTGAGCTTTTTCAAATTGAACAAATTGGAAATTTATTTGGAAAATTACAGTACATAAAGAAAGAACATTCTATTTATTATAACATTTGCATTAAAACAGTATACATCGAAACAGTATACAGCCACAATAAATTTGCGGCTTCAAAAAAGAGTGGAAAATGTTCACTTATTTTTCATGGGACAAAGTGAGAAATGAAATATTTTTTATTGAATTATAGAAAATATTTTTGAAGAAAAGAATCAGTAAATAAAAGGTTTGATGATTAAATGAAAAAATACTGAAACAATGAACTGAAAATTAAATTAATGTATATGAAGATAAATAAATAAACAGGTAAAAGAGCGAATGAATAGGAAAATGAGTTTAATGAAATGAATAAATAAGTGAATTGTTAAATGGAGGAATTTAAATGAATGAAATAATAAATGATTACATAAGTGATTTAGCAAATGAATGAGCAAGTATAAAAAAAAAAGCAAACAAACTATTTCACTTTGCTCCGCATGTACTTGACTGATTGTAGAAAATATTTAAAATACAAATAAGCTTAATATTAACTTAATAAATATCTCACAGAGTGTTAGAAGGTCTCAATGAAAGTAAAATATTAATAACAAGAACTTTATCATTTTATAATAAAAACAATAATTTTTTACTTGCAACAAAACATTAAAGTATGAGTATCTATTTTTGAAAATTGCCTGTATTATCATATGCTTTAATCTTCGACGGTATTTTTTTTACTGACTGGAACAGTGTACATGGTACATATATAGTTAAAACATTACCAGATAGGTGGTGCTAAATACCAGATAGGTGGCGAAAAAAATAATTTCTCTGCAGCTATTAAGGAGAGCGACTAAATTAAACAAAATCACGAAATTTAAATATTATTGAATTCTTTCTAATACAATTGAGTATTAAAAAATATTAAAAAAAAATACATAAATGCTTTCATTCTTTCAAGCCAATTATATCTTTCAGATAGCTAACGTGCATTTTAATCAGGTTCTTCTTAACGGGCACTTTAAATCTTCACGAACCAAATAAAATTGCGAAGCAATCTTCCAGGGTTTGTGAGCAGAGGGCGGTACCCCCTAGTTGTTGCAAATTACTTATCTAAACACGCATTAGTTGTAACAATTTTTTAACACCACGGAAAGTTGTATTTATTTATTTATTCATTTATATTTTTGTTTAAAAAACCTCACCTGCCCAAAGTAATTTTTGACCTGTTTTTAATGGTATGCGAGTTTTTTTTTTGCTAACAAACGAAAAAAAAAGGAAGAAAAACCTTACAGGTCCGAATTCCTTTTCTTTATTTTTAACGGTGAACTAGTAGAAAGTAAAAAGGGAAAGGGAAAAAAAACTCACCGGTTCACGAACATGTTTCAAAAGTTTTTGCCGGTCCGCCGGTCATAAAAGGTTGAGAAACGATGTTTCAGAGAACAGTATTCTGTAATCTTTTTTTTAAGAATCAATTTTGCCAATTTTCTGACGCTACGTCAGTTTTATTTATTAATTTTTCTTTTATGGAATAAAATTTATTTATTTAAATTTGTAACAAGCAGGAATCAATATATACGACTTTTGGAGAGGAAAACCAGATAACGTACCACTCGTCTACCGTAAATATCTTACAAAATGAACTATAATTGCTTTATGCATCTAAACGTAATAAAATATTGTTTGGTGAAATTTTTACCGTCATATTTTATACTGTTAGCTAATTTTAGCTAATTTTCTTTAAAAGAATGTTTATGATAGTATGAAACATTTTTAATTTACGGGAGTAACTATTGCAGAGATATCACTCGCAACTTTTTGAAATGAACGAATCCAATGCACAGGAAAAAAAATGAACACTTTTCTGATGAACTCTCTTCTCTGCTAAAAATAAATCAGCACTTGGTGCAATAAATGCAAAAGCTGTTGCGGTATAGTGTGTATATAGAACTGGTCTTTGTGCTGTAATGTGCTACCGGGATATTCATAAGTGAATATTTCCTTTAAACCTTTGATCTATTTCTATTACCCAATTTGTCTTCACAGGAAATTTTTCAAAATAGAAGTCTCAAAAACGCGATTTTAAGCAATTGTGGTAACGTTGAAAGAAGGTATTGGGTGCTCTCCCCCGCATTTTCTCAAAATGGAAGCTTAAAATTTTACACGATTTTCGGAGATATTAGAGGAAGGGCGCGGGGGGGGGGGGGATGACTCTTCGGAAGCAATTTTCCAAAATTGAACTTTCAAAATATTTTTAGAAGAACTTTAATGATATTGGGAAGGGGAGTTTAGAAACTCTCCCGGGAATTACTTTGAAATGAAAGGCCCATAATCGCGATTGTAGACTATCTTTTGGTGGTGTTAGGCGAAAAGATAAGAGTTTGGAGACTCTCCCATGTCAGTTTTTTTAAAAAATTGAAGTTCCAAAAACGCAATTATAGACGATTTTCGGAAGTGTTACGTAAAGAGGTCTATGGGTTTTTCTCCGGATGTTTTTCGAAATTATAGACTTGAAAACACGATTGCAGCCCGTCGTTTGTAACGTCATAGGTTTTTGAAAGCTAAAGTTCCTAAAATGCAATTACAGGATACGGTTGGTGCCATTAAGGAAAGAAATGATTTCAAGACCAGCATCTTTTCGCTCTTCTTGCCTTTTCCTTTCCGAAAACATTTAAAAGTTATATTTTTCGTTAGAAAAATTTCAGATTTTTCTCTTATTATATTTTTAATTATTGAAACACAATAAATCTGCAAATAAAGCTTTATTTTACTTCCAATTTTACCTTTGTATATTAAACTAGTGTAC
Source organism: Uloborus diversus (assembly GCF_026930045.1). Classification (NCBI taxonomy): domain Eukaryota; kingdom Metazoa; phylum Arthropoda; class Arachnida; order Araneae; family Uloboridae; genus Uloborus; species Uloborus diversus. Next base: position 5,169,275 of record NC_072740.1, on the reverse strand, counting down.
TAGAGTTACTTTTCATTATTCTCTCTCTCTCTTTCTCATTTATCTTTTCTTCTTTTACAAACATATTCCTACGGCCCATGCGTTTTTCTCTGGTTTTTTGTGATTTTCGATATGATATTTTCATTTAAAAAAGAGATATAAAATATGCCAGAAGCTCCTACTTAGCCATCATAATCCGTTTGTGCTCATTTTTTTAAATAGGGGAGGTGACCCAAAGCGAGTAGGCCTTCATATGCCCCCCCCCGCAAGGTGTATAAGCGGCGATGCATACGTACGTCGAGTTTACATGAACACCCCCGAGTTTTAATCAGTCTCAGTGAAGTGGCATGGCGCAACCAGGCTTAAAATTCAAAAAATGATATATTTCTAAAAAAAAAAAAAAAAATTATTGTCAATAATATTACGTTATTTTGACACCATTCACCTATAAACTACGATGGTCATTTCGTTTGTTTCTTTTTTAAATTTAAGGTTATAACTATTGGAATAAAAAAAGTGCCTTCGGGCAAAGCGGTGTATAGGATTTAATCATATATTTTTCCTTTTACAATTTCTTGACTCATGTACTGACTTTGATTTTCTATTTCAATAGAATAAATATAACTTTAAAAAGTTTCTTTTAGGATGGCAATTAATTTGTCTATTAATTTAATCAGTTATTTCTTTATGTTTTATAGACAAATGTGCTGACTTTAAATTGGATAAGAACAACTATTTTATGTATTTTTTTGTAAAGTCAGGTAGCTAATCAATTATTTTAGTTTATAACTTCATATTTGATTAGCAAATGTGCAAAATCACAATTAGTTAAGCTTACCCGCTTTGTGCTCTCTGGTAGGGCAAAGCCGGTTTTTCAAATATTTGTAAAGTTTGATAATAAATATATATTGGGTTTGAAATAATACAAAAATTACATTTTATTTTGAAGTTCAAGAACCCTGCTAATTAATAAAACCGAAACTGTTGCTACAAAAATCCAAAAACTGCAATTTTCGAGTGTTCTTCGAAAACCTACCCGGGGCCACCCTCCCCTATAACTTGTCATTCAACATCGATTTCAACTTCGTACTGAATGCTTTAAAAATGTTTGAAACCATCATGCCGGCCGTCTTTAGTAAAGTGTTTTCATCGACCATCAGCCATTTGAATCAAAAAACATTGCACATTTCTCACTGGTGTAAAAAATAAATTTTAGCTCCCAGTTTAAAGTTTAACTTTGCGTATTTATAAAGTGAATCGGCTTCAGGTTACTTTTGGCCCGTCCATGCTGATTATAAGCTTCCAGAGGGAGCGAAAAAGTATGGACTACGCTGCATTGCAAGTAATTGCAGGCGAGTAAAATTCTCGATACCTGCTTGCAATTCTGGCTTAGTTTTGGCCATGTTTGCAATACTGCTTATGGAACTTCCTTAATAAATCAGGAAGGGACCAAGCTATTACATTATACCTAACAAAGTTTATTCAAAAGTTTCAAAGACACGACTGGATTCAAACGGGAAGATTTCTGAATTTTTAAGGAGGTTTCCGAGATAATTTCAGGAAGGTTACTGAATATTAGCGGAAAACGTTCCTGGTTTTTGCAAGATATGTTACTGGCAGAAATTGGGCACATCAGCTGCCCATTATTTTCCAAGAATGTTTCTGAATCATTTTTACAGTGTAGCGACTCTATTGTAGTATCTACATTTTTAGTAATTTATAATATAGCGCAATAATTTTAAAAAAGAGTTGAGTAGTAAGTAGTGCAATGCCAAAAAAAAATAGTTTAGCGATTTTTAGAAATTACTTTTAAATGTTTGAAAAAACGAAGCAAGGTTCAAATGAATTTGACTGGTCCAAATCTTACGCAAGAACATCAGCGGAAGCAATGAGAAATAAGAGTCACAAAAAAGTATGAGCTGATCTCAGACATGTCGTTTTGACTTTATTGGTGGTTTTGGCATCGTAATATTCATGTTTTACTAACATTTGCATTGAATAGAGCGTGACTTAGAAACAAAAGTAAAGCGGAAACTCCCAATTTAGTACCACGTTTGTCTTTTCCGGCAGCCGAGAATAACCCGTAAATGAACGTTTTAGGTTTCAATGGTACTGTAGGTAACTGGTGTAGGTAACAATGTGCTTATAACAGAAACTGTTATATGTTTAAAAGATGAATCTATACTCTACCTGCCTTGATCGTATACTGAAGAAACAGCTTCACTTGTTGTAGAGGTCCTAGATATTGATACCATTCCTTCAACTGCGTTATTTAAAGTCAGTTCTGTAGAACAGGACTCGTTCGCTCAAAATTTCTTTCTTAGGATAAAAAGTTATTTCTGATGACTCCAGCAACAATTTATGCAGAAAATTCTTCGAACAAAATACTGCATTCTTAATTTTTATTATTTTTTTTATTTAATTTTTTCACACTGTAAGTTTATGTTTCTTTTGTATAAAAGGAATGACTAAGCAATGTATAGCTTATTTTAAATTAGTACACACACATATAAAACAAAAAGCAATTTGAAAAGTAAAAATATAATTTGCTATATATAATGTATGTTAAGCCTAACCTAATGAAAGACATGACCTATTTTATCGCACAAATGTTCGTTTTTTAACCCTAAAAATATTTTTTTGCTCTTTTTACTTCAAAGTTTGATTATATTAATCTTCAAACTTTGAAGTAAACAAAAGTCTCTTCTAGTATATTGAACAAATAATGTGCACAGCCCTTTAGTTTTCTTTAAATTGAAAGTTTTATGATGAACACATTCAAGCTTATACTACAAAAATATGAAATTGCTAATATCTGTAATTTTAAAGCATTAGTTACAGCTAGTTTTGTAAATAAAATGATGCCTATAGTCAACAATTCATGAAACTCGCAACTCAGAAAAAAAAATATTTGTTTATTCTTTAAAGAATTAAAAAAAAAAACACTGACCTATTTTATCCTCCAACCTTTTTTACCCCACCTGACCCTACTTAGAAAGAACTTTAAATACTGAGGAAGATAGTAAATATTTGATACAGTTTTAGCACTCTAATTTAATATTCGCTGGAAAGGAAGGATTAACTATTTGAAGGTTGAATTATTTCAACATTCAAAGTTTTTATTCTTTTTTACTGCCAACATTCATTAAAATCGTAAAAAAATGGTTTAGAACGACAAATGGGCTCCAAAAGAAAGAAAAATAGGAAATAATATATAGTTCTTAGTAATATTCCATGTTCAAATGAGCTATGATATTATTCTAACCCCTTTTTCGAATTTTGTTTCATTTAATTCTCAAGAGATATGGGAAGGTTGCCGTCAATGAACCACATAAAAGTTTTCGATTTTTTTAGAATGGAAATCTAACGCAAATTGTGCATAATTATCAGAACAATTTCTCAGTATGTTTCTTTTTCTATAATAATATTCACTTTCCTGATAAATATACAGAAATAAGAATAAAAATTAAAAATATATATGTTAGCAAGTGGTCCATTCATGGCTACCGGTTGCTATGGATGAACTATCGAGTTTCCATCGATGGACTACATTCTCAAATTAACGAGCTGATGTGTGCATCACATGACTTCTTTTTACTCCAATTTAATGTCATTTTCTCATTATTGGCAGTTTTAATATGATTCAATAGTTTAATCTCTAAATATTACCAACAGTGGCTAAATTGAAACCAGATTTTAAAAAAAAATAAATAAATAAAAAAAATCGCCAAATTTGTCGCCAACATGGCGAACAAAAGACTGGCGATATATCGCCAAGTGTCCGCCAAATTATAACAACACGTGAGTTTACATCGAAATTAACAATGATTTCCCCACAAAAAGGAATAAAAGATCCCTTTTGGAGCATACGAATGCAACCAAAATTAAAGTTGCACAACTAGACCCCACTAGGAGTCTACGTACTAAATTTCAACTTTCTAGGACATTCCGTTCTTGAGTTATGCGACATACATACACACATACACACAGACATACGTACATACAGACGTCACGAGAAAACTCGTTGTAATTAACTCGGGAATCGTCAAAATGGATATTTCGGGTGTCTGTACGTTCGTAGGCACATATCCACGTGTGGTCGGGTTGAAAAAAATGCTCAACATTCATTTGGGGGTGAGCAAAATGGAAATTAAGGCCGATTTTTGGGTGAAAATGTTTTCGCGAATACAATACTTCCTTTTTTGTAAAAGGAAGTAATAAATTGATGTGTAACTTACAATTATTTATAACTGGTGATCAATAAACAATAAAAATAACAATATTTTAAAGAAAAATAGATTTATTTTCTAAAATATTTTATTTTCGGATAAAAAGAACATAAAACAAAAACCAGCACTCACACAACTGTTGTCATCACACCTAGTTCACCTTTCCAACACTGTTCTGTGCTAATATCTTTTCAACCTCTTTTGAACTGTTGAGAATTTTATTAAATTGATTTTGAAAACAATCGCTCAACGCAAGATTGTACTTGCTCTCTAAAATGTCAGAGAGCTTATTGACCATTTTATTACCGAAACCAGAAACTGAAGTCTCAAACTACCAGAGAGTATAGTACGTCATTTCTGTCTTAATTAAATCTATGGGACATGTTATTTTTCTCTGCCTTATAAAAGGCCAATTACCCCAATATTTCGGAAGTTATTCGAAAAACGTCTTCTTTGGTTTCAAAATATGATTCGCTAATTATATACCTATTTCAGAGGGTTTATCTCTAAATTTCTAATAAGTGACTAAGGTAACAACAAGTCGGTTTTTATTTTCCATCCGACAATTTAAAGTTGCCTTCAGGACTCGATATTTTGTCGGCAGACTTCGTTACGGTCCATGCCACCATTTCTGTAAACTACTGTATTTCTGTAAACTACTGTATTTCTGTAAACTATGTATTTCTGCCTTAGCCCTGGCTATAGGGCGGTAACTTACTGAATATACCTTGTCTTGCCTGCAATATTCGAGTTGAACCGAACCATTGTTTCGGTCACTCGTCTGGACATTGCTGATTCTGAATTAGCTATCAGTTTGTTTGGCACTCTAGGCTTCCTTAAGAGGTTTGCCTCCAGCTCAATCACTCCTATGCCGGGCTGATGAGTGCTAATAAGCACGAAACTGCAGTCCTCGGCTGGAATTGACTGAGCTGGCGGTGTATTTCATGTATTTCTGCCTTAGCCCTGGCTATAGGGCAGTAACTTACTGAATATACTGTAGCAAGTTACATGTTCTCACTTATCCACTGGCCATATTTTACAATTTTTTACATTTTTCTGGAACAGCAAAAGTATTTGAAACTGTATTATTGTATTTTAATTTTTTAATCAATTTTATAAAAAAATTTGACTTGAAGTTATAATAAAGTATAAGAGTTTTCATGAATTACTGAGAGTATTTTTTTCATTTTCATATTTACTCGTATTTTTAAACAGTTGAGCAATTTTCAAAAGTAATTAAACTGAAGTTGCAACAATATTTGAGATTTTCCATAAATGAACTACCTTGTCAAGTGGTTCATTCGTGAAAACACCTAACGGTTCAATGATAGCAACTGCGTCATTTTGAATTTTCTTATGGGTATTACTGCTGTGAGGAGTCCTAATGAAACATGACGTATTGGGAATTGTACTTGAAAAGGCACTCTTTTAAGTCAATGTTCATGTTTTGTTGATCAACGATACTCAAAGGATGTTATAACTAAATGAAAATCTAAATAATTAGTAAGATAAGGGTAGAAATCTTTTCTGACCGATTAACAATATGATGAAATAATTTTAGCTACTTGACGACTCTGCAGCAGACAGTTTTCAGACAAAAGAAGGTACTAAAACTGATTACGCAACTGCACAAACTCTGGTACGGGAAATAGCTTCGCGCTCTAGTCATTGAACCGGTTCATTGCTGGCAACCTTCCCCTGTGTATGTTGCAAGCTAGGTTCATATTTTCATACTTTTGTACTTAACCTATGTTTATCAAACATTAATTTCGCATTTTGCTGCAAGGTTGATACTCTAAGTGGAGCGTTACGTTTTCTTTTACAATGTAAGATATACTTAAAATATACCGCCAGCTCAGTTATTCCATCCGAGGACTGCAGTTTCGTGCTTTTTAGCACTCATCAGCCCGGAATAGGAATCACATGAGCTGCAGGCGAAAAATCTCTTAAGGGAGCCAAGAGAGCCAAACTGGTAGCTAATGCAGAATTAGCAAACCAGATGAGCGACCGCAACAATGGTGCGGTTCAACTCAAAGAATGATGGCAAAGCTAAGGTATTTTGTAGTAAGTTACCGCCCTAAAGTAAGGCAGAAATACTTAAAATACACCACCAGCTCAGTTATTCCATCCGAGGACTGCAGTTTCGTGCTTTTTAGCACTCACTTAAGAGATTTTTCGTCTCCAGCTCATGTGATTCCCATTCCGGGCTGATGAGTGCTAAAAAGCACGAAACTACAGTCCTCGGATGGAATAACTGAGCTGGCGGTGTATTTTAAGTATTTCTGCCATAGCTCCTGCTTTAGGGCGGTAACTTACTACAAAATACCTTATCTTTGCCATCATTCTTTGAGTTACACCGCACCATTGTTGCGGTCGCTCATCTGGTTTGCTAATTCTGCATTAGCTACCAGTTTGTTTGGCTCTCTTGGCTCCCTTAAGAGATTTTTCGCCTCCAGCTCATGTGATTCCTATTCCGGCCTGTTGAGTGCTAAAAAGCACGAAACTGCAGTCATCGGATGGAATAACTGAGCTGGCGGTGTATTTTAAGTATTTCTGCCTTAGCCCCGGCTTTAGGGCGGTAACTTACTACAATATAATGTAAGAAATGTTTTTACTAGTAAATCTTTGTACCTATATGTATGAGAATTTATGTGTATTAAAGTTCATTTTTCCAAAATAATAACTGTTAGTAGGATTATCTGCCAATAGTTGACCACTGGAGTACAAAAATGTAAAAAACGAGCTTAAATAAGTAGCCATTTTTTATCTGATTGCTAGAAAAACCTTTCAAGCATCTCATCAAATACTCCGTTATAATACTTAGTTGCAACTAAAGTCTTGGAACAAAATACTTACAAAGCCATCTAGAAAGTTTCACGAAAGTCACTATCAGTACTAGAGAGAGGTGTTATGAGTTGAATAGTATGAGGTTAAATTTAATTCCGCAGGTTTATTTTCTAAGAAGTGCAGATAATGCATGTTTGCTTTATGTATGTAAAAAAAATAAAACTTAAATTAGTTTCTAAAAAATTAAAAGTTTTCACTATCAACAAATTCTTCGCTTTGTTTCTGAACGTTATTAATTTTGCACAAATATGAGTTTACCTTTTCCTATTCTCTTTAAAAAGGTTCCTTTAATCTCTCTTTTTAATCTCAAAAATATTATTTGGTGGCATTTTTTTTTTCACTTAAAACTAACTTTTAGTCTCAGTTGAGAGTCTGTATCGTTTAAAAGTTAAACATAGAATTTTAAACTTTAGTTGTTCTGATGCCAAAGCAGATAAAATGAAAATGTAAGACACTGTAAATCACTTCATTCAAAATATTTGGTTCAAGAAATTCCTTATTTAGACCTTAGCTTCAAACTGCCGGAAAACTGAGAAATATGGCTGATTGGTGATGCATTTTCCGCTAAGTAAAGCCGAAAAGTTTGCCAACACGTAGTTTTCTTTAAATGTTTTAATTGCCTTAAAGTAGGAAATAATCATTTTCGGTCGTATTACGTCCTCTTCAACCGTTGGAGTTGATAATGTGCCTTCTTTTATCGTTAAAAGTTGTGATGATGGGCTAATCGATTCTCTTCTTATTTTGTTTAACCTTTCTTTGAAAACTATTTTCAAATAAAAAAAGAACCGACTTCAAAAAACAAAGAGGAACTAAAAAGTAAAAAATAATGGGTCATACTTACATACGATTTCTTACTCAAACGTATAAATCAAATTTATTTTACAATTCCAGTACAGAAATCAACTAAACTAAACACCCAATTATAAAATACACTGATTTTAATTACTATACGATGAATTACTTTAATACCTAACTAATTATATACGATCTCTTAATTTTTAATAACCTTTTGAAGTCAGGGCCTCCTATGAACTACTACCTAACGTAACTGACAACCCACGTGAATTGAACACAAATTTAACTAAACGCGAAATTGGTCTTTAAATCTAAACCTACTCAGTTACGTTAGGAGGAATCGACTTCAAAAGGTTATTAAAAATTAAGAGATCGTATATAATTAGTTAGGTATTAAAATAATTCATCATACGGTAATAAAAATCGGTGTTTAATTTATAATTGGGAGTTTAGTTTAGTTGATTTTTGTACAGTAGTTGTAAAATAAATTTGATTTATACGTTTGGGTAAAAAATCGTATGTAAGTATGACTCACTATTTTTTTACTTTTTAGTTCCTCTTTGTTTTTTGAAGTCGGTTCTTTTTTATTTGAAAATAATTTATTTTTTGCTTTTTAGTGGTGTAAACATAAAATATGTACGTCGGGTAGAGTATGTGGTGCACTCCTTACGTACATCTCGAATGAGAAAGCGTTGAGCACAGGATTCTGAAAACAGCTAAAATGAGCAAAAATAGAGAAAGAAATAGAGTACAGCATCTCATAGACTTTCGAAGACTGTGAAGAAAGGTGTTTTCAAATGCGCAATTATTTATAAAAAAAATTGTCTTCAATATCAGTTTGACTTTATAAAAGTATGCTTTCCGAAAAAAAATCACGGGTCACTAAAAAACGACAGAAATTGCTTTTACTTTGCCCATAGAATTTGAAGAGTTTTATTGATTTTTCAAGAATCTCTTCGTCAGATACCGATTGATGACCATGGGATCACCTGGGAAGTGTATACCTTTTCAAACGAGAAAACAAAAATAATTCTCCAAATTGGTCTGTGCGTGTTTGAGTTTACGGGAGACATACATAAAAAGATTCCGACGAATTGAGAACGTATTTTTTGAAGTCGGTTAAAAAAAAGAAAAAAATCTTAATGCGCATAACATTTTATATGATTGGCATTAAAAACTGATCTTTGTTCCTCTCCAGGATTTATTTGTGCACTAATTTAGTTAGAACCATTTAAATATCAAAGGTTTTCCTAACGATTTTATAATTGACAATAATACGCGTCACGCGACTGATAAAAAAAGTCACATTTCTCTTTACATGGCCCCGTTAAAGATCAACACCACACTAGTAACAGAGTATCTACTGTGATGTTGCTTTAGAGGAGACTTTATTCAAAATTTGCGATATGACTATTAATGATTAATGCAGAGGAAATATTCAGAGAGGGGGGAGAATACTCCCCCAACGCAAGAGCCCCCATAAAAAGTAAAAATACCCCTCAACCCCCCCCCCCCGTCCTTAAGGAGCACCCCTGATTAAAATTAATCTTTTATGGTACTTTCTTTAACACTGAGTAAAGAAAGTACCTTTGTTTTATGGGCACTTTCTTTAACAATGGATTTTGTATTGAATCGTTTGATATTGAAATTAAATGAAGTTTATTGTTTTTTGCCCATAACTTTTTTTCTAAAGAACAAATAGGGTGAAGCAAAGGTTTGGGACCTAAGTTAGATCACTCCTATCCATTAAACAAAAAAACCACAAAAATCGTTTCTTTAAGTGAAACGCTATGAATTTACAAACAACAAAGCACGAGTATGAAATTTGAAGAGTTCGTCCGATTTCTCCAGGATCCCTTATACCCGCACTTGAAGACCATTAGATGACCTGGAGAAGTATACCGTTTCAAACAGGAGAAGATTAAGAGCATGACCGATCGGTTAAAGACAAACACATTCTATGACGCTTGGAAACATAAAAAAAAATTATTCCTGTTTTTGAAAGAGAATAAAAACGGCGGCGGAAATTATCGCCCCATTGCAATTATGAGCCCTTTTTCGAAAAGTTTTAAAATTTTTATGCATGAATATCTCTTTCATCAAGCAAAAAATTTAGTCTCACTTGCTCAACATGGTTTTTTTCCCAAACGTTCTACGAGTACCAATTTATTTTGTTTAACTGATAAAATCTTTATTTTAGTGGTGGCTATCTTGATGTTATTTACACTGATTTTGTAAAAGCGTTTGATGCGGTTGACTTCGGTATTTTTTTGAGGAAATTGAACTACATTGGTTTTCACATTAATTTTACTGACTGTGGTGTTTCATATTTAAGTTATCGTATGTTATAGATTTATTTCAATGGGACTAGCTACAAGGTTCTAGTTTAGAACCCGTGCTTTTTATATTATTCATTAACGATATTTTTGTAATACACAGAGAATACGTTTTATGTAAATGTTAGTAAATGTAGAAATGTAGTCTTTTGAGTTACAGTCACATATCTGAGCCATTAATCATCCTTGTATCATGAAAATGAAAACAACGTTTATCGCGTTTTGACTTGGCTACGGTTTTGAATATCACTTTTAATATAAAACTTGATTTTACGAAGCATATTTAAAACATCGTTTTAAAGGCATATAAGGTTCTTTTTCTTAAACGTAAGACTAGAGATTTTTCTAAGGAGCAAGCGTTTTTTTTTTTTTTTTTTTTTTTTTGTTTTTTTTTTTTTTTTTGTCTTTCACGCTCCAACCTCAAGTATATAAGTCTTATTACAATAATAAAGCTAAAAGTCTAGATCAGATTCAATCTAAATTTATTTATTACTTCTGTTACAAAACTGCAAATCGCGATTTTTCGACTTATTCGTGCTATTATTTGTGTAATATTTATAATGTTTCCAGTCTTAAATCACGCCATGAACTTTTTTTTTTCTTTAAGATCCTAAATTATATGAGTGATTGCTCCGATATTGCAATTTCCATCCAATTCGCTGTCCCAAATAGAGCTTTTTGGAGTAATTCATGTTTTTAAAATATATTTACCAAATTTAACTATGTTAATCATTTTTCTCTCTTTAAATTTTACAAACTTTTTAATATTCATTGTCGCGATTTAGATATTTTCAACGTGTCATTTTATAATTTCTAGTCTGGATGCTTTAGTACTTTAAACGTATAATTTGTTTTAATTGCTATTTTTATGTTATTTGCCACTGTAATTGGTTTTATTTCTGTAATGTATAATATTTTAAAATAATAATAAATAAATAAATTCATTACCGATGAAGGAAAAAGTAAAGAATTATCGCCTAAAATTTGGTAGCCGCAACAAAATTTCAAACACTGTACCTATTATATTTTTGTGTATTTTTGGTTGGTATTTTTGTTTATCTGTCGGTAAGTGCAGCTACCGATACACGGGAAATTTAACATGAAAACAAATACTCAACTATTTAACTATTTTATCGAAAAAATTTAAAAAAAAGAAGTAATGATATTTCCTTTTTTTTTCTTTTTTTAAGTAATTGTAATTTCGTTCGCCAATAGTTTCTTCTTTTAAAATATATATTTGAAACTAACGTAGGGTCAAGAGTTACGATTTTCCCATAATACATGCGCTATAATTATGTTTTCATAAAAGTAGGTGAGAATGGACACATTTGAACTGGGGATATCTTTGCACATAGTACATAATTTATTTAAGAAACGAAGAATTTATTTAAGAAGGAAGTATAGGCTTCGTTACTGATTACTAAATATTTATTTCGTGAATATTATTACATCTCTTTAGCTTCACTGACAGTAAAAGTTCCCGCACCAAACTAGTCTACGCATCGCATTGTTAGTGCATCAAATAGTCGCTCAGCATTTATTTTTTTCGCTCTAAACATTAAAGTTAATGAAATATAATGGCACCTTAGCTCCCTGTTTCATCTGAAGTTTGCGAAGATGGGAATAAAAAGAAAGATTCTGGAAAAAAAAAAGAAAAGGTTATGATTCTGGATATGCTTGAGCTACTACAAAACGTCGACGGTAGCGCGACAATTAATAAGTAAGAGTGAGTCTTCCATATGTACAATCAAAAGTTAAAACAAAATGATATCCGTAAAAGTTCAGAGCTTTAGTTTTAATAATTGAAGCTTGCAGAGTCTGTAAAGTAAATGAAAATGGAAGCTGCTCTTGCATTGTGGATTAAAGATATTGGGAAGAGGGGCTGTTGTCATAAATGGAAACGTTATTATAGAAAAGGCGAAGCAACCGTATTTTAAAATGTTTTAGATAAGAATAACGATCTGATCATGGAGCATAAATCAGCAGCATTTTCATTTTTTAACTTATAAGTATTATTTCTGTATTTCTCAACTCATTAGTATTATTACTGAACAGTACTATTATAGTGCAGCATTTTATTGTTAATACATACTGTGCGTACCGTGTTGTTTTATTTTATGGCTTTTCCTCCTATCGATCAATCATTTTGTGCATTCTAAAGTATTTTATGTTGAATAAAGCAGCGTTTTTCATTTTTTAAATACAATATAAAAGTTCAACTCTTTATGCAAGAAATTGTAATGTATGGTTGAGGAATGCTTTAAAGCAGTTTGATGGGCGTCTACAAATGTCTAAAAGAATTTGGTATCTTTCTAAAAAAATTGTATACATGCATTTTTCCACAACGCGAAATTTCGACTTACGCGAGGAGTCTTGGAACGCATCCCTCGCGTAAGTCGGGACTCGACTGTATGTTGAAAAATAATTGCTGCCATCATTTACGCGTATTTAATACCTTAAAAAAATGCTAAGAAAGTTTTATTTTAATAACTAAAACAATTTTTTCACTTTCTGAAAAAAAGATTACAAATAAAAACTGTAATGACATTTATGTATCCTTATTCAGAGATACTTGCGTTTGAAATATCTTGAACTCGGTGTTACGTACGGGGCAACATTAATTATTTTTTAACCAATTACTAAGTTAAAATTACTGTAAAATATTCCCAGAAATGCTTATACATATAAAGGCCACATATCAGTTATCATCATTTCAAGTTTTAATGGATAGTTTAGTATCAATTTTAAATCTTAACTCTTTCCTGTTACGTGTGGTACATGAATTAATGATATCCTTGATTTGTGATAACATCTTATACTGCAGAAAAATACCGAAAATAAGGCATGAAATAGAAAAGTTTTTTTTTTTTTTTAAATTTAACTGCAGAACCATCTGAATTGATAAGTTAATTCATCTGATGATAGCCAACTGTAAAATCTTGTTGCCGCTCAAAATAATAATAATAGTAATAATAATAAAATAAATAAAAAATAAAAATAAAAAACATGAAGAAAGGTATTTTAATGCGCCTTATTTTAATTCTAAATGAATTCTGCTATGAATTATACCGTTTTCCGTGTAATAGTGAAATAGTCATCGGAAAATAAATCGCTTTTGATTGCGTACATGCTATTGTTTTACATAAAAATAACTTTCGAAATCACCACGAAATAGTACGTATATCTTACTGTTCTTATTTTTTATTTGCAGCCAGGTTGATATATACTAGTCTAAGCTTGTTATGGTTTAAATCGCATGTATTAGGATGCATTAAACTGATTGAAAATCGTAGTTTTCGCATTAAACTTTTTGTCAGGTAGGGGAGAGTGGGGCTGAAAGTTCCACGGGTAAGTTGTCCCCTTTGAAATGACTTAATGAAGAAAAAAGATAAATGCATTTTGTTAATATATTTGGCGAAATGGAATGTTGCAGCGAGCCGATGGCAGTCATATTAACCAGATCCGTGGCGTGCGGTATATTCAAGTTGAGCACGTGCATCACTGATCTACTTTGGTAAATATTTTCGTTTTCATTTATTTATTTATTTATTTTTTACACGAACTTTAAATGATAATATTTAGTGATTTGGTGTCTTTGTGCAAATATCGATCATGCATTCTAAAATACTACGCTGAAACAATTTAAGTTTCATTATCTCACCTGTAATTTAATTTTTCAACGACATTTGCTTGTAGGGCTAGTTGTTCCTTTTTTGTGGGGCAAGATTTTTCAAGGAACAACTAGCCCCAAGGAAATCTTTGTCCCTATTTATCTCTATCAGCTGTGCAGTAAAAAAAGAACACATATAAATGAATGTTATATGCATACATTCGTTTTCATGAAACATAGAAATTGGATAATGTCGACTCTCACCGATGATTCACCGAAAATATGTGGTCGATCTCCCACAGACAGATAGAAGAATAAGAAACTTTTGAAAATCAAAATATGAATCAAAATATATTTTATACTTTAATATGAAAACATGAAATTTGTTTTTCTGGAGCTTGATTACGCCACCTTGCTGTGATTTGAAAAGTAGCTAAAGAGGTTAAACATGTCAATGTTGCTCAGACAAGGCAGATGTCCCATAGGACAGATCATAATCTACGCAAGCGGATCTATCTAGGCTAAAATGTAAATGCTGAAATGTAAGATAGGTTAAGTTTGAGAAAAACATCTGATTATTCCGACGATATTGCTTATTATTCTTTAAATAAACACTTGTTTTTCAACAACAATTTTTTTTCCACAAATTACACCTTTTAACAAATTACTCGTCTTAATACGATATTATCATCTCGGAATTATCGACAACATCGGAATTTATTAAACATCGTCTTGTTAATATTGGAACAGGGCGGTCATTCCAAGCTCGTCAGCTTGCGAGATAGAGATTTTCGCTCACGTGAACGGTTGGGACGTAGAAATGTTACAAAGTAGTATTCTAATCTACTCGAACCTATCCGCAAGTTAAGTTCTAGTAGACTAGAATACTACTTTGCGACATCTCTACATCACAACCGATCACGTGAGCGAAAATCTCGATCTCGCAAGCTAACGAGCTTGGAATGACCGCCCAGCTTGCCCCAAGAAGGGCATGTTGTTTCTTTTCAACTTTCGGTAATATAAAATTAATTACAAATTTTTTTTACGAAATACTACTCAAAATACAATCGTTACATCATAGGGGCAAATATTACTCTATTTTATAATCACTGAATTATAATTCTAAAACTGAGTTTCCATAACATACTTTGAGCTTGTTTGAAAAACGGAGCTTCCTTGCCCCGCTCTCCCCTACTTCAAAAATAATATTTTTAAAGGTTTGGAATGAATCTTAACAGCAAAAATAATTTTTAGAAACCTAGTGTTTTTGGAAGTAGGGAGCAACTTTTGTTTAAGAATAATATGCATAATTTTTTAATTTAGAGTACTGTCATTTCTGGTCTTTCTTTTGTACAGTAATAAAGAAAAAAGATAAAACACTCTTAATTATTCGGCTATTATATGTGCTATTGAAAAAAATGTCATCTGGCGTAGATTACAGCCTTCTTAAAAACTATGTAAATTAAATTTTGTTAATCGATCATTTTTCGAATTAAATAGAACGCAAACTCGGAATTTTTGAACGGGAACCCCAATTTTTTACTACATAAACGAGTTTTTGAGACTAAAAGCAGTTAGGGTAAAAAAATTCTGCGCATTCTGACGAGTAAGCCAAAATACATTAGCGAAAAACGATGCAGGGACCTTCGCCGCATTGAACCTCGCTTTACCGATCAATTCAAACGAGTGTACTAAATATTAATTGAGTTCTTCAAAGAAAATAACTGAATATACTCGCTATAATACATTTATTACCTTCAAGTAATTAATTGAGAATTTTCGAGTTTTGTTAAAATTATTTATTCTAACTCAATTTGGCCGAAAATAATTTTATAATCACAGATTTAAAAAAAGAAAAAAAAACCCTTCAATGCTCCAGTTTTAACCCCCAAATCCGTGCCTTTACCTCTTGCTGCCTCTCTTTTATAATGTCAGCGTATTTTATCCTACGATTTAAGTCGGAAGCGTTGCTGGGTCCTTGAATTGCAAGTATCCCATTTTCTCACGCCTCTCTTCCCCCTCCCCCGACAAGGATTGTGTAACATAAAAATAACTCCTGTGCAATAGTGCAATATTATAAGTGATTACATTTTTCCTCTTTCTTCACGTAGAAATCATCATTTACTGTTTCAGTTTCAAAATATTATACAGACCCTCAAACGGAAGAAATTTTTATTTTTTTTAGCCTATCATAAAAGCTACTGAATATTTTGAGCTGAAATTTTGGATAACTGTATAAAATCTCTAGTAAATTGCTTTTCGAATTAAATATAATATGGTTCTGGATCATATTTTTTTTTTTCAAATAACAATTTCATAATTTAAAAAATAAATTGAAAATTTTATTTTTGTTGTAGTAAATGACATTTTTATTGCTCTGTTGATTCATATTTTGAAATTAAAAAAATACAGTGAAACCTGTGTAAGTTGACCACTTGCGGTGCAGTACTTTGGTGGTCAACTTAGACAGGTGATCAACTTATAAAGGGGGTAATGTTTTTTTTTTTTTTTTTTTTGGCATTTCTTGCACCATGTATTCATTTTTTGACTAATTGACACTTATTCTTTCTGTTCAACTCACTTTCATTGTTTAGCATCACTTTGAAACAATAATTTAAAATGTTATTTAAATATTTTTAGAGATTATTTTCCCAGAATGACATATAATGTGCCATGCAAATTTAAAATTTCAGTAAATTGATCAAAAAAAAAAGTCTTATTGTTTATGAAAAGTTACTCATTTGATATTGATAGTTCCTAAAAATTCATAGCTAATCAAAAATTACAAATTTTTTGCTTTATTTTTTTCTCATATACATTTTTAACCCCATGATGATCTACTCAAACTCAAAAGGAGGTTTAGTTATGCTGCTGTTTCATTTAGTTGGTAAAATGCTGGTCTGAAGTCAAAAAAAATTTCTTGGAAAGCTATAAAAAAATAATAATAATAAAAAAATAATTTGCTAAATAAAATTTTGAAAAATAAACCAAGTGGTCAACTTACAAAGGGTTTTTGTACAATACTCCAAACCAAATTTGGTGTTCATTAGTGGTCAAGATAGACAGGTGGTCAAGATAGAGAGGTGGTCAAGTTACAGAGGTTTTCCTTCATTATATAAGATAGGACTAATTCCGTTCCAGACAAAAGCGGTCAACATAGACAGGTGGTCAACTTACAAAGGTGGTCAACTTTACAGGTTTTACTGTATATATTTCCCGTACTCAAGGTGGTTTAGAAACTATATGCAAAAGTATCAATTTTTTTTTTTTAATATTGCGAGACGGTTTATTCTCAATCAAATTGTGAAGCAATGACTGAAGCAAAATAAACAAAATTTCGTATACAAAGTTAAAAGATGATGCTGATCACAAATATGTGATGAAAAAAGGGGGTTCTCTTAGAAAATTTTAAAGCTGATACTTATTTTAATACGAAGACTTCCCCTTAAACAATTTTTTAAGAGAATATTATTTCAGAAAAAATAACACCTTATTCGTGTTTCTAGTGTTAATAGTCTTCGAATACGAACGAGTATTTCGGTTTTTTTTCTATTGTTGAAAGGAAGCGAAAAATTGCATAAGTAAAAAAAAATGACTTGGATAACAACTTCTTCTAGTGAAAAAAAAGATATGTCAAATGACACGTGTTTATCAACGTCCTTTTGAGCAACAAAATTGCTAATGAATGATGTATCTTGAGATCAGGTGTGTTCGATTTTGTTTCTGGAGATAAAACTGTCAGTAATATTAATTCGATAAAGCTAATCACGTGTTCTCAACGATTCATCTTGAAATGCAATCCTTCCACTTGCTATACATGTGCTTGTTCTGTTACCAGATGAAGTACAAGTCTTTGTGATAGCTAATGCATAGTTTATAATTCCTTTAGACAGTTGAATATTGAAGTTCTTGCTAAATGACGATTTTTTTTTCCACAGCTTACTGAATAGAAGCGGCAAAGATATTTTGATTGAAACAAGCATTGTTTATCATTTCTTAGTATAATAGAAAAGTTTGGGAAAAACATGATGTTCAACTCCCATGCATTGAGTGTGATAGAAAACTGTAAATAGCTTAAATAAGTATAAGATACAAATGAAGTGAGAAATGTTTTTAACATTTTTCTCATGCAGGTAGCCGAATGTTTATCTTACGATCCTGGGGGAAGAAATGGCCTAGTTTTAACGTTCTTTAATTAAACAAACATGCAATATGTTACTTATCAAATGTACAGCAAATACATTTCTTCGCATGAAATATTTCTAAATTACAAATGCAAATAGCTCTTTTGATCTTAAGACGGAATATAATTGTATTTTATTTATTTTCATTCTTGGTTTACGAAAGGTATATCAACAATGTTTTTGATGATTTAACTTGTAATACGAGAACTGCTCACATTGTTTTTTATAAAGTTCGAAGTAACACAACATGAAACCATGTTGTTTGTGGTTAAAAATAAAAGTCTGATTTCTGCGATGATTTATGCCATAAAATTTAATTAT
This sequence comes from Uloborus diversus, assembly GCF_026930045.1. Classification (NCBI taxonomy): domain Eukaryota; kingdom Metazoa; phylum Arthropoda; class Arachnida; order Araneae; family Uloboridae; genus Uloborus; species Uloborus diversus. The sequence continues at coordinate 5,150,974 of NC_072740.1, read as the reverse complement.
CTTTGTGAATTAAAACCACGAAACTCGAATAAATTCCCATAATTGATGGAATTTTCCCTTAATGTAAGTTGTTCTCGAGAAAAAAATGAAAATAGCAAAAAAAAAATGACGTTATCCATTATCATGTCGCGTAAAAAAAGTTGACCAAACTAGGGGCATGCCTTCACGATCAAACAAACATCTGAAATAGTGGAAAAAGTGAAATTTTCGGAAACTTTTAATTTTTTAAATTATAATTTCTTTATTTTGAAATTAATTACTAAATTAGGCGGCTTAGTTAGTTACAAGTAGATTTTCACTCTGTATCATTTTTATGTAAGAACTAGCAGAAAAAATTGAAACTTTAAGTAAATGGACCAGTTTTTAATGTTAACATCTCAGATTTATTAAAAGCTCCAAATAAATACAACTTTCATCTTTCCTATTAAAGATTTTTCTAAATCCTATGGAAATACGTATTTCTTAAATGTATAATTATAACTTACTGAGTTATTGAGACACAAATTGGCTGCCATAAGCTCTGAAAATTTTGACTTTCCGTATGCATCAACTTCTAATGCCAATAGCAAAACCACAAAACGTTTTAAACTGTCATATTTTGCAATCAGTCAAATGTGTGCATGATTAATTTGAATAAAACTTTTATTGAAATTTATGATACGTGTGCCACTACTGGTGTGCTCTTCTCGTATGGAATCCACCATTACTAAAACTAGGAAATAAAGTGTCACTAAAAATGTCAAGTTGCCATAAAACATTTCTCTGAAAAATGAAATATGTTCCCGCTCGCGCAGTTGAAACTTGATTATCCAGTTAATGTCTTTATGTAAATGGATAATGTTTGGTAGGAATTTAAAATCTAATCTCTTGTATACTTACTTTGCTTTTTGTTTCCAATAAAAGGTGGGTACTGGGAAAAGAGAAATAGCGACTACTAAAATTCTACTCGCCACTACTGTCCAGAAAAATTTGCCAAACTTAATCTTTAAAATTCTTCATCCCAGATATTTCGACAGGCAGAATGTTTTATCTTCCCAGATGAAAAGCAGCGTTGGCGAATCCTTTGGCGTCCATTGCTCATTTCTGCACTAACCCTTCGACTAGGAATCGGTGTTCGAATCTTTGAAATGAGCAACGAGGTGTGAATCTGCGAAAGCCTCTCATTTCCCCCAGACCGCTTATTTTCATCGATCACCCTGTTATTTACATCATTCGATAGATGGAGTAAAAAATACTGTGTCAAAATTGGGCTTAGAGAAATGAATTACCACACTTGGAAGCTTTTATCTTCACTTTTCTTACGAGAACGATTGCTTCACGGAGGCACGATATTATGACGGCTGCTGATCAACGATATCGTGTGCAAAATCTTTTCTCACTTTGTTGAACGTTTACTGAACTTTTGACGCAATTTACTGTCATACCTCCACGTGAAATTGCATTTTCTGTATCTGCATCGGTAGCAAACTATTTAGAAATGGTTAAAGAAAAATTTTTCACCATCGCCGAATTTTAAAACACCGTGGTTGGTTTTTAATGAATTTTTAAAAATCCACGCGCAAAAGTGCGTTCTTCTGAAACGTCACGAGCCTACGTCACAGGGCGCGAATGGGCAGCTTTCTGCCGAAGATCCCTTGTTTTCGCTAGGGACATTTTGAGCGCGCTGATATTTTTATTTTTTAGAAATTCAATAATCCTTTTGAACACACTATGGAGACCGGATTCGTTAAAGCACAATCTGAATAATCTTCCTCATGTAACATCAATGATGATGAAACTCTCCAATTTATAAGCGTCAAAATAAATTCAACGTGTTACACGTTGAATCCCTCATCTTTTGTCGCAAGTTTCATAACATTTTAAAACAACAAAATATGTTTTAAAGAACCTCGAAGCACTGTCATTGATTTAACCGTTTCTGAATTATTTTCGTTCATGTTTCTTACATCAAGTCATATTTAGCGATCTCATTACGAGTACTAAAGTTTTCTAGCTTCAAACCCCCCCCCCCCCTCCTTCACAAGCAAAAACGGGTAATTCTTAATTGAGAAAACATGTAACAACAAACACGATGCAACAACTTCTTAACAAAAGCACGTTACAACAACAGTTGTTGTTACTTGCATCAATTTGATTCCCTCTGCCGTGATATAGTGTGGAACAGCCCAGGTCTCGCCGTCAGCCGTAAATGCTTAACATTTGTTTATACTTCATGCGAATTGTCCCTTTTTCACTTAACTGCTTCAAATACCAAGTACTAATCATAATCGTTTTAAGTCATAAGACAAAATAAAAACTGCTCCAGTCAAAAAATCTTGTATTGCAAAGTATATGACCAGGAATATTATCCGCACGCGATGCCGTTTGTTTTTCGTGAAATTTACTTTTACTTAGGGGAGACTGGGGATACTTGATCCCTGGGGATAAATGATCCCACAGCCAAAAATGTACCAAAATCATCAAGAAGAGATTTGAAACCTGACAATTGCATTAAATTTATAATGATGCATAAAAACTAGCAACATTTCGTTTTTTCAGCCAATTTGTTTTAGCTCAAGAAACGATTGTCTGAATTTGTTAAGGAAAACTTTTTTGCTGTTTTTTTAAACACGTTGTTTCAATGAAGAGCATTCGAAAACGAAGGCGCAACGGCTCGGTTGGTTCGAGAGTCGTGCTGTTAATCAAAATGGCGCCAGTTCGAATCCGTGCCGATAAGTATCTCTTTAATGTTTCTTTTTTTCCGTCAGATGCTCACATAGGCAGGACTGGATTTGCCACAACCCGTTTTTTCACATGCACAAATACTGCTTTTTCACGAGTCACTCAGTCACACTTTTAATGATATTTATGTTTGCATTGAAAATACGTACAACCAAAAGGTGGCGATGATCACATAATCACAACGTTGTTGTGACACTTTTATTTACTCAGTAATTTGTTCAAAAATATTTTTTACAATCGAATAGAAATGTTTTATTAAAAAATTGTTCCAATTTTCACTTTGCCCTATAAAAAAAAGTGAACATTTTCCACTTTTTTTAAGGAACAATTTTACTGCCAAAAATACAATATAATGTTTCAATGCAAGTTTTATTATAAAATACAATGTTCTCTCTTTATGTACTGCAATTTTCAAAACAAATTTCAATTTGTTTATTTTGGAAAAGCTCAGTCATCTTAACTATTTCACTTTGCCCCACATTCTCCTACACCAGCGGATGCAATAAAAAATAAGACTCATAAAAATGCGAGCTGACCTCAGGCATATCATTTTGATGCCATACGATCTATCTGTTTGACGCAATTAGTTTGTTTGCCAGCGTAATTTGTAGCAGAGTCAAAAATTGAAAACTAAAGTGGGGATCAAGTATCCCCAATCTCGCCTACATCATCTTCAACTCATATAGAAAGTGAAAAAACCCTTAAATGAAGTAACGACTAATATCAACTCAAGTTGTGTTCATGCGAAGATATAAGGGTTGCCCAAATGAAAAGTGGACACATGCCGTAACGTCAGAATTAATGATTCGATTGCAGCACCACTGCACAAGTATATAAAAGTTGGTATGAAGTATGAATCTCAGATGCCATTCAGCGGTGAAACCAGTTTTCAGTATCGTACAGAAGGAAAGTCCTGCTATCTATGGATGCGTCCAGATCGGAACAATGCGCAGTAGTACGGTTTTTGGTTGCGGAAGGTGAGCATAATGCGAACATCTATCGACGAAGGATAGCAGTGTATGGTCACCACTGTTTAGGTCGTACGGCTGTAAAGAAGTGGTGTAAATGTTTTGAAGAAGGGTGGCAAACGACATCGGATCTCCCGAGACCGGGCCAAGCAAACATAGCGATCACCAATAACTAGATTGCCTTCGTTAATGAAATAAGCCGAGCTAATCAAAGAATTACGACCCATGAAATCAGTGAAGAACTCAACATGAGTAAAGGAACGGTTCACACTATTATCCACAAACATCTACGGCACAATAAAGTGTGCGCGGAAAATGGGTGCCAAAAAACCTGACCCTTGATCATCAGAAACGACGAATGGGCTTGTGTATAGCCCCCGTGTAGTCTGGACTTGTCACCCAGTAACTTCCACATCTTTGAGCCACTTAAGAGAGCACTAAAGGGGAAAGTTTCCATTCGGACAATGAAGTGAAGGAAGCCATGCAAGACTTCCTCAGAAATCAGTCCCCGATCTTTCTACAGCAAAAGGCTTTCTACAGCGACCTGCTGCCGCAACGCTGGAACCTGTGTTTCAACCACCATGGCGATTTCTTTTGATTTACATTAAAATTATTATTTTTATTCAAATTCTCCACTTTTCATTTGGCCAACCCTTATAATTTGGTGATATTTTGACCATTTAAGTGTAAGTTTAGAGTTCCTTGTAGGATTCTGGAAGATGAAGATTCTCAACTGTCACTTTTTTCACTTACCTCGATATTACCTGTCGTTTAGAAAAACAATTCTCACGCAGAGTAAGCTTTAAACCATTTTTGCAAAACTTTTTTCTCGATTAAAGTAATTACATAGGCAATTTTTCATGTATAAAAGTACGATTGGCAGTTTCCGATTTGATTTTGGAAATGACAAACCAGACAGGTGATTTTAAGTACAAAATGTCGATGTTTCAAAAATCAAGCGTTTATAGATTGTAAAATAAGATATAACAACGTTTGATTGGCAAAAAATTGCAGTAATCTGCAACTTTTGAGCAATTAACTATTATTTTACTTTTCGTGCACAAAGGCACTGATTTCTACTCTTATTGATAGATTGTTGGCATCTGCGAAAAATCTTCTACGTTTTCAAGCGTCGATGTTTGGAAAAATCGAAAGTATGCAATAAAAAATACTTTAATGGGCAAAGTGAATTCATAACCTGTACTTAAAGACGTAAAAAGTTTTGTACTGTCAAAGCTAAGTCAATGATAATAACTGTTATATTTATGAAATATTTAAAATACCTTAGTTTCACATTTAATAACAGAAAAGCGTACAAAATTCATGCATACATTTAAAATCGAGCTGATATGTGCAGCACATGACTTCCTTTTACCCCAATTTAATGTCGTTTCCCCATTACTGGCAATTTTAATGTATTTCAATAGTTTACTCTCTAAATATCACCAACAGTGGCCAAATTGAAATCAGAAAAAAAAATCGCCAAATTTGTCGCCAAGTTAGCTATAAAACTTGGCGACCAAAAGAGGGGCGACATATCGCCAAGTGTCCGCCAAATTGTAACACCACTTGAGTTTACTTTGAAATTAACAATGATTTCCCACCAAAAAGGGTTAAGAATGTTTGTTATTAATAAATCTACAAAAGAAGTAGTCATAAAACATCAATTTTTCAACTTCTGCATTGTGGCGGTATTACCCAGAGAGCTGGGGGTAATCCCGTCACGGACCTGTGGTAATCCCGCCACTAGCCAATATGACTAAAAGACTAAGAAGGAACATTTATTGAAAATCCTATATGCAATTAGCATTACAATATAGGAATTGAAAAATAAAAGAAATGATATTTTTAGTTTATACGAGTGAAAAAACAGTATTTTGAATTCATCTATTTTCTTACAACTAACGGAAATCACAAATGTAGTTTTCAGCTGTTTCAGCATCGCTACACTCTGAATGCACCCACTTGCCACAGCAAGTGCATCTGTATCAAAGTTCGTTCGTTCTATATTTAATGCATATAGCACAAAGTTTGGATCGCTTGGATCAAAAAGGTCATCATTTTCGTCGTCGTCACGAAACTTTTTGACGTCGATGTTCTCCTCATCTGAAGATTTTTCCAAACTAAAAAATCGCTTGCATCTTTTCTTAACAGATTTATTCATTTTTTTTTTTTTTTTTTTTTTTTTTGCCGTGATGTCACTGCTTTCTCTTTCTTTGCATTTGGAATCAGTTTTAATATACATTCCCAAAACCTTTGCTGCAGATTTTCTTTCGACTTGTTTCTCCTTCAATGTCTTTTCCTTTCTTTTAGGTACTGTTTCTTCCAAAACTGCATTCATTGGGGTTACCGTTAGAATTGACGAGTGGCCTTTACTTTAAGAACTTCCCTCTACCCTTTCTGCTGCCAATTTTGGAATTGGTGAAAACTTTTCTTGCGATTGAAGAAACGTTTTTTGAGGCACTTCCTGAACGGGCTTTGATGAGCAAGGTGCTACATCCAGTAACTCACCTTCAGACGTATTGCTCGCATTTACAATATTATTTTCTTCACTAGTTTCTTCTGTTAAGACTAACTTCTGTTAACTAACTCTTTTTGCTAAGCAAAGTTTACGTGAGTGCATTTTCGTTCCTTTAAAAAATTGCTTTTTACCTGAACAGTGGAAATATGCTTCCAGGGGTAATGCCGCCACCATGGCGGCATTTCCCCTGGAGAGGTGGCGTCATAACCCCGATCCGACAAGATGGAAGAAATGTAGATTAAAGACATCAAAACAAACGGAATTGATCAATATTGTTGATTAATATATAGGCTAAAATATCAAGTTAAAGGTAGTTCATAGCAAATGATGCCACTGTAGTTTCTAAAGGTTAATACCTCAGCTTTTATTTAAAGTAGAAAAATAAGATCAAACTTCTTCAAAACAACGTTCGACACTATAAGAAAAAAAAAAAAAACGCGCGCAATGGCTGCCATCGACTTGCTGCATTGGTTGTAGCATCGTTTGCTACGGGTCAGGTTCTATCCGGTTTCCTTAACTCAAATATCAGGGGTGGCGGTACTTCCCAGGTGGTGGCAATCCGAGGCCTTCGAGATAAAAAGGCCATCCAACTAGCAAATGACGTCATCGTTTGTCGATCCACAATGATATTGGGAAGGGAGCACTTCGATTAATATTTTGGTTAAATAAAACTATTTGGTTTATTTATTATTGTCTTCTGTTATTCAAGTAGCATTACAAGTTCTACTTTTTCATTTGAAAACATAAAAAGGAACCGATAATCATACATTAAAAAATACACTGAACTTAATTCATAGTCTTACAAAGTATTCAAATAACTAAACACGATTTTATTTTACAATCATGTTAAAACAAAGTGATAAATAAACACAGTTTTATTTTTCATTAGAAATTGTTTTTTAACTAATCGCATTTTAAGTACTCGTATATTGTATGGAAACATTAAGTCTTAAGAAGTATTCAAATAAATAAATGAACTTTCATTTTACAATTACATCAAAACAAAAAATAATATTACTATTGTATTTGAATAAGAATTAAATGAAATTTTAAAAAATAAATAAACATTTTTACTTAAGTAAACGGGAAACAGGACTGCAATATGTTTCAAAGACATAACATCAAATTAAAGTACATAATACCAGATTATTAATGTTAACTTAGCTGAGCAAATTTATGCTTTTAAAAAGACGTGAATGCTTGGGTGCCATCCCCAAAGTAGACGGTGCCCTACCCCCTTCAATTATGAAACCTTCAAAAAAAAAAAAAAAAAAAAAAAAAACATCTCCATCTCCCTTAAAATTTCAAGGACACAGTTATTTATAACTATAGCCGTTGAAAAGCTATCATTACTATGAGACTATGATTCCGACCCCCCCCCCCCCTTCGGTGGGCACTCTCGAAAAATTACACAGGAATTCAACTTGAAAAACGTTAATTAAAGAATGAATGATACATCATGAATACTGTATGTTGTATATCAAAAAATGTATTCAATATCTAAACAGCCTTTTTTTTTGGAATTCGGCTACTTTCCCATTTTTAGCTTTTTCTGCTGCTAATGATTCTTGTGTGTGGGGGGGGGGGGGCTTTAATTGTTCATCATTTTAGGCTTTTGAAAAATTATTTTAAAAAGCATTAATTGATGACAAAGTAATATTTTTCAAAAAACTTTTCATAGAATGACCATTTTAACAACTTTCTTTAATACTTAAAACCTCATATATGTTAAATTTAGATCAACATTTTGCTAAGTATGCTCTTTTAGGAAATCAATGTGACAGTTTTGTGACAGGGGGAAGGGAGGGGATAACAAGAAGTGTGACATCACGCGTTGTTTATAACAATATGCTCATGTTGAACAGCGTTACAGGTAACAAGGAGGAGGGGGGGATTTGTTCAAAAGTTTGTAACATACTTTATAGACAGCCCTTTAATTCAATTTATGTTACAGTTTCAGAGTTCCTGAAAGCTTATTAACAGAAAACCCAAGGAGTTCAAAAAATATGTAGTTCAAGACATTTTGCCCTTTTTAAGCATAAACAAACAAGCATAGAGCATTTGGCAAAAACACGTTGTGTATCCACTGCTCAAAATTAATCTTTCGCAAGCCCAGAAATTATGAATACCGTTAACTTAACCACAATGTGTGCATAAATATCATAAAACCTAAAGACAACAGTGGAAAAAAAACCATATATATATTTTTTAATTTACGCACAGAACCAGCTTGTTTGAATAACATTGCAGGGGCGTAGTTGGGGGGAAATGTTTAAGTATCGAACCCACGACCTCCGGCGTTCAAATCTAATCTTTTATCTCAGAACTACGGAAACCCATCAAGGAATGTTTTTTGATCAAAATAACACATGCTAGCGTATAAAACAATTTAATCGAAACCGAAAATATAAGATTAGTTCAGTTAAAAGCCTGTTTCAATAAACTTGTTTACATTTTTACTGAATATCAACACCAAGTTACGCTTCTGATAGCAACAAGTATATTCGCAGAAAATTTTGACATATGTATATTGTTAGTTTGGAAAATCCATTTCGAATAAATGCGTGTTCAAAGTTGAAAAAATAAAGAAATAAAAAGTTGCAAGTTGATCGTTTCAAATATTAAAGCAGTATGCTGAAATTACAAATTACAGACAAAGATATCGGAAAGGAAACTGACAATTGTTTGTGTAATGGAGGAAAACTTAAGAAATCTTAACTGCATAAAATGTAAATTTGTTTATCTGAGAAAAGAGTACTTACCTCCGAACTTTAAAATTTATTCCATGAGGCGTCCAGCTTTTTGCTTTACATGCAGGTTGTTCGGCAGCGGAACTCGCTGATTCACTTTTCACTCAGCAGATACTTAAGACTTATATTATACATATATTTTTTAATTGACTCTACATTCCGGTACGTGGGAAGGAAGTGATAAATCCAACAGAATTGTATTCAAAAATGTGCATCCGAAGTTACATATTTCCTATTTCATCTATATCAACCAGAGCAAGCAACACTACTGGTAAACTGCACTGTTTTTAAGTTTCGCGCCAAGTTCAAAGATCGACTACTGGTGGCGTAACGAAGCGGGGGGGAGGGGAGTTGTCTGGCCTGTTATCACGTGGGTCTCGGGCAATCCCCCGGGCTGCCCTATCGACAGATGAATGCTGGTTTACTTGTAAGTAACCTCGTTCAACTCTAGACAAACTTCTTGTTAGTCTCAATGCTTAATAATGAAGATAATTCATGCATAATCTTTGGTCAGAATATTACAATTAACTTTGAAATGCTGACTGTGGATCCTTCAACTCAATCAGGAGCGGTGAGAAAGATTGGGGAGAGGACGGACGAAAACTGCGGCATTTCGGGGCAAATTGTAATTGTTTTGAAGTTTTGAATGTCAGTAAATAAGTTGATTTCATACACGCCCTAGTACACAAGTGCTTGTTCATACATTAGAATTGTAGGATTGAGGTCTCAATATAGTTTTTTTTTTTTAAGTTTTGAAGTTAAGTTCTGAAGAAATATTGATTACAATGTTCTTAGTTCTTCTATTTCATAATTTTATTTGATTCAGTTTCATTTAAAATGAATGCATGTTTCTGGCTAATAAATTTTTTTATTAATCTTTTTTTTTTTTTTGTCTGTTTAAATCTGAAGAATGTTTTTAATCATGGTGTATTGTTCCTGTTCCCATTTTTTTCGGTTTAGTGACGTAAAAATTGCCTGTTTTTATGACAATTTGAGCCACTCGTAGGTTTAGTAAGTTTAATTTCCATGTTTTGATTTGCATGAACTCCATTTTACTAGAGCCATAAATGGTCCGAAAAAAGATAAGAGTGACAACTAGATGTGATTTCCAGTGTCTTATAAGAAACTAACCATAGTTATTGTTCAAACGCATGAATCATTATTATTTTTTTTTTTTTTAATTTCTCAAAGGCCTTATTCAGTTAATGCTGTTCTTTTCTTTTTAAATTGGAAATATTCTTGATTTCCAATAAAGTTTCTTTTAGCTTCTACAAATAAAAAATGACTACCTTATTTGGTTTCATTTATCTGTCATTGGGTTATTACATGCATTTGCATTTAAATGCTACTAAACCATTCCTTTACTGATGAAACTGAACCAGTAGTTTTTCAAAGTTAAAAATAGTTTCAGTGTCATTCTTGCGTCTGTAGCCGTTTATGAACTTGGTGAGAGAAAATAATGAATATTGTGTTTTGGGATATTTTTGTGTGAATAGAGTTTATTGTGTAAATAGAGTTAATACGAAGCTATGAAGCTTTCAAAACATTCAACAAATTATGGATGGATTTGCAGTTTTTGTACAAGATTTCCTTAAAGTCTCTAATTAATGAATTGAACTAAGAAACATATGATGCAGTTAGAAGCAAAGAAGTAAGTACATTTTCTAAAGTTTTGAGTAAAACGCATGCAAAATTTAAACTTTAGGTAGACTTTCATTGTTTCCCCCCCTCTAAATTATGCTGTTTAGCAGCACCTACTAGGACTACTAAAACTATCTCTTGTACCAAAATAGACGGGAGTCCCGTTAACTATTTATGTTAATTATATCCAAACTTTTAAATTTCGGCATTTACATCTCTTTGCTCTAGGTCCTAATAGATTTCACATGAAATTGTCTAATGCCATGTGCCACCATGTCTCCGATTTTGTCCATTATTTTTTTACGAATACGTATCTATAAGCTAAGCACAAATTAATATTTTCAGATTTTTTTTTTTTGAATAAAAATGACTCTTTGGAGATTTTGTTTAAAATTTCGATTTTTGATCATTTTTCGGAGTCACCGTTTTGGCATGAATTTAGAAAAAATCTCTCTAATTTCTTAATTTTTCAACCAATTAAGCTGAATTTGGTATCAATTTCAAGCTAATACTTTTATCTTGCAGTGTAAATATCAGAAATTACTTTGTGAATATTTATGTGTTGCTACCCCTTATCTAAAATCAGTTTTTATGCTTTTTAAATCGGAAGATTAAATAAGTCACATCTCCGCAATACCAACTTTGATCTGCATCATATATTTTTGTAGCATATTTAAATGAGTTTCTTGCTATGTAGAAAAAATAAGAGGGATGTTGTTTGTTGTTTTGAAATTAAAAAAAAAGTTTGTTTTGCAGAAAATACAAGTTTTCTATTTAAAGCCCTTTTAAGCCTAAAAAAGCAAAAAAAAAAAACTTGTCAAAACAATTAATACTGGACTGTCAAAGGATAAAAATTGATTTGTATCAATAGTTCATCGCTAAAATGTTGTTCACTTTAGAAAATGTGCAAAAACCTCCGTTTCAGTGTATTGGGGGTTCATTGTATTAGGGTCGCCTATTTACATTTAGTAGAAAATAATAGTTCAATCATACCATATGTTGAGTCAATCATACCCATGTTCAATCATACCATATGCGTGTTATATAATCACGCGAGTGAAAACATGGCTCGCGCTTTAATGGAATTATAGTGTATTGGTTATGATACCATGAAACACAAATACACTTTTGTATTTCAGTTTAGCCTTATTTTGTTCATGTTAATAGAATGAAACATGAAAGAAATAATGATCTTTATTCATTCCTTTCCTGCAGAGCAATCGTCGAGAATGCGATTCTGTATTTCCTTTTAGCCTTATTTTGTGTTTCATTTTAAAACAAAAAAGACCGTTCATGTTAGCAAAATGAAGCTTAAATGCAAATAGGATTTTTTTTTCATATCGCTTTTCCCGAAGAGCAATCAACAAGAAAAACATTCTGTATTTTATCCTTATTTTGTATATCTTTTTACCACAGAAATGATAGTACTGAAGTTCATGTTAATTGAATGAAGCATAAAGAAAAAACGAGCTGATGTGTGCATCACATGACTTCCTTTTACTCCAATTTAATGTCATTTCCCCATTATTGGCATTTTTAATGTGATTCAACAGTTTACTCCTCTAAACATTACCAACAGTGACCAAATTGAAACAAGATTTTTTAAGAAAAACGAGCTGATGTCTGCATCACATGACTTCCTTTTACTCCAATTTAATGTCACTTTCTCATTATTGGCAGTTTTAATATGATTCAATAGTTTACTCTCTAAATATCACCATCATGGGCCAAATTGAAACGAGATTTTTTAAGAAAAACGAGCTGATGTCTGCATCACATGACTTCCTTTTACTCCAATTTAATGTCATTTCCCAGACCCCGAAGAGTTCCTATTTTTCCTAGTTTTTCCTACTTTTTAGAGCTCTCTCCTTATTTTCCTACTTTTTCCTTTTTTTTCCTACTTTTTCTTTCTTTAGTATATCACTTCTAATTGTGCATTGATTCTTATTTTTACAATGCCGCACCAATAATTTTCTGCGTGTTTTGATTTTGAAAAGTAAAAGGAACAAACGGATCCTTAGCTTTTCATTGAATGACTACAGTAATTTCTGGAAGGAACGCCGCTGCGTTTGTGTGTTTAAAAGTTAAATTTTCGTAAGTGACTTTTTTTTTTTTTTTTTTTTTGCCGTTGCGGCGTTTTTCTTTTTATCGCCCTGACTTCAGTCCTACTGTATTAACGAAACTAAAAAAAATAGATACATGCCCATTCTGATGCAATCCGACTGTTCAAAAAATGCGGGAAAAACCGAATTTCCTATTCGCCAATTTTTTGTTTGATTACAAGTGAAATGGATCTCAATTTAAACAAAAAGGCAATGTAAAACCTTAAAAGGAACATAAGGAAGCAAAAAATGAAAAACTTGTTCACTATACATATTTTATACAACATAAAAGCGACAGATAACAGAAATTCGCAAAAACTGACTACTTCAAAAATAATCGCGGAAACTTTTTTCGTACATAAGTATGATTATTGTTCATTCTAAATCGTAAACATGATTATAAAATTTCATTTTCTTTCCTTGCAAAGAGTGTATTTGCAAAAAAAAAAAAAAAAAACGTAGCAAAACCTGGGTGGGCAAAACGTCCCTGATTTTTGGAGAAAAATCGGAAATCAATTTAAATGCAATATTTTGTTTTTATTTCTTCATATTTTTAAAAGCTTGGAGATAGAGCTACTAACTAATATGTATTTTTTTTTTCTTTTTAATGGGTATTTTCTACTCTGATATATCATCAATATCGAGAAGTTGCACATCATTTTTATGTGCTGTGTTTATGGCAATGCGACATTTCTGAGCATTTGAAATTTTTTTGGCAGACTCTTACTCTTTTCGGGGTGCGGCAATTATACCGATGCGGCGTATCTACTGTAAGTTATTTTACTTAGTGCGTCTGATGAAAGGGGGGGGGAGAAAGAGATATATGCAGGCATTTGATGTCAGGTGCTCCCCCCTCACTCTCAATTTCGAGAACAATTTCCGAATGAATATTTTTGTTGTATGGTGAGGATTGAGATAAACTACATGCCTTCCCTTTTTTGCACAGAGAAACGTTAGTAACTGATCTCTGTCTTTGATAAAAATGTTATGTTTACCATGCATGGATGTTTCCTTTTATTTTCGTGACAAAAATTCTGGAACAAGAAGGAGGTAAAAATCATCAAACCATTAAAACAATATACGTTTCTATTGCTTGATTAAAATTAGAACTGACTCATTACTTTGATCTCCCCCCCACCCCCCGCCGGAGGTGGCTAGCGAAGGATGTATACTGAATGCAAATTTTATCTGCAAACAAAAACCGCACAAGCATTAATTTTCCAAAGCCAGGGAGGGGAGAAATTGACCCCATAAATGACGTGCCTAAAACAAAAATGTATGTTGAATGCTAAAAATACATAACATAGTACAAACTATTTAATTGACTTATTTCATTATTTATTTAGTTTAATTATTTTATTATAAATTTTATGTCCCATATTTAAGAACACATTTTATTTTAGTTCTGCTTTTTCAGTCGTTTTCCTTTTTTTTTTTTTGAGCAATCACGATTGCTTATTGCTTTCACTTGACTGTTTTTGGCGTGCTATCATTTTATTTTCCCACCGCCACCCTCCGCACCATCACCCGTCGACCGGCTCCTCACGATGCTGCTCCTATAGTGAAAGCCCTCTCCAGGTTGCATCCATGTCCTACACACAAGCGCATACATACACAACTACACACAAACATACACAAACACCCAAACACATACACACACACACACACCTAAACACATACACACACATACACCTACACACACATACACACACAAACACATATACACAACTACACATTCATGCCTGCACACAGACACAAACATATGCCTACACACATACACATACCCCCCCACACACACAGACACAAACACACATGCCTACACACACATACAATACCCCCCACACACATACTCCCACACACAAACACACATACCCCACACACAAACACACTCGTGATTGCGAAAAGTATAATTTGAATTCAAGGTGTCAAAATTCAAATTATTTTTTTTTTCAAATTCAAACATCTGCCTCTGTTTATGCAAGAATGCATGTCAGCTGCTGATTATTTTTAACTAAAACTAATTTAATATTTGCTTTGCTTTTGTATCATAGTTTATGATAACAGGAGCTGAAAGTGATAGTATTTTTAAATGATAAATGGATGCTCTCGAAGGAATGTTTTCGTTTTTGACAAAACAAATCTTTAACAAAAATGGTTTTATTGAACCAAAATAGGAGTTTTATTATTATTATTATTATTTTTTTTTTTGCGATTGCTATATTGCATTTTATTCTTCCACACTTAAAAATTTTATTACTGTATTGGTGAAAGGTGTTTCTTTGTTTAGATTTTATTTTCGTATTTTTGTAATTAATATCTTTGTTTCCACCACTTTATTTTTCATCCTAATGTTTGTCAGTCACCTTAATGTGTGTGTAGTCCTATCTCTTCCTATTTTTCCTACTTTTTTAAGTGATTTTTTTCCTACTTTTCCTACTTTTTAAATTTTTGATTCCTTATTTCCTACTTTTTCCCCTCAAAAAACCACTTCGGGGTCTGATTTCCCCATTATTGGCATTTTTAATGTGATTCAACAGTTTACTCTCTAAACATTACCAACAGTGGCCAAATTGAAACAAGATTAAAAAAAAAAAAAACGAGTTGATGTCTGCATCACATGACTTCCTTTTACTCCAATTTAATGTCATTTTCTCATTATTGGCAGCTTTAATATGATTCAATAGTTTACTCTCTAAATATCACCATCAGTGGCCAAATTGAAACAAGATTTTTTAAGAAAAACGAGCTGATGTGTGCATCTCATGACTTCCTTTTACTCCAATTTAATGTCATTTTCTCATGATTGGCAGTTTTAATATGATTCAATAGTTTACTCTCTAAATATCACCATCAGTGGCCAAATTGAAACAAGATTTTTTAAGAAAAACGAGCTGATGTGTGCATCTCATGACTTCCTTTTACTCCAATTTAATGTCATTTTCTCATGATTGGCAGCTTTAATATGATTCAATAGTTTACTCTCTAAATATCACCATCAGTGGCCAAATTGAAACAAGATTTTTTAAGAAAAACGAGCTGATGTGTGCATCTCATGACTTCCTTTTACTCCAATTTAATGTCATTTTCTCATGATTGGCAGTTTTAATATGATTCAATAGTTTACTCTCTAAATATCACCATCAGTGGCCAAATTGAAACAAGATTTTTTAAGAAAAACGAGCTGATGTGTGCATCTTATGACTTCCTTTTACTCCAATTTAATGTCATTTTCTCATGATTGGCAGTTTTAATATGATTCAATAGTTTACTCTCTAAATATCACCATCAGTGGCTAAATTGAACCAAGATTTTTTAAGAAAAACGAGCTGATGTGTGCATCTCATGACTTCCTTTTACTCCAATTTAATGTCATTTTCTCATGATTGGCAGTTTTAATATGATTCAATAGTTTACTCTCTAAATATCACCATCAGTGGCCAAATTGAACCAAGATTTTTTAAGAAAAACGAGCTGATGTGTGCATCTCATGACTTCCTTTTACTCCAATTTAATGTCATTTTCTCATGATTGGCAGTTTTAATATGATTCAATAGTTTACTCTCTAAATATCACCATCAGTGGCCAAATTGAACCAAGATTTTTTAAGAAAAACGAGCTGATGTGTGCATCTCATGACTTCCTTTTACTCCAATTTAATGTCATTTTCTCATGATTGGCAGTTTTAATATGATTCAATAGTTTACTCTCTAAATATCACCATCAGTGGCCAAATTGAACCAAGATTTTTTAAGAAAAACGAGCTGATGTGTGCATCTCATGACTTCCTTTTACTCCAATTTAATGTCATTTTCTCATGATTGGCAGCTTTAATATGATTCAATAGTTTACTCTCTAAATATCACCATCAGTGGCCAAATTGAAACAAGATTTTTTAAGAAAAACGAGCTGATGTGTGCATCTCATGACTTCCTTTTACTCCAATTTAATGTCATTTTCTCATGATTGGCAGCTTTAATATGATTCAATAGTTTACTCTCTAAATATCACCATCAGTGGCCAAATTGAAACAAGATTTTTTAAGAAAAACGAGCTGATGTGTGCATCTCATGACTTCCTTTTACTCCAATTTAATGTCATTTTCTCATGATTGGCAGTTTTAATATGATTCAATAGTTTACTCTCTAAATATCACCATCAGTGGCCAAATTGAAACAAGATTTTTTAAGAAAAACGAGCTGATGTGTGCATCTTATGACTTCCTTTTACTCCAATTTAATGTCATTTTCTCATGATTGGCAGTTTTAATATGATTCAATAGTTTACTCTCTAAATATCACCATCAGTGGCCAAATTGAAACAAGATTTTTTAAGAAAAACGAGCTGATGTGTGCATCTCATGACTTCCTTTTACTCCAATTTAATGTCATTTTCTCATGATTGGCAGTTTTAATATGATTCAATAGTTTACTCTCTAAATATCACCATCAGTGGCCAAATTGAAACAAGATTTTTTAAGAAAAACGAGCTGATGTGTGCATCTCATGACTTCCTTTTACTCCAATTTAATGTCATTTTCTCATGATTGGCAGCTTTAATATGATTCAATAGTTTACTCTCTAAATATCACCATCAGTGGCCAAATTGAAACAAGATTTTTTAAGAAAAACGAGCTGATGTGTGCATCTCATGACTTCCTTTTACTCCAATTTAATGTCATTTTCTCATGATTGGCAGTTTTAATATGATTCAATAGTTTACTCTCTAAATATCACCATCAGTGGCCAAATTGAACCAAGATTTTTTAAGAAAAACGAGCTGATGTGTGCATCTCATGACTTCCTTTTACTCCAATTTAATGTCATTTTCTCATGATTGGCATTTTTAATGTGATTCAACAGTTTACTCCTCTAAACATTACCAACAGTGACCAAATTGAAACAAGATTTTTTAAGAAAAACGAGCTGATGTCTGCATCACATGACTTCCTTTTACTCCAATTTAATGTCACTTTCTCATTATTGGCAGTTTTAATATGATTCAATAGTTTACTCTCTAAATATCACCATCATGGGCCAAATTGAAACGAGATTTTTTAAGAAAAACGAGCTGATGTCTGCATCACATGACTTCCTTTTACTCCAATTTAATGTCATTTCCCCATTATTGGCATTTTTAATGTGATTCAACAGTTTACTCCTCTAAACATTACCAACAGTGACCAAATTGAAACAAGATTTTTTAAGAAAAACGAGCTGATGTCTGCATCACATGACTTCCTTTTACTCCAATTTAATGTCACTTTCTCATTATTGGCAGTTTTAATATGATTCAATAGTTTACTCTCTAAATATCACCATCATGGGCCAAATTGAAACGAGATTTTTTAAGAAAAACGAGCTGATGTCTGCATCACATGACTTCCTTTTACTCCAATTTAATGTCATTTCCCCATTATTGGCATTTTTAATGTGATTCAACAGTTTACTCTCTAAACATTACCAACAGTGGCCAAATTGAAACAAGATTAAAAAAAAAAAAAAACGAGTTGATGTCTGCATCACATGACTTCCTTTTACTCCAATTTAATGTCATTTTCTCATTATTGGCAGCTTTAATATGATTCAATAGTTTACTCTCTAAATATCACCATCAGTGGCCAAATTGAAACAAGATTTTTTAAGAAAAACGAGCTGATGTGTGCATCTCATGACTTCCTTTTACTCCAATTTAATGTCATTTTCTCATGATTGGCAGTTTTAATATGATTCAATAGTTTACTCTCTAAATATCACCATCAGTGGCCAAATTGAAACAAGATTTTTTAAGAAAAACGAGCTGATGTGTGCATCTCATGACTTCCTTTTACTCCAATTTAATGTCATTTTCTCATGATTGGCAGCTTTAATATGATTCAATAGTTTACTCTCTAAATATCACCATCAGTGGCCAAATTGAAACAAGATTTTTTAAGAAAAACGAGCTGATGTGTGCATCTCATGACTTCCTTTTACTCCAATTTAATGTCATTTTCTCATGATTGGCAGTTTTAATATGATACAATAGTTTACTCTCTAAATATCACCATCGGTGGCCAAATTGAACCAAGATTTTTTAAGAAAAACGAGCTGATGTGTGCATCTCATGACTTCCTTTTACTCCAATTTAATGTCATTTTCTCATGATTGGCAGTTTTAATATGATTCAATAGTTTACTCTCTAAATATCACCATCAGTGGCCAAATTGAACCAAGATTTTTTAAGAAAAACGAGCTGATGTGTGCATCTCATGACTTCCTTTTACTCCAATTTAATGTCATTTTCTCATGATTGGCAGTTTTAATATGATTCAATAGTTTACTCTCTAAATATCACCATCAGTGGCCAAATTGAACCAAGATTTTTTAAGAAAAACGAGCTGATGTGTGCATCTCATGACTTCCTTTTACTCCAATTTAATGTCATTTTCTCATGATTGGCAGCTTTAATATGATTCAATAGTTTACTCTCTCAATATCACCATCAGTGGCCAAATTGAAACAAGATTTTTTAAGAAAAACGAGCTGATGTGTGCATCTCATGACTTCCTTTTACTCCAATTTAATGTCATTTCCCCATTATTGGCATTTTTAATGTGATTCAACAGTTTACTCTCTAAACATTACCAACAGTGGCCAAATTGAAACAAGATTAAAAAAAAAAAAACGAGTTGATGTCTGCATCACATGACTTCCTTTTACTCCAATTTAATGTCATTTTCTCATTATTGGCAGCTTTAATATGATTCAATAGTTTACTCTCTAAATATCACCATCAGTGGCCAAATTGAAACAAGATTTTTTAAGAAAAACGAGCTGATGTGTGCATCTCATGACTTCCTTTTACTCCAATTTAATGTCATTTTCTCATGATTGGCAGTTTTAATATGATTCAATAGTTTACTCTCTAAATATCACCATCAGTGGCCAAATTGAAACAAGATTTTTTAAGAAAAACGAGCTGATGTGTGCATCTCATGACTTCCTTTTACTCCAATTTAATGTCATTTTCTCATGATTGGCAGCTTTAATATGATTCAATAGTTTACTCTCTAAATATCACCATCAGTGGCCAAATTGAAACAAGATTTTTTAAGAAAAACGAGCTGATGTGTGCATCTCATGACTTCCTTTTACTCCAATTTAATGTCATTTTCTCATGATTGGCAGTTTTAATATGATACAATAGTTTACTCTCTAAATATCACCATCGGTGGCCAAATTGAACCAAGATTTTTTAAGAAAAACGAGCTGATGTGTGCATCTCATGACTTCCTTTTACAATTTAATGTCATTTTCTCATGATTGGCAGTTTTAATATGATTCAATAGTTTACTCTCTAAATATCACCATCAGTGGCCAAATTGAACCAAGATTTTTTAAGAAAAACGAGCTGATGTGTGCATCTCATGACTTCCTTTTACTCCAATTTAATGTCATTTTCTCATGATTGGCAGTTTTAATATGATTCAATAGTTTACTCTCTAAATATCACCATCAGTGGCCAAATTGAACCAAGATTTTTTAAGAAAAACGAGCTGATGTGTGCAGCTCATGACTTCCTTTTACTCCAATTTAATGTCATTTTCTCATGATTGGCAGCTTTAATATGATTCAATAGTTTACTCTCTCAATATCACCATCAGTGGCCAAATTGAAACAAGATTTTTTAAGAAAAACGAGCTGATGTGTGCATCTCATGACTTCCTTTTACTCCAATTTAATGTCATTTTCTCATGATTGGCAGCTTTAATATGATTCAATAGTTTACTCTCTAAATATCACCATCAGTGGCCAAATTGAAACAAGATTTTTTAAGAAAAACGAGCTGATGTGTGCATCTCATGACTTCCTTTTACTCCAATTTAATGTCATTTTCTCATGATTGGCAGCTTTAATATGATTCAATAGTTTACTCTCTAAATATCACCATCAGTGGCCAAATTGAAACAAGATTTTTTAAGAAAAACGAGCTGATGTGTGCATCTCATGACTTCCTTTTACTCCAATTTAATGTCATTTTCTCATGATTGGCAGTTTTAATATGATTCAATAGTTTACTCTCTAAATATCACCATCAGTGGCCAAATTGAAACAAGATTTTTTAAGAAAAACGAGCTGATGTGTGCATCTCATGACTTCCTTTTACTCCAATTTAATGTCATTTTCTCATTAGTGGCAGTTTTAATATGATTCAATAGTTTACTCTCTAAATATCACCATCAGTGGCCAAATTGAAACAAGATTTTTTAAGAAAAGCGAGCTGATGTCTGCATCACATGACTTCCTTTTACTCCAATTTAATGTCATTTCCCCATTATTGGCATTTATAATGTGATTCAATAGTTTACTCTGTAAATATCACCAACAGTGGCCAAATTGAAACCGGATTTTAAAAAGAATTTAAAAAAACAAACAAACAAATCACCAAATTTGTTGCCAAGTTGACGCCAAAACTTGCCAACCAAAAGACTGGCGATATATCGCCAAGTATCCGCCAAATTATAACACCACGTGAGTTTACATCGAAATTAACATGATTTCCCCCCCCCCAAAAAAGGAGCAAAAGACCCCCTTTGGAGCATGCGAATGCAACCAAAAAAAAAGGTGCACAACTAGACCCCACTAGGAGTCTACTTACCAAATTTCAACTTTCTAGAACATTCCGTTCTTGAGTTATGCGGCATACATACGCACATCCGCACATACAGACGTCACGAGAAAACTCGTTGTAATTAACTCGATAATCGTCAAAATGGATATTTCGGGGGTCTATACGTTTTTAGGCACTTATCCACGTGTGGTCAAGTCGAAAAAAAAAACCTCAACATTCATTAGGGGGTGAGTAAAATGGAAATTAATGTCGATTTTTGAGTGAAATTTTTTTCGCGAATACAATACTCCTTTTTTTGTAAAAAGAAGTAAAACAGAAATAATCTTTGCCCATTTCTTTTTTTTTACCCTGAACAGCCGAGAATCGCATTTCCTAATTAGCAAAAAACGAAAGACAGAACAGTGTGAAAAAATGAACAAAACAAATAACGGAATAATTTGTCCACCTGCTACATCTGCATAATTCCCCTTCTCAGTAATGGTGAACCCGATTTTCCGCCATAGACCACCCTGCGATCTATTGACTAATGGTGAGTTGATCACGACTTTATGCAGAGCACACGATAGTGTGGCTGTTTTATTGATTTAAATGAAGAAGGTGATGAATAGAAATGATGAACTGAAACAAGATGAGAGAGGATAAGACACAGTATTGGCTTTTATTATTATTGTTTCAACAAGTCGGTGAACCCGGTACAAGGAACACTATGACTAATGTGCGAACGACTAAGACTGCCTCTTACCTTAAGATTTATAGCGTTTGAGCAAATGAAAAAATGCCAAAACATCGACATTTTTTGACCTCATTTTGAAATTTATTCCTGCAAAATTTCTTTCGTTTTGATGCATAACGGTCAGCTTCATCTCATTTTCTACAGAAGATAATAGCACATTTTTAAAAAGATTTGTTTAAAATGCTTTCTGGTGGCTAATTTTGTCAAAAAATGACTTTTGTCGTATAATATAGTTTATGGTAGAATTCATGTTAGTTCATCCAGGGGCTTACCTTGATGGTCTCAGATTTTTTAAAATTTAACGTATGTTAAAATTCATAAAAAAAGTAAGAAATACGTGTTTTTTTTTTTTTTTTTTGGTATTAAACCAAAAAAATTCTGGGCCGTGATACAGGCCGCTAAAGATGGCGGCTATGTCATTATTTCTAACTTGCGATTTTCGACAAAATCTTTAAAGTACATTATCTTAGGAACGGTACAACAAAGTATTTTGTTGCTGTTTGTTTTATTTTAAACGTTTTTTCTTGTTATTTTTTTTTCTTTTTAAAAAAAATATGCAACGTTTGGAGAAATATGTGCTTTTGTTTTTTTTCCCCTGTCTTTTGAAAAAAAAAAGTTTAAAATAATTTTTTTGATTTTTCTCGAAAATCCCAATTTGAAAATTTTTCATTTTTAAACGACACCTTCCGCTTTTTCGTTTAAGAGATTTTAGCGGCATTTGAAAAATTGAGGGTTTTTAAGGAACTCTTTACTTAATAGCAGAACTGAAAATTCAGATTTTTTTTTTTCGTAACAAGTGGCCAGAAAACACTTTTAATTAAGTTATATGGCAAAATTTTCATTTTGTGTCCCCGCTTTATCCAGGAGTTTTATTTTTAACGAAAACAAGAACGCAGTCTCCAGCCGATTCGCTGCATTTCCCCACACAACGTTTCAGCGTAGCGCCAAGAGAATCGTTAAGCGCAATGCCATCTTGTTCTCACGAAAATCACTATCCTGGAAACAAGAACGCAGTCTCCAGCCGATTCGCTGCATTTCCCCACACAACATTTCAGCGTAGCGCCAAGAGAATCGTTAAGCGCAATGCCATCTTGTTCTCACGAAAATCACTATCCTGGAACAAGAACGCAGTCTCCAGCCGATTCGCTGCATTTCCCCACGCAACATTTCAGTGTAGCGCCAAGAGAATCGTTAAGCGCAATGCCATCTTGTTCACAATAAAATTAATATCCTGAAGAAAATAGAGACTCAAAATGAAAATTTTGCTACATGACTGAATTAAAACTATTTTCTGGCCACTTGCTGCGAAAAAAAAAAAATAATTTTCAGACATGCCTTTACGTTAAATGTTCATTAAAAACCCTCAGTTTTTCAAATGCCTCTAAAATTTGTTAAACAAAAAACTGGAAGCTCTCTTTTTAAGGAAACGAAGTTCTAAGTGGTACTAATAAACTGTTTAAAAAAAATGAATTTTTTAAAAATTGGCACATTCGAAAAAAATTAAAAAAAAGTATTTTAAACTTTTTTTTTCAAAAGACTATGGGGAAAAAAGCTAAAGCACACATTTCAAAACGTTTCATGTTTTTAAGCATTAAAAAATTTCATTTTAAATAAAACAAACTGCAACAAAATATATGTTGTACCCTTCCTGAGATAATATACTTAAAAGATTTTGTCGAAAATCGCAAGTGAGAAATTATGACAGGGCAGCCAACTTTGGCGGCCTGTATCTCGGCCCAGGTTTTTTTTTTTTTTTTTTTTTTTGTGCAAAACCAAAAAGCATGAATTTCTAACTTTTTTTATGAATTTTAATATATGTTAAATTCAAAAAAAAAAAAAAAAATCTGAGACCATCAAGGTACGCCGCTGGTCAAGAGCGCCCATATGCAAAACTGTAAGGGGTGCTCAGATATTTTGCCCATGGTTTAGCAGGATATTTTCCCCAGGGAAACTGATTTCATTGCAGATTAGAGTTATTAAGTTTGACATTTTCAATAACTTATTCATTAGCGGCTGGAAGAAGAAATGTTTTTACATTGTTTCAAAGAAAAAAAGTACTTAAAGCAAGGAAGTTCTAAATTCTAAGGGGGGGGGGACTTGAGCCTCCACTCCCCCCCCCCATATGGAATCCCTTGCTCTTGGTTGAATTGACATGGATTCTATCTTCCTTTTTTTTTTTTTTTTTAGATTTTAATTTTACGCATAAACAGACTGCACGCAGAGAAAGGCGCAAAGAGATTGCCAAGAGAAATATTTGTACTCTACTAAACTTAATTCGCGCCCTATAAAAGTAGTAAAAAATCCTCGTCTGATTGGAAAACCCGTTAGTAAGAATATAAGTCTACATATAGCGAAAACTCCATCCGTTTATGTCCAAAAAAAAAAAACAAGCTATAGACTTTTATAAGTGAAAGATTTAAGTAATTATTATAAATAGTGTATTATTATATAAATGTTTTATTTTAAGTAAATACTTTCGCCAAAACCCCAATTCACTTTTCATTTTGATTTGTCATTTTTCAAAACCCTCTTTTCAGGTTTCCTTCATCACCTTTTTGGAAGAACAGTGTAAACTCGAAAATGAGTGAAAACACTGATACACTGTTTGAAGAAGCTTTATACTAACCAATGCTTGCTAAAACGTTTTTATTTGATCAAAACATTTTAGAAACAGTTCGATTCCCTACTTAGTGCATATTATTCCCGTGGTATTAAATTCATTCTTCATTTACTACCAGGAGGTTAACCAACTGCGAAAACTTTCATCGGCAATAAAAATATGTTTTCACTAAATTAATAAGATTGAGTTTGCAAGAGTTTATCCTTGCGTGATATCAAAAGTAGTTACTGTTAGTTCCATATCAAGAAATTATTTGTGCTTTTACAAATAAACTGAATCATTATGGTTTCTCTCAGGTGCTCATTATACACATTTTAAAACATAAAAACATTAAAGCTGTAATGAATAGCTTACTAAAAGCATGAGTTCTGCTTTAATATACAAGGTGGTTATAAAATAACGTGAGGTGTTCAGAGCCCTCTAGCGAGTGAAGTAGTGAATGAAACATTGCCAAATTTCATGGTAATACACAGTAGACCATTTGATTTCTATTTCTGAAATTAAAAAAAAAAAAATAGTACACATATCGCCACCAAGGGAAATTGTGGCGTTGAAAAGGTGTATTACTGTGACTATTGAAGGAGTAAATGCTAACTGATAAAATATATGCATCAATTTTATTCACAAAATATGATTTTTACCAACAAGTGAGGGTCAATATGACCAACATCGAGATTTTCCAGGTACTGCAAACAATGCACAATATTTCCCACATTTCTGGGGGTGGGGGATTAATTTCTCCTACCTGTAACATTTTTTTAGTTTTGAAAGTTGAGAGATCGGGAACATGTTGCAGATACACAACACCGTTACGAAATCCCCATAGTTAAAAATCACAAGGTGAAAGATTGGGCGACCACGGTCTCCATACCGTAGGAAATGCATGACTAATCTGCTATCAAAGTAATGTTGCCAGAATACACTCATTACCTAAAGCCCAAAAGGGGTGGTACACTATCCTACATGAATATTATTAAGAAAGAAATCCTTGCTTCCGCGCCGAAATTTCTTCCTGACGACTTTTGGTAAAATTCTTCTCGTGTTAAATTGAAATTTCTTGTTGGTTTTATTGTACCTCATTTGTAAGCAACAATTATTTGTAGCAAAAAGCTTGATGTGTGCTTTTAATTGGCATTTTTTGTCATTCAATTCTTCAGTATTCACAAGTAATACACTTTTGCAGCGCCAAAAGTCCCCCTGGTGGTGACTTTAGGTACTTTTTTTTAAATTTTAGAAATCAAAATCCCATGGTCTGCTATGTACGCTCATGAAGTTTGGTGATGTTTTGTCCAATACTTCACTTGCTAGAGGGCTCTGAACTCCTCACGTTATTTTATAACCACCCTGCATAATGATGTGTATGGATTTTTTTTTCAAATCGTTTTTTAGATACTTAACACATTGACTGCTAGGGGACGAGATAACTCGTCCTTCAGAATTATGCTGTATGCGTTAGGGACGAGATAACTCGTCCTCCTTCAACACGTTGCTATATTTTTTCTGCGGGTTCCATTGGCTTTCCTGGCTGTTCTGCCACGCATAGACGAACATTTAGACAAAGTTCAAAAAGAGAACACAAGATAATGAATGCCACTACTGCGTTTGCTGTGAAAACGTTTTCTGATACAAGCAGGCGTGCGCGATCAAACGATATACCTTATGTGTTGTCCCTTGCTTTAAAAAATATCACAGTGTGGAAAATTTCTAATCAAAATCAAACGAGACAGTGCGCGAGTTTTATGTGCTGTAGTTTGTGAGTAAATAAAAACGTAAAATGAGCAAACGTAAGTATATGTCGCTCGAAGATGCAGTGAAATATGCTTCTTTATCGGATGATGAACTAGTTGAGGTGTATGCTGCGAAATTAATAGACCACCTGCCCAGTCCCATAAAAATATTTCATAAATAACCACTCATATTACTCCATTCATTCTAATTAAACAGTCACTATGATCAGAACAGTATCTATGACCAGATTTATTAAAACGGCTGATTCAATTAACCTCCGATTCAATTACCCGGCAACTACTGTAAAGGCATTCTTCGTCGCTGAAAATTTTTAAGTACGTAACTTCCGGTGATAGAAAGAATTTGTCAATCGTGTCTCAAGAAGTATTTTGTGGAATGAAAATACAGTATACTCCCTATTATCCGTGTGCGGATTATCCGGTTTGCGGATTATCCGTGCATCATTTCGGAATCACACTTTTTTAAAGCTTCTTTCAGGCGCTAAAATCAAGGTAATACAAAGCGTACCCCATCCATGCACAGAGGTCAAATCGGATACGTGCCCTACCTTCATGTGCTCTATTGTTGCATTGTCCATTAGGGGCCATCCAAGAGTCAATAGATGAAGAATCATCTTCGATTGCCAAAGATAATATCGATAACATCATTGAGGAAGTTAAAGAAATCGAAGGTTTCGAATCAGTTGACGCTGAAAATGTCGAAGAGTGGTTTAAAAGCGACGAATGTGAATCAGGATTTCAATGTCTAACTGAAGAAAATATCATTGAACCTGTTACTGAATCAAACGCAAGTGATGATACCGAAAACGAAGATGAAGAACATGAAGAAAATACAATTTCAAATTCTACTGCTCTACAATCTGTAGAAAATTTATTGGATAACATGAGTGAAAGAGGTTACGATTACGGAGAATTAATTGCAGTAAGAAAAATTCGTAAGGATATACGCAACAATTTAAACAAACAAAGAAAGCAAAAATGTATCACCGAATTTTTTAAGCAATAAATTACGAAGAAAAAATCCTGGGTTTGTGTGAGTGTAAATATATACATTATTTAGTTCTTTCTAATTTCCCCTTAAATAGTTACCCTGCATATTCCTTAAATGATTTTTCGGATTATCCGTGTTTTCCGATTATCCGTGCTACGCCGCCCGGTGATTAGCACGGATAATCGGGAGTATACTACAGTCGAGTCCCGACTTACGCGAGGGATGCGTTCCAAGGCACCTCGCGTAAGTCGGAATTTCGCGTTGTGGAACATTTATGTTAAGTAATTTTTTTATAAGCATACCCAATTGTTTCAAACGTTTGTAAACACATCTCATAATGTTTCAAACCATTTATTAACTATATATTGCAGTATCTTTTACAAAGAACCGACTTTTTCTGTATTGTAGAAAAAGCGTTATTATTTGACATAAAATTCTGCAATTTAGCACAAAATCACTGATTAATGGGGGAGAGGAACTTAAAATAAAGCAGTATGGGGATACTTACAGTATGCACACTACAGCATTATTATAGTACTTAACAGTATAGATGTAGTAAATATATTTATAATTTAAAAAATGAAGAAGGTTTATGCAGCGCGATCAGAATGTATTTTATCAACGTTCATATGTAAAATGAAAAAAAAAAGTTAAGAATCGGAGCGGTTATTTTGTATAAACTAAAGCAAAGCGTTGTTTAGACTAATACAGTGGGTGAACTTCCGCTTTCAGTGATGCTAAAGGATGAAAGTCTATTCACAAAACCAATTTAGTGTCAACGAAGTCCATTCTAACTCTCCGTAGCTCTTTTCCGAAAAATTTCATGTTGCAAGCGAGTAATTTGTGTCCGCACTAAAAAAATTCATTACTCATGAAAAACTCGCGTTATAGCCATTTCGCGTAAGTCGGATCGCGTTGTAGCGGGATCCGACTGTATAGCTAACTTTATCAGTTTCGGAATTTAAATTGATGTACTAGTGGGTTCCAGGGCTGAATATTTATGAGCTCCGCTGCTTATCGCCTAATTTAAGAGAAAAAAAATTGCACAAACGAAATTGCAGGAGCTGAATTCTAGTGAGCTAGCTTTCATGCAAATTTAGTTCTGCTATTACTCAAAATAGGCATTCGCTCGCTGCTCGTATGGAGTTCGTTTTCCTGAATGAATTTAGTGTTTGATGTGAATGCCTTTTACCGCGAAATTGGAAAGTGGGAGACTCTTTTCCGGTTTCGTTTTATTCAATGTCGGAACTTAATTGCAACCGAGAAAACAGTTCTTGTTTGAGCTTTGTTCATTTGCGGTGCATTCATGTTTGTGACCTCCAAAAAAAGTCAAAAAGCGAGTTCCGCCATTGCACCGGAAGTCTCTGGGTGCGGTTATTTCCTAGCAGCTACTGTTATTTTGAGATTTCTTTCTGCACTGACGTATTTTCATTGTAACTCTAGCTTGTTCCTATTATGTCGGAACGTTTTATTAATCTGGCATTCCATTCAAATCGATGCACCAAATGAGCGCCTTTCTTTACCCATTCCAATAAGGTGAACTTATGTCGTCCCGAATTTCCAGTGGCTGTCCTCATTATTTATCACTCGTTTCTGAATCTTGAATTTATAGCATTTATCCTGAAAACTGCAGTCAGTAATGCTACTGAATAGTGATACTAATGCTGCAACTGAAGATAGTATTTAGCATTATGGTCATTTTTTTCGACCAGTAATAAAAAACAGTTTAAAGTGGATACTTTGAAGGGTATGTTCGTGATCAAAATAAATTTTGATGAACATTGCAGTTTTTTTATAAGTCAAAAAAAAAAGGGATAGTCCTGAGTTTTTAGCTTCTGTCCTTATGTTAAAAGAAATACTTATGCTGCATAGAAATAAACTACTACTTCATAGACTGATTAAGAAGGGTTAGAAAGGTTTAAGGGATAAATTTAGAAGGGTTATAAGAGTTGTTTAACAATAAATACTTCGTTTCGATCTCGCTTTATTTATTAAAGAATTATACATTACTGTTCGAAAAATAAATAAATAACTCAAACCAAAAACTCTTTTTCATAACATTACCGAAACGCAACAATCTTAACTTAGTGAAAGTTTTGTTTCTCTTTTATCCATTTGATTGTAAACATTCAAAACATACGGATAACTTTTCAATCAAACTCAAACGAGATTAAAGTAACTGATTTTTTTTTTTTTTTTTTACATAACTTGAGGTGCTAAAGCTAACGAACGATTCTTTTAATGCAAAACTGTTAATTTTGTTTAAAACATAGTAACGTAAACAAGGTATCTTGAAAATAAACCAAGTTTTGTAAGTAACCTTTTAATATCGTCACCAGGGCCGTATCCAGAGGGGGGGGGGGCTGGGCCTCCCCCTGAAACCCGAAATATTTTGTACCGTAAAACAGGAAAAAAAAATTCTAATGTCGGAAAAGGAAAATAACAAAGTTTTTTCATTCTTAATTTTGTAACTATTAAACGAGTGAAAATTTGAAGAAATACAGAAAAATCAATTCTTTTTCTCATTAGCTGCGAACCAAAGTTGAATATTAGACCCTTAATTAGGACTTCCTACCCTCTTTCCCAATTCAATTCAGGGCCGTCCAGGGCCAAGACAGGCCTCTTGTCAGTTTGGTAGATTTGCCCTCCTCCAGGGGCGTGCACAGAAATTTTGGGACCCGTCACAGATGACTTTTTCGGGTCCCTTCATATTTTTTACCCATATTTTCACCCCTAGTTTTAAAAATATTGAACCCCCTTCAGGCTCGGGCCTGGGCCAACAGGTGTCCCTTCTCCTCCCTATGCACGCCCCTGCCCTCTTCCTCTAAAACTCTTATAAAACTTGCACTGCACCGATTTCGAGCCGGGGACTCCCCAAGGGCCGGGGCCCTAGTTTCCGATTAGGCTAGTATCTAGTTACCAAGATGTACCAAATTCAGCTCCTTGATACATCCTGAGTAAAAAAGACAAAAATCATGATTCTCGCGTTTTTGTAGCATATCTTTCAAGATAAATTTTGGGACGGCTATGTTCCATGTCTTGCCATTTATTTAATACCGAATTCAGTATTTTGAAAGTTATTTTGTAATTGCTTGTTTTTATCTTACTTCTACTGCATACTGTTAATATCTTAAGCATGAGAAAAAAAATTATCTACTCTACAAGAACTACTCCTCCAGCTCAGTCAATTCCAGCCGAGGACTGCAGTTTCGTGCTCATTAGCACGCATCAGCCCGGCATAGGAGTGACTGAGCTCTATGCCGGGCTGATGAGAGCTAATAAGTACGAAACTGCAATCCTCGGCTGGAATTGACAGAGCTGGAGGTGTAGTTCATGTATTTCTGCCTTAGCCCTGGCTATAGGGCGTTAACTTTCTGAATATACTCTACTCTATTTCATTTCCTGCACTACTTGTAATAGAAAAAAAAAGTTTGCTTTGAGAAATAT
The DNA here is from genome assembly GCF_026930045.1 of Uloborus diversus. NCBI lineage: Eukaryota > Metazoa > Arthropoda > Arachnida > Araneae > Uloboridae > Uloborus > Uloborus diversus. Next base: position 5,120,122 of record NC_072740.1, on the reverse strand, counting down.
TTCGTTACATTTACTTCTAACTTAAAACGGGTGTGTCTTACAAAGTTATAATCATTTTGTAAGACTGTGTAATCAACTTCTGAAAAGTGCAAATAAAGTGCCTTGAATAATTTCAACTGTTCTAGAGTCTTTGAAAATTATTTAAGTTTTTGAAATTAATTGAAAAGTTCTTGTATTTTGACTCTTATCAAGAAAATAAAGTATGAATTGTCCAGAATATTACTACTTCGTTCGTCGTTTTCTGAATCTCTACACCATTTCTTTTAAACCATTTTATATAATTTTTATACTATAGAGCATTTGATGAAAGGGGGGGGGGGGGGTATGTGAAGTGATCAAAAACAAACTAGATTGAAAGCCGAAATCAGCAAATGACGATGTGCTTATCTTTTCTCCTCTCTCGTCTTTCTTCTCTGTGATAGATTTCGTAATTTTTTCGCTATTTTTTTTTTCTTTCTTTTTTTTTTTTGCTTCAAACTTTTGTTATCTTAAATCTACATCTCATTTCTCCCATTTTTGCAATTCGAAGTATGCATCTAGGACTAACGGTTGCTAAAATATGGGTATTTGCTGGTTAAACGGGGACAAGCTATTAAAAAAAATCAGCGTTTTAATTCAAACGGACTTTTACCGTCCTAGTTGTATTCCGCCGTGCTAAGCACAAAAGTCGTATCTGCACTTCTTTGTCAAAATTAAGTTACGGCCACCAAGTGGTTCTTTGTCACATATTTAACCTAAATACTCCGTGTTATGGTCATTTGTCAGTAAGAAATATTATTTATTTATTTATTTTTTAAGTTGCATCTGAATCAAATATATGGAGACATCCAACTTTAAACGGTAATGTCTCTTTTAAAACTCAACGAAAGAGACGGCATTTGAGGCCGTGAGAAGCAAGGGATGCAAGTAGACATTTTCAAGTTTTGAGTAAAACGCGTTTATAGATTAGCTTCTAGGTAGACTTTCATTGAAATATTTTTCTAAATCATGCTGTATAGCAGCACCTACCAGGGCTACTAGTACCATCTCTTGCCCCAAGACAAAGGAGAGATTCACCTACCATGTGTACTGGTTATCTCCAAATTTTTAATTTTGCCACTTACATCCCTTTGCTTCTCACTGCCTCATTTGTGCTTAGAACGTTAGCATAGTCCTTTCGGTTCGTTTTCTTTTCTTTTTTTTCCATAATACAAATGAAACACGTTTACTTTTTTTTTCATAACTGAAAAATGCAATTATTCTAAATCAGTTCAAACATTTCTTTGTTTTGCGTTTTGCGACTGTTTATAGTAAACTTTTAGTTTTAAATTCTGCAGAAAAAATTAAATCTTAAACGGCTGCAGGAAGAAGAAAAGCTATATTTATGTATGAAGCTTAAAAGGAAATAATTAATATATTTTTTACTGGGATAGGAATCACTAGTATATACAGCACATGTAGCATCTTGTCCAACTACCAACGGCTATTTTTTAATAATTTGGCCATTCATATTTCGAGAAAAGAAGAGGAATTTTTTTGAAACATTTTACTGATCACTTTATACCAAAAAATTTTCAAGATTATAAAGAGCAAAGTTTATTTTTTTGACAATTAGATACCTATTCACTCATTCTCAATGAATTTTCTTTAGCAAAAATAAAAAGGTTAACTTTTCTTGATCAATTGTCATAACTGTTCAATGTTCAGTTGTTTTTGACAATAACCGAGAGAAAATTCATAGTAAATCAGGTGATATTTAGCATATTATTAAATTTTTATCCTGTAGTCAAGACAAAATAAAAATAATAATAATTTGTATTATTAATTTGCAATTTCTATGCTTTAAAGGGGTTGGGAAGCAATAATAAATGAAGCCTAGTAAATGTTTACGAAAATCTCATGTTACTAAAAAAGTGCGGAGTAGTTTCAAAACACTACTTTTAACACTAGTTTTAATACTTATTTAAGGATTTTACTTCTAGTATTTTGCGTCATTGTAGTAAAATATGGGTCCATGTATCGTTTGCTAATAAAAGATCATACATAGTATTTATATATATACTGTATTTTAAAAAATTCTGATTGCTGAATTTAATTCGATATTTTTTATTTGAAAAATTCCATCGTAGATTTATTTTTAATTACGCAGGGTGGCGACAGATCAGGGAAATCAGGGAGATCAGGGAAAAGTCAGGGAACTTTATCACTCAGGAAAAAAATCAGGGAAATATCAGGGAATATTGAAAAAATAACAAAAATTCCGGGAAAATTGATCAAATGAAGAAAAAAAAATTTTTTTCTTTGCGAAATGAAGTACTTTAGTTCCCTACAAATTTTCCATTAATTATTTGTTGTATTAAAATTGAATTTCGACTGAAAATCTAATTTTTTTTTGCCATGTTATTATTTGCTGTCATTTCAGATTACACGTAGGGTTTCCCCCCCCCCAGACTTTTATTTTAAAATCATATACATATATATTTTGAAATTATTACTAATTTTTTTTTTCATCTAATGTTGTTTGTTACTAAAGTAATTTATGATTTTTTTTTTCGACAACTAATAAAATCATTTGAAATTGAGTTGTGTAAATAAGTAAATACATTTTTATTATTTTTTAATAGTTAAAATGCTGTATCCATTCATTAAAACCTATTAGGGAATAGCTCAATGTGACTGGTTGTTGGAAGATTTCAATTTGTTTTACATAAATATGTCTATTCTGCCCTGTGCAGGTAAAGAGTAGTAACAGCAGTTTTTTTTTTTTTTTTTTTTTGCATTTTTGTCATTTTATGGTACGTTATCTTTACTGTACATACTCACTTATTTGGTTTACGCTGAAAAAGAGGCGCAAAAAAAAGTATTAATTCTAATGTTTTCCTATTATTAGTACTGAATCCACCACACATTTCATCAAATATCTCGAAAACTAATGTCTGCAGATACTACAGTTTACCTGCAAGCGGCAGTATTATTTACGTAAGTCAAACTACATTACTTCTATACTTTAACTATTACTTGTTATTCTTACAGCAACAATTATACTGCTTGAAAATTCAGTTTAAGATTATTTTCATTTAAATTTTTTAGTTTTATTATGAGTAGATATGTCTTTAAGAGTGGTTTTAATAATTTCTTACGATTCTTATTTCACTGGTTCCTGAAAGTTAAGTATTTGTTTTAGATTTCCTATAATATTTCTCTGTCGATAATTTAATTAACTATTTTTACCAAAAAAAAAGGAGCAACTTTTCAAAATATATTTTTAATTAACAGCTTAAACCGTTTTAAACAGTGCATTTTATTTAATATGCAATGCTTTTCAGGAAGGGCAAAGAAAGGAAACTATTGTTATAAGTAACGTAAATCAGGGAAGTTTGGTGAACTTAATCAGGGAAATCAGGGAAAAGTCAGGGAACTTTTTTTTCCAGTTCCTGTCGCCACCCTGTTACGGCACCCATTTTAAATTCAAATATTAAGGAAATGAGAAAAAAGTTTTTCAAAATATCCTATCAAAGTCTAAGAATTGGAATCCACAGGAATGTTTGAATGAACTTTGTCACTACTTTCCCCCAAAATTTTTAGTTTTTTGTACGTGTTCTCAAATTTGTCTCAGTATGAAATTAAAACTCTGGGAAAATGAATGCGCAACAGATGCCGTTTTTATATTCAATAAAGGTTTTACAAGTGAGTTCTCCCCTACAGAGGGTACATGTAAGTCTGGGGTACATGTAAGTTAATAGAAAAGGGAGGAGAAAATACTAATCTGTCGTTCTAACCTATATACACGCCTTCATATTTGAGCCCTTGAGAGCAAAACTGATGAAAGTCAACTATTTTAGTAATTTGTATTTATACCATCAGAATCGAGTTTTAACCTCATTCTACTTCATACGAAGTGAGTCTACGCTCAACAACCAACAACCTGCCGATGGACGGCCCTCGTAAAAAAGAACAGCAGTACTGTTTTTTGATTCAGTGGCTGTTAAACTATTCCATTATTCAAAATCTTGTTCTATTGACCCACACCACTTTTGCTCTCACCGGCTCTATTCAAGTGTTGGTGTGCTTCACGTGTATTTTTCCTTAATCTTTCATCATTACGAGACTATCCAGTTGCTTTTGCTCCTTTACATCCCCTGGATGATAAAAAGTTCCCGCCTTTTTGCGCAAAGTATTTTTCTGAAACGCGGGCGGATGTTGCCGAACTAAAAAGCCATTTCTGCGCTTCCTTGACCCTGTTGTTCACGATGCTCCGCCACGCCTGTATAGCAGCTTATTAAGAGACAATGCTGAGTCTCACATAGCGCATGCAGGGTGGGAATCAAAATTAAGTAGTTGGCTTCACACCCTTTTTTCAGGAGAGGAGGAATCTTGCTGGTTTAAGCAATTACAGAGATTTAATAAGAGAATAGTGTGTCGGGGGGGGGGGGGGTGATCTCTGTTACTTTTGTTCTCCTGGCCAGCGATTCGGATGTCGTACAAACGTGATGGTAAAATCTCAAATACACGTTTCTTAGATAACTTAGGACGTAAAAATAAAGTAAATACTTTAAATGGCAGTCATTAAGAGTGTCTTTGATCTACCTTTTCTCTATTTTTAACCACCTCAATCCTGTTTTAATTACTTTATTACATGTACTGGCAAAGAATCGAAACTCAACGAATCGATCCAGAAACAATAATTTTAAAAACCGCTTAAAATGAATAAATGGGCAGAATATTCGAAACAAATTATTTTGTCACTTAAGATTACTTTGAACCATGTGATAAACGGGGTGTAAAACTTCTAAAAACTAAATCTTTTCAATAAAAGAGTGCTATTTTGAACCAGATAAATACTTTTTCCGGACATTTAAAAAGCCTTGTATTTATCATATCATCACAAACTTTGAAACGGTATTTCATACTTCCCAAAAGAAATTCTCATACCTTTATCAAAAGTTATTTTTTCACCCATATATAAATATAAGAAATTCACATTTATTACAAATTGAATAGTAAACGCTGCCACAAAGCTAATGTTTGCAAAAATGAAATTTGTGTGCGTTGTTTAGGAATAAACTCTAATTTTTAAGATATGTTATTCAAAGAACTACGTATTTCAGAGGAAGTAGAGTCAATGCCTTCGTAAGTCCATCTCTCATGAGTGTTACCGTCTCTCATGAGTGTTACTATACCTAAAATTCAGCATTTGTATCAATAAACTTTTCCTTTAATCTTTAAAAATTGAATTCAATATTGAAATTTTTTAGCTATTCATGGGTAATTTGCAATGAAAACATTTAATGATTAATATGATTTTATCGTAAAACTTACCCTTTATTTAGGAAACAAAGTAACACTCATGAGATAAATAGCTATCCAAATACTTGAAATTTCTTTAATAAATAAATATTTATATCATTTTGACTTATTACTGAGTATTTAAGATAGTTTCATTGGGATTTATTAGATTATTTATTTTTAGAAAACAAATTACAGAATAGTTAATAAAGGTAACACTCATGAGAAAAATGGTGACTTGTCAAGAAGTTTTTTGGATTTTCTGAAATCTAAGTAAAGTAACTCGCAAATATTCACCTGGTTAGAAAGTTATAAATTGTAAGGAATTATCCCCAGGAAAGTTTTAATGTTAATAACAGCAAAATTGTCAAATTGTGTCGAACCTAATGTGTCAATGCATTTAGAAATCACCCATGAAAATTTCAATCAGATTGGGACTCAATTGACGAAATTATTTAATACACGGATTGAAGTTGTTTTTAATATAGAGAAAGTTATTTTTAAAGCGAACTTTTTTTTTGCGATTTTTTATGCGGTCTGAAGCCACCGCACAAAAACAGGTTTGAGTGTGTTTTATACTGGTTTATATTATCATGACGCAAAACTTTTTGGAACGAATCCATCTCAATCAGGTCGAAAACCGCTGCCGAAAATCTGTTTTGCTTCAGAACCAGTTCAAAACTCATGCTTTTACAATATCGCAGCTGTAAAACGGCACGGGTAACATCAACCTTATTATATTTATTACTGATTGCTTAACCAACTCTTATTTTACTGTCGAAGCTAGATACATGACTTTAAAATAAAACATCACTTGAATCTAAATGGAATTCAAATGCAAAATAATATCTATATATATATAACAACATATGGCCGCTTTACTTCAAAACTAGCCCAAACCGAACTGTTTTTATGGGTAAACAATGAGACGATACTGCTAAGTTTGAAAGAGAAATAAAAAATGAAATCACTGTCCAGACAATGGGGTAGTTTCCAAAATTTTAAAAGTATTTTTTTCGTAAAGAGCATGCTTAAAAACATAGAATCTGACCATTTTTTTAAATAATTTCCTTGTTTAATATTTTTTAAAAATTACTTAAATCGGTGCTCTTTCATCGATTAACGCTTCTGCCGATGACATCACAAATGATGAAATGCCATTCTGTGTTGCCCTTCACGGTCCAAAATATTTAATTCTCATCTTTACTCACGTGTATTGGCAAAGATATGGTTGATAGCAAGCGTAGAGCGCAATTTTCATTTGCTGCTTGATTATCATAACGTGGAAATGGAGTAGAAAGATGCGGCAAAGTGCATCATTTGTGACGTCATGAAGACCACGCCTTGTTTTCAAAATCGGACATTTAAAAAAATTAATTTAAAAAAAAACTGTTGGGAAAATGAAAGTATTTTCTGGGTCAATGTGTTTTTTCTTTGCTCATTCTATTCATTTCAATGTCTAAAGTAGTACTTTTGAATGAAGGAAACCACCCCATTAAAAAAAAAAAATGGAAAATTTAAGTCTGAAGAACATGGAATCTTTTTTTTTTTCCCTGATATTTTTTTAATATGGATTGAATGGAGTAGCGACCTACAACAACAACTACTTTTTTCAAAATGCAGCAACTACAAACTGCTTTTGAAAAGTAGTCGCTACATCGCTACTTTTTAAAAAATAAATAAATGCAAAGCATAGCCATGCACACCGTTTGAGGATTGAACGAAAAAATTCAAAAAGTGGTTTAAATTAATAAATTGGCTCATTTGAACATGGAATATTACTAAGAATTATTTATTCTTTCATTCCTTTACTGAGCCAATTTGTCATTCCAAACATTTTTTACGATTTTTACGAATATTCGCTGCAAGAAAGAATTTAAAAAGTTGAAGGAACTCAACTTTCGAGCTTTTAATCATTTCCTGACAGTGAACATTTCATTCGAGAATTGCAACTCGGCGACTTGAAAATATAAATAGATGCTGTCATAATTTGATTTAAATTTTATATAGACATACATATATGTACCTAAAATTGATTTAGGAAGGAAAACATCTTTTAAACAAAAGAGAACAACTTTAATTTTTATTATAGGAATTAATTTTATAGGAGCTTATATTTTGTAGGAACTAGTTAATTGATTTTGAGCTTCAAGCAAGGAGTTTGGACCTGGACACCATCTCCTTTTTTACTCTACTGATAAAATGAAATAAAAACATTTTTCAGTTTTACCGAATGACCTCAAAAAAATTACAATATTTAATAATTGAGTTTTATTTTGTTGATATATCAACACTCAAAAAGTAACAAAAAAAGTACAGAAATAGGAAAAATATCCCAAACGATACTAGTATTTATAGTCAAATATTAATAAATATCCGAAATATGAAACATAACTAAGAATGCTTACTTTGCTCAATGAGCAAATTTAAACCAGAGTGAACTCGCGCTACAGTGATTCGACTTAAAAGAAATGGCTAAACAGCAAGCTTTTCTCGAGTAACGAATTTTGGAGCTAACGCAAATTCCTCACCCCGCAACACGAAAATTTTCGGCAAGGAATCGCAAGGCTTAAGTATCACCTTCTTTATTGGGTGTTAGTTTCGTGAATGAGCTTTCCCTTTAGCATCACTGAAAGCAAAAGTATCCCGCACTGTACTAGTCGAAACATTGCTTTGTTAATTTGCAAATCGCCACTCCGCATCTTTTTTATTCTAAATATGAAGTTGGTGAAACACAATTTCACATAAGCGGGATGTTTAACTAAAGTTTTAAAATGGGATAAAAATAGAAAGTTTCTGTCAACTAAAGAAATCTAACAATTTTCGATATGCTTGAACAACTAAAAAGTGCGTCGAATATAATTACTGTATCTACTGTACTATTGTAGTGCTGCATTTCATTATTGCTACATACTATATGTACCGTACTGTTTCATTTCATGCTATTCTATCCCATTGATTTTGTGCATCCTAACCTTATTTTTACTCAATAACGCAGCATTTTTTTTAATACAGTAAAATTTCAGTTCTCTATGTTCAAATTCGGTAATAGGAAGTTAAAAAATGGGTTAAAACAGTTTGAAGGATGTTTTCAAATGTTTAAAATGATTGGTATGTTCAAAAAAAGTCGTAAAGATACCCCTTTCCACAACGCGAAAAGGCGCTTGTAGCGCGCTACTTCCAACTATTGATATATATTGGTATTATTTAATTATCACTTACAAAATTATAAATGCAGAACTACTGCCAAAGGAAAAAATACCACTAAGTACCGGCGCGGTGTTGTCATTATTTTCATTTGGAATCCGAAAGAAACAAAACCTATTTTTTCATGAGTCGCGCAAAATACTAATCAGAATGTATGATTGCGATAATTTTGATGTTTTGATGACAATCTCCTGCTTATTGTCTCTGCAGCATTACGAAAAACAAAAGTTTTAAACTTAACGAGAAATGGTCATTGTAAATTTCAGATAATACGGCAGGCCTTACTGAAATGCATCATCCACTAGTCTTCTTTTAGAGCGAAGCCTCTTAATGAATCCTTAACTAAGCGCACTCAGCATAGAAGACAAACACCTCAAATCGGTTACGAGGTCAAAAGGCCCCCGAAGTCGAGGAGCATAGCGAAATCCGATTTATTAATCCAGTTGCGCTTATGCTCTTCTTAGTAAAGATGCTACTTGCAATCCGATGAAGCAACTGGCTGACCTACTCAACTCCACCCTGCATTAAGACTTGACTCTTCACGAGCTTGATCTGGGATTAGAAAAAAAGTCACTCCTTGCAGAAGAATGCAATGGCGGTAAATTCTTCACGTAATCTAGAACAAAGAGCTTTCTGAAGCGAGAGTTAGTGACGAAACGCTACTGAAAAGAAACTACTTTTCAAACATGAAATCCAAGGATCCAGAAAACATTTCCTATCTTGTAGTAAGTCTGAACGGAAGATATTTCGTTTATATATACCTACATGGTGTCAAAATATACCTTGATATTTCTAAGAGAAGATACATTTTGGAGTTGTGAAACACTGATTAATTCTGTAGGATCTAAGTATGAAATGGATGATGGCAGGAAAGGAAGAGACATGTACTGTTTTGATTTTTATAGCATTCAGAATTTTAACATTTTCATTCACAACGAAAAAGAAAAAAATAATAATAATTTGAATTTTGTCATCTTGAATTCAAATTATGTTTTTCGCAATCACGAGTGTGTGTGGGGGGGGGAGTATGTGTATTTTTGTGTAGGGGTATGTGTGTAGGCATGTGTTTTTGTGTCTGTGTGCAGGCATGAGTGTGTGGGTAGTTGTGTGTATGTGTGTAGGTGTGTGTGTGGAGGGGTATGTATATGTGTGTGTAGGCATATGTGTTTGTGTCTGTGTGCAGGCATGAGTGTGTGGGTAGTTGTGTGTATGTGAGTGTGTAGGTGCGTGTGTTTGTGTGTGTAGGTGTATGTATGTGTAGGTGTATGTATGTGTGTGTAGGTGTATGTATGTGTGTGTAGGTGTATATATGTATATGTGTGTAGGTGCGTGTAAGTGTAGGATATTGACGCAACCTGGAGACGGTTTTCGCTAGAGGTGCAGCATCGTGAGGAGCCGGTCGACGGTGATGCTGCGGAGGGTGCTGGTGGGAAAATGAAATCATAGGAACGCCAAAAACAGTCAAGTGAGAACAATAAGCAATCGTGATTGCTCAAAAAAAAAAAAAAAACATTCACATGGTACATTTTATTCTAATGCCAATTACTTTTTCCTCCGTTCTCTGCAACGTTAAACTTCTTATGAAACTAAAAAGGCGTAAATACTGATTTAATCAAATTTTCAGTCGTATTTTCGATTTTTAATTCGAGAAATATATTTCTTCATATTGAATCGTTATTTCGAACTAGTTCCATGCGTTTTGCTAAAGCCTGTAAGGAAATTAATATGAGGTAGTGAGAAGCAAAGGGATGCAAGTGGCAAAATTAAAAATTTGGAGATAACCAGTACAAATGGTAGGTGAACCTTTTCTCTGACTTGTGGCAAGAGATTGTACTAGTAGCCCCGGTAGGTGCTGCTGTACAGCATGAGTAAGAAAAAAAATCAATGAAAGCCTACCTAGGATCTGATCTTGAAACGCGTTTTACTCGAAACTTAAAATAGTTCACTTGCATCCCAATGCTTCTCACTGCCTCATATGTGTTTCATTGAGAGCTTATCATCGTGTTACCAGCGCGCCCTGAACCTCATTTTTTGGGAAGGGGAAAATTGTCAATTTGTCGAATGAAACTTTGAATATAGTGTTATTTTAGTTCATACTACTTCAAACCAGCATATTTCACGCTTTATTTTAAAAGTTGGCGTAGTATTTTTCTTGAACTTGATTCAACATTGCTTTGATGTCTTCCCATCCTTGTGTTCAGAATTTTCAACATTCCTGCCGAAAATAAACCCTTTTTTTTGGAAAATTAGTATACACATCACACATTGGAATGTGTGATGTATATACTAATTTTCACCCTTCGTGAGAAATAATATCTAACATGGTTAACCCCCTCAAAACGTTATTTTGACCTGATCCGAAACCACACATTTCTGATCCAAAACGCAGTTTAACCAGATCTGAAACTGCACCAAAAGTGGTTTTTTACATTCTACCACTGAATAACTGGCTATCAAGTGTTTAACGATGGTGTCTTTTTTGTTTAAACCGCATTCAGATTAAATTGTATTTCCTGTATGAAAGGGGGGGGGGGTTCAAATAACATATTTTAACTGTTTTTCTTGCGAATATACATCTTAGGTAGCTTCAAAAAAAAATAGCTTTCCATAGCGATAAAATGTAGCTTACACAAGTGAAAAAAAGTGAACTCTATGCTTGCAGAGTATAATACGACGCTACGTTTGTCAACACCCTCGTTTTGCAGGTCCCACCCTTGGAACTAGCAGTAGAAAAACAAGCGTTAAAAAAAGAAAAAAAAAAGGAACCTCTGAAAAGTCATAATAATTAAAATAAAAGAGTGATGTCAAAGTCTCGTGTGCCGCTCATCGTTCGCACACTTGTTGATTCACTGGGTGGGGTAGTAAGGGACGTCGCCCTGCTCCACCAATCGCTTATCTACTCCACCCTTTCCGCAATGCCACTTCCCTGTGTAGGAGCAATTATTGCATACATTCTAATAACGTTAAAATGATGACATGTGTTATGACTTGCTGGTTGAATAACAGTAATGAGAACTTCAAAAAAGTGAAACTGATTTTATCACATGTTCATAAAAAGGAAACTTATTACTTGATGTTTTAACTGGCGATGCTTGAAGTATTTGTAGATAGAGACTGTATATTTATGACTTAAGCCATTAATATTCCAAGGAAAAGTTTTCAAGTGATAGTCTAAAAGTGATAGTCTTCAAATGATTAGTCTTCAAATTAATCAAATTGAAAAAAAATCAATCTCAAATTGAAGTGATAGTCTTCAAATTAATCTCAAGTGATAGTCTTCAAATGATAGTCTGTTTTAACTGGCGATGCTTGAAGTATTTGTAGATAGAGACTGTATATTTATGACTTAAGCCATTAATATTCCAAGGAAAAGTTTTCAAGTGATAGTCTAAAAGTGATAGTTTTCAAATGATTAGTCTTCAAATTAATCAAATTGAAAAAAAATCAATCTCAAGTCTTCAAATTAATCTCAAGTGATAGTCTTCAAATGATAGTCTGTTTTAACTGGCGATGCTTGAAGTATTTGTAGATAGAGACTGTATATTTATGACTAAAGCCATTAATATTCCAAGGAAAAGTTTTCAAGTGATAGTCTAAAAGTGATAGTTTTCGAATGATTAGTCTTCAAATTAATCAAATTGAAAAAAAATCAATCTCAAATTGAAGTGATAGTCTTCGAATTAATCTCAAGTGATAGTCTTCAAATGATAGTCTGTTTTAACTGGCGATGCTTGAAGTATTTGTAGATAGAGACTGTATATTTATGACTTAAGCCATTAATATTCCAAGGAAAAGTTTTCAAGTGATAGTCTCAGATGTCAGTGTCATTAATGAAGGATGGAAGGATTTGGTTTTGAATTTTGTAAGTTTTTGTTCGAATAGTAAAATTACCGCGTGGCATTGCCAGTGATACAGATTTTGGCGGTGATACCAAAAAATAACGTTAAAACAATTAAGATTTTAGAATACACATAATAATTAAAATTAATAAATAAGTGATGTGAACAAATGATTCGTTGTAGCTCGTATTTATTTCATTATATATATATATTTTTATTTTAGGTGAAAATAGGATATGACACTGACTTACGGAAAAACATAAATAGCTAGTCAAATTTACACAAAAAATCAACAAGAAGTTCCACTGTAAGTAATATGTTTCTTTGTGTTTTTTTAAAGCTAATCCACGCTGTTGAAAGTTAATCGACGAAAACAGAAATGCTACTGCTCCATTCTTAGCTGACCTTATAGACTTTTCGTCCGCCGATGAAGATGAACAAAAAAAAAAAAAAAAAAATAATAATAATAATAATAATAATAATTAAAAAAAAATTAATTTGAATTTTGACATCTTGAATTCAAATTATGTTTCTCGCAATCACGAGTGTGTGTATGAAGGCGTGTGTGTTTGCGTGTGGGTGTATGTGTGTTTGTGTGTAGGGGGTATGTGTATGTATGTGTAGGTATGTGTGTTTGTGTCTGTGTGCTGGCATAAGTGTGTGGACAGTTGTGTGTATGAATGTGTGTGCGTGGGGGCGGGGTATGTGTATGTGTGTGTAGGCATATGTGTCTGTGTGCAGGCATGAATGTGTGGATAGTTCTGTGTATGTGTGCGTGCATGTTTTTGTGTGTGTGTATGTGTAAGTGTCTATGTATGCGTGTGTGTATGTGTTTGTGTGTGTATGTGTATGTGTGTGTATATGTTTGTGTGTGTGTGTGCGTGCGTGTGTGTAGTTGTGTATGTATGCGTGTGTGTGTAGGACATGGATGCAACCTGGAGACGGCTTTCGCTATAGGAGCGGCATCGTGAGGACCCGGTCGACGGTGATGCTGCAGAGAGTGGCGGTGGGAAAAATCAAAGGACCTCAAAAACAGTCAAATGAAAGCAATAAGCAATCGTGATTGCTCAAAAAAACACGGAAGCACACAGCGCCCCTTCCTTCAATATCGCATTAAAGAGCTTACAAATAGTAAAAGACGACTTTCTGTCTCATAAAGACCAGGAAAAAAATTGGTCAAGTACCAATTACCCTCGTTTTACGCGGGGGTTACGTTTCATGGAAATGCCGCGTAAATCGAAACCGCGTAAATTGAGACCTAATGCTAGTGTTAAAATAGGGGTTTGGTTCCGTAGATAAACAAAATACTTCATTCTAGTGATGATTAATTGTATAATAAGTTTAATGTGTACTTATATCGACTTTTATGCAAAACATGCATAAAGAAAACATAACTTAATTCCGTGTTCTGTTTATAAAGAGGAGCTGGCTATGATAGTCTTTTGGCAGTCATTAAGAATTTTCCCTGTAATTCTTTGCAGAGCATTAACGCATCCATGATCACTTGCGTCATGTCCATGATAGAATCTTCCTTCACTAACAAATCATAAATATCATTTCTATTGTCTAGGAATGGCTGAAATTTTTCATTGTGAAAGTTTTTGGTTCTGCGTCACCGACGTCGGTGTCCTCATTGGTTTTGGTCTCCTTTGTCACTTCTGAAAGCTCTTCTTCCAGTTAGATCTGAACTGTGTGAGTTTAATAACTTTACTTCTGGAAAGAGCTCTGGAACCAATCGCATTAAATGTCTCCAATGGCCCAAGCTCGATCATTAGCAAGACAAAATGCAGTTCATTGCGCGTAATCTGCAATCTTTAGGAGTTTGGATTTTGAAAGAAGGGAAAATTTCATCTGTTTGAATTGCCACATCCGCGTAACACCGAAACTCATCCGCATAAAATAAAATAAAGGTGTCATATCTTAAACCGCGTATAATCGAAACCGCGTAAAAAAATCCCGCGTTAAACGAGTGTCTACTGTATATCAATTCTGGAAAGATGATGCATTTACTTTGAATTCAATGACTAGAAAACAGTTCACTATTACGGACTAGTTCCAACCTAAACACCCAGATTCGCAACTAAATGTGTTAAAATAATCTAAAATTGTATGTACAATTAAATTCTTTCCGTAAAACACACATGATATACCTTTGAAAAAAGTCATTTTACCACCTTTAGTTTTTTTTTATTTGATTTTTGCTCCCTATGTATTTCCCGTAATTTACGATTTCCCGTATTTTACGTTTTTTCAACACAGTTTCTTAAGAAACGTTAAATCAGGTATTTACTGTATATTATTTTCGTCAAAATTTTAAATTTTTTTATTAATTATTTTATATCGTTTTTGTCCAATTCCTTTTGAGAAATTTTCTAAGATAAAAGTATTTAAAGCGTAACCCTTCAAATTCACAAATTTTGTGTTCTGAAGCTTACGTTTGAACAGAGCCGTGTCCAAGGGGACGGTTTTAGGGGTTAAACCCCTCCCATTGAAAAAGAAATCAATGAATCATTAAACGATTTTCCAAAACGTATTATAGGTTTTAATTAATTTTAGAGTTAAACTCTGATACAGTATTCACCCTCCTTAATATTTCCCCATCTTTAACAATTAACATTTTCCTCAATTGTAGGATTCCCAAGCACCTTCGCTTCTAAGTGCTTGAAAAAATTAACGATGGAGGAATGGCTAAAGAGTCCGGCAATGCTGTAAGCATGCAGGGGAAAATTATTTAAAAGAATATTAGACAATGATGTAGCCAAAAAAAAAAACTTAGGGGCAGGGAAAATGGTTACTTTGCTTACTATTAGGTTTTTTTATGATACGTCTTTAGTGTTGGATGAATTAGTCGTTTCACACATTACAAAAATGTTTCTATGCGAAACAGTAATTTTTTTTTAAATAAAATTTTTGTTTTCATTAAATTCCTGTTCAATATTATTTGATGGAAAAACAAAAGAAAAAAAAAAGAAACTAACATTAGGTGGCATAAAAGGAATATATGTGACTTTTTTTCCGCTTTTACAAAATGTTCAACCGTACAAATAAGATTTCTTTAAAAAAAAAACACACAAAACGTTTAAAAAAAGCCTAGCTATCAAACTAAAATTAACTATTCAACACGTATAGTTAAGTTTCCCTTTGACTATGTAAGTTACAAAGGCAAAAAGTTTCAACCCCTCCCTTGATGAAATCCTGGACACGGGCCTGCGTTTGAAATCAGCTTCGATTTCTCCTCAAAGAATTCTAAAAGATAATTGTAAGTGTTTAGTGAGGAGAAGCTTCCAGAATGTCAGCATGATACCGACTGACGGAAATATGGCCTAACGTGCTCGGGACACAAATTGACGCGTGGGTGGAGGGGGACGGAATTTTGTTTGGTGGGTAACTCTAAACCCAACCCTGGGTGGAGAAACTTAAGGAGCGAAGGTTATTTTGTAAAATATATACGCTTCCACGCCCTTCGCTTTCCACCAATGAATCATGCAAGACAAAGTTCTGATGCGCAATATCACACCTTGTTTTTCTCTTGAGCTCCTTTATGCTTCAAACTTCA
The DNA here is from genome assembly GCF_026930045.1 of Uloborus diversus. Taxonomy (NCBI): domain Eukaryota; kingdom Metazoa; phylum Arthropoda; class Arachnida; order Araneae; family Uloboridae; genus Uloborus; species Uloborus diversus. The sequence continues at coordinate 5,104,255 of NC_072740.1, read as the reverse complement.
AAGAGGAAAGTCGATGTATCTCGACAAAACAAATCTCAGAAAATACCTGACAACAATAACCTATTGAAATAGTTCTACTGTAATAAAATGTTGTTTCTGGTTGATCAAAAAATCATACTCCAGTAAGTAAAACTTTAGCTCGTTGCTGTTCAGAAACTTTAAAGATAACAAATATGTCATTAAAAGTTCTAAGCAATCTTTGAATGATTTTGAGGCATAGAAAATATCCATTTTTATTTTTACTTCCTTTTACAAAAAAGGAAGTATTGCATTCGCGAAAAAATTTTCACTCAAAAATCGGCCTTGATTTCCATTTTACTCGCCCCCGAATGAATGTTGAGTTTATTTTTCAACCCGACCACACGTGGATATATGCCTAGGAACGTACAGATACCCGAAATATCCATTTTGACGATCCCCGAGTTAATTACAACGAGTTTTCTCGTGACGGCTGTATGTACGTGTGTATGTGCGTATGTGTGTATGTGTGTATGTATGTCACAGAACTCAAGAACGGTAACTCCTAGAAAGTTGAAATTTGGTGCTTAGACTCCTAGTGGGGTCTAGTTGTGCACCTCTCTTGGTTGCATTCGGATGCTCCAAACGGGGTCTTTTGCCCCTTTTTGGGGGGAAATCATTGTTAATTTCGATGTAAACTCAAGTGGTGTTATAATTTGGCGGACACTTAATGATATATCGCCAGTATTTTGGTCGCCAAGTTTTGTCGCCAACTTGGCGACAAATTTTGCCTTTTTTTTTTTTCAAAAATCTGGTTTCAATTTGGCCACAGTTGGTGATATTTAGAGAGTAAACTATTGAATCCCATTAAAACTGCCAGTAATGAGAAAATGACATTAAATTGGAGTAAAAGGAAGTCATGTGATGCACACATCAGCTCGTTTTCCGGTAGTGAAAATGCTCTCTGCATCTATAAGATAGAATAACACTTTCCAGTTCAACAAATTTTTGAAATACTGTGGTGGAATAATGTAATTCTCTTTAACAGCAGCTATTCAATTCCATGCTATTTTCACGCTTACCAGTGAACCACATGATAGTGTAATAATGGGAAAACTTTAAATAAGTAGCAATTGAAAGAGCAAGGCCGGCTCTAGTAGTTCTGCCGCCCTCGGCGATATTGACAAGTGCCGCCCCCTACCATTGATAAATTAATAATATATTAATGAAATAAAAATATTAGTAAAGTGCCTAAAATTTAGTGAGTTTCCAGTTAAATTCCGTACTGGGTTTTGCATTTCCAAGCACTGGTACACACTTGAAATTCTATTTTTAACATTAAAGTAGTGTATCTTATGGCACTGATACAGATATTAATATTTTAAAAAACTTTTGTATCACGCAAAGTGCCGCCAAATAAAATGAAACTGATTTTCTTTTTAAATACCAAACTACATTTTGCATATCCAAACACTTGTACACACTCTAAAATTAAATCTATTATTTTTATTTTTACTTTTTTAGCAATAAAGCACTGAATCTTTTGGCATTGTAACAGATATTCATGCTTTAAAAATAATTTAAAAAAAAGTTTTAATTTTTGAAATTTGCCGCCCCTAGGTCACCTACCCCAGGAGCCGGGCCTGTGAAAGAGCATTGTAAAACTTGTTCCTGCATGAAAAAATTATTTGCCCTCGTGGCCCTCTTATTGAAATATGAGGTCTCAAAGTCGTCTGAAATTTTAGGGTTTTCTAATTTCGTTAGTTCCAGCGAGTAATGGAAAATGTATTTCGCATGATTTATAGATGGATGCAGACGGTGAAATTGGTGGATCAATTTCTAACTAAGTCTTTAAAATGTGGCGCATTATTTATCATTTCGCGGACTTTAAGACGTTATATCTCGATAACGAACGAACTGGGCAAATAATTTTTGCGTCATAAATATGTCTCATTACGTTCTTTCGATGGCTACCTATTTTTTTTTTTTTTTTTTCATAATTAGGCTATTGGTGTGGTTTAACAGGAAATATCCAACGTTGTTTAGCAGATAAACAGTTTACAGAATACATGTGTTTCGGGCTTCAAGGAACCCTTTTTTCAATTCAAGGGTGTGAACTTCAAAGGTGCCTTTACATCTAGAAGCTCAGACCTTTGAATTGAAAAAGGGGTTCCTTGAAACCCCGAAACACGTGTATTCTGTAATCTGTTTATTTGTTCTAAACAACGTTGGATATTTCCTGTTATTCCTCGGCACAAAGGTATTTACTTATTGCTTATTGGTGTGGTTCTCCGGTTAGTATTCAATCTGTGTCATTGTGAGGGACCCTCGGAGAAATATACCAGCATTGTTTACGTTTTATAAAGTATGCCTCTAGTAAGGACACATGAGTTTAGGCTTCGACAATAAGCAAACACATAGGTATTTTAGATAGTCAGAGCGAGACTATTAAAAATATGAAGCAATTGGTATTTCATATTCTTAAACCGCATCTTATGAAATAACCAATACAGTAAAGCATATCAACTTTTTCTCAAATATTGCATTGTCTGGTTGATCGCCTATATACTTTGTCAGATTTTCTAACGATGGAAACCTTTTATAGGTTGATCAATAGGATGTGTTAGAACAACTTGTTTTTTCTTTTTTCGGAACTTCAAAGTTTTGAATTGATAAAACTTTTTGTCCATAAATGTCAATATTAGGAAGAGTGAGCAACAATGGAGACAAAAAAACTTTTAAGGGCCATTGCACGGAAAATGGTAAGTTTGTCCCGCACTTGACGCTTCATACTTTTCACTAAAATTTGTAATATAAAAAGATAATGAACAAAATTTTGCTGATTATGAAATCACAAACGTATGTGCGACTTCTTTAGCAAAACATTTCTTCATTAACTTTTAAAATTATTTCTTTGTTATGAAATATAGAAACCGCCACGTGCCTGACAAAGTGACTGTTATGAGTGGAAAGGCGATACATGTATTTGTTTTTCAACGGTTTAAATTATTATTTTTCAACGAATGAGATATGTTTCGTTTCATTGTAACGTTAGCTTTCAAAATCCTCCATTTGTTTCGTCATTGCTATATTAATGTAGAGAAAATACTAAGTGATGCGTACAGCAAACAACAAGAAGTTAACTTTGGATGTCCCGTGCATGACGCATGTAAATAAATTAAATTTTAAGTAACATAGTTATTTAATAAAAATAATGTCAGGAGTATCTTTGCATCACATGTAAAAGTTAAAAAACGTACTAACTCCATTTTAATTATATATAAGGATCTATAACAAACTGCTGCTTAAATTATAGACTCTTGTCCGGCAAGTGACCTTGGAATGACCCTTAAATTACTTTTAAGAAATATTTTTTGACTCGATGTATATAGAATCTAATTAGGTACAGTATTTTATTAAGTATTTAGGAATTTCATCATTTATGAATATACTCTTATATTTGGGAAACAAAAACCTTTTTATTGCCTTTTGAAAATAAAGAAATAAATGCCTCATTTTGGTCCAGAAGCATTCTGTGGGTCACAATGAGGCAGCTAAGTAATCATTAAAATACGTAAAAAATGATAAGTTTCAGAACTAATAGTAAGGTGAGTGCGCAAAGTAAGACCATGTGAACTATTAAGGCAAACCCTCCATTTTTCTATGTAGGACAGCAGAAATTTTCTAGACCGTGATTTTATCGTCGTCAGGAAGTCTACCTGATGATAAAGCTTTATCAACGAGCCATTTGTAATCAATAGGCAAAAGTGCAGCAACCGTTATGACAAAAGAGTCTCGTCAAAATTATCCTATCTTATTATTAGACAATACACATTTTTTTATAGTTCACTTTAGTTTACTAGGATAAAAAATATGTTGATTGCTCTAGAAAGATTTTTTGATGCAGTTGACTAGTTCAAAAAGAAAAATTTTGCTGTATCCCGCCATTTTTCCGGTTATTTGACAACCCTAGAAAAACAGAGTGTAGCCCAATAAGTCCATAATTGGCATTATTAGGACTCCGGTGTCCTGAAGGGTGGAGTGTAAGATATGATCTAATTCTACTTATATGATGCATATGTGTGCACGAACTACGCTCACGAGTTACCAAAAAAAAAAAAAAAAATACTGACTTATCTGCCCCAAATGTGACGATTCATTTTTATCCTTTATATTGAAATATATATGAACTTTTTAATAAAGTTTTTGAGTTTATCAAAGGTGGTTTAATATAATTTTAGATTTGCAATAATGAGTTTTTGATTTTTTTATTTTAAATAGCTTCATAGTCTTTTTGCGTTTTTTCAGCTTTATTAGGGACCATTTTATTAGGGACCCCCTTTTCCTAAAAAGGCCAATTTGTCCTTTTTATTTAACTGTTGCCAAAAATAATATAAACTCAAATTTTCACATAAAATGATTTTTTTCTTATTTTTTAAGTCATTTGATAAATGTGCAAACCGTAAATGAACGCGATATTTAGGCCTTGAATTTTTGGTTGGTCTTATTTGAAACACTTACCTTAATAGGTATGAATACCAATGCACTATCGTTGAATGTGAACAAAATCTTACATTGCTGGCGGCCATTCTAAACCTTTCTTCAGGACTTTGTTGCTTCATTTTCATACCCTCGAAGATCTTGAAATTCACTCCAGTTTCAGTTGAAGCTTTTAGAAATGCTTACACAGAGCAAAAAAAAAAAAAAAAAACATTATTTTGTGCCCAGAGTTTTAAAACTGATTTTAGCTATATTTGAAGTTCTGAATCGAAATATGAACGAAGGTTTTCTCTAACAGATCCACTTTTTTCAGATCTTTTTTGCTGTTATACCCAAAAATGTGCAGTTTTACGTGCATTTTGTGCACTTTTAAAGCAAGTATGAAATTCTGAAACAAGGATTGCTTCCAACATCATTGCCCTATTGACAGTCTGCAGTCCCGTTACTTTCATCATAATTCCTTACACGGGGAAGAAAACCTCTGAAAGGTTTAGAAAAACTAATGTCATATTTAAATTCAGCACAACAAATTGATACGAAACAGTTTCAATTTCACCGGCACCAAAATGGCTGTTGCCCTGTGTTATTTATTACCATCTATTCCTACTATGACTCGCTGCATAACCCTCTTCATTGCGGTTTTCACCCTCTGTTACTTTTCTTTTTTTAAATCTAGACACGTTTAATCCAGAATAAGACTGAATCTGCGCATATATAATAATATTTTGACCAAATAGAGTATTAATATTTGCCAAACAAGTTTGTCTACATACTTACCTTTTATTTATTTTAATTATTTTTTATTTGCTACGCTTTTCCTTTTAATTTGCTATGCACAAGTCAAAAGTGCACATAGTGAGACACACATCTTTTACTATGTAACAAAGATTTACTAATTGATGGCTACACTTTTTAATACATACTTGGTCTCTAAAAGAACAAAATGTTTGACAACTCCTCTATTTACCAGATGGGACCGTCCCTGAAATTTCTATTTTTGATTTTCAAATTTATGCGGTTACATGTCTTTTATCCAAATTACTGAACACTACTCACGTAGCTCAATTACAACATTTTCTTCATTTGATCTGTCACAATAAGTTCCTGTCAAATTTGGTGTCAACATCTGCGTCTGCGTGCCATAATTTTGTTATTTATAACTGACATAACATTCAATCTTTGGATACCTGGAATATCTTTTTTTTTAAATATTATCTTGTGTAATTTTAAGTCAATATCAACTTAGTTGAAGGTGTGGATCATTTATTATATTAAAGAAATAGACTTACCAGAAATTTTGCTCTTTCTTCCTCCCTGTCATTAATTTCTTTACGATGCAAGTGTGTGGAAAAAAAATTAACTTAAATTGTGTGTGTGTGTTCTTTAGGCACGGGAATAAACACATCTTCTTTTAGTTTTATTATCTTATTTTTCAATTATGACCTTCTTTAAATAGATTAAACATAATATTCTTATTTCACTGAGGCTTAAAGTTTTAGGGCAAACATACAATATTTTCAGATGAATCATTTAAAAGAGCTTCCCCTTTACAGTTAATTGTGAAGATCCAACATGTAAAAAAAATAATATAAAAAAAGACATACAAAATCGTTACGTATGTGCCATCGTTTTTAAAGTCCTACTAATTATTGTCCAGCAAATGTATTAAAAAAAAAATTTAGGTAGATGAATAATGTGTGAAGTTAATCTATAATATATATAAGAATAATTTTTCATTTAGTCCTCTAGTTTATCTTTGAAGAAAATCTTAACTACTTTATTTGATACTTGCGTGACCAAAAAAAGTGGTATGAGTGCTTTCTAGGGTAAAAACTTATTGAAAGTCATCTTTATGAATGTATGACTCTTAATTCTAGTAGAACATTTATTGTAATGGTATTTCGCGGTTTTTTCGAAAAAAGCGTACCTACTGATTTAGGAAAAAGTCGCTTTTAGGTAAATTTTAACAATGTGGTTCTTTTTTTTTGGGGGGGGGGGGGTCGCTGTGTGCTGGCAAATATGACCGAAATTTGATATTATAAATGCTTTTACGTCCCAATTAATACTGAAATGGAAAATAAGTCAATTTTAAGACTAAAAATCAGATTTGTTTTCACTTTTTAAAATATGTCAGTTTGCTTGGTACTTTTCGTGTAATCGCACTGATGCATGCATCGCAGTAAATATTTGAATGTAGATATTTAGCATATTGTCCATTCAGCGCTACAGAGAAACAGTTTGAGGGATAACCCAAAGCACCTCCCTTTTAAAATGTGTTTTGCTTAGTGTACGCATCTTTAAAAATAGATTTTGTTTTTGTGAATATAAATCTAATAAATTTTATCGAAAATTTAAGTAAAGATTGCTTCTAACTAAGCGAAAGTGACTTGTCCTCATTTAAAGCTAATATGAAAGCCATAGTGAAGAGTTTTAAATAGCTTTTTGTTTCAAATTTTAGATGGAATTTCGTATCTAGAAGGCTTAAATTGACGAGCTTTCTAAATCTTCTTCAGTTAATACAAGGTCCGGTTATTAATTTCCAGGACTAACGTAACTGCAGGAGAACAAAAAGCCAGAAGATGGCGCTAATGATTACATATTGAAAAGCGTTTTCTTGTGCATGTGCAGTGCATTCGGTGTCATTCTAAAGTAAGTGGTTCTCGTAAAAAGGGGCGCATTAAAACGTAGCGTCTCAATTCCTGTTGTCACCTGCGAACTTCCGTAGAGACTGCGGCCGACTTTTGTGTGTTTTTCATCATCGACGCTTTCGCGCCCAATCCCGAAAGTGTTTATACCATTCAAAAGTTATTGAGCGGGTTAACGCTTGCTCGCAGTAAACTTGTTTTAACATTTTGTATGTTTCAGCAGCTGTCTTGCCCAATTTGAAAAAAAAAAAAAAATATATAATAATAACGTTAATTCTTTGCTCCATTTTCACTTTGGCGAGAGGAATTAGAGAGCTACGTTTTAATGCGCCTTTCCACGAGAACCACTTACTTTAGAATGACGCTGATTGCACTGCACATGCGCAAAAAAACGCTCTTCAATATGCAGTCATTAGTGCCATCCTCCGGCTTTTCGTTCTCCTACAGTTACGTCAGTCATGAAAATTAATAGCCGGACCTTGTATTAGCTGAAGAAGATTTAGAAAGCTCGTCAATTTGAGCCCTCTAGATACGAAATTCCATTTAAAATTTGAAACAAAAAGCTATTTAAAACTCTTCACTATGGCTTTCATATGAGCTTTAAATGAGGACAAGTCACTTTCACTTAGTTAAAAGCAATCTTTACTTAAATTTTCGATAAAATTTAGGAGATTTATATTCACAAAAACAAAATCTATTTTTAAAGATGCGTTTTTTTCCCTAATAGCCAAGATATTGCAGTTTTTATAATCTTGTAATCAATGTTCCGGTTGTATGAGGGGGAGGAAACACCGTTTTTCGAAATACCTGGTTTGTTATTTTAGAAATAAAGCAAATTTAATATCAGTTTGTTTGCCCTTGTCTTTTTCAAAGTAAATCTCTGCTTTTAAACAAATCTGGTACAATATTTAATTTATGTGCTTTTCTTGACCTAACAAAAATCCTTCATCTATCCTATAAAAAGTTGTGTTTTCAGAAATATTTTTCTAACTACAGCACTGTTACTAATCAATGATAATTAACTGATTAAAAAAAGCACATTTGTTTCAGGCTGACACCTAAAAAATCACGCATCGCTTTAGATCTTGAAAAAAACTATACATGTAAATAGCTTGATCTAACATGTAATGGGTGAATTTTAAAACACGGAAGAATTTTTTTCCTTCAACATTCAAAGAAATTTGACAGCTTTTCTAGAATTTTTGAGCAATCACGATTGCTTATTGTTCTCACTTGACTGTTTTGATGTCCTTTGATTTTATTTTCTCACCGCCACCCTCTGCAGCATCACCGTCGACCGGCTCCTCCTATAGCGAAAGCCGTCTCCAGGTTGCATCCATGTCCTACACACACGAGCATACATACACAACTACACACACACGCACGCACACACATATACACACAAGCACATACACACATACACCTACACACATATACACAAACACATACACACACAAACACATACACACATACACCTACACACATATACACAAACACATACACACGCACAAATACATACAGACACCTACACATGCACACACAAACACATACACACACTCATACAAACAAACACATATGCTTACGCACATATACCCCCCCCCCCCCACATTCATACACACAACTACTCACACACTTATGCCTGCACACAGACACAAACACACATGCCTACAGACACACAAATACTCACACACTTATGCCTGCACACAGACACAAACACACACGCCTACATACACATACCCCTACACACAACACACATACCCCTACACACAAACACACACGCCTACATACACACACTCGTGATTGCGAAAAACATAATTTGAATTCAAGATGTCAAATTCAAATTATTATTATTTTTTTTAATATTAGATAAGTTTGTTTTGCTATTATTTTTTATTTAAACTGAAAAACTTCTCACTTTTCAATTAAAAACACTTCAAAACAACAGAATGAAAATCTAAAATGTCATTAGCTTGGATGTATCCAACAGCAATGTCTTTTATGGTATCTGCCTTTTTGAAGTATCAGTATCATATTTAAGACCAAAAAAGTGTCATTCTGTGTTTGAATAAATTTAAAAAGATTATTCATCCAAAAAATATTGTTAAAAATAAAATTATAACTCTTAACAAAAGAGAACTAATGTGTCCCCTATATTTCACTTTTAATGCAAGTGCATGCCTTAACAGCTGTTTATTTATAAATTTTTCATTTTACAAACAACAAACAGTCTGAACTAACAAGTTTCTCCTCGGAAATAGGTAGCCATTTTAGATTAGTGTGCAAATAGAAACATTTGTAGTATTTTGAAAAAAAAAAAAGTTAAATATTAGATAAGTACATCTGTTCGTTGGCATTATAATAGATGATAATTTTCATAATATATTATAATTATACTTTTTTTAAATTGCAGATTTGCGTATAACATTGGCATGTTTAAATGCCACAGATAGAAATTTTTTGTTGCAGTTAATGTGTGGTTTATAATATAACTTCAGTTTCAATTTGTCATTAGCATGGATTTTTCTTTAAAGGAAAATTATAAGTGACTCATGAAAAATTATAAGTAACTCATGAAAAATTATCCTTTATTTAATTAAATCTTTTAATATTTAGCCTTGCTGACGACAACAAGTTTTTACAGCAAGAGGTTACAAAAATAGTGTGACCGGAAACAAGGGGAGGAGAGGTGCAAGGTGAAATGTGATGCTTTGTAACAAAAAGCGTAATGGATATTGAGACACGAAAATTTTCTTGCTCTTCTTGCAAATATATAAGGAAAGGAAGTCGAACTTCAGATGATGCTTGTGAAAATATTCGTTTCATGAGCAGCAGAGGTTGGAAAAAGTTTTCGTGGGAAATTTTTGCAGAATTGGAAATCTTGCAGGATTTTGTTCTCAATCCCGCGGGAAAAATCCCGCTGAAAATCCTGCGGGATTTTGGGATTGGAAACCCTATTAAAAACACAGTAAAATCTGTAAAGGTGACCACCCTTGTAAGTTAACCGCTTTTGCTTGTACATTATCCCAATATCATATAAAACAACCTCAATAAGTTAACAGCTTTTTCCTGGTACTTTTTTTTGTCCTATAGTTATCACACATACCTTCAGCTATAAATTGACCACTTGTTTAAGTTGAGTGAGAAGTTGTTTAAGTTGAGTGAACTGCTGCACCCCAAGTGGATAACTTACGCAGGTTTCACTGTATACTAATTAGAAGAACTGCGGAATTATTTTTTGATTTTGTAAATCCATTCTTCAAAAGTATAAAGAGCTGTGACAATTGGGGGTCGGTTTCAATTATGTTGAAAAAAAGTGACATTAGTAAGGACAGACCCTTAGGTGGCCACTTAAGTACTGCAGCGCAAGTGGCCCACTAACACAAGTTTTACTGCATCAGCACCCCAAACAAATAATTAAATAGCACTAATATCTGGATCAACTTAGCAACAGGTGATGTTGTAACACCTGAGGAAGGTTTCATTCCATAATCAACGCAAAGTCTTCTTTCCCCTCATCCATCTTCGTGCAACTCTATTCCACCCACGCACGTCCAGCCCGAGCTTCAGCCAAAAGCGCGCTAACTTTCCCTTCTTTTCGCCCCTCCCCAGTTCCGAATCGAAAAGTGTTAGTAGGTGCTCTTGCGCGTGCCGTTGCACGTGGCTAACCGCGCATGTCGGCGCGGGTGGCCGGATCGCAGGGGGTGCGGCCGTCTCATGCACCGCGGGCTGTCAGCGCCCTCAGCTTGGCTTTCTCTTTGCCGCACCCTACACTGTCAAGAGAAAGCACTTTTTTCATCCCTTTGTATTATTGGCTTTGCATTGAAATGAGAAAACGTTGCTATTTGGAGCCCACATCAAATGATTGCTTTTCATTTCTTGGCTTTGCCGAGATTAGGACCTTTCGTGAGACGAATACAGCAGCGCCCAAAAGAGGGAGCCTCTCGAAAGAACGGCTTTTCAACAAAAGAGGTCTACAATTGAGGCGTTTAGGATCAAAACCAGCTCAATCCACGAGTTTTCAAAAGTTTTTCTTTTTTTCAAAATGTGATACTTCTTTGAATATCCCGCCACATAGCGTTTTGGCAGGAATCAATTCTCAATCAGGTCGAAAACCGCTGCCTAAAACGAATTATACTTTAATACCAGCTTAATCCGTATTCTTACCATGCCGCCACTAAACATGACGGGTCACATCAACAGCAATGTAATAAAATGCTTAACTCACATTTTTGATTATACATGCTAATACATGGCACACATAAGTGAGAAACAATTGAATGAAAAAGTGAAAGATAAATAAGGCCGATTTGCTTTAAAACCAATTTAATTCAAATTATTTTCAGTTGTAAATCATGAGACTATACTGCTCATTTAAAAAGAGAAAGAAAAAGAAGTCGTACACCGAATGTTTTTCAAAAATAAAAGTGGAAAATTAAATGGGCAGAGTGTGACATGATGTTTTTTTTTTTTTTCTATTTTTCTTGTGACATTAAAAAAATATATATATAGAGATATGGTTGAATTCAAAACGCTTAGGTTTTTCAGTATAAAAAGTTGGCGTTAAAATATAGGCTTAGATAGAAATGTAATGCTCGAACACATTCACACATCACGCAAAATAGCTGCGTAAAATGTTCATATTTTTGCCATTGAAGAAATTGCTTTCTCTGAACGAATAGTTACAAATCGAATTTTAGAAGGCATGATAACGCTCAGTTTAGTATTGCTCCATAACGATGCAACATCATCACTGTAAGCTACGTTCCTTGACCTAGTTTTCAATTTAAGCCGAAAACCCACGAAAGTGTTGGAGACGGAGTGTATTTTTAGTGAAATATAAGAAGTGGATGCTTATCAGGATATGAGCTTTACCTTCTGATTTCCCCATTCTACACAGTATTTCATTTTACATGCGCTCTACAGTGACGAAAACTTTTATTACGTTCTGTATGGAAATATGCAAATGAATGCAAAATGCGCGTGAAGTAATCATACCGGAAAATAGGGCTCATAAAACGGCGTGAATGTTACGAATAATATAATTACATTCTTATATAAAACGATAAGAAATTATGACAAAAATTCTAACTTACTACCAAACGGCACGACCTTGAGGGTCACGGATTTGGACAAAATTCTAGATATAGGTCAATTCCCACTAGGTATGAACCCAGGTAAAGCGGTTTAAGGGGAGTCAGTACCCCCTATACCGTCAATGTTAATTTGCACAGGTTCATGTACCTTTTTCTGAAAATCTATTAAAGATACAAGTATGAAATTTTTTCTGTACCTTAAGTAGACTGTTTTCTCTATACTGAAGTAAAATTTTACAGAAAGGAAGCTTAGATTTTTTTGTAAAAAATTCTAATGTGTAAGTCACTGTATTTGTTTCAAAAAATACCATTTTGCCACACAAAATCAGCTCTATAAAAAAATAATTTTCAAATATGAGAAAAAGTTTACTTCAGTATATGCAGTTAGATGTATGGAATAGGTGGTAAACATTTCAAACCGTAACACAATTTAGTTTCTGAGAAAAAGGAACATTTAATTTAAAAAATACCATTTCGAGATATTGCAATTTAAAGGGGAAAATCATACCTCATCAAAATAGGTTTTACATTTTTAAAAGCTTATTTTAACTTACTTCTAATATGAGCACGTTCAAGATGTTTGTATCATTAAAAAGGTATTGAAATGGAGTTTCAAAATTTATAAAAATCAAAAAATCGAATTTTTGAAAGTATTTACGGTACTGACTCCCCTTAAGTGCATAGGCCCTAATTCGGCTGCAACGGGGGTCCAAAGTTGATAATTTGAACCCAGAAACACAACGAAGTTTCCTTTAGAATTACCATTTTTACCAATTTTTCTGCTATTGTACTGCAGTATGAGCCATTTGTACGCGCTTACCTTTGAATTAACTACGTTGAATACTAATTTTTAATAAATCGGTCTCAAATTTGAACTGGATACTACCTTTAATTTCAATAACTTGAATACCAAAATAACATAGTTACAGGATATTTATTGTTTGCAAATGAAATTAATTATATTTTCGTTTTATAGTAATCACCTGCGAGTAAAAAATATTTATCGTTTGCTAATACAAAAACATTTACTTTAACTGGATATTTATCGTCTGCTATCAATAATCAAGGGAAAAAAATGGGACAAGAGAAAAAGCTGTGATTTATTGCACATGGCACATGTGCAAAAAAAAAAGATTATTTTGACTTTTAAAGTAGCTTAAATAATGCTCATTAATAAATAGGTGTTCTCTTTTCCACTCGTTGTGCTAACAAAAGAGACCAATGTGTTGGGAGAAAGAACACTGCCGAAGTCTGAAATTCCAATGGAAACGCCGTAGCATTTCTGGGGCCAGACTAGGTCCTATGCAGTCAAACCGCTTTACCTGGGCTCATATCTAGTGGGAGGAGACCTATATCTAGAATTTCGTCCAAATCAGTGACCCTCAAGGTCGTGCCGTTTGGTCGTTAGTTGAAAAAACAACTTTCAGCAGACAGTATCGGTGAAAAAGCTAATTTTCCGGAGAAAATGGAGAACACGAAAATGGCAAATAATAAAGAGCTGAGAATGGTTAATATTGTAGACACATAACTTCAAATGGTCAAATGAGCGAGCGCTAACTGGAAGGCTCACATTCATTCTCTTTGAGGAGTTTTCTCTCAAGTCAGAGAAGTTTGAAGGGGGATGGATGACCAATTCCAAATGAAAAATATTATTAATAATAATAATAATAATTTGAATTTTGTCATCTTGAATTCAAATTATGTTTTTCCCAATCACGAGTGTGTGAGTATATGTAAGCGTGTGTGTTTGTGTGTGGGGGGTATATGTGTGTGTGTGTAGGCATGTGTGTTTGTGTCTGTGTGCAGGCTTGAGTGTGTGGGTAGTTGTGTGTATGTGAGTGTGTAGAGGTGTGTGTGTATGTATGTGTTTGTGTATGTGTGCAGGTGTATGTATGTGTGTGTAGGTGTATATGTGTGTAGGTGCGTGTATGTATGCGTTAAAGTGTAGGATATTGACGAAACCTGGAGACGGTTATCGCTAGAGGTGCAGCATCGTGAGGAGCCGGTCGACGGTGATGCTGCGGAGGGTGCTGGTGGGAAAAATCAAAGGAACGTCAAAAACAGTCAAATGAAAGCAATAAGCAATCTTGATTGCTCAAAAATAAGCCGTTGAGAACAAAAGTGGTGTAAATCATTTATTTAAAACTTTTTTATAATTTGTATTTCCACCACCAGAAACCAACATTTACCTCATACTAATTCGTGAGAAAGTAGGGCTTCTCATTCAGATTTTCTGCTTCCCCAACTAAGAAATAGTCAGCAAACTTTTTCAAGAATCTGCGACACACGTCACACTGTTTCTGCTACAGGGTCGGTGTGTATATATTAGTATATTGCGCAATTGTGAAATCAGTAAATATATGCACAGCAACTATACAACATGAAAAAAAAAGCTCTCGTATTTTCAACCTTTTGGTTCATGTGACATTTCCGTTTTTGGAAGGAAAAAAATACACTTTGAAGCATTACGAAAATCTTCTGTTAAAACCAGTCATCCTTAGAAAAGCTAATGATGTTTAACCCACTTTTTACAAAAATATTTCTATATTTTTTCTGGCTGTTAAAAAACTTTGGATATTGACATTATTCGTTATCTTGTAAATTTCCGGCAACTTTTTAAATTATTATTATTATTTTTTTTTTTTGATTTTCATATCAATTGTTTTATTATTGATTTTTAATGAGTCTAAACGGGGTGAAACTTCACAACTTGGAGGAAGTTATGGGGGATTGGTCGCACAGAGATTAAAAATCATGCAAAAAATATCATGAAATTACTGCATATCGAATAAGGTACTATAACAAGGTACCAGCAATAATTACATCTAAAGAATCACCATAAATTGCTAAATGAATTTTATTTGAATCAGTAGAGATTATGATTGTTAAAAATGTCACAGTCAAATTTCATTTTCAATGCAACTCTTTATGTGCCTCTACTTATCATTCGATGAGGGAGCATATTGACGTCTACTTTGGACACTGTTGCAACATCGTTTCTTTTAGAGCAAATACAACCGAAGTTACTTGTATCACATCTTCTAAAAAAATGTGGAAAATTCTTGTAGATTTACTTTTTGTGGGGCAACCTATATATTGTAAGAAACATTATTTGAGTAACTTTATTACTAAAAGAAAGTTAGGGTAGACCGGGGCACGTTTACTCATTGGGTACGTTTAAGCAGAGCCCTTTTTCGAAAACGAGTTATAACTGGAGAGCCAACAGTCATAGCAGATTGATGCTGCTCCCTAGCAAATATTTTCACAAATTTTTGAGCAACAGTCGAGTTTCGGTTTAGCACGCGGATAGGAAAATTTGTTTTCTACCAAGCCGAGTAAATTTTGTGCTGAACGTTTTGAAGCTTATTGTGAATGAATAATACTTTGCTAAAAACAACTAAACACACAAAAAATAGCAGAATTTTACCCTTTTTTTGAGAATTGTATTTGTATGGTAGAAAAAATATTAAAAATTTTTGCACGGTAAAAATAAATCCAAACTTGCCGACGGGGCATGTTTACCCATTTTCATTGGGGCACATTTCCGCACGTTCTTATTGTGTGTGTCTTACTACTCTGTCTTACTTCTAAACGGGCCTCGGACGCTTTTTTCGCTCTGTATTGTTTCAAACCTTTAATATTTTCAGGTTATTGAATTTTAACAATAACCATTCATTTTAAATTAAGTAAAATATTCGTATTTTATAACTTACAATCATAGAGTGATGGTTTCATGCTTTTTCATCTTCAACTTTATACACTATTCAGCCTCTGATTCATTTTCTTTATTTTAAAGATGGTACGACATTACGTTCAAACAGAACCACGTTAAGTGTTAAAAGAATAAAAAGGCTTACCAATAATCCAAGTATTTTTCACAGTAAACCTTCCACATCATCACATATGGACTACCTCAACTGAAGGGCTGTTCACTTATCGGCAGCACGTCCCGTCCATTTCGTTTTTTGCCGTGACGCACTGCCGACGAAAACAGAGTAGCATTCACCGTACCTCAATCACGTGACTGAATTCACCCATCAGAGAGGTGAGCACGCTGCTTGGCGGAAAGCAATGAAAAAAGGTCCTACTTTTGACGACCGTCAGATATCAATGTTCTTCTAATCAAAACCTGTCCCGTCCTAGATGGCTTGCTGTCATGGCAACCAGCAAAGAAAACCTGTTTCGGGTGGAAAAAATCGGGATGGACTGGGCTGACGGCCGATAAGTGAATAATCCTTGAGACCATTTGAAAAAGTCGAACCAAAGCTTTGGAACCAGGAAAGCAAAAAAAAAAGAGGTTGCTCCCAATCCTAATCGATACTCCGATGAAAGAAGCCCTCAGACAAAAGCAGTCAGAAGTTACAAAGAAAAGAAACAAAATTGGTAGAGCAAAACAAAAAGGAGAAATTACTTTAAAATTTACAAGTTTCTATTGAAGCAGAAATAGAAGATATCAAAGAAAAAGTATGAAACCGAAACCTGCGACAGGGAAAAGTTGATACACTCTTGTAAAAAGGAAATTAATGAACGATTATGTTTACGAAGTAGAGAATTGCGCTTGCATCTGTTGTTTGAAAGCACACAACCAATCGAAAAAAATACAAGACAGGGTTCCACGTTTTACATGGCAAAACGTAGTCCCATGAAAAGTATGCGAAAAGAAAGACTTCATTTTTGTTAGTAAAATCTACCACTAATGAAGAAGATGACTGAATAGTTTCTGTTTTTAAATCAGTAATAAGTCCAATGATTTTAGTTTAGCCTATAAAATGATCTTTAATTAATTATTTGTGATTTTCTTGTTTTTAAACTGTTTTAAGATAAATTAAATATTTAAACTTGGTTAAATATCTATTTCACTTACTATTTGGTATCACTTTTAATACGCGTTAACGTGCCCTACTCGATGCGTAAATTGCCCCGTGTTCGGGGCAAGTTTACGCAACCGACTTGGACTCAAAAAACATTTTTTTTTTACAGTTAAAAACACAAGCTGAGCAACAACTGAATATACAAATTTTGACTTCATTAACTGCTTCGTAAAACCACAATATCTAAAATTTCCTAGGTTCAAACATGAAAATTAGAAAATCACATTTACCCCCAACTGACCCAAATTTAAAGAACAACTGCGTATAGAGAATAATTGAACTATTTTCAACATCACTTTTTCTTACTAATTATGACGTACGACCGATAATAAATAACCATGAACTTAGTGAACGTCAATGCTCGGTCGTTCTTAGATCGAGTATACTACTACTTGTTACTACAGCGAATAAATTCGCTTCCAGTTATCTGCTTACCTTACATGAAAGTTAGAAGTTTTATTGAGTGTAGGAGGCGTTCACATAGTTGATACACTTTTTACTCCCTTTTTTCTAATTTTTGTCTCTAATGCTACTTACAATTTAATGAAAACCTTTTCCTTTTTTTCTTATTAAATGCTGATTTCAAAACCTTAGTTTACTTTTTTTTTATTAAAAAAAATATTTTTTTTTTATTTTTAATGTAAATGTATTTTGAACAAATAAATAAACTGTTGTGCCCACTTAATAACGAAGGAAATAAAGTTCTCGAGAGATGGTAAACGTAAATCTGGTTTACAGCTAATACAAGTATAAGTTCGACTATCTTCTCCGATGTACGCGATTTCAAATTTTTGTAACTAGAATTTTCTTTTTCCGAGTTTTTTGTTCATTTCTAAGTATTTCTAGAAAAATACAGCAATTGAAAATTTGGGAGTTAAATTGTTGTGTGTATCAATTTCACCCAAACATCGCTTCCTCAAAATATTCTCAGTTCTATGCACATAAACACGTGAAAATTAAAACCTTTTAATCAGATTTACCCTGTATCAACTAAACGCGGTCTCGACCTACGTCAGCCCTACAAAGCAGTTGCACAGGAAATACATATTTGTGCAACATTCATATGACACCAGGGCCTATATTTTTTATCCTATATATTTAAAATTTAGTTGGGATGTGATAAGTTTGGGTCGTATAAATAAGAATATGTACTGATCATTAAAATCATCCCGTCTTGCATGGAGTCGACTGAAAAGTGTTCAGCTTGTTCTCTGACAATGAGTCGAGTTTTTGCCATGCTCGTATCGCATCTTCCTCTTTTCCCGAATAATTTGGGATCCCGAGAAGACAGCTGCGTCGTGATTCTTCATCTACTTTGAAGTCAAATTATCTTCCAACAAATCATTCTTGGATGCATTTTCCTTGCTTTGCATTCGTGACTTGGTGATTTTACGCTCGCTAGGCATTTCTTGTCCATTACTGTAAGCAACCTTTTTTTTTTATCATTAAAGGGTTCATTTTCTAATCGACATATTCATGGTACTTTAACGCGTATTAACCTTGTCAATCCTTTTCTTCTTATGTCAGGAGGTTTTTAAATCAACGAAAAATTAATTGTTGCAATTGTCAAAGTGGAGCGCATCAACCGAAGTAGGAACGTTACTTTTACAGATCAAGTATTCGAATTCAAAAAATGGAAATAATTTGTATATCAAATTAAGAATTCATTTTAGTATGTACAATAAATAAGCATCGACTATTTTACAGATTACCATACTATTTTACAGATTTTTTTTTCGTCCAAACCGTTTCCTTCATCTATTAAATCAAGATGTTACGAATTTTCTTGCAATGAGCCTCGGTTTAAACGCCTTAAAATTTACATATCTAACTGTTTTGGCCAACCGTAATGTGTGGCTCAGTTGTTTGGGGACATACAGAAAAAACATCTTTAGTTAAAAAACAAAAAAAATCAAAGCAGATCACTTAGATAAATTACGGGAGCATATTGGTTTGGAAGTAAATTATTCATTCAGAACTAAAATCTGATTCCACTTTCAGGTATGGGTCATTCCATACGAAATGAGCAAAATTCGCAAAAAAGTGGTGGCCGCATGGTAACAGATTTTTATGAAATTTGGTATACAGGTTCCTTTTATGCCTATATAAAAATATCTAAAATATTTTTGCTTAAAATTTTTTATTTTAATAGTTACATGCGATTGAAAATTGGTCAAATTGAACAGCATTCTCATAAATGCTAAATGTTGCATTTTTGAAGGCTTGTATCTTATTAACTATTTAATGAAAACATAAAAGTTATATGTTGTTGCAATCTATGGAGTATGGTAATTAATCTGATGTCAGTAAAATTTTCGAAGTTATTATAGTTAACTTTTAACCGAGTTTCAAAAACTGAAAATATTTCAATTTTCTCATTATTAAGCATTTTATTTTTTAATCTCAATCTTTAAGGAATGCATTAGCTTTGATGAAATTAATACCCAATAATGTGCTAAAGTATCATAAAAGAAATATCTTACTTTTGAAGTTGTATTTTAACTCCTTTGTCTTCAAAATCAGTTTTAAACTTAGTGCCATTTTGTAAAATGATGATTTTCCCCTTCACATACACACAAAAATTCAAATGAGGGAAAATTCAGACAGCTTCAAAATTTTACAAGAATATAGAGCTGTATTTCTACTATTTGCTTGAAGAAACTCGAAATCGGTTTTTGATTTCCAAACGTAAAATAAAATTCAGAAAAATAGCATTTTCTTTGTGTTTTATGAGTCAATCCATACAGGTTCAATGGATTTGTGCGCTCAACCATTTTTAATTTTTTTGAAATTCATATGCCTAAAAGCTGTATATGAAAAATGTTTAAAACCACTTTTATTTTTCCTCTCAACTGGACCTTTGATTTTTTTAGAGGTCATCAAAAGTGATTTGTCGTAGTCAAAAATGGTACTTTTAGATCTTTGCATTTTGGCCAAAATTTATTTGAATTACATTTATGACAATTACTTTAACGCTTTGATGTTAAAGTGCATAAATTGATAGTCTTACATGCTGAGTTACGTAGCTGTAAGTTAATAATTAAAATAACGGCAGCAGGTTAAAGTTCAGGATCTAATGTAAAAATTTTACTCATTTCAAAGGGAGATAACTCGCGTAGGGGACGGAAACACAAAATGAAATACGGCAAAAACAAATCACTGGAACTATGCTAAAAAGAACATGTAACTGTTGCTGTGTGTTTGTGCACCCTTTATAGATTACAGTCCCTCAAAAACCGGAAAAATGAGAAAAATGACATTTTTAGACTCCTGTAAACTAAAAGGGGATGGAATTCAAAATAAAATTTCGTGGCCAATTGAATATTCCATTCAAGTACTATGCATGTTAAACATATTGTTTTTTGTATTTGGTTTGTAAAAAACATACAGGCCTTTGAAATTGAGCAATTTTGCTAGTCAATTCACACACTAAAACAGAAATAAAAGTGTGAAAACTTCATAGCACCTTCTTAAATTACGTATATTGTGCCCTATATAATACATTATACTGAAAAAACATATTGTAATTTTCAAAATAATTATTTTAATTTTATAACTTAGAACTATTTGAACATGAATGAATAGTTTATACTGTATGGAACCTGTATGGATTGACTCTTATGTGAAATTACGAGAATTCAAAACACTAGATAAACGACTCCATGATGCAAAAGCAAGTATATCTAACATTTATTTCGATTTTAAAAAATGTACATTTTAGCAAATACTTCATAAACATGCTTTTGATAAAATGAAACACGAAAGAAATGGTTAGTTTTGCGAAATTTACAATTAAAAGAACTAACTAATGAAATTTTGCCTAAGTTCAAATTACTCTAGTAACAAAAATACGCTGATACCAATGATTAAAATTTAATAGCATCTAAAAGATACTTCAATATATTACATAAAAAAACTTGAGTAAATTTAGAGGATTCCCTCATCTTCAAAAAAACATCTGAAATAGAGGAAAAAATGAAATTTTCGATTTTTTAAAGTACGATTTCGTCATCAAGAAATTCATAAACAATAACTAAATTAGAGCAGATAGTTATAGATAGTTTTTCAATCTGAATCATTTTTACTCTTATATTTTCATTAAAAGAACTAGAAGAGTGATTTGAAATCTGAAGTAAATTGGCAAAATTTCAATATTTGTTAATATCTCGGATTCAAAAAAAGATCCGAATAAATTTTACTTTGCTTTTTCCCAATAGAGATTTGCTTGTAGAATGCGGAAATATTTATTTTTTAAGTGTACGTTTATAAAATATGGAGTTATTTAGTCACAAACTGGCAGCAATGAACTCCGAAAATTTAGGCTTAGCGTAAGCATCAACTTCTAATGTCAATAACAAAGCAACAAACAGTTTTTAAAATTCCATATTTTGCATTTCCTCATAGATATGCATGGTTTACCTAAATAAAAATTTTCATTGAAATCTGTGACATGTCAGCCACAGCTGATTTGCTCATTTCGCATGGAATGACCCGTATATTATGAAAGAAGAAACAAAAATTTTTGAGAACCCTGTGTGCTACAAAAACTTTGTCATAAGTCAACTGGCTACTTTTAACAACAAAAATGAATAAAACATGTACCCAGTTGCGTCACTGTTTATGACTGAGGACTTACTGAGACAAAAAACAAGCCTTTGCCATACGGATATATATTTTATGTATCTATATGTATTATTTGTATATTGGAAGTTCTCTTGAGGGTCTTTTGATCATGTTTGTAAATATGTGTGTATTTTTTAAAAACCTTTTTGGTTCTGCCTTTGAGAAGACGGATGAACACATTGCTATTCAATGTTTTTCTGACTTTAATTTGATGTTTCTTGCTACTACTCGAAGTTACAGGTCTTTGAGCTTGATATCCTCAATAAAATGTAGGATTCGATCCGATTCTTCACTCTCTTGTTTTTTCATACAAAGAACCCTATATTTTTGCATTGAAAAGGGAACACGTAACTTTTCGCCAAAATGTGTGCCGTTTGAAGTACAGTATACTTCCGATTATCCGTGTGCGGATTATCCGGTTTGCGGATTATCCGTGCATCATTTCGGAATCACACTTTTCTAAAGCTTCGATGATGTTATCGATAATCTCGATAACATCATTGAGGAAGTTGAAGAAATCGAAGGTTTCGAATCAGTTGACGCTGAAGATGTCGAAGAGTGGTTTAAAAGCGACGAATGTGAATCAGGATTTCAATGTCTAACTGACGAAAATATCATTGAACTTGTTACCGAATCAAACGCAAGTGATGATACCGAAAACGAAGATGAAGAATATAAAGAAAATACAATTTCACATTCTACTGCTCTGCAATCTGTGGAACATGTATTAAATTACACGAGTGAAAGAAGTTACGATTACGGAGAAATAATTGCAGTAAGAAAAATTCGTACGGACATACTCAACAATTTAAACAAACAAAGAAAACAAAAATGTATCACCGATTTTTTTTAAGCAATACATTTCGGAGAAATGTTCCTGGTTTGTGTGAGTATATACATAGATTTTTCTAATTTCCCCTTAAATAGTTACCCCGCATATTCCTTAAATAATTTTTCGGATTATCCGTGTTTTTCGATTATCCGTGCTACGCCACCCGGTGATTAGCACGGATAATTGGGAGTATACTGTAGTTCGATTCCTTCCTACTATGTCAAACAAGCATCAAAGTGGATGCCTCGTTATTTAAAGAGCAGCCAGCTATGCATTTCGGTAATGAGAGAGTAGCCTTGGGTAGTCATTAATGCTCCTTTTCTTTTTTAAGAAAAAAAGGTCCACACCCAACACCTTTCTTCCAGCATGACCGGGTGGATGAGTAGCTTTATACTATGACTCAACCTTCTGTAAAACACATTTCTATGCCACAATAAGTCGTGTACGATTCATTTGCGAATACCTGTACTTGAAGGATTCAAACCCTTAATAGGCGTGCTTCCACTTCAATGGACTCGATTCAAAAGATTCATCTAAATGGTTAACTGCAATTTATAGCTATCTCTTGTTTCAGAAAAAAAGTAGGGGTTCAATACGATCACTCTTCCAACTCAATAACTTCTTCCGAGAAAGCAACATTTTCAATCCGCCTATTTTAAACTCGAATGGAAAAATATTTCTTTGCGGATCAAAAAGCTCAGACTGTGGGATTAATTTGTTCTTTATATGAAATTTGAATAAGCTTCACTTACAAATGAGAAAAGCAGTGTTCTAGGCTCTCTGAAATTGAAGTACGTAGAATTATATTCTCTTTGATTCGTATTATAAAAAGCGAAATCCAAATTAATCGTTGCGACCATAGACTAATAATAAGAGTAGACCGAGCTTTCCCAGACTTGCTGATGAAAAAATTGGCTCATGGATACATCATGTGACTGGTGGAAGGCTTGGCGAAAACTTTGGCAGCATGGTTGCTAGATGGCAACATTATCTATAGTTTGGCACTCGACATGTATTTTAAGTAATGTGTTTTCATTATAATTTTTTTCCAGGTGCAGAGATTGAACTGTTTTTCTTTTAGTTATGAATTATTTTGACATTAGCAATTAGTTTTTGATCACAGTTTTCAGCAACTTTTATTTCATTTGGAACTGCTACGTCAGCGTTGGCGTGAACGTAATGGAGTAAACGTTTTGCGTTAACGCAAAAATGTACTAATCGGAATTTGAAATTGTAGGAAAAAATCTTACCGTTTGCCGATTCTATTTGGGCGCTTGCATCTTTAATTGCTAAGAGTTATTGAAATTGACTAAAGAAAATGCACAATACTATCTAAACGAAAAACTCACTATATTAACAAAATATTTACAACTTAGAATAACAAATTTACAAATCGGACTCCATAAATATTCCGCGTTCCATCAATTCTATTTATTTTATACGGGCGTTGATCGTCTGCTACGATCAACGCCCGCTGTTGCTAGGATATCCACTAGTCACATGGTTTGGTTCATGAGCAGCAAAGGGTTGCCATAGCTCGGTCTATTCTTATTATTAGTCTATGGTTGCGACCGATTGAGAATAAATACTTTCCCGTTTAACGGATGTAGACAAACCTTTTATCCTGAAAAAAAGGCATCTTTTTTCCACGAGTTATACAGAATATTGAGCATTGAAATCTCTATTTAGTTTCAATACATGCCGTTCTTTAGAGATGACTTGTTCTCAAACTAAGCTTGAACCCGAAACGTACCATAATCATCTCAAAAATATGCCAGACAGATAGAATCATCAAACACGTAATAGAAACTCATTCTAAAAGAGGTGACAGCAACTATGATTCTTGATTTCAAAAGCTGGTTGCCGGAGTATTATATCCACAAAACGTTCATATGGAAATACAAGAAAAGAAATACCGCAATTTCACGGATATAATTACTAGTCTTACTTATGAAAGTTTGACACCTATCAAAGTTTAAGTATGTCAAATCTTTGGATGTTTGAGCTAATTATTTTTTGTTTTTTAAAGAAAAATACCCTGAAAGTTGCCCTATTGCCTGTAAAGAAAGCATGTTCTAGAAAAAATGCCATAAACCACAAGAAAATTGTAGACATTAAGAAGTGTTAAAACAACATACCAAGTCATTTCCTGGCTTTTTGTAAAAAAGTTGTTTGTGGCCAAGCACAAATTGTCACACTCCAGAAGATTCCCGAAATCATAGATTTAGTTTAATTTTCAAATTTAAGTCGTTACCTATTAATATTTTTGCAGTGCAGAAATAACCATATTCATTTAACTTTTAGTATAATAAAAAGTTTTATTTCACGTTTTCATCAAAAAATTATTATTTTTCCCTCAATAAAGTATTGTTACAAATTCTGTAAGTAGTACGTATTTTTGTGATTAATTTGTCGTAATCTAGCTAAAATTGGCGTTTATTAAATTATCTTTCATCTAAAATTATTGTAGTAACGTAACCTGTAAATAGTTTCTTGTAATGAATATACAGCCCCCGTACATTCGGCTGAAGTATAAAGGGTCCCCTCATTTCTGAATGATAAAATTTGTGAATGGAAAAAAATAAGATAACGGTCTACGATTTTTGAGAAGTATTTGGAACATTGTGGAAACTTTTCGATGTTTATAAATTGCCGCCGCATGATAAAAAGTCAGTCTCGATTGAGAATTTGTACTGAGAGTGTATTAGCTCTGTTTATTGCGAGGCATTTCGATGTGTTGTTTTTCGTATTTGGATGAAAATACGTGTTGTACGTAAATTTGGATGTAAATACGTTGAGTTTACGGTGTTGATTGATATTTGCTTAATTGCTGATGATTAATTTAGCAGTTGTTAACGATCTTTTCTGTACATAGTGTAAATAAATCACCTGTGTTTTTCTCAAGAACTGTGTCGTCCTTTCAAGAAAGTTGGAAGTCGCACCGAATCCGTTACAGTATATTTTAATGTTTTTGTGTGAAAACAAGGCATCTCCTATTTTTAACCAGTGTTTTGAATAAAGCAAAATATGTTACGTATCAATATAAGGGATAGAATCTTAGGTCCACAACCAATACTCTACGGTAGAAAATGAAAAAAAAAAAAAAAATGCCTTGTATGTCAGATGAATATTGAATAATTAGTTTTTTGTCTCTCCTGTAAATTTAGTTTTGATGGAAATGACTGGTTTTTGAACTTAACGATTCAAATACATTCTAAAAAATTATATTTAATCCTTAAATGGCGAGGCAATGTTTTTGCATGTAACCCCAATGATGTAACTCTTGTGCACTTCACAAAATTTAGCAAAGTAAAGTAAAAAACTTTCCAATGTTTTTATTTATTTATTTATTTATTTATTATTTTTTTAATACTATCTCACTCATTCGCACTCGACAGCGGCAGTTCAAAAATCCGATTTTTTTACCGTAATATTTTTTAAAGCAACCACCATGCTAAAATAAAATTTTTCTTTTCTGGTTTTAATGCAACAGTACAACTATGCTTCAGAATCCTTAAATGAGTTTAGATTATTATTGAGCTTAGATTAGGAAATTTGGGTCAAAGTTAACTAGTGGAAAAAATTCATTTAAAAACAACAAGTCTAACTGTGAGACTAAAACCACGATATTCGTGTTTTCAGCACGACGCTCTAACCGAATGAGCTATAGGGGAGAGTGTTGTACTTTGGGACACTGCTAGTTTCCAAGAATCTATTTTTAGCAACCATGTTTTTGTAATCTCTAATCGTAACCTTCACTACTAAATAATGCCATAGTAACAAACAGCATCAAATGAGTTAAATTGATGATTTTTTGAGAGAAAGAAAATTTCATGTCTCCGAAGTAAACATTTTCTTCATTTTTATTTAATTTTCTGTCTTTGTATTTGTAAACTAATCAACTGAATTTTGTTTTGTTATACACGAGAAGTACTTTAAATATTTTGGTTATGAGAAAAAATGATAGTGCATCAAGATTGACCACCATTTTGATTTTTCTTAAACCACGTGGTGATTTTACCTTAGGACACGTTCCAAGGTATAACATATGCAACGTTTTTTGTGATTAAGATGCGTTTAGGAACATTAAAAAATGTTCTAGTCTGATGTAATCTTTTAAACACATTTCATCTTAGATAATAATTCATAATTCATGGTTTAATTCTTTACCATGAAAAAAACCCTTTTTTTTGGCGCAAAATTGGTTTAGGTACATGGCTTTTTCTTGAATCATGAATATTTTCCCTAGGTAAAACAGTATGTGCCCGAGGTACATTAGGTTGTTGTAACATGGGACAGTTTAGAACTCTTACATTAAATGGCTGGCATTTTTTTATTTTCAAACCGTTTGAATTTGAAAAAAATGTATTGCAGATAAATATGTAGGGGTATTTAAATGTGACATTCAGATTCTAAATTTGATTTAAATAATTGACGTTAAAATTAAACTATGAAAAATGTCCCAAGGTACAACACTCTCCTCTACAACTGCACTCGGCTAAACACTAAAGTAATGCTTAATAAAAGATGGACTAAATCATTTTTTTCAAAAAACCATCACAATGCAAGTTGTCTGCTAATTTTTCGCCGAAAGTGCTGAAGAGAAAATGGCTTGCATAACGATGTTGATGAGTTATGGAGAAAATTATGGCATTGTCATAATGAAACACCCTTGAGAAATAACCAGTTCGTCCGCGAGAGGCATTCGCTTTTGACAGAAAGAATTTTTAAAATTCTTTCTGTCAAAAAAAATTCTTTCTGTGTAAAAGATTTTTAGTTTTTTTTTTCTGAGAAACAGCGATAATCTGACTTGTTTGTTTATTTTCGCTGATAGACGTACAAAAACCTTTGAAATGATGTCTTACTTTAAAAGTTTGATAAAGTAGTAATGAAGCTATGGCGTACCCATGAAAAACATTTATATTATTCACAATGGCATTTAGAGAAATACTGGATACTGGCGTAGTACTTACGCGTTGGCCTCGTACGGCTGTATTTGCGGATTCTTAAGCCATGGTGTCACGGACTCGAGTGGATTTTCAAGATGCGGGAAATCTTTTGCGTCTACGCAGCATTTCAGAACCTTTTCTGATTGAAGCATTCTCGGCAAAACTAATGTCCAATTTCGATTTCGTATCGTGAGAAACCAGGTGTCTCCATCGGATGGAAAACTAGGCAAAAAATTATCGATGCCATGTCTGGGGATTGTACTGTAAATGGCAATTGTCCTCAAGCAGCGCATTAGGAGAGAAAAATATATATATAATTATAAGTTAGCGTTGAAAAGCTATAAACAAAATTAAATTTCAATCAATGTAGTAAGTAGGAGTGTTTCTGATCTTTTCTGCTTTACTTTACATTGAGTATTTGCCCCCTCCCCCTGGAAAAGTTTGAAATGGGGACTTGATGGTCGATTAAAAAAAAAAAAAAAAAACTTTTTCCCACGAGAAGATATTGAAATTATTGAGAAATTAAAACCCATACAGTGTTAACGTAACTGATGTTAAGTAAGTTCTTCATTTTTTCATATGGCTTCATCATTTTTGCTATATGCACCTAATATACAATAATAAAATTTCATAAGTGGCAATTTAAAATTAATGCAAATCTTGAATTGTTTCCTTGTTACTTAAAAAAAAAAAGAGCAAGAAGAAAAAGAAGCCGATCCAATAACTAAAGAACTAAAGAGAGGGAGAATGAAAAAATGTTAGGTTGCAGGAAGATCAAATAAAATAAAAAAAAAACAAGAAAGAAACTCACACACAACAAACTTTAAATCCGCATTATACAAGTTGAGGCAAAAAGAAAAGAAACAAACGTTGGGGAAAATCGCTTGTAGACAGCGAAAACATTCTTTCCTGTTGCATTTTCCCATGCACTATCATCGAAGAAGCAAGCAAATCACGTAGGGTACTAAACATTATTTCGTATATTCCTGATCGGAGGGGGAGAATTTTCCAAAACCCCATTAAAGTGAGTGTCGGTCATTGCTCGCCTTACAAGCTGGTCATGACTGTCAATATCAGCTGACCTTCCATCCCCTGCAGAGATTAGGTCCTGGGAGGGCAAGAGAATTTTATATAGCTTCGGGAACTTTATTTTTAACCACTTTATCTCGGGATAAAATTTTCTTTCAGAGGATACTTATGGAAATCTGAACGGCTCGCGCGGTTTTAAGGGCGAAACTATAAGAATGAAAAATAGGGAAGGGGGAGGGCTAGAAGGGATGAAAACTAAAAGGTGACCTCAGACAAGCTCTTACTGAAAATTCTTTCAATTCATTTTTTTAACGTAGATATTGATTTTTTAATTGACCTATTCAAATTGAATTCATTTAACAATGTTGGTTCATATTTCTTGTTATTTTTGCCAATCAATAAATGTATGTTGTTTATTCGGGTGTATCCTTGCCTTATCTTGTAATAGCACTTCAATTGACATGTAATAATTTCAGCGGAATTACTATCATTTTTAGTCCCTCCTTATTATGGGTCAAATGTTTACCCATTACAAGATAAGTTTGATCAGTTTGGACACTCTTGCAAAATCACGAAAAGAGATTAATATATAATTTAAATGAAAAACAATGATGTGAAGCGCTGCCAGATGTTATGAATTAGTCAACATGAAAAATTATTGTGTTGGAGACAAAATAGAAATATATATTTGTAAAAAGTGGGTTAACCTGCCCAGTTTCCCTCACTGAAGTTATACTCGGATCAATGTGGAAATGATTTTGCTGAAAAGTTGGATCAGATTTCGGAATCTCACTCCATCTTTAAAAGTAAAATCAACGGTTTTTAAGACAACATATGTTTGCAGAAAACTTCAGACACGTGTTTCGGGGTTGCAAGTAACTCTTTTATCAATTCAAAAAGGTTTTAATGATGGATGTAAAGACATTCTATCAAAACTACATCCGTAAGTGCATCTTAAGCTGGATTTATAGAAGGAGTACCTTGAAGCTCCGAATCACTTGTCTGATTTTTTTTTTGAAAATATGTGCTGTTATAAACATTGTTGATGTTATTTTAAAATTTTAAGCCAAATGTAGTTTTTTTACTCATTTCATCTTTTAAACATGGATGACAGGTTTCAAATGTTTAGATCTTGAACTTTAGTTCTGGTTGCGTTATTCTAGCTGTATAATAGTCCACTTAAAAAGTCATTCACAACCGTAATAGTAGCAAGAGCGTTGGATCAATCCAAAATACTTTTTGTATGGAAATCCTAACCCAAACCAAATGTCTCTGACAAGCTCAAGTTCAACCGATTTAACTCTTTTGAAGTTTTGATTCAGGTTGTGAGAAGGTGCGAACTTATTGAATTCTCGTTTTTCAACCATCCTTTGTAAATGGGGACATACTTCTGCTCCTGGGGGCAAGGTTATTCATATCTCGTGAAACTAATATTAAGTTTGGGGGTGCGATATGTATAAAAAGTTTTAAAATTAGCGTAAACGTTTTAAGTTAGCCTAAAATTGTGTAACCAACCATTCTACCCTCATTTAGCAATTGAGGGTTGAATGTCAAAGGGACGTGTATGTCTTGTGATCGGGACGCATATACATTTGATTGATTAATGACAAATGCACTTTATAGAGTAAATGATTGAAAATATCTTTTAAATTATTTCTTCAGATGGACAGCCAATGTTATATTAACGAACAAAATGACCGTGCGAAATAAGGGCTTATATTCTCCGCACTCATAGGTAAAATGTCATAATGTTATGTGCTTGCATCTATGGATTTTATCTCAAAATCATCCATACTATTAAAATCTGATCGCGTCCGTCTGTCTGTCCATCTGAAGATCGATCTTCTCGAGAACCGCTGCGAATCGAGAGTCGAACGAGAGACCAATCAATTCGAAATTTTCCAAAGAAAACAATAGGATCAATCTCGTAATTCTACGACTTTAATTAGCGGAGTTATTAATTAAAACGTTAATTAACATTACGTTGTTCAGGGATATTTATTTATTTCCTGTTGCCATTTTGCATATGGGTGAGCAAATAAAATAAAATTGTTTTAAAAGAGATTTTTTTGGCTGCTGTCCAAATCTTAAAACAACGTTTCCATCTAGAATTTCATTTTAAATTAGTTTAAAATTGGTTTCCCCTATTCGGACATAGCCTTTATTTTATCGTCTGTCCTTTTTATTTTATTTTTTACAGTCAACGTTTTTAATTCTTTTCAGTATATGAAAGTTGTTTCTTTGGATATGTTTATTTATTGTAGTGTAAGTTTATCATTGACCAGCCTCATATATTGGTAAATTTAGGATGTGCGACTAAGTATGTTTATTTTGTTGGACTTTTTCCCGTTACATGGGTGAATTTTCGAGAATTGTAATAACTCTATTTTTCCTTCCTTTTTCTACTTTTGAAACACATTTTGTATCGTTAAAAGAACACGTTAAATTAGGATTGTTTGGATTTCTTTGAGTGAAACAGAGTTGAACAAAAAGTTTGTTTTTAAGGATTTCAACTAAAGCTTAGTTGGAATCTGATGACTTGGTATTAAATTAATGGTTATTGGAATTTATTAAATCTTAGTGCTTTAGTTTCACTTAATCAACCAAACAGTATGTGTCATTTTATGTAAAAAGCTGATTGTAATTGTACATAAATATTTAAGATATAGTCTATCAGATGTAATTCAGTTTAACGTGAGCACAGATTATAGTTGATAATGCATATATTTTCATCTTTTGTGCTAATTGAAAATATTTATCACTTGTATCATTGATAACTATGATTAACGTTAATAAGATTTTTGCCAAAAATATGCTCTACTGGTGTTTTGCAAACCTTGCATTACGCGTATTTATTTATTCCTTAACGCTTTAGAAACTGATGTCAGAGTAATACAAAAAAATCAACTGGACATCTCTTTCATTTTTTAGGTAGCCCGTGCAGCGCCGGGCACGCAGCTAGTCTATTCTATTAAAAACTGCGCGCGTCTTTCCCTGTGTGTGTGAAGTCTGCGTGTTTGTAACCTTTTCTCCAGCGGGTTGTCAATGTCTACCAGATAAATATAAGTGCCGTTGGATACAGGACGTCCAGGGTAAGCCATTCCATCGTGTCTCTCCCTCTAAAACTTAAAGGGGCCGGATATGAATTTATAAAAACTGCATTAAAATTATCGATTGTCGTTCGCCGCTGGCCAGTAACTTGGGTCGGCGAGCGAAGTGAGCATCCCGTATTTTTTCATTAAACTTGATTTTTAAAGACATTGGTGTTGTCATTCTCTAAATGCGCTTACATATTGCTGCTTCAACCATTTGCGCGAGACATAATTTAAAAAAGAATAACAAAATTAATTTGAATTTTGACATCTTGAATTCAAATTATGTTTTTCGCAATCACGAGTGTGTGTGGGGGGGGGATATGTGTGTTTGTGTGTATGGGGTATGTGTGTGTAGGCATGTGTGTTTGTGTCTGTGTGCAGGCATGAAAGTGTGGGTAGTTTTGTGTGTGTGTGTATAGGTTTTTGTGTGTGTATATGTGTAAGTGTCTGTATGTATGTGTGTTTGTGTGTGTGTGTGTGTGTAGTTGTGTATGTATGCGCGTGTGTGTAGGACATGGATGCAACCTGGAGACGGCTTTCGCTATAGGAGCAGCAGCGTGAGGAGGCCGCCTGTCCACGGTGATGGTGCAGAGGGTGGCGGTGGGAAAAATCAAAGGACCTCAAAAACAGTCAAATGAAAGCAATAAGCAATCGTGATTGCTCAAAAAAAAAAAAAAAAACTTTCTGCTGTTTTCCTGAAACATAAGGTCGCATAGTTTTTCTTTCCTTATTTTAAGACACTTTGAATCCCATTACCAATAATATCTCTTCCATAGTCTGCTTGTTAAATATCTTCTTAATTCTCCTCGATGCAGTAGGGGGTGGTTCGAATCTTCAAAAAGAAGGAAATAAGAGACGGGTAAAGGGCAAAAGCTCAAAAAAGAAAAAGAACACCCCAGAGATCGATAAATTAGCGATGCTTTGGAGAAGCCGATGCAACTTCCTCGTACTCGTAAGACAAATTGTGTTGAGTGTGGACTTATCGTGGGAGCTATAGATAACCTGCGGGTAACCTGTTGGACATAAGATGAGTAAAAACAAAAACGGCGAATGTGTCCTCCTTGTTTTACGAGCTATAGCATAAAACTTCTTGTTAATGCGGAAAGGGAATGTACTTCCTCGCGTTTCAAATTCTAGACCTTTTCTTCAGCTGCCGGGAAGTTTCGTAGTCATAAGTGCCAACACAATAAACAGATACAGCTACGAAAACAGATTTCATTGGAGATTCATTTCGTGATTTACTCAAGTTAAACAAATGAGTGAAATCTAGTTTCAGTAGTTAACTCTCTATTTTTATCGCTCTAAGAGTCGTTTTTCTTTAAAGTTATTTTTCTCCATGTATTGTACATCTCCGTGTCTCTCACTTAAATTGATGGGAATTAGAATCGTA
This sequence comes from Uloborus diversus, assembly GCF_026930045.1. NCBI lineage: Eukaryota > Metazoa > Arthropoda > Arachnida > Araneae > Uloboridae > Uloborus > Uloborus diversus. Next base: position 5,071,270 of record NC_072740.1, on the reverse strand, counting down.
ATTTATTTTGATAAAGGAACTAACGCGTTGCTCAAATTATGTAATTGCTTTTGGAGTCTGCTTCAGACAGGGTGGAATCAAATCGGATTTTCCCCCAGGAGGGTCAAAGTTTTTTTTTTTCCAATTTAATAAGTGAACAGAAGTTCTATCTTTAGTTGAGTGCATGCATAAGTATAGGCGTGAATGAGATATTCTATGTCTACTAAGATATCTGAACTGTTAAAAATTCAAGATTTTCTGGTAATTGTTACTGTAAAATGGTGGACTTACAGCATTGCTGATTTTTACGGTAATTTATACCGGAGAAATAAGCGATCCCAGCTCCAATTGGTTGCTGTGGCCTACCGAGGAAACCGTAAAATTTTACTGTAACATTTGATTTTTACGGTAATAGTTACTGGCAACATGGATGTCAGTAACAATTACCGTAAATTTTCCAGAAAAATTTTAACAGTGTGTGAGTGTAATAAAGTAGAAGTGAATAGCTGTACCTGAGAGGTAAAGGTCATTTTTTTTTTCAAAATGGAGAATTAAGTATTATCTTATGTATTTTATTATACTTCAGTAGTATTAAAGAGTAAGACTTTGATAAATAAATTTTAGCTTTATAAGACTATGAATAAATATCTAGTAATACAAATCATAACAAAACAAAAGCTTTAAGCTTATCTTAACCGACATATCGACCGAAAAAAATTATAAATTCTGTGGAACCTGTAAAAAATTTTGGGTGCCGGACCAATTTTTTCTTAGAGTTCATAGGCAAAGTCAGTATTACATGACGTCTGAACGATTATTGTTTTCAAAAAAATAAGAAAGTAGGCACAATGTAGTTTTTTTAGTCACCCTGGACTTTGTCGGTACAGCGGAGATGGAAAAACTGCATCACTTTCAAAAATTCATTTTGACGAATTTACACGAGAAATAAAAGAGTAATTGATCTGTAACTTTTATCACATGAAAGGCATGCTTCATCTGACAGGCTTAAAAAAGATGTAGTCATCCATGCGTTTAGGGGACCAGCCAGAAATCGAAGAAACCAAAAGTGCATTTTTATCGTTCTTTATCGTAAATGGCAGGGTAAACTACGGCAGTTAGTTTACTTACTATGCAATAACTTTATAGATTTTTAAAATATCAATTTTGCTCATAACGTGCAGAGTTTTCCATGCTGGCTTACAAAACTTTCAAGAAACTTGACCGTCTCAAGAGAGGACGGCGCCCGGGGCGAATATTTTCTGACGCCCCTTTCCCACATACAGAATGTTGGTTTTTTGATAGAGTATCGAACATTTTTGTATCAATTAGGGGAGACCGGGGTTAGTTGTTACAATTTTTTTCAATATTTTTTCTACGCTAAACTATTTCAATTATTTACTCGCGTGAAACTTTAAAATGCATCTAGATTGTTTAACATTCATAACATATTTTTTAAAAAATGATTAGAAGCCACTACTCCAAAATATTTCAAGTTTTTTGAATAGATGTCGATTGTAACAACTCACCCCACTACGGGGCATGTTGTTACAGTATATGGGGTTAGTTGTTACATGAGATATATTTTAGTAATGAAATGAATTTCACACATTTTCTGGTTTATTCTGTTAAATTTTAAAAATTCTTAACCACGTTAAAAATCAAAAACTTTTTGACTTTACAGATTTACTTCGTTAATGACTTTTTCTAATAAACTATCATCATCCGCGTGCGCAAACTATCATTGTCCGCGTTGTTAAACTATCATTGTCCGCGTGCGCGCATATACAAGCATATAATTTATCAAAGTTAGCACATCGGTCATGTGCCCATTTGTCACAATTACGACATAGAAGCCGTTTAGTTGGTTTTTTTGGATTCTGAGTACGGTTTAGAGCACTCTATGCAGAACCAGTCTTCATCATCTTCATCCGAAGTACGCACTGTTTGGACGCACCTTTCTGCATTTTTTTTTTTTACCTTTGTGTATGTTGATTTATTCTCTGTTAGACACAATTTTCTTTTCACAGATTTTTCTTTCCCAACTTCGGCTTGCAAAACATTTTTTACTGGTGTATCTGTTAAAGTGGTGCTGACCTACGGTTTCCGCTTGCTGACCGTCTTCACTTCTGCACTGTCTGAAGCGTTGGAGAAAGACCTACATTCGAATTACATTATTTATTATTATTATCATTGTTGTGATTATTATTATTATTTATTAAACCATACATATTAACAATAAATTAAATCATAGAATGAAAGAGATCAGAATTATTATTATTATTACTATCGTCATCCAACTACAGTACTTTATATGATTTAAATCATGCAAGAAAACGTATCAGAAATACTACTTACCACCACTAGCATTTTTCATCTTCGTGCAGAATCTCTCTAGTGTCATGAATGTCATAGGCTGCCTTTCGTAATGAACTACCTGCAATTACTTCTTTAGTCACATCCAGGTATGATTCTTTAGGTGTTTTGCCCTTGTCCGTCTTGTTTTTATAGTCCCCCGCCATATCACATTTAAAAAGAGACATAATATTAAATTAAAACTTGCATGGGGCAAGTTGTTACTTGTAACAACTAACCCCAACAAAATTGTACCAACTTGCCCCATACGACGCCACTTTAGTTCTTGGCACATATTACTGGTATTATATCTTTGTACAAAACTTTTAAATATGTTAGCACTTACCTGAAAATGTAGGCTCTCACGTGGTATAGAAATAAATTCGTTATCTGCAACGACTTCGTCACAAATACAAAAATAACAGCGGAAAGAAAAATTACTTCCAGACTCAAAAATTAGTTTTCCTTGAGCACTATCCGTGCTGCTGACTGCAAGCCCTCCAGTGATTGTCAGGGAATGCAGATGGGTGAGTGCTATCATCTACTGCAAGGAAAGTCAGTTTCTCCTGGCGGTTATTTTTAAATTCGAATGTAACAACTTACCCCGTGTAACAACTAACTCCGGTCTCCCCTACATTACATAACTGAACATGCAATCTGAAATCTAACGTGTTAGATTTTAAAAACTATTTTTTTAAAAAGAATAATGCTAAAAAGAATTTGAAATGTAGTAAGAGCTTAGTTTTTGGCGCCCCTTCATATCTTGGCGTCCGGGGAGATTGCAACGCTCGCCCCCCTCTTCCGCCCTGCTTGACAGCATATGCAAGGTGAGGACGCTGAAATGTCCCGTTGTCTGCAGTAGCAGAAAGGACTAGCGACCCTTTATACTGAGAGATGCGACACAGGCGTACTGCGAGCTGATTGGTCACTGGCAAAAACCGTCCAACGCTCAAGTTCCCGTCCATAGGATTTGCATTGCGCGTAACACGCGCTCAAAGAAAAAAGGTGGATTCCTTTCAAAATACGGAAAACTATGCAATTTAATTTTTGGTTTTACATTCTTTGATGTGTTGGTTACCTATATCTTGCCTTCACTAAGGAGAAAATTTCCCCAGGAATTTCTGAAAAATTGTTTTGTTTTGCCAGACTTACGTTCAAGGTTTTGTTTCTTGTATCCTAAGCGATATTTTCGACTTTGATGGCAAACCAATACATTTAGGATATACTTTAATGTGTTAACTTACTTTTTCTCGAAATTCATAGTGTTTTCTTTCCTGTAATATTAGTTTTAATGCTGGATTTTCCGATTCATGAAAAAAGCATGCTTTGGCGACATTCTGGATTTAAACACGCGCCAATCAGGTTACTGTACTCAATGTTAAAAAGTTTGTATTTACAAACAAACAAAGCTGGATAATTGAAGGATTCTCTTTTACGTGATTTATATAATAAAGTTGTTGCTTTAAAAGCATTAGCAAGTGTACGTTTGACATTTTTTTTTTAATTTTTAAATCTGATAGCCAGAACTTTTGAATCAATTGGCTTCTACATTCTAAAAACATTTTAGTTCTTTTTATTCCCTCCTGTTTTCGCAGGGTTTGCTGCTATATTAGTACATATAAATCCAACGTTTATTTTAAAATTATCATGATATCTGATAATTTCGATATTTATTTTTGGAAACACGATGCTTGCAGTATCGTATATCAATATTACTTAGTTCCTCAGTTTTCGAGGCTACGTAGCATGGTGGATAAGGGACGCGCTTAGAGGTAGGGAGGGCGTCGGTTCGATTCCCGATGGAAGCAAATCGTTTTCGTCAGCGCATTTTAAACTTTTAGTATTATCACTGCCATAATTAGTTTTATCACCAATTAAAATCCTATAATAATTTTTTACTAAATAAAAATTTGTAAAAAAATTAAAAAAAAAGATTTTTTTTTTTAAGTAGAAAGTTTTTGAAATGACTTGCACAAATAATGCACTCAATTATTCTTTTACAGAATTTAATTTTAACTGAGCGAAGAAACGATTTTCGTTGCAATTCAGTTCTACGGATTTCTTCCTCATACGATATTAAAAGCTAATGTGCTTGAATTCAAAATGCTCCTGTAAAAAAAAATAGTTGGAACTTAAGTAGTTGAAACTTAATTCATCACTGAAATTTATTTAAAATATCATACATTGATATTAATGATTTTTTAATATGTTAAATGTGTTTAATACATGTATAAAAAGTTCTATGGTTGGGGTAGTAAACATAACATCGCAACATTGTGAAGGCTACGCAGCGCTGCCGTGTTAGGTTTGTCTCAATATTATTATTAAAATTTTTTATAAACCTTTAACAAGATTTGATTTGCGTGGTGTTTAAAATATATTCCATTCATTAGTCTGTATCAAAGCAAAATGTATGGCAAAAAAAAAATTCAAAATTCAGCTGTTTTAGATTTAACTACTCTCTTAACTAAATTTCTTGAGCAGATTGCTTGTTTATTGTAATTTCAAGGGCGGATTTATGGAGAGGCGAAAGGGGGCAATGCCCCCCAGTCTTGGGAGGACTCGATACATGGTAACAACACATCTTCCAAAATCATAAAAGAAAAAATCATGATTTTTTTAAATATTTTTTTTTTTTTTTTTTTGAGTAGTTCAGAAGTAAAGATGTAGAGAATAGCGACTGTCCTTCTCTGATGGGGGGGGGGGGGGGACCGTACACTGTATTACAAGAGAGTAAAGCTGTCACTGGGTTGCTGAAATGTGTTGAAAACGACTACTTTGAATTGAAAACATGAGTAAAAATACCAGCTGAACAAGCTATGTAATCAGCTGAAAATACTTAAAATAATCAACTATTGTTTCCACAAATTAAAAACTGAAACAAAGGTTTAAAAAAAACAGATTTACCTATAGACTAGCTATAGCTTAGGGCACCCGTTTTGTTGAAGGCCCCCAACTCCCCCAAAATTTCATCATTTGTTCTTTAAAAAAAAAGAAAAGTACTTGAAAAAATGTTTCTTTTTAAAGTGCTTGAAAACCTTGAAAATTTGGAAAAGTGTGTCTACAAACCATAAACTTAATTTATAACATATGGGAGGGGGTAGGGGGAGAAAGGTCGATATGTGTCAAATTTAGCTCCTTGCCACATCCTGCATCAAAAATGTAAAAATCATGGTTCTCACGTTTCTGTAACACATTACTTGAGATAAATTTTTGTGACTCGCATGTTTCATATATTGCTGTTTCCCAAATGCAGTAATTTTGGAAATTCTTTTGTATTGCTATGCGTCTACTGTATATTATAATCTGTTTAGCGCAGGGGGAGAAAAACACTACATCTATTTTTTTTTCTTTTTTTGCACTACTTTTAATTGAAAAAAAAAGTTGTTGTAATGAAAAATTTAGTTTTTTTTTTTAAACTTAAAATAGAAAACTGTGCAATCTAATACTAAATTTCAGGGACTGGAAAGGGCAAATGAAGTGCCTTTAATAATTTTAATTGTTCTCGAGTCCTTGAAACGGATTATAGGTGAGTCTGAAATTCCTAAGCAAAGTGTGCTTCAATTTTATTTCTTATCAAGTGTATAAATTATGAATTGTCCAAATGGGTAGCATATTGCTCTCTTGTGACCTATATTTATACACAATTTCTTTTAAAGAATTTTTTACTATTGATCATTTTGTATTTAATTCATTGTTGTATTTGTGGGTGGGTTGGAACCAAGATCAAAAACTAATTGAATTGAACCGACAACCAATGTAAGCAAATAACAATGCATAATCTTCCCTTCCTCCTCGCTTTTTCTCTGAGGACTGCTGTCATTGATTTGTCAACTCGAAAACGATTTTTATTGTGTATTATCGTAATTTGCAAAAGAATAGTTTGCTATTTGTTTCCGATATTTCTGTAGTTCCAATTACCCCTTATAAGGCTTCAAAAAGCAGAATTTTATATCTGTTTTACAAATTTTCCTCCGGGGGATCTTCCCCTTAAAATTGGGGATTTTCTATCCCACCTTAGACCTTATGTTTAAAGCAGAGTTCCAGCCGAAGATTTATTTCGAAGGACTAAAGAGCAATATTGTGAAATACCACTTGTCCCAAATATATCAATCCTTGAAAAAAAAAAAAAAAAAAAACTCGATATGATACATAAACGGCAAAATTAAGCGTGGAATATTCATTCTTGCTCGCGTGAAACTGACTGCTCTGCGCCAAACAAGCGATAACGCGCCAAATAATGCCCTCGCCAATTCGAGTTGGACGGTTTTTTCGACTCGGAAGTATGCGCAGAAACGCTATTTCAGCCTGTGTCGCATCTCTTAGTATAAAGGGTCGCTAGAAAGGACCACTGGGAGTATTACAGCAGAAAGTCATTGCGTGGAATCGTTTAAAAGCATTTTCAAACTAATGATTTAAATCATGCAAACTCACATGCATGTCACAGGCGTTTTATGTTTGATCGGTTCTAATGCACCGGTCGAAGGGATATTTTTGTATGTGGATACTTTTTGGAATTGCGAAAAAGAACAGTAGTGTATAATGTAAAAGCAAATTGTATGAAACCTCGCAAAAATGTCACTACCATTTATGATCCGTTCGAAAAGTACCCGTGCTATTTTGAGCATCAAACGCTACACAATTGCTTTCGCTTAATTTGTTTTAAATTAAAAGCTTTACAAACAAATTTTAATGCTACTTGTCTTTTTTATATGTGTCCGTTTCTGTTATTTTTTGTAGTATGCGCAAAATGCAAAAACTCATAAGACTTTTTTTGATACACAAGTAGTTGCCTGAAATTGGTATATTTCCGTCCCTTTTTGAGGAAGAAAAAGGCCACCGTAGGGCCAATTTTATGCCAAATTTCATAAAAATCGACCTAGCTATCTTGGCCCTAGAGGAGTAACATGCATACATAATACATATATGAATACAGTCTACATTAGAGCCTATCAATGGACATACTAGGCTTCGTTATTAATAGAGATGTATGGGAAATTCGATTAATCCGTATTAATTTGAATGGCTGTTTAATTTCACAGCATGCTTCTTTACTAATAATAAAGCTGAAAGTCTGGATCTCTGTCTGGATGTCTGGATCTCTGTGACGCGCATAGCGCCTAGATCGTTCGGTCAATTTTTATGAAATTTGGCACAAAATTAGTTTGCAGCATGGCGGTGTGCACCTCGAAGCAATTTTTCAAAAATTCAACTTTGTTCTTTTTCTATTCCAATTATATGACCGTTTTACCGAGCAAATTATTATAAACTGGACGAGCAAACTACCATCACGTGGACAAGCAAATTACTATAACGTGGACAAGCAAAATACCATAACATGGGTGAGCAAATTAACATAGCAAATTGGGGAGAAATTCATCATCCATTATTTGTGAATATACATGCGAAGCAAATGAAGTTTTGATTTTCTAGTACGGACAAAACCGTGCGGGTACCGCTAGTCTATACTAATAATATAAAGCAGTAGAGTCTGTTTGTTTGAACGCGCTAATCTCAGGTACTACTGATTCGAATTGGAAAACTCTTTTTGTGTTAAATAGTCCATTCATTGAGGAAGGCTATAGACTTAGGCTATGATATAGATATAGGCTATGACTAATAGGAGCGGAGCAGCAATAGAAAATGTTATGAAAACGGAAAGATTTATATTATAATATAAAATGCTTTGTGCGGAATATGCGCAACCACGGTGGTTCGACCTGAAAATGCGGGCATCGCGATCCAATGGCCGTAGGTTCGAGTCACCCACGAGGCAAATTTCGGGGGAACTTTTTAGAGAAAATCCTAAGCGATGCTAACAATGATTTGTAAATATATATATATATATATATATATATATATATATATATATATATATATATATATATATATATATATATATATATATATATATATATATATACGCATCATTGTCTTATTTTTAAGCTGAAGAGTTTGAATGTGCTAATCTCAGGAACTACATGTTCGAATTATAAAATCATTTTTGTGTTGAATTGCTCATTTATTGAGGAAGGCTATAGGTTATTTTTTTTTTTTTTTAATCAGATTGACATAAATGTTTGTAACTGCAACTTAAATGTTTAAATAATTGTTTAGTTCTATGAATTCCTAATAGATGGCGGGGTAAGTCTTGCCGACAGTGTCGATAGCTGCGAGGAACCATGCCCATGCTACGCTGTTGTGATTAGCGAACAGATTTTTGGATGTTTTTTTTTTCGATGTTCAGGTACATAATTTGATTTTGTAGGATTTTTCTATTGGGTTTTGCTTTCCTTATTTCTTTAATGTTTTTTTTTTTCCCCTAACAGTTGAAGATAACAAACTGACTTATCTACAAGTAAATAATTTGCTTTTGTCGGATTATTCAGTTGTGATTGTTCTTCATAACCTTTTTATTATAGCATTGTTTATGCGGCGAAACACTTTAAATTGCAGGGGAATAAAACGACTTCACTCGCTAAAAGGCAGGGTTACGGTAGCGTGGTTGCTTGGCGCGTTAAGCCATGAACTGTGTAGTTGAAGGATTATTTTGAGTTTTAAAGATACTGTTAATATTTTTATGTGTTTCTAAAAATAATTTTAAATTCCAAAGAGACTTTAATAGGTCTTTTGAAAAGTTGTGTACGCATTTTAGTTGAAGAAAAGTGATCATTTCACAACAGAAAGGAGGCGGGGGCGTGGGTTTTTCTTTTTTTTTTTTTTTTGTTCAACGGACTTCCTTTAACTTCTAAGCACGGACATCGCTGTGCGTGTACTGCTAGTTAGAAATAAAAGAGATACTGCTTTTCCAAAAGCAAACGAGAAAACGTTTTACCCCTCGAGAGGTTTTTATCAAACTCCATTTACTTTTAAAACGTAAATTTGAAAATATTTCAGACTTCCCTTTGTTACGTATTTTTGTTTCTCAAAGAAGTTTTAGAAATGAAAATAGTTGCAAAAATGTCGTTTGGAGTTAAAACTATATCATACGAGACTCACCAAAAGTCGACCAAAAAGACTGAACTTCTCTGACCGAAAATTGCATTTCGACAAGTATTTTTGCATGAAACACGCTATCGATTTGAGTTCTGCGAAGATGAAACATTTCCTTTCTTAACTAGCTCATCACCTCAAAACAAGGCCCGAATCGAGTACCCGAGGCACGTAACACTCACAACTGCGATAAATATCAGCGAGCTTCGAATGAACCCTGAGATGCGTAAGCAACCTTACCTCACGAATTACGTATCAGCCTCAATTTTGATCAACCGGGTATAAATTACCATAATAATAACTAGCTAGTGGTAATATTGAAAAAAAAAAAAAAACTGGAGCTTCCGCCATTCCCTAAATTCTCGAACTATAATTATCGGGGGTCAGTTCACTACTTAAAAAGAAAAAGAAAAATTGAATGAGTGAAACGCGGAAGAAAAAAAAAAAAATACCAAAGTGATCTGCGGATTCGTATTTTGACCTATGTTCGTTACTGTTTTTAACCCGCGATTGATTATTATAATCCGTAGTTGTTACCGCGAGGTATGCATGCAAAAGGGTCAAAATCGGTTCTTTTTCCCCCTTCTCAGTTGGGTCGGGAGGATGTTTCAAATCATGCTCACATGATTGAAAGCGTTTCGACTGATATAGACCGTGAGAGATTTTCCACTTTCTCTGTTCTCAAGGTCAATATGATCGAGGACCCGACATTGCTTTCGAATGAGTTTTCTTTCAAGGGGAGTCAGTACCCTAAATACTTTCAAAAATTCGATTATTTGATTTTTATATATTTTGAAACTCCATTTCAATACCTTTTTAATGATACAAACATCTTGAACGTGCTCATATTAGAAGTAAGTTAAAATAAGCTTTAAAAAATGTAAAACCTATTTTGATGAGGTATGATTTTCCCCTTTAAATTGCAATATCTCGAAACGGTATTTTTTAAACTAAATGTTCCTTTTTCTCAGAAACTAAATTGTGTTACGGTTTGAAATGTTTACCACCTATTCCATACATCTAACTGCATATACTGAAGTAAACTTTTTCTCATATTCGAAAATTATTTTTTAATAGATCTGATTTTGTGTGGCAAAATGGTATTTTTTGAAACAAATACAATGACTTACACATTAGAATTTTTTACAAAAAAACTAAGCTTTCTTTCTGTAAAATTTTACTTCAGTATAGAGAACAGAGTCTACTTAAGGTACAGAAAAATATTCATACTTGTATCTTTAATAGATTTTTAGAAAAAGGTACATGAACCTGTGCAAATTAACATTGACGGTATAGGGGATACTGACTCCCCTTAAGGTACCACACGTCTGGTTTTCAGGCAGTCTGTCCCATTGTCAGCGCACATTGGATCGGGCCGTAGAATTAAGGGGCACAGTACCTTTCAAACATTTTTTTAAAATTTAAGTGTATTTTATATTTCTTTGAAACCATAACATGCATACTAATTTCTTAATCAATAATTTATTTTCAAAATTTAAAAATATTGCCTAATTTTTTAAAAATTCAAAAAATTGAAGAAAATTTAAATTTTTTTGAAATTTTTAAGGCTTTTTTATTTTTGCACTAATTTAATTTTTTTTTTTTTTTGCTAAACGATCACTATAATCATCTCTAAAAATATGTGCATTCATTTGTTTATGAGTTTATTAGAAAATTTTCTGTGATTAATTATGTAAAAAATCAAAGTTTTTTTTTTTTTAAATCGGTTTTTAAAGGTTTAACATGCTCTAAACATTTGAGTAATTTATAATGTACAGTTTTGTCAAATATGTTATCCCAATTGCAAAAAGTATTACTTTAAAGCTGTATCTTTAATAGAAAAAAAAATCCTTAGGGATTCTAATGACATGAAAACACAAAAAAAAAACATTATCAAGAAAAAGCAATTTAAAGTTTTTCTTTTGCATAAGAACACGAAGCGAGCATGGCCTAAAACCACTCATAACTTTTTAAATATTTGAACTAAAGCAATGAAACTTTTCCCCTGTGTTCAGAATAGTTTTTAGTTTTGAAATAAGCAATAAAAAATTTTTTGATCGTTTCATCATTTTTGAGGTACTGTAACCCCTTAATGTCCCATTTTCTGAAAGTTAGCAACCTACTCAGTTATATTGAAAAAAAGAAAAGTGAGAAACTTCAGCACTAATGATAGAATATAGGCGGCTTTCAAGTTAGTCACATGAGTGAAAAAAAAAAAAGGCGAGCAAAATAAGCATAACCATGTGATTAGTAGATCAGTGTTAGAAAATGGTTACTAAAATTGGAAAATATTAGTCAATTGGCTTTTATTTTCATAAATCACACTTGGGGCATTAAAAGAATATCGAAGTAGCAATTATTGTGTCACAAACTAAATTTGTGGTTAAAAATACGGGAACTGTATATTCACGCGTGGTTATACAATGGAAGCTTTTAAAATTATCAAATGGTGGTTCTCACATGTTGCTGCTATTTTTTGATAATTTTAAGTAGTGTTTTGGTTTTGGCTATTTTTCAAACTTTACATATTACAATCTTGATCTTAGAGAAGGAAAAAGAAAACACAAAGTGTCAAAGTTCTCGGATTAGGTTTGATTATTGATAGTGATTGACGAAGTGTGTTATTAATTATCCACTATAATATTAAAATCTGTTCGCGTCCGTCTGTCTGTCTGTCTAAAGATCGATCTTCTCGAGAACCGCTGCGAATCGAGAGTCGAACGAGATACCGATCAATTCGAAATTTTCCAAAGAAAACAATAGGACCAATCTCTTAATTGTACGACTTTAATTAGCGGATATATTAATTAAAACGTTAATTAACATAACGTTATTCAGGAATTTTTATTTCTTTCCTGTTGCCATTTTTCATATAGGTGAGCAAGTAAAATTCTAAAAATAGTTTTAAAAGAATTTTTTTTGGCTGCTGTCCAAATCTTAAAACAACGTTTCCATCTAGAATTTCATTTTAAATTAGTTTAAAATTGGTTGCTCTATTCGGACATAGCTTTATTTTATCGTCTGTCCTTTTTTTATTTTTTACATTCAACGTTCTCTCAACTCTTTTCAGCATATGAAAATTGTTTCTTTGGATATGTTTATTGATTGTAGTGTTAAGTTTATCATTCACCGGCATCATATTTTGGTACATTTAGGATGGGCAACTAATTATGTTTATTTTGTTGGACTTTTTCCCGTCACATGGGTGAGTTTTCGAATTGTAATAACTCTCTTTTTCCTTCCTGTTTCTATTTTTGAAATGCAGTTTGTATCGTTAAAAGAACACTTTAAATTAAGATTGTTTGGATTTCTTTGAGTGAAACAGAGTTGAACAAAAAAGATTGTTTTTAAGGATTTTAACTAAAGCTTAATTTGAATCTGATGACTTGGTATTAAATTAATGCTTATTGGTATTTATTAAGTCTTGGTGCTTTAGTTTCACGTAAACAAGCAAAAATTATGTGTCATTATATGTAAAAAGCTGATCGTAATCGTACTCAAATATTTAAGATATAGTCTATCAGATTTAATTCAGTTTAAAGTGATCACAGATTATAGTTGATAATGCATATAGTTTCATCTTTTGTGCTAATTGAAAATACTTATAACTTGCATCATTGATAACTATGATTAACGTTAAAGAGATTTTTGCCAAAAATATGCTCTACTGGTGTTTTGCAAACTTTGCATTACACGTATTTATTTATTCCTTAGCGCTTTAGAAACTAATGTCAGAGTAATACAAAAACATCAATTGGACATCTCTTTCATTTTTTAAGTAGGCCGTGCAACGCCGGGCACGCAGCTAGTTTGTCTATCAAAATCTGTGGCACCATTCATCTTTTTAATCTGTTCATTTCTGTTTTTTTGTATTGAGCACAAATCAGTATTATTATTTTTTTTTTAATATTAGACATGCTCTTTCCTAAAATTCTAAAGCTTCCTTTTTTGACGGAAAAAATTCTGGCCACCTTAGAAACCCATGGGTATGCTCATGAAATATCATCTGCGACTCATTTGCAAGGGCTGCAAACCAAAAGCTTGGGTTTTTCCACAAGATTCTGGTTTATCAATGGGAGTTATTGATATTTCATTTGAAGTTCTTGGGGTTTTCTCCTTAATTGTTGAAAAAGTCACATATAATCATTTTTTCAACTACAAAACATAATACTTTCACTAAAATATAAGTTTTGGTTAAGCAATCTAGAATGGAACGTTCCTTTTCAGCACATGCAGTGACGTAGCAAAAAAATGAAACAAAAAAAAAAAAAACGCTTTAGCTCTGTATGTAATTTTTCTCTTTATGTCGTTAAACTTTTCTGTCAATCGGTCATATATTTATAGGTACAATTGTATCAAGACATTAATAAAACACCTCTCTCTCTCTCTTTTTTTTTACAGCATACTATTTTCGCACCATATTTTTACATTCCCTCCCCCCAAAGATGTAACTATTCAGACATCAGTTTCAATATTAATTATCATATTTTTAAAGTGGCATTTAAGATCAATAGTTGTCCAACTACAGTAGTAGCAATTACATGAATTCAATAAATACCACGTATTATTAGTTACACGATCTTAGGAATTTAATGCTGTCAATGTTGAGTTTTGTGAAAAATCTACATGTTTGCCAAAATAAGATAACGTATTATGTTTTGGCAGCGCACCGTAATTAATATCAGTGCAAAGTTTGACCAGAAATTCGTGAACGGTGGAACAATAAACCCTGTTTTTCTTTCTTGAACAAACCGTGTGTGGTTGAACCAATAATTAGAGCTTTTAAGCTGAATGGGCGTTAAGGGAGACTTAAATGCCATTTTATAATCCGAATCTGGATCGAATCGTCATGTGTTTAAGAAAACGATAAATTGGAAAAGAGAAAAGTATCATTAAGCGCAAAATGAGCAATAACATTGCTCGTTTTATTACTTACTAGTGGCACCCGCACGGCTTTGCCCGAAGTAGAAAATTAAAAGGTCTTTTGGTTCGCCTGTATATTTACAAATAATTTATGATACATTTCTCGCCAATTGGCTTGACCTTGTTACGGTTCCACGTTATAATAATTTGGTAATTTACTAGTCCATCTTATGATAATTTGCTCGGGAAAAATGTTCTTAAAATAGCAATAGAAAAATAACAAAATCGAATTTTCTAAAAATCGCTTCGAGGTGCACACCCCCATGCTACAAACTAACTCTGTGCAAATTTCATGAAAAACGGCTGAACGCCCTCGGCGCTATGCGCGTCACAGAGATCCTGAGAGACAGACAGAGATCCGGACAGAGAGAGATCCGGACAGAGAAAGATCCAGACAGAGAGACTTTCAGCTTTATTATTAATAAAAACTTTTTTTTTCTATTTTTGCGTTAAATTCCGTTGATTTTTGATTCTTCTTTCTGCACTTTGGTGGCCTTTTATACTTTTTAGGTTATTAATGAATGAATCATACATTCATGTTTTTATTCTTGAAAATATGATTTTAAACGGAACTAGTGAGGTGGAGTGTCTGTCGTACACTCCAAAAGTGTTGAATTTTTGTATCCAAATGTTCTCATGCTTACATTTATGACTTAAAATGTGCTCGTTTACCCGGAAAACTGTAAAAATCCGGAAAAAGTAATAATAGTCATAGGTAAAAAATGATTTTTCAAATATTTTTAATTAAAAAAATATTGGTTTGACAGATAAATTTACTGTAGAGAGTAGTTACTCTAAAAAAAAAAAAAGACTCAAATCATTTAGTAAACAGAAAATACAAGCATGAAAATGAGCGAGAACGATATTAGAGCATTTTTTTTTTTTTACAAGGAAGCAAAACGTTTTTAGAATGGTTTTGCAATAAAATTAACCCAACTAAGTCTTGATAGCTTGTGTAAGTTTAAAATGAAATATTGAACTTTACATTGCAACTTTCTTGTGCAACATATCTAAGAAAATGCATTCATTCTTTGTAAAGTCTGTGGACAGCTAAAAATTTTAAGGGAGGGGGGGGGGGAATAAAAGCAATAGTCACTCTGCTCTATCAGTGGTTTACATAACGTAGGGCAGACCGGGACACGTTTACATGGATTTTTTTCAATGAATTTTCTATTTTTTATGTTTTAACTTAGGAAATTTTAGACATTGCGGTTTTATTAAGCAGTTAGTGCATTCAAAATTGGTATATTCAGTTGTTGCTCGGCTTGTGTTTTTAACCTTTAAAAAATAATTTTTGAGTTAAAAGTTATTTTTGTGTTAAAAAAATTATTTTTGAGTCCAAGTCGATTGCGTAAACTTGCCCCGGACACGGGACACGTATACGCATATTTACTTTGACACCGAACGTGGTTCCTGTTAATGTTTTGAACATAATGTCTTACCATCACTGAAATAAAGCAAATTTATTACAGACTGAATAGTGTATAAAGTTGAAGCTGAAAGGGCATGAAGACATAATTGTAATCTATAAGATACGAATGTGTAACTTGATTAAGAATTAAATGGTAATTTTCAAAACTAAATATCCGGAAAATACTAAAAATGTTTGAGACAGTTTAGAGCGAAAAAAGTGCCAGGGGCACATTTAAGTAAGACAGAGTAAGAACGATTGTGAAGGTGCTCCGACTTTTAACGCGTAAACTTGCAACGTCGCAAAGTTTGAATTTATTTTTAACTTCCAAAAAAATTAATAACATTTCAGTTCATACAAATACAATTCTCAAAAAAAAGGATGAAATTCTGCTGATTTTTATATATTTGTTTTTTCTTAACTAAGTATCATTTATTCACAATAAGCTTCAAAACGTTCAACACAAAATTTACTCAACTTGTTAGAAAACAGATTATTCTTTATGCATGCTGGACCGAAGATTGACTAATGCTCAAAAACTTGTAAGAATATTTGCTAGAGAGTAGCATCAATCTGTTATGACTGTTGGCTCTCCAGTTATAATTCGTTTTGAAACGAGCTGATGTGTGCATCACATGACTTCCTTTTACTCCAATTTAATGTCATTTTCTCATTATTGGCAATTTTAATATGATTCAATAGTTTACTCTCTCAATATCACCAACAGTGGCCAAATGAAAACCAGATTAAAAAAAAAAAAATTTAAAATCGCCAAATTTGTCGCCAAGTTGGCGACAAAACTTGGCGACCAAAAGACTGGCGATATATCGCCAAGTGTCCGCCAAATTATGACACCACTTGAGTTTACATCGAAATTAACAATGATTTCCCCCCAAATAGGGGCAAAAGATCCCCTTTGAAGCATACGAATGCAACCAAAAAGGAAGTTGCACAACTAGACCCCACTAGGAGTCTATGTACCAAATTTCAACTTTCTAGGACATTCCGTTCTTGAGTTATGCGACATACATACACACATACACACATACGCACATACATACGTACATACAGACGCAACGAGAAAACCCGTTGTAATTAACTCGGGGATCGTCAAAATGGATGTTTCAGGTGTCTGTACGTTCCTAGGCATATATTCAAGTGTGGTCGGGATGAAAAAAAACTCAACATTCATTTGGGGGTGAGCAAAATGGAAATTAAGGCCGATTTTTGGGTAAAATTTTTTTTTCGCGAATACAATACTTCCTTTTTTGTAAAAGGAAGTAAAAAGGGCACTGCGTAAACGTGCCATGGTCTAACCTAAACATTTCAGTAAAAACAATGTAGGAAATCCCACTCTCCAAATTCGCGCCCTCTTCTTCAAAGATGGAGGGAAAACGTCCCTATTTAAAGTGCAAGCATTCGGGTATATTTATCTACCCAGAAACAAAACACTCGATGTCTTTACAAATTTGTTCTTCAATAATGTTTTATTTAACATTAAATTTGTATTGTTTTAATTTGGGAAAGAAATGTATTTATATAAAACGGCTCAATGAACTCGATTTGCTCGACTCGCTTGAATTCTATCTACCAGTAGCATAGCGAGAAATTTCTTTCCTGGGTGGGGCAAAGAAAATTTCTTTACATTTCATTTCGACTGTTGTAATTGTCATTGTTGTAACCGTAATTGATTATGCTTTATCGTTTGTGAAATGCTTGTCTTTAATCTAGGTATGTATGTTTCAGTCTTCATAACCGAAATCGTAATAGTAATACGACATCCCCCCCCCCAATAATAGTTTTTGTAACCGATATCGTAACTGACAATTGATTGTGTTCGATTCAATCACATTTTATCAGAGTTGAATGAGCCTCTAAAGTCTATTTTCCTATTTTATTATAAGCACACTACTGCGACACCATGTAACTTCAAAACGTGTTTGCAGCAGTTTGGTAAATGTATGCCTACTTTTGCTGATTATTAGATGTGGTAAGTAGTACGACAATGTAGCAGTTTTACAGCACAATTCAGAATTCACCAATGAGTCTTGTTGTCTCGCAAAACCTTATTTACAAATATTAAGACTTTTTTGATCTGTCGTCAAAGTGATATTTCACTTTAAAAGTATTTCGAAAGCAATTTATCTACTTTGTAAAGTTGCTCTGTTACCTTTTTATACTCACAGAAATGCAATGTTCATGTCATCCAGAATATTGGTCAAACTTCAGAAATCATACACAGTTATAATGTATATTATTAAAGAATATAAATTAAATCGTGGGGGAGGGGTGTTCTGTATTCAATTCCTCCTCAATTGCACACTAAATATATTTAAAAATTGGAATATTAAATAAAGAACTTTATATTTTAGTGCCTAAATAAAGTTATTTATTAGTAAATAAAATATTAAGGTAATTGATTCAACTATTAAAGTAGCAAAATATATTTAATTTACTGCTTTGATACGCAGTACTAAATACATTAGTAACACTTATAATAAAAAATTATCATGCGGCGCAGCGTTGAGAAAATTCATCATCCATGTGCCGCGAGAATTAAATATCGTTTAAGAGAAAGCCAAAACCTTAGGTGTGAAAATACACCGATCACAGCAACACCACGTGATCATGACGTATGAAATTGAAGTGTCTTTGATTTCTCCGGGACCCCTTATCAGATCCGGACCAAATTACAATGGGACCATCTGGGAAGTATACCCTTCCAAACAAAAAAAAAAAAAAAAAAATCAAATCAGTCCGGTAGTATTGGAATAATTCGAAAACACACATAAAAAGCCGCAATACGAAATCATAACCTCCTTTTTTGAAGTCGGATAATAAAACCAGATGTTTGCAGGACGAATGTGATTTTAATAAGCGACAGGGACTGTATTCGGAATTACTACTTCGTTTAGTATAATTTTTTTAGAGATAAGTGAAGCTATCTGCTCTATTTACAATATACAATCAACGTAGGGCCGTTTATGTCATTTTTCAAGACACTTTTTGTATGACTGAATGCATTTATATTAGTCCCAATAGGTAGGCTTGCCAGATTTCAGAAATGTTCAACCGGGACAACTGAGTGCCCCCCCCCCCCCCTCTAGCGTGAAATATTTTAGAGAGTAGTTCACTCTCAATGTTATGAAGAAGTGGTTACTAATTATAAGCCTAATCCAAGAGTAGTAATAAAACACAATCAGGTAACATTTTACATCTTACATGTTAGTATTTACCAATTTTTTTTACTAAGAAGAAGCACTTTGAATGAGCAATAAAAGTTTGAACATGCATTTTTTATTCGCTAGGACCTTTTTTAGGAAGTCCTTTTTGGTTCAAATTTCGCTGTAAAAATCCTGACCGATCCTAATCCGATATTAATTTTACAAGTTAATGTTTCAAGTGACAGAATAATTGTCCAAATAATTTTTCATAGTTAATTATCATTAGACTTTTATGGGCATCTGATATTACATTTATCTACTACCCAGACGTAAAATGAACAGGCCGGGATACCAGGATTTTGGCTGAAAATCGGGACTCTCCTGTTCAAATCGGGACGACTGGCAAGCCTACCAATAGGGCTGTAAATATGTTTGTACATAACTTCTAGAGAGATTAGTTAAGATTTGCAATTTGCAACGATAAGTGTACAGGTGTCCCGTACCGTTTTAGTTAAACATCTCTAATAATTGGAAATAGGGTAGACCGGGGTACGTTTACGCATGGGGCACGTTTAAGCAGTGCCCTTTTTACTTCCTTTTACAAAAAAGGAAGTATTGTATTCGCAAAAAAAAAAAAAAATAACTTAAAAATCGGCCTTAATTTCAATTTTTCCCGCCCCCGAATGAATATTTAGTTTTTTTTTTTACAACCCGACTAAACGTGGATATATGCCTTAGAATGTATAGACAACCGAAGTATCCATTTTTACGGTTCCCGAGTTAATTGCAACGAGTTTTCTCGAGACGTCCGTATGTACGTATACATGTGCGCATGTGTGTATGTATGTATGTATGTGCGTATGTATCTCGCGTAACTCAAATATGGTATGTTCTAGAAAGTTGAAATTTAGTACGTAGACTCCTAGTGGGGTCTAGTTGTGCACCTTCTCTTTTGGTTGCATTCGGATGTTCGAAAGGGGATCTATTACACCTTTTTAGGTTAAAATAATTGTTAATTTCAATGCAAACTCAAATGATGTTATAATTTGGCAAACACTTGGCAATATATCGGCAAGGTTTTGGTCGACAAATTTTGTCGCCAGCTTGGTGACAAATTTGTTGTTTATTTTTTTTCAAATCTGGGTTCAATTTGGCCACATTTAGAGAGTTAACCATTGAATCACATTAAAACTGCCAATATTGGGAAAAAGTTCTTTTAAATCTCTTTTAAAAGATCTTTATAAAAAGTTTTTTTTTTTTTTTTTTTGCTTCGCTTCGCAACAAACTTGGGGTGAAAATATTTAAAGTGTGTTTTTTCTTCCTCCGAGGCAATATTATCATTAAATCGGAGTAAAAGGAAGTCATGTGACGCACACATAAGCTCGTTTCAAAACGAACTATAAATGGGGAGCCAACAGTCATAAGAGATGGATGCTGCTCCCTAGTAAATACGAGGCGTGTTTTTAAAGTAAGTTCCGTTTTTATATAAAAAAGGAACGACTACAGATAGAGCTAAGTAATTTAGTGCACAAAAATCTACCACCCTTACGCTATTTTTCGACATTGCTCCCGTGATTTTCCAAGCATTTGTCATAGCGTGGTACAGGTTTTTGTATACCTATTCGTACAAAGTTACCGCCCGTTTAGTCAACCATGAGGACTCTTACAGGGCTTTGGCTGGGGCGTTTTTGAACATCCTCTGGTCTGCCCTCACCTCGCTCGCAGCATCTTTCATTTGTTTCGGCATCTAAAGTCTTTCCAAGGTGGTCTGTGGCACAACAGCAATAATGAGCTCAGAGAACATGTTATCCCTTGGCTGACTACACAGGCGGCAATTTTCTATGAATAGGTATACAAAAACCTGTACCACGCTATGACAAATGTTTGGAAAATCACGGGAGCAATGTCAAAAAATAGCGTAAGGATGGTAGATTTTTGTGCAATAAATTTCTTTGCTCTATCTGTACTCGTTCTTTTTTTATATCAAAACGGAACTTACTTTAAAAATACGCCTATCCTCACAAGTTTTTGTGCATCAGTCGAGCTTCGGTCTAGCATTCAGAGAGAATAATCTGTTTTTTACCAAGTCGAGTAAATTTTGAGTTGAACATTTTGAAGCTTGTGAATAAATCATACTTAGTTTTAAAAAAAGGTCAAATGTATAAAAATTAGCAGAAATTTCTCCATTTTTGAGAATTGAATTTGTATGAACTGAAATGTTCTTAAATATTTTTGCACGTTAAAAATAAATCCAAACTTCGGCACGTGGCAAGTTTACCCGCTGACGTCTGAGCACCTTTACGCATGTTCTTACTGTGTCTTACTTCTTAAACGTGCCCTGGTGCTTTTTTGGCTCCGAACTGTCTCAAAACTTTTTAGTATTTTCAGGCTATTTAGTTTTAAAAACCACCATTCAATTTTTAATCGGGTTACAAATTGGTATCTTATAGCTTAAAATCATGTAGTGCTGTCTTCATGCCAGTTCCTTTTTTACTTTATACTGTATTCAGTCTGTAATAAATTTGCTTTATTTTAAAGATTGTAAGACAATATGTTCAAAACACTAACAGCGCCGCATTTAAGTGTCAAAATAAATATGCGTATACGTGCCCCGTGTCCGAAGAACGTTTACATAACCGATTTAGACTGAAAAATAATTTTTTTTAACGTTAAAAACACAAACTGAGCAACAACCGAATATACAAATTTGAACTCCATTAACTGCTTCATAAAACCGCAATGTCTAAAATTCCCTAAGTCAAAAGCTGAAATTCAGAAAATTCATTGAAAAAAAATCCGCGTAAACGTGCCCCGGTCTACCGTACTAAATGTCATTGATATCAAAAGGTGTAAATCTACTTGAGAAATGAACAAAATGAGTTTTTAGCTTAGCAAACATCGAGTGATTTTTCCCTTTCTCTGAACTGATAAAGTAAAGATAAAGATTTAGGGGGGGGGGGGGGGGCTCGGTGGCTCTATGGTAGAAGCTTCGCTTCAAAAGCCGGAGGTTGCGGGTTCGATTCCCGCCGGTGCCCTGGGTGTTATTTCCTCTGTATGAGCTGTAAATTTTTCTAGTGTTGTCTTATTTCTTAATAAAGAAGTCGAACCTTTCGAGGCAATGGCACCAAACTTTCCGTAGTTGTTTATTACGGACACGACAACAACAACAAAGATTTAGGGTCGCTACTAGCCGCGTAGCGACTAAATTAAAAAAAAAAAGTGACAGCAAAAAAAAAAAAAAAGATTAACCATCCGGTCACTGCAATTCCACCAACGTTGTCGATTTGCTGCCATTCATTAGTTAACATTTATTTCAACTTATTTTTTTACTTCCTTTTACAAAAAAGGAAGTATTGTATTCGCGAAAAAATTTTCACTCAAAAAACGACCTTAGTTTCCATTTTAATCACCCCCGAATGAACATTGAGTTTTTTTTTTTTTTTCCGACTCGACCACACGTGGATAAGTGCCTAAGAACGTATAGACACGCGAAATGTCCATTTTGACGATTCCCGAGTTAATTACAACGAATTTTTTCCTGACGTCTGTATGTACGTATGTGCGTATGTATGTCAAATAACTCAAGAGCGGTATGTCCTAGAAATTTGAAATTTGGTACGTAGACTCCTAGTGGGGTCTAGTTGTGCACCTCCCTTTTTGGTTGCACTTGGGTGTTTCAAAGGGGTCTTTCGCCCATTTTTGGGGGGAATTCATTTTATTAATTTCGATGTAAAATCAAGTGGTGTTACAATTTGGCGGATACTTGGCGATATATCGCTAGTCTTTTGGTCGCCAAGCTTTGTCGGTTTGGCCACTGTTGGTGATATTTAGAGAGTAAACAATTGAATCACATTTCAATTGCCAGCAATGGGGAAATGATATTAAATTGGAGTAAAAGGAAGTCATGTGATGCACATATCAGCTAGTTTTGTGTGTGTTTTACTAGCAATTCGAAAGTTAATTTGTTGTTAAGTTATTGTTTGTGGTCAAAAATAGAAAGTGATGACAAGAAGAACGAGGAAGGGCAACTACTCAACGCGGGCAACTAAAATAAGTTCCACACCTTTATCGTAAAGTGACAGTGAATTTCCATTTATCGATGTTATGAATGGACCCGAAATATGTTTCCACATGAAAGATAAAATTTAGCAATGGACATATGAATGCGATGCTATTTTCTTAAATCTTTAAGCAGCATATTTTAGAAACTTAGAGTCTGTAGATCGCAAACGCATTAACACTAGAACGACTGACATTTTATGTATACCTAGAAAGACTGAAGGGGCCAGTGTGGCCCCTACCCATTTTTGGAGTGAATTCTTTTAAAAATTCTCCCTGAGGGAGTCCACATGCCTGATACACCTTCTTTCATGACTAAATAAAAACTTAGTATGCAATTATTTTTAGTTTTTCTCTCTATACTGCGCAAAAGGTTGAATTAGTTTTCCTTTCTAAGAGCAATGGCCACCGTTAGGATGGTAAGCAGTCGGTACTATTTATAGCATTTGGATATCCAACCGGCTGCATAAAGAGGAAGTTACAGGTTAAACTAGAGTGAATGGCATTTTTTTATGCTACACCAATTAGGGTTAAGGAAAAAAATTAATTTTTTAATTGTCAAAATGCTTAGGGGCCACTGTGGCCCCTCCCGTCTTTCTAGGTATAAGGATCAATATTAACAGTACTATGGGGCGAATGATTAAATAATTAAACAAGCATTCAAATAGTGTCATATAATGAAAAGTCAGAAAATTCCATTAAGTTCCGTTAGATATTATCCGAGTTATTAAACAACAAACTACGCGAGGGGCCACACAGGCCCCTCCGTCTTTCTAGTGTTAAACACTTGACGTTCTTCTTCGATATGATTTACTTGAACTTGAAACACCTTACCGAGCCATTAGCATATGAAGGCTCCATTTTTTCGATAACGAGCACAGCTTTCCAAAAAATCCATCAAGTAAATGCGAGATTTTCATATCCATTCGGCCCAAAAAACCCGTATTCGTGAGTCAGAGGTTATTTCTGACTAATGATCAGACGTTGTTTGCGGTCAGAAATGGTCTGGAGATGCAAAATGATATATGGAGCTAAATTAGCCATAACTTAATCTTTAATTAAACCTCAAAAAATCCACTTGGAAAAGGGTTTGTGTGGAATGTTTTGAACGGCTAATAATATTTTCCTTCCGTCTTTAACTGAGCCATTGGAAGCAAAATGGTGTAAGTCATTTTTTTTCATGTATATAATTTGTATTTACACCATCAGAAATCAGTTTTAACCGCCTTCTAGTTCAAGAGAATGTGGTGTAAGAGTAAGGTGTCAACGATTAGTCGATAAATAGTAATAGAGCGGAACAGCATTAGAGTTTTGCGTGAAAGTAGCTTCAAAACCATTCTCAATTACACTGTAAAAAAATTCCGAAACTTTACTAGTCATTTTTGGACGTTTCGTGGGACGTTTCGGGATTTCACAGGTTTTCACCTATTTCAACCGTAAAATAAATTATCTTCGCAAAAAAGTTTCCTGAATTGCTACAAATTTCACGAATGCAGACTTTTCACTGTTGTGAAAAATATTTTTAGCTACCAGTTTAAAAATTGAACGAGCGTGTTTATTAAGCGTATCGGCTTAAGTTCGACTACGGCCCGTCCAGAATTACTAAGCTCTCGGTGAGAGCGAAAAAGTCACTGGATATGCGTGGTACTTGCAATTCTCTCCTAGCTTTGACTATGAATACTTTAATGCTCCTGAAGTTCTCCTGGTAAATTAGGAAGGTTCTAATCAATTACAATCAACCCACCTATTTTTTCTAGACGGTTCCCGAGACATGACAGGCCTTAACAGGGGATATTTCTCAGTTCTTCAGAAAGGTTACTGCCTTTTAGTGGAAAAATCTCCTGGTGTTTGCGAGATATGTTACTGGCAGAAATTGGGCATATCAGCTGACTATTATTTTCCAGGAACATTTCTAAATCGTTTTTACAGAGTAATTAAAATCTTGTTTTATTTATCTACACCACTTTTGCTCTTAACCGTTCAATTGTTCCCTACTTTCACAGTTGGCGACTTTATCGTCTTTTAAAACAAATTTTCGCAGCGACTAGCAGACACGTTCCTTGGGAAAAAAATAATTAATGGAATTTCTGACGATTTTTGCACCAAAATAATTTTGCAATAAAAAATACTTTTATTGCATTTTGCAATTTCAATAACGCATGCAAACGTCTAATAATTGTTACTACTATTTGTAAATTTATCATTTGTGGCGCTTTACATTTGTTATTTATCAAGTGTGCAATGGTTAATAATTTTTACATTAATTAAATTAAGTATCATTAGCGTTATTATTATTATTATTATTATTTTGTAATGACAACGATAAAAGAAATTATATGCAATAGCTGAACTGTTTTGATAGAGTTTAATGGCTGTTTTTCTCGTCCCTTGTCGGAGGACAACATTTTTACTTCCTTTTACAAAAAAGGAAGTATTGTATTCGCGAAAAAATTTTCACTCAAAAATCGCCCTTAATTTCCATTTTGCTCACCCCCAAATGAATGTTGAGTTTTTTTTTCGATTCGACCACATGCGGAAAAGTGCCTAAGAACGTATAGACACGCGAAATATCCATTTTGACCATCACCGAGGTAATTACAACGACTTTTCTCGTGACGTCTGTATGTATGTGCGTATGTGTGTATGTGCGTATGTGCGTATGTGCGTATGTGCGTATGTATCTCGCATAACTCAAAAATGGTATGTCCTAGAAAGTTGAAATTTGGTACATAGACTCGTAGTGGGGTCTAGTTGTGCACCTCCTATTTTGGTTGCATTCGGGTGTTTCTAAAGGGGTCTTTTGCACCTTTTTGGGGGGAAATCATTGTTAATTTCGATGCAAACTCAAGTGGTGTTATAATTTGGCGGTCACTTGGCGATATATCGCCAGTCTTTTGGTTGCCAAGTTTTGTCGCCAACTTGGCGAAAAATTTGGCGATTTTTTTTTTTTTTTAAATCTGCTTTCAATGTGGCCATTGCTAGTGATATTTAAAGAGTTAGAGAGAGAATCCCATTAAAATGGCAATAATAGGGAAATAGCATTAAATTGGTGTAAAAGGAAGTCATGTGATGCACACATCAGCTCGTTTTATATTTTGTGTAAATGTTTAATTGTTATTGTAATTTTGTGAAAATTGAAGTATTCGATTTTATTTACTAGTGTGAAAGATTTCTTTTTTTTTAATTTTGTAATTTCAAAGAAATATAATGAAAGAAACATTGGATTTGGAAACATTAATGTTATCTGCTCACGAGTCATTGCCTCAAAAAGTAAATGTTAATGCCACTAATACTCGCGATATATTCTCCCTTTTCTAATGTCCTCTTATGAAAATGACTTGTTTAAATACTTCCATGTATACCAGCGGGAAAAGTCAGCAAACACAGCGCCAATAGGTACACCCCGTAATTTGGAGCGAAGCATTTAGTTTTCCACTCCTACTCTTCCTTTGAGTCGTGATATTATTTTATTCATTTAGTGCACACGTTTGATTAAGGCAGCTGAAGCAGATCTTTTACATCGAAGCGAAGAGAATAGTAAGTGTTGTTTATAGTTTAAAAATAACCATCATAAAATCAAACAAAAATCCTGACTGCATAAAAACCAAAAAAAAATATTAATTTGAATGTTTGGCATCTTGAATTCAAATTATGTTTTTCGCAATCACGAGCGTGTGTGTGTATGAATGCGCGTGTGTGTTTGTGTAGGCGCATGTGTGTGGGTGCGCGTGTGTGTTTGTGTAGGCGCATGTGTGTGTACGCGGTGGTGTGTGTGTGTGTATGTAGGCATATGTGTTTGTGTCTGTGTGGAGGCATGAGTGTGTGTATATGTGTGTGTGTTTGTGTCTGTGCACAGGCATGAGTGTGTGTATGTGTGTGTAGGCATGCGTGTGTGCGTAGGATATGGACGCCTCCGACCAGGAGAAGCGGATAGCTCAAGACCGGGGGACAGCCGCGCCTGGAGGACGGCGAGCGGTGGTGCTGCAGAGGCCCTGGTCCAAGTTGAAAAAGGAACGGAGCATCAAAAAATGTCAAATGAGAACAATAAGCAATCGTGATTGCTCAAAATCCTAAAAAGGAATAAGCCCAGTAGTTTAGAGTGTTATTAAGTACTACTGAATAACTACACCATTGAAATAGTTTTATAATCCGTACACACAAAAGACAAACTATAAAAGCAATAATGACACATCATTAAAATTATTCGGTAAGTCCCATCGATTTGTGACTCGTTTTATTCGATTCATCTCTTTAAAAAGATAATAAAGGCATATAAAAGTGATGAATTTTAAAAATTGAAGTTAAACCAATATAACACTAAGATAAATAAATACCTTTGTGCTGAATAGTAAAGTCAGAACAAACAACGTAAGTATTTGTGCTTCTACTTACGTTGTTTGTTCTGACTTTACAATATAACACTGTTTAAAAAATCAGTAATCCAACGTTATAAAGCACAAAAATTGCAAAATATTGCAGACACGTGTTTCGGTGTTACAAGGAACACCTTTTTCAGTGCACCGAAACACGTGTCTGCAATATTTTGCAATTTTTGTGCTTTATAACGTTGGATTATTGATTTTTTGAATCTTCAGCACAAAGGTATTTATTCGTTATAACACTGTTTAACTTATTTTCTTCTTCCTTTTTTTTTCTTTTTCAGTTCACTCCGGCCACCACAACGTCCCGAAAAAAGCTTAACTTCAAAGTGTAAACCATTAAATTCTAAAAAATCAAGACATTCTTTTGAAAAATGTAAAAGTGTTCTGCTCATCTTACATTACTTCTGTATCAATGTTACATTCAGTTACAAAAATACCTACCAATTGTGTCTTTAAAACAGAATTAATTTCAGTGAATTTCATTGAAATCTGCAAGAAAAACTAGCATTAATTCTTCTTGATAAGATCCTTGCTGCAATTAAAGTTCTTTCTACTTAACTGGAACGCGAACGCTTCCAGCTAAATGCATCAACTACTCAAGCGAGAGGATTTTTCTCTGAAAAACAAAACTTTGATATTGAGGAAAGGGTTCCCGAGTTTGAACTGTGTCCATAAACAATTCCATGAGTGCTTTATTATGCATTAGACCCAATTAATAAGCCTGCCTTCTCGGGTAAGGTCATATTTCCCCGTATAAATTAAAAGGCCACTACGGTGGATGGACTCTTTTTCGAACCAGATCCAGATATTTCCTCTTCGAGAATGAATGCCCATGTACCAGCGCTCATCCGACAGTTCCTCGAGTTATCTTGTATAAATAAAGTCATTTTTCTTCGGAAAGAAATTTAAACCTCTTCTCAATTTAAATAGATGCGCTCCCATTTGGTATGCTTGGGTTTCGCCTAAAGGATGGAATGTTTTCTCTGGGCAAGGGTTATGAAAACGTTTCTCTTTCTTCCTCCCAACTTCGTTTTGAAGGAAAAAATATAAAACAACTGCGCATCTATTCATTTCATAGACTAATAATAAGAGTAGACGGAGCTTTCCCAGACTTGCTGATGAAAAAATTGGTTCATGGATACATCATGTGACTGGTGGAAGGCTTGGCGAAAACTTTGGCAGCATGGTTGCTAGATGGAAACATTATCTATAGTTTGGCACTCGATATGTATTTTAAGTAATGTGTTTTCATTATAATTTTTTTCCACGTGCAGAGATTGAACTGTTTTTCTTTTAGTTATGAATTATTTTGACATTAGTAATTAGTTTTTGATCACAGTTTTCAGTAGCTTTTATTTCATTTGGAACTGCTACGTCAGTGTTGGCGTGAACGTAATGGAGTAAACGTTTTGCGTTAACGCAAAAATGTACTAATCGGAATCTTAAATTGAAATTGTAGGTAAAAGTCTTACCGTTTGCCGATTCTATTTGGGCGCTTGCATCTTTAATTGCTAAGAGTTATTGAAATTGACTAAAGAAAATGCACAATACTATCTAAACGAAAAACTCACTATATTAACAAAATATTCACAACTTAGAATAACAAATTTACAAATCGGACTCCATAAATATTCCGCGTTCCATCAATTTTATTTATTTTATTTCTCGCGGGCGCTGATCGTCTGCTACGATCAACGCCCGCTGTTGCTAGGATATCCACTAGTCACATGGTTTGGTTCATGAGCAGCAAAGGGTTGTCATAGCTTGGTCTATTCTTATTATTAGTCTATGATTCATTTACTTACAAAGCTTCGAATCGAGTCTAAGAAACGCATGCCGATTTTAATTCCAACTCCAGCGCTTTTTTCCCCCAATTTACTGGCACCTCTTCTTCTTTTTTTTTAACAGTCAATTACTTCATAACTCTCCCCTCTTTTGAGAATAAAACTACCTCTTGGAACTTTTAACTTGATTATTTAGAAAACTTTCAGCAATTAGTGTCCGCGACTCTTTAATTTTCTTTGTTTTAGCTCTTTCTTTAATTCACAAACAGCTCTGTTACCTAATATTTTCTAATAGCAGGTTGTTTTTCAGTTCAATATTATTACTTTTGAATGTAAATAATCCTATATATGTATACTGCTTCGGCGAGAAGCCGAATATTTACAAAAAAACGCCGGTAAATGATGAATTTCGCTTATGTCGGTCAATTACAGTAATATAAGTAATGCACAGTAACTATGCAGTGGCGGAGAAATAAAAAATTTAATCATTTTTAAAAAAATGGAAAAGTGCAGATAATGTTTTATGCGTATTTTTTATGCAATGACGATATTATTTGGGGGAAATATAGCTGTAGGAATAATATCTACCCCTATTTTATAGGATTTATTCGTTATTTGCTTCTACTGATTTTAAGAACTGAAAAAAGGTGGAAAACGCCAAATTTCATGTCATGGGGAATAAAGTAATTGATTTATAGATCATTTTGTGTTAATGTGAATTCCACACGTCTGAAATTATATTTCATATACTTGGAAGCATATATTACCACTACCTAGAATATCCTCCATGAGCTACGAGGAAAGTTTTGCAGTGGTCTTAGATAGAAGTTATGAACACTTGAATACAGTCCTGACTTATTTAATGGAACCAGAGTCTAATAATGTTTTCCTGCAGATTTATTTTAATAGCAAGCTTCTTAGCAGCGATTGTGTTAATATTATCTGCCGACAATTTAAAATCCAGGATTGTTTTGAGTCCTACCCAAAACTTGATTGCCAGATTTTTCCATGTAGGATTGCACCTAAAGGAAGGACATTTGAATGGGAATTATTTTTTCTTTCCCCGTCAAGTTTTGAAGATTTAAACTTGTGAGTTAATCCACAAAACCATGCATGAACAATTAGGTTTGTACGTACTGATTTTGGTGTCCAAATGTACTGATATCTATAAAAAAAAAAAAAAAAACATTATTTATATGAATTATACTTTTAAAATGTTTTTCGCGGCCCAGTTTCTGACCTTCCGTGCTCCTGACCACGCAGTCCACTAGTTACCGTCTGCTGATCAAACGAGTGTCAACGACTCAATGTCTATGTTGTGTTGCAACAGACTGGAAGCGTTTGCAATCGCGTCTTGATCGTCTTCATCTGATTCCTTTACATAAATTTAAAGCGAAAAGAAGTCATGTTAAAGACTCAATGTCTATGTTGTCTTGCAATTAACTGGAAGCGTTTGTCATCGTGTGCGCATCGTCGGATTCTTCAAGTAAAAAAATAAATAAGAAAAGCGGGTCATTATTTTCTATGTGAGAGACTCAATGTCTATATTGCTTTGCATTAGACTGGTAGCGTTGCCATCATGTCTAGATCGTCGGGTGTATTAAGTAAGTTAATGTAATGTGAAAGTGTGAGTCATTTTGTGCTCGTGTGTATGTTGACGACTGGATGTCTATGTTGAGTTGCAAGACAGCGTTTGCCATCGCGCCATCTCTTGTGTATGTGAAACGCTGTGTGGTGACAGCGTTTGCCATCTCTAGTGTATGTGAGAGACTCAATGTCTATATTGCCTTGCATTAGACTGGTAGCGTTGTCATCATGTCTAGATCGTCGGGTGTATTAAGTAAGTTAATGTAATGTGAAAGTGTGAGTCATTTTGTGCTCGTGTGTATGTTGACGACTAGATGTCTATGTTGAGTTGCAAGACAGCGTTTGCCCTCGCGTCTTGGTCGTCAGCTTCTTTAAGTAAGAATTTAATGAGAAAAAATAGTCGTTTTTTTGTGCTAATGTATGTAAGCGACTCAGTGTCTTGTTGTATTGCAGTAGACTGTAAGCTTTTGCAATTCTGTCTTGATAGTTGGATTTTTTAAGGGGTCTAATGACATTTAACTTTCAAAATTTTCGACTTTCCAGAAAAAATATTTTTTTTATGCGTATTTTAATTCCGAACAATTTGATACCTTATTTATTACCATACACAAAAAACTTTTCAAGTTATCGTAAAAATGCGTAACCTCTCCCCATAGAGATTTATGTTAACAGCAGCTGTTTAAGCGTCTTTTTCTCAGATGCCGGTTTCTTCGGTTTTCTCTTTTTGCGCGCATGATATCTCAGAAAGTTTCTTATACATTTCCGTAAAACTTTTAATGAAAGCTTATCTGGTTTATATTTATGACCTGAACCTAAATTTGTTTATTTTTTTAATTATTTATTTATTTTTTAAAAAAATTATATAAGTTAATATCGAAAATTTCCAAAATTTTGTGTAATTTTTTTTTTTTTTTCAAATATTAACTTTCATTTTAAGTTAAAATTTAGGTTCAGATCATAACAATATACCAGAAAAACATGCATGAAATGTTTTGCGGAAATATATAAAAAACTTTCTGAAATATCATGCGCGCAAAACGAGAAAACCGAAGAAACCGGCACGTGAGAAAAAAAAGCTTAAACAGCTGCTGTTAACATAAATTTATATGGGGAAAATTTACGCTTTTTTACGATAACTAGAAAAGTTTTTGGCGTATGGTTATAAATAAGGTATCAAATTGTTCAGAATTAAATTGTGCGTAACATATATTTTTTCCAGAAAATCGAAAATTTTGAAGGTTAAAGGTCCTAAAACTCCTTAAGTAAATAAAATGAATGAGATTTTTGTATTAGTTTGTACGAACAGGTTTGAAAAACTTCATCTTTACGACCTACGTGAAAACAGATGAAAAAATGTAGCGAGGCATTTGAACCTGTGAGCGAATCGTGCCTTTGCAGTCACAAGATTCAAGAAAGCACTTTTTAGCGATCTCATTTTAATCTGCATTCTACGGCTAATATCTCGAAACAATAAGCCCTTTTTAAGCTGCTGCGATATTTCATTTGGAGCCAAAAAAAATTGAGCTTGAAAAGAATAAGGATATCATCGAATTTTGACATTACGATAACATGACTGGAAGTACTAAAGTTAGCCGAGCAATAAAACATTGTTTTTAATAACAATGAGAAGCTATGTTAACGAAAAAAGTAAGGTTGTGGAATGTCTTGCCATATGAAAGAGCTTCACTGCCAACGCCCTAAGATATTATAATCAAAAGAAGGAATAATAGTAAATAAAAAGGAAGGAGCTATTGTTGAAAATTTACGACGGGACCTTCAGTTCGACGAGTATTTAAATCTGAGGAACGGGTTAAACAATCATCTATAAATTGAGATCTGCTAGAACAAAGTTTTTTTCATTCAAAGGTATGACTATTAAGGAACAAAAAAACTTCTTAGTGAAGATTACGTTTTCAAAGCATCATGATTGTTCATAAAATGAATTTAAAAAATTATAAAGGAGAAAAAACATTGTCGTGCCTAAACATTGTTTCTTCGCATCAAAAAGAAAAGACTATAATGATTTTGTTAAATGTTTGTTATGAATATTGCACGCGAACTTTTTTTCATTTCTTTTATTTAAAGGGCGAACGAGAAATTGGAATCATTCTAACTAGCACGGATTCCTTCTAAAAGGTAATTTATATCAGCGAGTTATTTTAAATAATTCTCATTCTGACACAACCATAAAGATATTTCTTCAGTCATTTTCTCAGAGATAATTTAGAAACAAAACAATACCCGTCTTCAGGATAAATGTATGCGATCCTCAATTTTCCGCTTGTTAAAAATAAAATTGTCTCCAGATATGAACGTTTCTAGAAGGTTGAATGCTTGCTGTTGCAATTTTTTTCTGTTTTATTTATTTACTAGAAGCGTTGCCCGGCTTTGCACGGTCTACCTCGAAAATAAAAGTTATGTCAAGTGACGCGTTCAACAATCAGGCTTCAATTAAAAGAAAAAATATTGTAAAATGTCCTTTCAAAATAATTATCCTTAAAGAAAGAAAACGGAAAATCAAAAATTCCCGAATAAGTTAAACTCAACCTTCCTAAATATTTTTTGCTAGCAGTACAAAAAAGAAAAAAAAGGAAGAAGATAAATCGCCAAATAATAATCAAAAGGGGATATATTTTTAATTTCAAAACAAAAACAAAATTTTTAATTTGTCACAGTTGAGGAAAAAAGTGGCAACCTTCTGAATGGTTTTCACGCTAATTTAAAATGAGATCTCGCAAACGATAATTTTCCGGCACGAAATTCTTTTCCATTACGCTCAAAAGTGCTTTTAAATTTTTTTCCGGTGATTTTGTAGCCTTGACTTTTTTTGAATTTCGAAGGAATCAAATCAATTTCAGGGTTATTTGTCGCGGGCTTTCGAATGGCGCTAAATTGGAACTGATCGGATAAATGTTTTTGGTAAAAAGAGACATTAAATGCCATTTTCGGGCCCTAAAATTAAAATTCAAACGGTTCGGTACTTTTTTGACGTTAGAAAACCCCCATACGTTCCTTCTCTGGTGCCCAAGTACCTCCCTGCCAAACTTGGTCGAGATCCGACAAAACTGTGGATTTGTTTAAGGAAAATACACATGTATATATGCACACACATATATTCTCTGTTTTATTTATTTAGATTTATCGTGAACTACGGTCTGATTGTTTGTTGAAAACTTAACAACATCAATTGAATATACTAAAAAAGGTCATTCTTTGACTGTTACATTTTATTGGTATTTAGTTTTTATTTTAATTTACTTATATTTTAAATCTTGGTTTTTATTTGAAGAATATAGCTACATATTAGCAGTCTCTAATTCTTCAAAAATTAAAACGATAGCAAGAAATTTCCTCAAGTGTAGTAAAATATGTAAGTGACTAATACACATTTAAAAAATTATTGCAAATTAAAGTTATCACAGTTTACATTAACAAATAGCATTGTGGTCAGTACTGTACGAAGCTCAACAAATGCTGAACTTTTTGTTTTCATTGCTTGCACTCGAAGCGACTGCTTAACATGAATTACGGTAGATCAGAGAAATACACATCGGTTTTTCATGTTTATCTTCGGATTCATCTACACCTTTTTCAAGCAACAGACAGCAAAATAAAATCATTATTTTAAATTGTACCAACAAAGAATGGATTGTTCCATAGGTGCCTGTCTTTCGTATTCAGTTTAATTTAAAAACCATAAATAAATAAATTATATATATATATATATATATATATATATATATATATATATATATATATATAACTGCTCTTAAGCTACCATTTTGCATCGCAATTAAAATGGCTCCGTCCCAATAAAAAAAAAATACTTTAAGTTTAGAATCAACTGCTACATCCAACAACTTTTGAATTCAACAGGAGTTCAAACATTCAATGTACGTTTTATAACAAAGAATGGGACCATTTTAAAACCATGCGTAAAGTTTTAAAAAACTTACCTAACGAAAAATAAGGGATGGTGCAAATTTTATTCACTTTCACGGTACATAAAAGTACGAAGTCAATGAACTTTGCAAGTAGAGAATGTGGTTGCTTGTTAAATGCTTTCATAAAAAAGCATAAATACGAAACAAAATGTTAGATAAGCTACATTTGGTTGCATAATTATTTGAATTATCAATAGCGATTTAATGCATCCTTACGTTTCGATGATTTTTTCCAACACATATTTTTCCAAAAATCTCACATCTGGAACTTGTCTTCAGAGGAATGCATCGCTTTTTCATGGAGAACTAAACAGTAAAAATAAATCTAAGCCATTCCATTCCAACTAGCGAAAGAAAATCGTGCATTATAGATTAGGGTGATGGTTCGAAAAAATCGATTTCTCTATTTCAGAATCACGTTACCTCTCAAAAGTTGTAATTTGGTATCCGAAATTGGGGAAAACTATTTAAAAAGTTCTAAGTTGACAACTTCAGTTCGCGCATAAAACTGAAAATTAGAAAAAATATGCTAAAAACTGATATTTTCAAAAAATTATAAAATCAGTTTTTTTTTTTTGCATTTTTTATAATGCAACAGCCATAAATTGTCAGTATACAGCGTAGTTTGAACCTAAAAAATATTTTATAGCTTTTACATAAGAACTTTAGTTCGCGCATCCATCTTAGATTGGGCAGGATATTTTAACCCAATTTAAGGCTTATGCGCAAACGAAAGATCTTATGTAAAAGCTAAAAAATATTTTTTGGGTTCAAACTACGCTATATACTGACAAGTTATGGCTGTTGTGTTTATCTTTATCAGTTTTTATCTTATAAGAGTTTGAATGCAAAAAATCGGGAAAAATTGCGTCATGGAGAAAACGTTTAAAGTTTTGAATTAATATATAATATTAGTTAAATGCATATGAAACTAAAATAATTATATCTTTCGTTCTAATTATGATAGAAACAAGAGTTAAATGCCCTTTTTAACAGAAAAAACAGAGAAGGTTTTTAAATGATTAAACAAATTGCAAAATTTGATGATTTTTGTGTCCCGGACCCTACTATGCAAAGAGAAATTCTTTATTTTCTGAAATTAAAATCATGTTTAAAGCATCATCTGCATGAGCATAGCAATGGCAATCATGTAATCTAATGACAGTTTCCATTTATTTATTTTTTAATCATTGAAAAAAAAAGCGGTTGTTCTTATATGCCTTTTCAGTTACTTTCTTAATTTCCTAATACTGAAACTGAAAGAGTTTTAGTTAGACACCGTGACAGTAGTAGGATAAATGTGGGACAAATTAAATAATCTTTTTAAAGTTAACAAATTAGAAACTTGTTTTGAAACTTACATTCTTATTTTCATTATGCATTATATGTTAAAATAAAGCTTGCATTGGATTATTATATATTATTTTCGTCAGTAAATTTGTACCTTCAATATAAAACTGGAAAACATTCCCCCTTTTTTTTACTTGCTTTTACAAAAAAGGAAGCATTGCATTCGCGAAAACATTTTCGCTCAAAAATCGACCTTAATTTCCATTTTGCTCACCCCCAAAGGAATGTTGAGTTTTTTATTTCGATTCGACCACACGTGGATAAGTGCCTAAGAACGTATAGACACGCGAAATATCCATTTTGACGATTCCCGAGTTAGTTACAACGAGTTTTCTCGCGTCGTCTGTATGTCGTATGTATGTGCGTATGTATGTCGTATAACTCAAGAACGGTATGTCTTAGAAAGTTGAAATTTGGTACGTAGACTTCAAATGGGATCTAGTTGTTCACCTCCCCTTTTGGTTGCACTCGGGTGTTTCTAAAGGGGTCTTTTGCCCCTTTTTAGGGGGAAATCATTGTTAACTTCGATGCAAACTCAGGTGGCGTTATATTTTGGCAGATACTTGGCAATATATAGCCAGTCTTTTGGTCGCCAAATTTTGTCGCCAGCTTATCGCAAAATTTGGCTTTTTTTAAAAATTTTTAATCTGGTTTCAATCTGGCCATTGTTGGTGATATTTAGAGAGTTTACTATTGTATCACATTAAAATTGCAAACAATGGGGAACTAACATTAAATTGGTGTAAAAGAAAGTCATGTGATACACAACATCAGCTCGTTTCATGTGGCAAAGTGAAGAAGAAAATGTGTTTCCAAGGAAACGCTTTCTATTTAGTTATTAAAAATATGTTTGATTAAATAAATGACTAAATACACGAATGAATGAATAAATGAATAGATAATAAATCAAAAAAAAAATAATTGATCTATCAGAAAAAGTAAAAGACCGAATAAAATAGTGACCAAGGAGAAAATGGGTGAGTGAAAAAGAAAATAGGTGAATGAAAATTATTAAATGAAGGAACGTAAATGAATTAATTACTGAAATAATACTTTAGTGATTTAATAAATGACTAGCTGACCTTTTCGAAGCATTCGCTCTGGTCTTTTGTTTAGAAATCTGGATTTTAAGTTTTTTTTTTTTTTTTTTTGAATGCGAAGGTGGTATTTGTTTGTTAATTTCCCACTGATATCGGTGAAAAAATTCTAATTAAGTTTGATAAAATATTAAAAGAGTCATGGCTTACCAACAAAAAAACACCTTCGGGTTTTTAATATATATGATTATGAGATTATCCATGTTAAAACAAACGGGCGTTTTGTTTTCTAATTTTAATGCAACAATATAATTGTGATATAGAATCCTGTCCCCAATGAGTTAAGATTATATATTTGCAGAAATTTGAATCAGAATACTGTTGAAGAACAGTATTCTGCAAGTCTTTCAAAAGCTACATTCTCGGGCTTGTGGGTTCAAATGACATTAAGGCAATGTATAATGAAAAGCAAATTAAATTGGGATCGATGATTAAATTTTAATAGAATATTTTAAAGATGTTATGCCGCAATTTACCGTGCAAAAATTAGTGCTTTGTTTCCTGATTTTAACAAACGAGCTTATGTGTGCCTCACATGACTTCATTTTACTCCAATTTAATGTCATTTTCCCATTATTTCTAATTTTAATGTGATCCAATAGTTTACTCCCTAAATATCACCAACAGTGGCTAAATTGAAACCAGATTAAAAAAAAAAAAGCAAAATATGTCGCCAAGTTGGCGACAAAACTTGGCGACCAAAAGATTAGCGATCTATCGCCAAGTGTCCGCTAAATTGTAACACCACTTGAGTTTACTTCGAAATTAACAATGATTTCCCCCCAAAAAGGGCAGAAGACCCCCTTAAAACACCCGAATGCAACCACAAGGAAAGGTGCACAACTAGACCTCACTAGGAATCTACGTACCAAATTTCAACTTTCTAGGACATACCGTTCTTGAGTTATGCGACATACATACGTACATACAGACGTCACGAGAAAACTCGTTGTAACTAACTCGGGAACCGTCAAAATGGATATTTCGCTTATCTGTACGTTCTTAGTGTGGTCGAGTCGAAAAAAAAAAACTCAACATTCTTTTTTTTTGGGGGGGGGGTGAGCAAAATTGAAATTAAAGTCGATTTTTGAGTGAAAATTTTTTCGCGAATACAATACATCCTTTTTTGTAAAAGGAAGTAAAAACTGTAACACAGAATCCTGCAGCATGAAGATTATTGTCAGAATTCTGCTGAAGTCCCTAAAGCGATAGTTTTCGACATATCGAGTTTAGAACAGACAACCTGCGTATTACTAGCACGACGCTCCTGAGCCGCTTGGTCTTCATTTTCGGATGTTATTAACTGAAGCACTGCGTAATAAAAAACAGAACTAGCCGATTTATATAACAGATCAACCACAAAATGAAAAATTTATCTCTATTTTCGTTGACATCGCTGTAAAAACTCTTCAAAATGATGCCTTAGTTATAAAGTTTGAAGTATTGAGAAAGTTATGGCGTTGTCTTTGAGAGATATAGGATTGAAGGAGTAAATGACATTAACATTTTCACTTGAATTCCGCTTTGCTCCGCTTGAACTTGACTAATTTTTAAAAACATTTAAAATAAAAATAAGCTTAAGATTGAGCAAATGAATACCAAATATTAGTAGGTCTTAACTAATAGTTAATATACTAAAAATGAGATTTTTTCCATTTTATAATAACAAAATTATTTCTGCCTTCCAAAAGAATATTGCTATACGAGTATCAGTTTTAGCAAAACTCTTTGTATTATCATATGCATTTGCGTTAGGAACAACCTTTTTACTTCCTTTTACAAAAAAGGAAGTATTGTATTCGCGAAAAAAATTTCATTCAAAAATCGGCCTTAATTTCTATTTTGCTCAACCCCGTATGAATGTTGAGTTTATTTTTCAACCCGACCACACGGGGATATATGCTTAGGAACGTACAGATACCCGAAATATCCATTTTGACGATCCCCGAGTTAATTACACAACGAGTTTTCGCGTGACGTCTGTATGTATGTGCGTATGTATGTCGCATAACTCAAGAACGGAATGTCCTAGTAAGTTGAAATTTGGTACGAAGACTCCTAGTGGGGCCTAGTTGTGCACCTTCCGTATTGGTTGCATTCGGCTGCTCCAAAGGGGGTCTTTTGCCCCTTTTGGAGGGGAAATCATTGTTAATTTCGATGTAAACTCAAGTGGTGTTATAATTTGGCGGTCACTTGGCGATATGTCGCCAGTCTTTTGGTCGCCAAGTTTTGTCGCGAACTTGGCGATAAGTTTGGCGATTTTTTATTTTTTTTTTAAATCTGGTTTTAATTGGCCACTGTTGGTGATATTTAGAGAGTAAACTATTGAATCATATTAAAACTGCCAATAATGAGAATATGACATGAAATTGGAGTAAAAGGAAGTCATGTGATGCACACATCAGCTCGTTTTCTGAGAGAAAAAGACTACAAGTGTTACTACATAGTGAAAATGTTAACAGATAGCAGGCGCTGAAAACATATTTCACCATTTCACTTTACCCCACTTTTCCCCTACATTTCTTTCAAAGTCGAATATTAACGTTTTCTTAGAGCAAGAATGACATTATGATTTGAATACTGTTTTTTACGTCAGATATAACGTCGTAAACGACCAATAACATAACTTCTTAACCTAGTTTTAACTTTCATGTGCTATTGAGAAAAAGGCATCGATGATTCGGTGCTCATTATACATCATATAAAGAACATTTTCCAAGTCACTTTAACAAATTCAAAATAGTAAGTCTTTCTGAGATTTAATCAAGGATTAATCAAGTAAGGAACGGTCTCTAACAAGTGTCATTTTTGGTTGAAATTTGGGTTAAATGAATAGTTACGGGCACTCAATTTGAAATGGACGGGTTTGTCTTGTATTATCTACATCAAGTTTTTAATCAACATTCCGAGAACACCATCACTGGATTCTGAAAGCTTAATCTTTCAAAAACACATCCCCGCTACATTTTTTCCAAGCACAAGTTTTATCTATGTTTGGTAAAAATGTTCAAAAAGAAAAAATGCGAATTTCTTAGCTAGTCGGCTTTTAAAGGAGTTTTTTCTGGTCCTGACATTCATATACGCAGTTGAACCCTTATTACGATATTTAAGATTCTTTGATACTTATGTATTCCTTACTAGTCAAGTAAAATTAAGTATTTCAATTATGAGCACATACCTTCATTGATCCTTCGACCATTCTTACTCAAAAGAAGACAAAAAAATCACTTGGACACACATTTTTATTTGTTTTTGTTGCTGTTGTTGTTCAGACGAACCTTTCAAAAGTGATTTGTCAGTTTTCCACTTTTCAACTTTAATGGTGCTCGAAGTAGTCAGTCAAGATACTTTAAACTTGATTAAACTGTAAAAAACGAAGTGTTTTAATATTGTTGACTAATCTGTTTGTGTAATTCCTGAAAATAATGGAATGCAGCTCGCATGACCATTACTAGTTCTTAATATGAATATAAGTCAGCGAGTGTGACCATATTTGGTCGAATGTGATGTACTCTAATTTATATCAAATAATGTATAAATTTAATGAAAATTTCACAGCTATAAAAGTACAATTTCTTAATTTTTACACCGTTGGAATAATTTTTTCTTTGAACGAGAGCTGCAACATGACGGCTCAACAGCAATTCATTTTTTTTAATCCTTAATCATTCCCATAACTAGTTATTTACTCTAAATCAAGGTTTTGATTTATCATTTAAACTAAAAGTAGATTTTAAGCACTTTAAATTCATTTACACCTTCCGGCAAAAACTGAGTATAATTTAAATATTTTCATATACAACCAAACAGCATAATTTAACCCCTAACTGGAAATGTGATCTTTTTAGAACCTAAGTGATGAGGTGCAGTCTACGTCACCCAGACATTATATTTCTCTTGCAATCCACTTAACTCAGCACATTGAAGTAAGATAATTTCTAATGAATTTTGTATCATTTATATCTATGTAAATTCACCTGAAACAATACCGTAAGTGGTATACATATCTATATAAAGTAACATAATGTAAGCGTTACCGAACGTTTTAATGCAAAAATCTAATTTTTCTAAGATGTTGGCACCCGGAATAACCAGTTACGAGAAATACACCGCCAGCTCAGTCATTTCCAGCCGAGGACTGCAGTCTCGTGCTTCATCAGCCCGGCATAGGAAAGTGACTGAGCTGGAGATGGAAAACCTCTTAAGGAAACAAACTGGTAGCTAATATAGAATTAGCAGACCAGACGAGTGGCGGTGTATTTCACGTGTTTCTGCTTTAGCCCTGGCTAATGGGCGGTAATTTACTGAATATACCTTGCCTCGCGTTCAATCCTCGAGTTGAACCGAACCATTGCTTCGGTCACTCGTCTGGTCCGCTAATTCTATATTAGTTACCAGTTTGTTTCGCACTCTTGGCTTCCTTAAGAGGTTTTCCATCTGCAGCTCAGTCACTTTCCTATGTCGAGCTGATGAAGCACGAAACTGCAGTCCTCGGC
Source organism: Uloborus diversus (assembly GCF_026930045.1). Taxonomy (NCBI): domain Eukaryota; kingdom Metazoa; phylum Arthropoda; class Arachnida; order Araneae; family Uloboridae; genus Uloborus; species Uloborus diversus. The sequence goes on along the minus strand of NC_072740.1, from coordinate 5,029,749 downwards.
TGGAAATGACTGAGCTGGCGGTGTATTTCACGTATTTCTGCTTTAGCCCTGGCTAATGGGCGGTAATTTACTGAATAAACCAGTTACGAGTTTAAAATGAAAGAAAACAAAAAAAAAAAAAAAAAAAGAAAGAAAGAAAAGAAAAACGCTGCCGAAGTTATTCTATTCGAGAACATGCTGCTGCTGAAACTAATTCAAGCATTTTCATTAAAACTGCTTCGTTGCAAATCGCCTTTTATTTATACTCGTGAACGATTTTTCCATCGAATTGTAAATAAATAAATAAATTTAGATGGTGAAAGTGAAAGCATTTTCTGAAACATCATGATCTGAGAACACAAAACGATAAATGCAGAAAGTACAAATACAATATGCAGAATCAAAACTCAACTTGAGTCTCAAAAAGAGAAAGCTTCCGATCGGAGACAAATCATTTTTTAGAGAACCTTAACACGCACCTCACGTGAGGCATAAATGGCTATTTGCTTTTCCGACTCGCTAAACGGTTTGTCGCTGCGATAGCCAGCAAAAAGTATTATAAATCAAAACAGCCGTTTTTCTTTTAGTGATTGGTGTTGTACAAATCATCTGCAGGATTATTGAAAGAACCGATTAATAATTTACAGGTTGGCAGAAGGAAACCCTGTAATTTGTGCCACAATCATTTTTCTGCTTCTTAGAAAACTGACAGGCAGGACTTCGCAGACAGCCTACAATTTCGACGCCGCGACTCTTTCAAAGCATTGTGTAATGTTAAATATTGTTTTCAATTTTTCAATTCCTAGGGCGCAAGTTTGAAGCGAAATACCATTTAAGCAGCTTTTTTAAGAAGTGTTTTGTTTTTAATCTGTTGAAAAATTATATACATATTTATAAAGAGGAAGGTAATGTGGAATACTATTTATAATTCTATTAACTAGTGTTCTGATTAAGATCTTGCAATGAACGGATACTATACCTATCTGTAATAAATGTTAAAATATATGTGTAATACCTATCTATTATAAACTATCTTTTAGAAAAGAAAGTAATATTTATTATGATATCTTGAAGAAAAATGTAATGCAAAAGGGCAAATGCAGAGTAATATAGAATAGGTGGTTTAACCATTACAAAACTTCGAAGGCTTATATATATATATATATATATATATATATATATATATATATATATATATATATATATATATATATATATATATATATATATATATATATATATATATATATATATATATTATGTAGCTTTTGTTTCTTTGTAATTTACACTTTCTCTCAATTGATCCTTTGGCTCATTTTTATATTGGTTATAGAAGATTGTTAAAGAAGAAGAACCAGCTTTCCTTCTTCTAATTGACATCTGTTTTTTTGGAGCAAGAGGTGTATGAGAAGAAAGCATTTTGTTGATTTAGACGCATTAGAAACTACTACATCGGGAATCTTAAAAGAACAAGGTTACGTTGCACATAGCGAAATACCTGGTGTCCCATAATACCAGACTCGCCATCATGGAAAATATACCTTTGCACTGAATGGACAACACAATCATACTTAAGTCTGATGTGTTGGCACTCATGGCATGGCTCCCTTTAACCATCCATTAGCAGTACAATGCTCGTTAACACAAAGCAAGGGTGTCATGGGACTTCCTATTACACATTATCACTTTCTCTGGACTCCGCAACGCTCTGATTTGTCACAAATCGAACACATCAGGGATCGCGTAGGGTTAATTATACAGCCTATGAGTGGCGCGTTTAGAGTGGGTACGAGATGAAGTACCGATATCCGATACATGACCCATGTATCGGATATGTACCGATTCACGCACATGCAGGTCAGTGTGACCACCGAGCGAGATCCCTGCCCAAACCATGATTCCGCCACCTCTATTACTGTGGAATTTCAACAGTGTTGGATTGATGGTATCTAGTGAACTGTTCCCTCCAGACCAGTAGACGCCCTGAATCACTCTCCAATGTAAATCTGGACTCGACTGTGAACAGCACAGACGCCCATTGCTGCTGGGTCCAGGAATCATGTTCTCTTGCCCAGCGTAAGTGGATCCTTCGCTGTGGTCCGTTAGGAGGAACACATACAACTGGTCGTTTGGCATAGAGACATTTATTGTGAAGACGATTTCACACCGTAGTAGTAGGACAGATTATTCTTCCTGATGCTACAAAGTGGTCTGCAATGAGCTTCGGCAAATTAGTGGTTATTCTCCTTTTGGGGGCCGAAAGAACAAGTAAAACGGTCTTTTGCAGGTGTTGTAGCTCGTTGTCGGCCTAGAACAGGTCATTCCGACCCATAATCTTCCGATTGGTATCAATTCCAAAGTCGCTGAACAACACTACGAGACACATTGAGACGTCTAGCAAAATCTGCCTTCGACAATCCCATTTCCATCCATCTAACTGCCCTCCACCTTAACGAAACGGATAAACGACGTCTGTGAGACATCTAGATTCAAAATAATTCTATCTCCCAACTGTGCATGTGGACTCATAGGTACTCCAGATCATTATCTTTACTCCTACCCTCTCACATCTCAATTTCACCTAAAGCTGAACAATAGTATCACAATACCCGATAATATTCGTCAAGCTCTTTCGCACCCATCTGGTTCATATTCCATACATAATTTAATTAGCGAACTGACTACCCGCAACTACGAGTTCCAAGAAGTTAGCTGATTTTCCAGTCTGTTTTCAACTCTTCCAGATGTATATTGGTAAAGAATGTGGACTTGCGTTTCTGTTCAAGCTGTACTCACTAAGACGTTTCCTTTTCATTGCTTTACATGATTGTGTGTCTTAAATAATGCGTGCTATCAATCATTCCAGCTAGGGTATCCTATTATTAACCTCGATTTTTTTTATTTTTTGTATATATGATGTATATATTTTACTTTATTACTATTATTACTATTATATTTCAAAGAAAAGGGAGAAAAAGAGAGAGCCCGTCGTAGTATCTCGAGTACTTTTGCTACAACCTGTTTGCTCTTTTTACATAATATGCCTTTTAATGTAACCTTTCCGTCACTATTATGTGCATATGTATGTATATATGTAAGTGTGTATGTATGTATATGTGTGTATGTGTGTATAGGTATGTGCGTATGTAAGATATGTATATGTATTTCAAGAGTTTTCCCTTCAGTTTCTTTCCCTCCCCCTCAACCACCATGGTACCCTTCACCGGTTAAGCTAGAAATGGCAGGTACGAAGGTATCATTGGTTTAAAATAAAAATAAAAATAAAAACTCTATTGACAACAGTTGAAAGTCAACTCAACTTACACACAAAAGTAAGAAAGCTTGATATATGCACTTTTTTCTCACTCGTAAATATATGTTCTTTTCTATAAAATAAAAGTGGTAGCTATCGTTTTTTTATAAATGGTTTTAAAATTCGCTATTATCATTCATGCAAACTATGCATTCTATTGTTACTGCCATTTTTTATGGCGAGTTTCGAAAAACGTGTTGTACCTTAACTTTTTGAGGCCAGTGTATTACCTCCGCAGGATATTTGTTAAATTAACACTCAGAAACTCTTACAAGAACAGATTTGGGGAAAAATTGGGAACTGATTGGGAATATGTTAGACACACTTTTGAAATCATCGCATTTTTTAAATTACAACTAGGTGGCGGGGAGGAAAAACGGAAAAAGTTTTTCAATGAAAGCCATCGCCTAGATCATTCAACTACTAAGTCATCTCGATCTCAGGTGGCGCCATCAGTATTTACTTATGTACGTGCTATCGTCGTTGTTAGGTTTCGCAGAAATTTGTTAAAGCGTTTCCTATTGGTTACATGGCTGTGATGTCATTTAAAACTTCCGAATTTCATAGTAGAAAATACGGCAAACGATTGCTGCAAAAAATTACAAAGAGTTTTTAAAGGACAAGGTGCAGTATATCAACTAAAAGGCTAAGTTGTTGCCGTTTGACTTGGAGTTGTGTCGAACGTTTTGATTATGTTCATAAATCACCGCAAATGTTCAAAAGATTTTTGAAATATTTAAAAAATATTTTGAACAATGAAATTCAGACTTTTTGAACGTTATCGCGGTACAGCATAACTGCAGTTTATGTTCGTGAGTTATTTTTTCACTCAAAGATAATAGTTAATTCATTTTGGTCATGAAGTCCTTGACACAATAATAGGAATATCCACGAATCTGAAGAAAAAATTAAAATTATTTTTTTTCTTCTAGTGGGATGTATCATTTTTTCTTGAGAAGTAATTGAGTTTTGCTATGTGGCGAGAACACTAGTAATAATGTTTCTTTGCAGAAAACGAGACCGAAAAAAAAATAACGTCAATAGTTGCGTCATTTCGGTATCTGCATCCTGTCTTGAAAATAATGGAAACGTTTTTCAATTTTTAGGAAACCTGCCATTAAAAGGAGGTATCTGAGATTTTCGGAAACATTTTAGTTTAGTCATCAAAGGTTTCTGAAATTGTTGTTTCCATGACCAAAATGAGGCAAATTAGCAACATGTCCGATTTCCAAAGTAAGTTAATTTTGTTCTTTTCAGTTTAGATTAAATATTTCAGATAAATTTCGATTAAGCAACAGTTTAAGAGCTGTTTTGAATAATTTATGAGGTACACGTTACTCGGAGGTTTAATACTTTAGTAACAGCTTGGTAACTCTTTCTTTACCTAACTCTCTTTTCCTTTCTTTGAGGAACATTTCTTCTTGAACATTTTATTGAAAAACAATGCAAAATTACATAAAGAATCTAAATGTGTAAAGGCAAAAGAAAAATTCCAACTATCACAACACTCGAGTAGCAAGTTAAGTTAATTTTGTTCTTCCCCGTTTAGATTAAAATGTTTAGATAAGTTTGGCGTATAGCAACGACTTAAGACCTTCTATGATTAAATTATGAAATGCAGGTTACTCGAATCGAAGCTTTGACACTTTAATAGTGTACTAACTTGTGTTTATTATTATTATTACCTTGCTATATTTTTCCTTCTACATGAGCATTTTATTGCAAAATAGTGCATAATAACTTGAGAAGAGCTAAAAGTATTATTAGTAAAATGTCGCATTATCAAAATAAATTCATTTTGTTCTTTCCAGTTTAGATTGAAATGTTTAAGAGAAGTTTGGCTAAGAGTAGCAGTTAAAATGCTCTTATAATTAAAATATGAAATGCAGGTTACTCGAAGCTTAGCTTTGGCGCTTCAGTAAGAGTGTAATAGCTGGTGTTTAATATTTTATAGTTTTTCCCTTCTTTTCCCCTCTTTTCCCTTCTGCATGAACATTGTATTGAAACACAATGCAAAATAACTTGAGAACAGCTAAATGTATATAGCTAAACAAATTCAAGGTTACCGTCGCATGACTGTGGTTTATTTGCAAAAGATAGATATACTCTGCCCTTGATAGAAAAGAAATAATTCATTTGGTTCCTTTTACAAGTAAACCATCTTTAAAGGATTAGGTGAATGAGTTGGAAATGCAAAGGACTTGAATCTGAATCATTTCCATATTAATGCTCCGAGAAACGAAAGTGTTATGCATATTAGCGGGCTCTGGAACGAGGCATTGAAATCGCACTCGCTTCTTAAATTGATTTTTATCTCCTCAATAAATCGTTAATCCGCGGTGAAAACGGGGTCGGAAACGAAAAGCTTCAAAGTGGACTCATTGAAACCAAATTACGAAAGAGTTAAATCGATATTCGACATTAACTCAGGCTGCTCCTTTCCGAAAATGAGCTTCATGAATCAAAGGGTGACTAAATGAAACTGTCCACTCTTCCAACCTTGAATAAAATGCATCTATAAATGATCCGATTGTTTCACGTAAAGTGCAACTCTTTTTTTCTGTAATGGCGCCCAAATTGGTTAAACACTAGCAGCCTTAGGCAAGGTCTTCGAGTAAATCTTGCCATCATTTTTTACGAGCTTTTCAATAGAGAATGCCTTGACGAGTCGAACTGGGTCAGCCTGAATAAGCATTCCATTTACTTAAAATACTAGATCACTAACCAGAGCGAGCTAAGTAAGAAGTGCTTATGAAATTTCAGTTACATGAGGAAGTCATTTACAGACGGGAATAAGGGAAAACTCTTTTTCTTTGGCTTTCAAATAACAAGCGGAGAAATCAATCGACAGTAATTTAACAGATTTCATTTAGGAATGACGATTGTCGAGCTTATGCTCTCTTTTGAATATTATTTTGAAAGGTTTAATGTGGGAGTGATGATTTCCAAAAGCCCAGTTTAAGCCCTCTTTTGAGCATCATTTTGATACGCTTAAGGTGGAAGTGATGATCGTCGATAGTCCAACTAATGCTCGTTTTGAGCATAGTCTAGCTCTAGCCAAAGCAAAGGGAACCAAGGAACAATCTTGATTACTCAAAAATTAAATAAATTATGGAAAATTGAAATGCTGAAAAAATTGTTATTAGTAGTAAATGTGTGTCTGTGGGGCGTCTCGGTCTGTTGTGGTCTGCTTTTGTTCCCCTAATAACTTTAAAAAAAAATATTTCGGCCATTCTGTTTCCATTTTTGATTTGAAGTTTTTTTTTTTTTTTAACTTTCAATTAAGAGGCAGATTTGTTTTGAAGACGAACTTATTGAAAGAACTTGAAATTATATAAAAATAAAGAATTTATTTCATTTGATATTTTTCATGGAGTTTTCAGTTCAATCCTTTGCCATTTAAACAAAACTTCCACCAAAAGTACTTTTTAGCACAGAAAAAAAAAGAAAGAAAGAAAAAAGAGATAATAAGACAAAATTAAGAAATAATTCTGAACATAGCTTCTTTTTTTGCGGAAGGGGAGGGGGATTGGAGCTGAGGATACATAACATTTATTTAATAAATTTCTATTTATTCTTTTTTTTGACGACAGTTAAAATTTAAAATATTTTCTTATGGTATTCCATACGGCATTGGCTTAAATTTTAGTGCCTTTGGTTACATTTACTTTACTTAGTCTTACTTTACTTAGTCATTTTTACTGTCACTATTATTAGCATACTTTCCGTCTAATTTTAAACTATTCAGAAAATAATAATCATGACTTCGAAGTCATATAACTCCGGGAGCGCACATGAATCCCGAACTGAACGACTGATTTCCTTCGAAAAACATTATGTAGACAAAAACTCGAATGAAGGTCTTTTTTTTTTTTAATCATTATTACTTGTGTGTTTTAAAAAGTTTAAAGTCTTGTTTTTCTTTCTTTTTTAACTAATTTAAAAATATTTTAACATTATCAATTACGGCAGAAATGTAATAATATTCCCTTCGTTTCCGCTGGAAGATTCATTTAAAAGGAAGGAAACATATGAGGCAGTGAGAAGCAAAGGGATGCAAGTGGACTATTTTAAGTTTCGAGTAAAACGCGTTAAAAGATCATACCTAGGTCGGCCTTCATTGATTTTTCTTTCTAAATCATGCTCATCAAAAAAAGAAAGAAATGCATCATCAAAAAAAGAAAAAAAAGAAAGAAAGAAGGGGAGAAAAAATATTAATTTGAATTTTGTCATTTTGAATTCAAATTATGTTTTTCGCAATCACGAGTGTGTGTGTATATGTAGGCGTGTGTGTTTGTGTGTGTGGGGGGGGGTATGTGTATTTGTGTGTGATGGTACGTGTGTGTCTGTAGGCATGTGTGTATGTGTCTGTGTGCAGGCATGAGTGTTGGTAGTTGTGTGTATGAGTGTTTGTGTGCGTGGGGGCGGGGTATGTGTTGTGTGTGTAGGCATATGTGTTTGTGTCTGTGTGCAGGCATGAATGTGTGGGTAGTTTTGTGTGTGTGTGTATGTGTGTGTAGGTGTATGTGTGTGTATGTGTTTGTGTGTGTATGCGTGTGTGTGTGTGTGTGTGTAGTTGTGTATGTATGCGCGTGTGTGTAGGATATGGACGCAACCTGAAGGCGGCTTTCGCAATAGGAGCAGCATCGTGAGGAGCCGGTCGACGGTGACTCTGCAGAGGGTGCTGGCGGGAAAATAAAATGATAGCACATCAAAACAGTCAAGTGAGAACAATAAGCAATCGTGATTGCTCAAAAAAAAGAGAAAATAAGACAAAATTAAGAAATAATTCTGAACATAGTTTTAGTTGTTTTTTTGGGGGGGGGGGGGGGCTTATGTGCTGTACAGCAGCACCTACCAGTGCGACTAGTACAATCTCTTGCCTCAAGACGGAGGAGAGGTTCACCTACTATTAGTACTGGTTATCTCCAAATTTTTAATTTTGCCACTTGCATCCCTTTGCTTCTCACTACCTCATATGTTGTTTTGAAAGTTTAGTTAGACAAAAGTTGTTGCTCTACACATACTGTGAGAGAAATATTTATGGTTCCTAAAAGGAAGCAGCTTTTTTAAAGGGTAACCAGCTCGGACTACTTTTTTTTTTTTTTTGTTTGTTTGTTTACTATGCGAATGGAATAGCAATAACAGGAAAACTCATAACATCAAAAAAGAAAGGCCCCGTTATTCAGTTGTCTCTACATATTAAATAGGAGATTCAAAACTTTATGAAGACTATTGATATAAAAAATATATAAAATAAGCAAAACTTAACGAAAGCCTCCTTGCAAGTCCCAACTCCCCTCTCCTCCCCCTATGTCCAAGTGATCAAATGCCTGCCGATTACTCTGGGAAGAAATATGTAATACGATTTTTGCAATGTTCGATTTTTAAAGCTAGTTTAGCTTTAAATTGCCGTAGACGATTTCAAACCAGTTTTCTTCTACCACGTAAGGTGTTTTTCTACAATTTCTGACCATCGAGAAAAGATAAAATGGAGGGAGTGGAGACTTTCATTCGTGAAACAAAGACACCAAGTCACATGATAGATTTTAAAGCGAAGTATTGGAAGAAATCAGGTTTATTTCGCTAGTTTCACGCAAAACGTGTCAACCATTCGTCGTTGTTAAGTCACGTGACTTGAGATCGTTGCCCAAGCGTTTGCTAAGCCAATGATTGAACTTGCTTTCTCCATTTATAATTTATGCTCTGAGCTTATGACCCGTATGACCACAATCCGCGAGAGACTGACTATTCGTTCACCTATTGGCTGACATCAATATTTTTAAATTCAAGTAACGTGTAACTGTTCCGAAATGTTGTTAATGTTATTTATGACAAATTTTGATTCATCCTTTGTCGTAGCAAAAAAATTGAAAGACAAATAATCTGTATTCATTAGTAACACACAAAGTTTTTTTTTCAAAAATGTCTAATATAATGAGATTTTTTTTTCTTTGATCCACATATGTAGCTTAAAAACTTGACCTGATAGACTAAAACAAAGATCATTTTTGGAATGAGTTAGTCAAAAACAAGTTAGAGGTCTAAGCCAACCAAAAAGCTATTTCTCATAGTTATTAATGGAGATTTAAGAGATATGTTCCCGATGCTAAATAGAGACAAAAGAGAAAAGGTGTTTAGATTTTGATAACTTCTTTCGTATTTAATCATGTGTGTGTGCATGTAAATATACACATTTCTTTCATACTTCAATTGTATCTCACAAAAAATCTGTGATTGATGGCGAAAAATTGTTAGCATATTAGAATTCAGTGCAACTCTTTACACACGAAAGTAGTTATTTAAGGTATTTTTTACCTGCAGGTATAAATCAGGTATTTTTTACCATGTATTTTTTTTTCTTTTTTGTAGATTAGCGTTATCAACAAATATTTATGCATAAATATTTTAACTTATAAAGAGTCTAAAATCAAAAAATAAAGGTATTTTCTGAGCATCTGAATAGAAGTTTACTGCATAACCTCAAACAGTAAATTCTATTTATGTATTTATGAATTTTTTTTTATTTAGACAATTGTACAAGCATTACACAAAAAAGAGTAAATCAGAAGGGATCGCCGCACCCGGGATAAATACCGCACCCCTTGTATTTCGTATAATTATTGACAAAGATCAGCAGACGTACAGTTTCCATGCAAAATGATATTGCTTTAGTCAGGGTATAGCGGAAGTCCGAGTTTGAAGATTACTTTTAGCTGTACAACCAACAGAAACTTTGAAACACCTTTTGCTAAAACTCAGTCGTGCCGGCTTATTGGAATATCGTATAAAAGAATATCCCGTTTAATATAATAAAGTTTTAGTGTACTACATCGTTGATGCGTGTTATTTTTATCCCGGATAATGGAATATCCCGCTTATTAGAATAACTTTTCCTGACAAAGTGCCTATTCCATTAAGCGGGCTCGACTGTAGTTTTCATCCTCTAACTATCGTAACCATGCATGATTTTTAAGTGAAAACTAAGTGTAAGATTTGTATAAGGGCTAGCAACTCTGATATGCGGCGAGAATGTCGCACAGCGTTACTTCTTGACTGGAGTATAAATGCCGCAGTTCTCTTTACGGAATACCGCTATTACTAAAATTGATCTTTATCTAAAAATATCTTGTTTTACTATGTTACTGAGTTAGGGAGAAATTTGACCTGTACTGGTTACAGGAGAAATTTGAGTGGTGAATTCTCCAGAATGATCTTAATGTGACTATTTAGAAAGTTGTATTGAGCAGTCTCAATATGAAAGCATTATTAAAAAATACTAGAGAGTTCGTGAACTAATGGCTTAGGCGTAATGTTCAGCGTTTGTAAATAAAAAAAATATTACTGGAGTAGGTTTTCTGAGTTTAATTAATATTATGAATTGTTTTCTTCTTTTCTCAATAGCAACGGTTTTTGAGATCACTTGTTTTAGACATTGGCGATTAATTAAGTGCTGGTACCAAAAACACAATACAGTTCATTAAGCTAAGTGCTATTCACGTGCCTCAAATTTACAGCAATTCAAGGCCAATTTAAAGCATGCAGAAACAAGAATCAGCAATCCAAAACCGTCACCACCTATTAGAAACCTTAGTAAAATATATCATTCCGAAACTTTGCCAGAAAATAGCAAAAAGCATAATAAAGAAAACAGCAGGAGGGAAAAACCGCCTATATTGGACCACTGCTTAAATTGGACCGAGAGCTTTAAAAATGTAGCGTAGAAATCTGTGCCACACTCTAACAGTGGAAATACAAAGATTTGTGTCAGAAACTTTTGAAAATGAAGTTTCGACTCATTTCGATCAGCATAGCTTGGAATACGATGTTATCTGTGTTGAAAACGTGTTCGATCTTATTTTGAGAACTTTGGATAATACTAAAACTTGTGAACTGAGAAAATTGCTTTTATAGTATTGCTGGCAGTACCCGCACAGCGATGCCCCTGCTAAGAACTTAAAGGAAGTTCGTTGACCTACGGCGGCTGTTTAAATAAATTTGGCAGCGGTATTAATTAATCGAAATCTATCTTTTTCGCCTTTTCTATAGTTATTTCCAGTCGCATTTTGTGTCATCCACCTTTTTACGCCAAAGTTCGGCGGCTATCTACCTATACGATCTATCTCTAATTGTTCTTATCCGTCTCTATTTATTTTAACACCCACCCTCCCCGCCTAGTTCCTAATCTGAACAAACATCACTCGAAAACTGCGCTTTATTAATTTAATTAAATAGTGCAGAGAAAATCTCTACTTGTTCCCCGTAGTGTGCAAAAAGCAGCGTTTGCAAAAAAAAAAAAAAAAGAAAGAAAGAAAAAAAACAGCTCACTATTTTAATTAAATTAAGTACGCAAATATGTAACGTATGATAGATACAGCGAAACGTTTCATGCTAATCCGTTGAATACCCCCCCCCCCCTCCCATGTGAAATGATCATTTTTCTTGAACTAAAATGCGTACACACCAAAAAAGTTTTTTTTTTAGAATTTAAAACTACTCGCCAAAACTTTAAATTAGATTTACAGTTCCTTTAAACTTCTTTAGCGAGTGAAGCGGTTTGTTCTGCAATTTAAAATGCTTCGCCAAATAAACAAAAAAGACACCAAATAGTATCTTTCAAGTGTAAAATAATTGCCCAACTCTATTATTGTTTATCGATGAAAACTAAATTTGGACTTCAAATTGGACAAAACACTTTACTCTTTTTAGTATTTCATGGTTTGCGTAATTATTTTGGAGATTCTACCAATAACATTGCTGAGACTCTCAGGAGAATTTAACTACACCGAAGTCTCCTTTATGCGCATGTGTACTGCGCAAGATAGCTACCACTCTTAGCAGAGAAAGTTGAAATCCAAAGCGTTAAGTTCCGCCAGAGAGACTTCTTTTTAAAGTTTCTAAGCATCGTTTAAAAAGCCATCTCGGCTTTAATTTGAAGGAAACATTTCACCTGTCCGTCTTTTACCGTTTAAGTAATTATTTTGAGAGGTTTTACCAAAAACAGTTAGGATAATTGCATTTATTGCTGACGAATCGCATACGGTTACATTACGCCGTAATCTCTTCTTCCCAACGTTTCTAAGCGTGATAATTCATTGCTCGAATTAAGAATTATCTGCGATTTGAGAGTCGATTTAATTTTTAAAGCCATTCGTTTCTGATTGAAAGCTAGAATTCGTTTATCAGGTCTCCTGCGCATGTGTACAGCTCAAAATGGACGCCTCAAGAATTGATGGACATTTTCATCGATGTGTTTAAAAGTTCGTTTCAAATTTTCTAGTCCGAAGTTCAGAATTTGGGATTCGACGTGCAGACCTCCGAGGTACGTTTCTCTTTTGTGCATGACTGCAGAAATTTATTTCAACTGTTTTCCGAAGATGATTCCTTCGATTGGTCAATAGAGCACCGTCCAGCACCTTTACGCCTACTGTTGGTTTCACCACTTTTTTCCACTTTACATAAGTACTAACAACGGCTGATCGTAACAACCTACCAGTCTTGCAGTTTCTGAGACACTTGGTTTCGAGTCTTCGGGCCATCACAATCAGTCCCCTATCAAATTCGCTAAGATCGTTACCCTTTCCCATTATTAGCAAAAGAAAGTGCTCGAATGAAGCCTAACCTTCTCTATCCCCAGTTAAATATGTCATCGAGGCGAGTTCTTTGAAAAAGTTAGAGGTGATTATAATATCTGTTTTGGCTCTTCAGTGTAAATTTATGCTAAAACATTGCGAAATTCGCTACACTGCAGTTATTAAGTTTCGTTGTGTTTATACTTAATAAATGATATTTCAGATAGTTATAGCATAGATCAGGTGCCCATAGGCAATGCCAGGTGCTGCATAACTCCTGCACAAGCGTAGCGTCATACCCCGAACTAATGGGTCACGCGCCGCAGTGTAAGGGATTAGAAAAATTTCTAAACGAATACATTTTTTTCTTTTTAAAATTATAATTATTGTACATTTATCATTAAATAGCACAGCACGGTTTATTTTATTTTATATGCCCCATGGGATTTTTTATACCGCTGCAAATAAAGTGTGGCTTAACTCCTGGATTTACCTTTCCAAATGATGTCTTTACATACACTGTAAAAACGATTCAGAAACGTTCCTGGAAAATAAGGGGCAGCTGATGTGCCCAATATCTGCCATTAACATATCTTGCAAATTCCAGGAACTTTTTCCGTTAAAATTCAGTAACTTTTCTGATATTATACTGGAAGCCTCCTGAAAAAATTAAGAAATCTTCCCGTTTAAAACAAGTCGTATCCGTGGAAATAATATCTTGACATCATTCTGATTTATCAAGGAAGTTAAAAGAGCATTATTGCAAACATGGCCAAAGCTATGCCAGAATTGCAAGTAAGTAACGAGAATTTTACTTGCCTGCAATTCTTGCAAAGCAATGCAGTCCACACTTTTTCGCTCCCTTTGGGAGTTTAATTAGCATGGACGGGCCGTACTTGAAGTAAGCCGATACACTTTATAAATACGCTCAATTAATCTTTAAACTGGGAGCTAAAAATATTTTTCACAACAGTGAAAAGTCTGCATTCTTGCGACTTGTAGCAATTCAGGAAACTTTTTGACAAGAATACTTAATTTTTCCAGGAAGTGGATAAAAATCATTAAAATCCCGAAACGTGACACGGAAATACCCAATAACGTTTCGGAATTTTTTTAGTGTATATGCACAGAGAGATATAAAGCACCTCAAGCGGCATGAGGATGCGATCCTTGTAAGTGCTTTAGAACTGTCTTTTTTATACAGCTAGGCGTCCTTTGAGATTTTAGAACACTTTACGTTACAGAAAAATACTAATTTGGACAGTTTTTGAAGCATATGTGACGTTTATTTTGAGAAAAAGAATTTAAATGCACAATTTGTCACTTTTGCAGTCACAAAAGTACTTCACCCAGTTTTAATTTTAATATATTAAAATGTTATTACATAATATAAAATGTAATTGATTTGCTGAGCGAATGAGCGATTAAGTGCTGAAGTGGTACTAAACAATAATACTCTCATATTTGGCGCATATACGCATAATTAATTTTTAATTTATGTCTGAAATTCGTGTTAACCTACACTGTAAAAAAATTTCGAAACGTTATTGGGTATTTCCGTGTCACGTTTCGGGATTTTAATGGTTTTTATCCACTTCTTGGAAAAATTAAGAATTATTGTCAAAAAGTTTCCTGTATTGCTACAAGTCGCAAGAATGCAGACTTTTCACTGTTGTGAAAAATATTTTTAGCTCCCAGTTTAAAGATTAATTGAGCGTATTTATAAAGTATATCGGCTTTACTTCAAGTACGGCCCGTCCATGCTAATTAAACTCCCAAAGGGAGCGAAAAAGTGTGGACTGCAATGTTTTGCAAGAATTGCAGGCAAGTAAAATTCTCGTTACTTACTTGCAATTCTGGCATAGCTTTGGCCATGTTTGCAATAATGCTCTTTTAACTTCCTTGATAAATCAGAATGATGTCAAGATATTATTTCCACGGACACGACTGGTTTTAAACGGGAAGATTTCTGAATTTTTCAGGAGGCTTCCAGGATAATATCAGAAAGGTTACTGAATTTTAGCGGAAAAAGTTCCTGGAATTTGCAAGATATGTTAATGGCAGATATTGGGCACATCAGCTGTAAATTATTTTCCAGGAACGTTTCTGAATCGTATTTACAGTGTAAAACAGCCTATTGAAAACTTGATAATTGCAACCACTGAATATAATAAACACGAACATTCAAAAAATGAGACTTCTTATAGACCACCCATAACTCAGGACTGTTTATCTGATGTGTGGACATAATCTTTGAAGTTGTTAGTAGTTCTTACGACACGTATAAAATCCATCTTATCCACCGTTGAAACGAAGAAACATTTTCCTGTCTAATATTTCATTGATACTTTTCTTTGTTGAAGGTCAAGAAAACAACTGAATTCGTCTGGACCACCAAGTTGAAATCATTTGACAAAATCACGATTTTCCGATCGATTCAATTCGTCATGCATACGAGGACCGCTTTATCCCTATTCAGCGCACAACAACGGTGCAGTTGTACATATTCAGTAATGGCCTTTTTCTTAGAATCGCAAATCAATTTGACAGAATGCGGTGGGTGAACAGACTACTCGCTGCTTCACTCGTTGACATTTCTCAAACATTTCTGATGTAGAGGAACATGGGGCAAAGTGAAAAGGTGAAATATCTACTCTGCGTTTAGTGCCACCTATCTAGTAATATTTTTAAAGTAGTTGCACATGTAGTCTCTTTCAGTCATGAAAAAAATACTGCCGAAGATTGAAACATTTGATAATACATGCAATTTTGAAAAACTGATACAGTCGACTCCCGCTACAACGCGATCCGACTTACGCGAAATGGCGACAACGCGATTTTTTCCTCGGTAAAGGATTTTATTCCTAACGCGAATTCTTCACCCGCAGCATGAAAATTTTCTGAAGGGAATCGCGGTTTTTTCGTGCATGGACCTTCATCCCTTTGGCATCACTGAGAGCGGAAGTTCCCACACCGTACTAGTCTGAACATCGCTTATACAAATAACTATTCCTCGTTTTCCATTTTTTTTTTTTTTTTTTTTTCATTCTATATGGGAAAGTTGATGAAATATAATGACACCTAAGAGCGCTGTTTCATTTAAAGTTTGTGAAGATAGAAGGAAAAAGAAAAAGTTTCAACAACTATAGTGCATTTGTTTTTCTTACTACGTAATGTACGTATCGTAGTGGTTTATTTTATGTCTTCCTTTCCCTTTGATCATTGATTTTGTGCATCGTAGCAGTTTTTTATGTTAAATAAAACGGTTAAAAAAATACATAATAAATAAAAATTCAATTTTTTGTTTAAGAAACAGTAATGTATAGTTAAGAAATAGTTTTTAACAGTTGGAGGTGGTGTTTACAAGTGTCTTAAATCGTATGGGTATGTTTATAAAAGTTTTTACACATACCCTTTTCCACAACGCGAAATTTCAACTTACGCGAAGGGGCTTGGAACGCATCCCTCGCGTAAGTCGGGACTCGACGGTACTCTTATTGTAATATTTGTTGTAAGTCAAAAATTATTTTTGATGTTATAAAGTTATAAAGTTCTTATAATAAGTATTTTAAATATTAATTGAGACCTTCTAATATGCAGTGAAATATGTATTTCGTTAATATTATGCTTATTTGTATTTTAAATATTTTTCTCAAGTAGTCGAATACATGCGGGGCAAAGTGGATGGGGCGAAGTGAAATAGCTTGTTTCATTTACTCACTCAATCATTTACTGAAGCACTTACGTATTCATTCATTAATTCATTTACGCTCCTTCATTTAGTTATTCACTTATAATTATTCATTCATTTACTTATTTTCTTATTCATTCACTCTTTTACTCAATCATTTACTTTTCTTCATGTATTAATTAACTAATTAATGTAATTATTTGTTTCATTGTTCCATTTTCTTTTCCTTTTTTCATTCAAAATTTTATTTATAGATTCATTTGACCAAAAATACTTTTTACAATCAAAAAGAAAATACTTCATTAGAAAAATATTTCATTTTTCACCTTGCCCCATGAAAAACAAAAAAAAAATGAAAATTTTCCACTTTTTTTTGAAGGATCAAAATTACTGCCAAAAATAAAAAAAAATGTTGCTTTAATGGAAGTTTTGTTGTAAAATACAATGACCTTTCTTTTTGTACTGTAATTTTCAAAACAAATGTCCAATTTGTTCAGTTTAAAAAAGATCAGTCATCTTGGCCATTTCACTTTGCCCCACATTCCCCTACATCATCTGTCTAGGTTCTGTTTTTACACGCTTACCTTTCAGGCCAGCTTGAAGAAACAAAGTTTGCCTTTAGAGAAATTTCAGGTAGGAAACGAAAATGTCAGTTTTTTTTAATCGGAGATATTTGATGGAAATAACTAAGATTTATTCCATTCCTTTCAGTCCATTACGTCGTTAGGGACATTTTAGGGATGAAACTGAATTTTCAGGTTATTTTTTTACCGAAGCCACTTGATGTAAAAGAAGAATACTGCTTTTTTTTAAAACCCCTTCAGTCGGAATTATGAAATATTGGACCAAAATGTTGATATTTGGTACACAGTGTACTATGGTAAAGGGTATCTTATAGACAAAATGTTGATATTTGGTACACAGTGTACTATGGTAAAGGGTATCTTATAGAAAAAAATTTGAGTTTGTAGGAGAAAAATTAAAAGAGTTATGGCATGTCCAATATTCCGGACTTGATATTTTTGAAATCAATATTTCATACACAAAAACGCTAAAATACCGAACAAACTTCATTATGAAATGTTCTACAAACAATTATAAAACATAATATAAGCGTTTGAAATGATTAATTAAAGATTACATATCTTTTAAAAAATCAGGAAAAAAAACCTCGCTTTTCAGATGAAAATCCATGGTTGGAAAAATGAGCCACTCTCTATCTCCCAATCCTTATATGTCAGTGTTGTCAATTCCAAAACGAAAAGTTATTTCACAGATTATAATAAGTAGAATGTAAAGAGTCAACTACAAAAAAGATCAACTAATTTAATGATTAGCAGCTGTTTGAAGTGTATGTCCGGTATACCGGACACCAGGTCTGAAGGGGTTAATGGTGTGATATAAATTAATCTTAAGTAAATCATGTCGAATATTTTGACTTGATATACGTTCACGACAACATTGACTTATCCATCTAATGTTACACAAGATGCTCAGTGAAACACCGAACTCGCTTAAAGTCATTTGGGTTGTGAGAGAAGAGGTAAGTGATGATGCTTCACCGTCATACAAGCTTTTCTGGGGAATAAAGTCATAGAAATTAAATTCAATAAATAAAATATTTTTGCTTTTGAAAAAACTTCTTTATATTTAAAATCAATTAAACGAGCTGATGTGTGCATCACATGACTTCTTTTTACTCCAATTTAATGACATTTCCCCATTATTAGCAATTTTAATGTGATTCAATTGTTTACTCTCTAAATATCACCAACAGTGGCCAAATTGAAACCAGACTTTAAAATGAAAAAAAAAACCTCGCCAAATTTGTCGCCAAGTTGGCAACAAAACTTGGCGACCAAGAGACTGGCGATATATCGCCAAGTGTCCGACAAACTATAACACCACTTGAGTTTACATCGAAATTAACAATGATTTCCCTCCAAAAAGGGGCAAAAGACCCCCCTTAGGAACATCCGAATGCAACCAAAACGGAAGGTGCACAACTAGGCCCCACTAGAAGTCTTCGTACCAAATTTCAACTTTCTAGGACATACCGTTTTTGAGTTATGCGAGATACATACATACATACACACATACGCACATACGTACATACAGACGTCACGAGAAAATTCGTTGTAATTAACTCGGGGGTCGTCAAAATGGATATTTCGGGTGTCTGTAGGTTCCTAGACATATATCCACGTGTGGTCGGATCGAAAAAAAAAACTCAACATTCATTCGGGGGTGAGCAAAATGGAAATTAAGGCCGAATTTTGGGTGAAAATGTTTTCGCGAATACATTACTTCCTTTTTGTAAAAGGAAGTAAAAAAGCAGTGATCCGTGCAGAAAATATTTATTTTATTAATATAGATAACAGACCTGAAAAAACGATAAGAAAAATCCCTATGCATTACTGCTATTGGAATCCGGCGGACGCACAGCGAATAGAACCCGTTGCCTTTTATCAACAAGTATTGAGTCATGAAATGAGTAGTGGATCACTCCACGTCAGTTCTCCCAGCCATGTAACTCATGTCCTCAGATTTTGATAAAATTTGGTCTTCGCAATATTTTTATGATGGTAAGTAACCATGTGAATTTTTCTAACATAAATGACCTGGCTTTTGTTTTACAGATCTTCAAACTTTTCGAAAAAAAAAAAATTCATTTTCTGTCATTCGCTAGTAATAAATAAAATTTGACTAGCATTTTTTTCTGGTGAAAAACAGTGAAATAAGACATGATTCAGTAATGTTAAATTTTAGTTATAGTGGTATCCCGTAAAGAGAAAATTCGGTACGCATACCGTAACGTAGCGCGGCATGTATCCCATACTGTACGGTTCAAAAGTCACACACCATTATGGATGTGTCGTTCATGCACGAACGGGTCAAAAAGAACGAATACTTAAAATGAACGGATCCGTTCGTTCACGTAAAAAATGAACGACTTATTTTGAACGGTGAGCAGTTTGGAACATTGTATTGAAGCACTTATGATGAAATGGCTTTTTTTAATATATTTTTAATTACATTCATCTTCAAATTTTGAACTTTCAATAATTCTCAAATTTCTTTTTTCTCAGTGCAGTACAATTTACACATTTCGAACATTTTTACTTTCTGCTTTATTCATCACTAGTGGTATCCGCACGGCTTTGCCCGGAGTAGAAAATTAAAAGGTCATTTAGTTCGCCTGTGTATTTACAAATAATGGATGATGAATTTTTCGCCAATTTGCTCCCCTCCCTGTAATGTTAATTTACTCCCCCCTGTTTTTGTAATTTTCTCATCCAGGTTATGATAATTTGCTTGATAAAATGTTCTTAAAATTGGAATAGAAAAAGAACAAAAACGAATTTTCAAAAAATCGCTTCGAAGTGCTCACCCCTATGCTACGAACTCATTTTATGAAAAATTTCATTAAAATCCGCCGAGTCCCAAATCCCCGAGTTAAAATCCAGAAACACAGACTTTCAGCTTTTTAGTACAAATTTTTTTTTTTAACTGTTGCAGTTCATTTGCAATTTTCCAATGTATGCATTAGTAATGTTTTGTGTAACTTGTTTGGGCTACTAACTAAATGTTTGGACCTTCCGCTTCCTGTCCCACGCACCTGCCAAAATCCATCTCACGCTTTCTGTCGACCAAAATTATTTCTAAAAATACCTTTTATCACTTTTCTGGCGATTCTTTTGCCTTCTCTAACATCTCTATCAACTACCATCTATATTGATTTGACTTTATTTTTTTAATTGGGTTGGGGACTTCCAAGTCGCTTATTTAACTTTTAATGCGCGGAGATTTTTCTTAGGGATCATTAGTCTAATTTTTTCCATATTTAAAAAGGTGTTGCGTTTTTTTTTTTTTCTTTCTGTTCTCATCGGTACTGTGGAACAATTTTGAAACTCCCTAATATTTAGGGGAGTCTTTTTTTTTTTGAACAATCACGATTGCTTATTGTTCTCACTTGACTGTTTTTGGCGTTCCGATGATTTTATTTTCTCACCAGCACCCTCCGCAGCATCACCGTCGACCTCACGATGCTGCACCTCTAGCGAAAACCGTCTCCAGGTTGCGTCAATATCCTACACTTACACGCATACATACACGCACCTACACACATATACATATAGACACCTACACACACATACATACACCTACACACAAACACATAAACACACACCTACACACTCACATACACACAACTACCCACACACTCATGCCTGCACGCAGACACAAACGCATATGCCTACACACGCATACACATACCCCCCACACACCTACACACATACACACATACACATATATACACCTACACACACATACCTACACCTACACACGTACACAAACACATACACACACCTACACACGCATACACATACCGCCCCCCCACACACCTACACACATACACACAACTACCCACACACTCATGCCTGCACACAGACACAAACACGCATGCCTACACACATACACATACCCCTACACACAAACACACATACCCCACACACAAACACACACGCCTACATATACACACACACACTCGTGATTGCGAAAAACATAATTTGAATTCATAATGACAAAATTCAAATTAAGTTTTTTCTTTCTTTCTTTTTTTTTTTTTTTTTTTGAGAAAGGTATCCGGTACTTCGGCTGAACTCCCGATATATTTGTTGTTACTTTTTTCGGTATGCATGGTATTTTAGTAATACTATATATACAATGCTGTTGCAGGAAACAAAATATTTCAAGGAACGCAAATTTTTCTTTTGGGTAGATATCATGGTTAACAGACGTTTGTTTTGGGGTCAATATGCTTAAAAGAACATTAGTTCTGTATTTACTTCAACATTTGCTTTATAATTATATCGAGAAATGCTTTTGGCTTGTTTACTTGCTGACTCACTACGCGTTCCGCAAAGGTTTCGGAAATCTCTGGTTTTTGTGGATGCGAGCTATTAAATGAATCAAAAAGTGTATCAGAAGGACATTTTTTAAGCAGTTGTACTTCTGTGGACTTAAGAGCACTTCAGCACAGCAATGTAGACTAGGCATTTTAATTTGACTCTACACCAGTTCATCCGGCCAAAAAGACGAAAAGTGGTGCGAGGCACATTGTTTTTGACATGTTATAATATAAGTATATATTAGGGTGTCCCAAAAAAATGAAAGTCGTTTTTTTAAAACGCATACCCTCTTTTTTTTTTTTCCTTTTATATCAAAACCGTTGGAAAAAAAGTTTCATGCAATTTGAAGCACGGTAACCCGTGCCGACTTGCGCCTAAAGGCCTAAACGTGTAAATAGCACGTGTATTCATATAAGCAAGCGAATGCTGGCGACGCGATACTTTGCAAAGCTCAAAACAGCTGTAAATAGTGCACAGAAAACAAATGAAAACAGAAAAACATATGTTGGGGGGAGGGGGGCTTATCCGTAGTAATTTGCAAACCGTCAAACATGTCAGTACGAATACATTCCGGTCAGCGAGCGCAGTATAGTCCTTCCATAGGGAACGAAACATGGCAGTGGAATTGCAAAGTTTGAAAAAAGGGATATTTTTAATAGAAGTCGTAAAACAACAAACTACGGGCTTGAAACTTCCCTCTAACGGACAAGTTCTGTCGGTTTTGTTTTATAACATTCGAGAAGTAAATTTAACCATCAGTGAAAGTGCAAATATCGCTATTCGGGAATGCATCATCTTTTGCGAAAAGGCACGCGTTCCCACCAAATCGTTGCTAAATTGTGTGAATAAACTTAAAAACCTGTATCAAATCTAGAGAGACTTACAAAAAAATGCAGAGAAACTGCAAGAAGTATTCAGGCAGCGCCAACAAGAATTTTCAAGTAATTTAAACAATTTATTCAATATTGCACATGCTGATGCACTTCGGTTAATCAAAATAGAGGAAGATGGGACTGTTGCCTGCTTTGAGTGCTCAAAAATCAAAAGAAGATCGCTTATCTATAGTTATTTTATATGGATGTGACGGAACAACTCATTGCTGAGTCTAAACTGGATAATTCCACAGGAAAAGAACAAACAAAGGCTGTTTGAAAGGCAGTTTTAGATTGGAATCTCGAAGACAAAGTTAAGTTGTGATATTACAGCTTCCAGAACAGGTCCTTTAAGTGGTTCTTGCGCTATTCTTGAGCAAAAATTTGATAGAGAAATGCTTTCCTTTGCTTGCCGCCATCACATATATGAACTGATCTATCTCACTTGAATACAGTGCTATGGAGGAGCTGCGGAGTTGTTCCGAACTGTACCCTAACTTGGAAAATTTACTTGACTTTTACCGTGCTGAACTTACTAATATTACGCTCAGGGATGACTATCAAGAGTTGACAGAACTGCCTATCATATTTTTAGGTGGAGATACAGAAAGTGAATTTAAAATAAGACCACCGGGAGTCATGCGCAAAGCTCGATGGATGGCTCGAGCGATTTACTCCCTAAAACTATTATATTTAGTTCACAACTAAAATTAGATACGAAGGAAAATGAAGCATTGTTTGATGTCTGATTTTTTGTAGTGACAATATACGTGAAACCATGGCTTCAATGCATTTTGACAGTCAAAGCACCCAAAAAAAAATTTGTGCTTTTTGATAAAAGTGTACGAAAATGTGGACCCAATTATCTCAAAAGCTGCTCTACAAAAATTCATCCAGCTTTTATGGTATGGTCAATAATATTTCATTCCTTTATGTGAAAAAGACTGTCTCAAAGCTTAGTGCAGTAAACGATGCAGCTGAAAGAGCGGTAAAAATGATGCAGAACTTTCATGGTTTGCTAACAGCTGATGAGGAACAAAAACAATCTGTTACGTTGTGTTCAAGAGCAGAGGACATTCTATTCTGACTGCAAAAAGCAAACATTGAATTAAAAATATGCACAGTAATGTTTCTTTTAGTCTAATATTGTTGTAAATATCTGCTTTAAATAAATTGATGTCGCGTGTAGTAATGAATTATGCAGTTAGCAATTTTTCCACTGTAGTCGCCTTACAGGATTTTAGGTCCAACTTTGACCTCAAGTCGGCACGGGTTCCCCTTATTTAATTGCAAGGAACTTTTTTCTCATGTTTCTGAGGTGAAATGGAAAAAATTTGGAGGGTATGCGTATTCGATTTCACAAATTTTTTTTTCGCCATTATATCTTGGGACACCCTAGTATATATATTAAGTGAAATAAGTGTCCGTTATTCGGAGTGTCCGTTATTCAGAGTGAATTACATGGATTGGCCTATATTGAGGGACTGGGTCTTGCAAAAATGTCCGTTAATTAGAGGTGTCCGTTATTCGGGAGTGTCCGTTAAGGGAGGTTTTACTGTATTATTATTATTATTATTATTATTAGTTTTTGTGATTTGTTAATTTATTTATTTTTAATAAAGTTACATAGCAAGTTGCTTGCCGTACCCTGTACATTTGGTTCGCACAGTCAGCAGAAACATAGTTCTGTGATTTAAGTTATGCTTGTTTATTTTATGAAGAAGGAATATAAATTCTTCACTAAGGATATTGATTTCATTTTCTTCGCAAAAAGTATTAAATGTTTTTTGATCCATAATCAAATTATATTATCATACCTGCACGTTTGAACACAACTGAGTTATTATAACCAAAGTTTCCTCCATAGCATTTTCAAAGTTAGACAGTATTTTAGCATACAATTAGGGGGTGGGGGAGGAAAATGCATCAGAATTTAAGTTTGAGAAATTTCTAATCACTTTTTGCTGAAAATTTCAATTAAAACTTCCTAAAAAGTTGATACATTCATTTTTTTTTTTTTTTCAGTTTTTCCGGAGTGGAAATAAACCCCTCCGGAAAAAAAAGTTTTTTTTTGTTTTTTCCGAAATTTTCCGGGTTTTTTCTGATTGTTTTCATCTCTAATCATGAGCAACCGAAAATAGAGCTTAGCATTTTATTACAGCAATGTTGATGTTACTCGTTTGTTTTTAGTTTGGTGATATGGCTGAAGTATGATTGAGCTTGTTTTGAAGTAAAACGCGGTTTTCGACCAGATTGGTTCGTTTCAAATTGCTCTGCGGCGTAGAAATCAAATTATTTAAAAAAGAAAAAAGAAAAAAAAGCTTTGTAAAATTCACGAATTGAGCTAGTTTTGATACTATACGCCTCAATTATTATGTTTGAGTAGAATCAATAATCATAATTGTGAAAATCCAAGCGATTTGTTAATGTTGTTTAGATGAATCGTCGTTTTCATCTTTGCCTTTCGAAAGAAGTATAAACGATACATGTGTATCAGGAGCTTGATTCTTTAAATGAGTCTTGAATGTAGTTAGCCACCCACTGTTATTTTTGTATTTCAAGATCAACGGAGAACTAAATTGAATGTGTGTTCGATGTTTGGAACCGGGAAGTGCTCAACCCGCTCCTGCCCTCCAACTCGTATTGTTTTCTTTCTCCCTCGGCCCTTTTTGCAGAGGTCACCGCGTGATGCGAGGGGTGAAGTAAAGTGCGTGATCCTCTGACCCTTTCCCAGGACTTGGCTGCGGACCCGCCCACCCGAACTCGCATTCCGCGAGACAAGGTAGCATGGGGGATGTCACAGCCATTTCACTCTTCATTCTCTCGATCTTCCTACAAGCTCTGAAAACAGAAATTATTGCATGCTCAATACATTTGATCAAATGAGGAATTTTAACCCGTATATTTGCTATTTGTTCCCGGAATTTTAAACTTTGGCTTTTTAATTGAGCAAAATGATAAACGGAATAAGGAGTAATGATTAAAACTTAAGGAATCATTATGTATCATAGTATGAAGTATTAACTTTCGAAAACATTTTCTCGTATTTAAAAACTAACGATTTGTACGTGTTCCGGGCATGATCGTACGATTACGCCCACAACATGTACAAATAATTAGCTTTCAGGTACAATTTTTTTTAGGAAGTTAATACTTCATATAATGATATATATATATATATATATATATATATATATATATATATAGAGAGAGAGAGAGAGAGAGAGGGATGGATGGATGGATGGATGGATGGATGGATGGATGGATGGATGGATAGATAGATAGATAGATAGATAGATACTGGTTCCTTATATCGTCCGCACTATGCTTAACTAACGGATGTAAAAAATCGCGTTTTTTCGAATTCGATGTTTGCTATGCTATCCAAAAAGGACTACTTTTTATTACTACTTCGAACGATAGTTTTTTCACTCTTAAAGTTACGTATAAAATTTAAAACATTTAAACTATCTTAAAGCGTCAGTTGGGAGAAAAACGTATTCAGTGTTTTGGCTCTCCTGAAAAATTCTAGTTTTCACATTCGTTAGCTAAGCATGGTGCAGACGATATCTTTAATCCTTATTCCTTAAATTATTTCATACAATTAAAAAGCAAATTTTTAAATTATGGGAATCAAGTGCAAATAAATGGATAAAAATGTCCACCCGTGCAAATAAATTTAGCAAGCAATGACATAGCTCTATATAGTTACTATACTTTGAACTACCCATTTTGTAGACTTAATTCTTTCCGGAGTTAATAGTAAATAGATTGAGTGAAGCCTTTTTATGTTTTCGCATCAGATCTCTTTATTTTATGTCACGCGCTCTGATGTTCACGTGTTATTTGTTCTTAAAAATGGAAAAGAAAGACGAAAATGTTTGGAGTTAATAAGAAAAATGAACAGGATCGGACCTAAGAGGTACGAGGTAGGCGGTAAGCACCCTTTTTGCTGTGTGGGCAATATCAGCGTGATATTTTTAAAACTTTGTAGGTTTAATAGTTTGATAGATATACGGGCTTAACCATGTTTCGAGGAGCTCGAAAGGAAGAATTAGTTACTTGCGGAAGAGAGGACATATTACTACGGCAGAAATGAAAATGATAGATTTAAAGAATTTAATTTTAAATAGTAATTGCTACAAAAATAATAAGGAGTTTATTGAAGAATATTTCAATTCTATGGTTGTGAATAGAAAAGCGAAAAAAGAGGAAACGCGAGTAAATGCGAATGCGCAACTTGAATTAGATAAGGTTAATGCGAATATTGAGCTAGAAAAATGCAGATAAACACGAAGTTAGAATTAGAAAGGAGAAAATGCAGATAAATGCGAAATTAGAATTATAAAAGATGAGCCTTGAACGAGAAAAAATAAATTTAGAGAAAGCAAAGTTGGATAGTCAAGCGAGGAATATTGGATTTACGTCAGTTTAATTTTGAAGCCTCAACTCAAGTCTCTGTAGAAAATTTAATTCACAGCGTTCGAACATTAACCATTCCTCTTCCGGCGAAACTAGAAGGTTGGAATTTATTTTTCTCCTCATTAGAGAGATCATTCAAAACTAAACAAGTACCGGATGAATTGAAAGGGGGAATTCTTTAAAATTTGCTTGGCGAAAAGGCTGCAAATATTTTAATTTATGTAGAAGATGAGGAAATAAATGATTATAATAAATATGGTTCTCAGAGAATTCGAACCAACTCCTTCAATTTTTTTACAGAATTTTCAAACAGCAAAGCGAATGCAATATGAGACTCATGTTCAATTCGCATCGTTACTTGCAGCTAATTGGGACCAGTATTGTAATTTAAGAAGTGTCAATGATTTTGATTCTCTAAAAGAATTACTTGTTAGTGACAAATTATATGAAACGCTTGATCAGGAAACCGCCATAAATTTAAACATAAAGCAGGAAGAAAATTGGTTCAAACCTATTAAAATGGGAAGAGAATGCGACATGTTTTTTGCTGCAAAGGGCAGGTTGTTCTCTGTTTTTTTTTTCCAAATTACAACGCTCGTCTTAATAAAAATAAACAACAGAATAATCCTAGACATGTTCATCCTCGAGTGAGATGTGAAAAAAAGCAGAAAGATAGAATGTTATATTTGTGGGGAAAATCATTTCGCCCGGGATTGTGCAAAGAGGAATTCTCGATTGGAGAAAGAGGATTCGGTATTGTTAAAGTAAGTTCGAAACATTTAAAACCGCCCGTTGCGCTTCAACTTTTAAAGTAGGGGGAAGTGGGGTAAAACCGGGAAGTCGGGAGCAAACCGGGTACCCCCTTCTAGCCCCTGTAAGCGCTGCACTCACGTGGACAAGAGAGGAATTACCTTCCACCTTGATGAAAAAGCAGTGGCCATTAAATTAGAAAGCACTAGACTCGCTTCTTTCGTTCCTGTGAAAAAAATTCTTTTTGAGTGGTTTTTGCTTAAAATTTTTGAAAAAAAACTACACCGATTATACTACAATCCTGTTTCTGCAAGAATAAAGACATATAGCTCTTTGTACAACATTTAATTACTTTCATTATCATTCTAAGTAATTGTTTGTAGCGTTCTGTATAGTCATATGACGGCATTTTTTAAGAAAGCTGTATGTGTGGGGCAAAACCGGATACTACTCCCATACACTGAGAGCAAGATGCAGCCGAAAGAGGACAAGAGAAAAGGAAAAACTCTCATTTTGACGGGCTCCCCATACAAGCTTCATTTTCAGGCAACATTAGAAGAAAAGAAAAAGAAAAATGATGGAAAAAAGACCAAAGATGGACGGAAGAAAAAAAACCTGAAAGAAAGATAAACGAATCAAAGAAAATGCAACATTATAAAGATGCCAAAAAGGAACAGAAAGAAAATAAAAAAAAAGCGTCCAAGAAAAGAAAAACCGAAGGAGCAAATGAGGGATGACTCCAGTGAAGAGAAGGACAATACTGCCTGCATTTACTGCAATGAGCTTTATTCCAACTCCAAGGGTGGTGAGGGATGGATCCAATGCATCCAATGCCGTCGTTGGGCCCCATGAAAGCTGCTCTGGGGCCGAAGAGGAAGATAACTATTTTACTTGCGACTGGTGTCAATAGGCCTTATATAAATATTACAGCAAAAAATTAAAGGTAAAGATAATTAAATTTACTGTCAACTCATCAATATGCGTCTTTTATACTTATTCTAGTATGTTATGACAATAGTTAATATATGTCACTAAATAAAACTAGAATTTTGTGGAAACTTTTAAAAAAGTTTATTTTCCTATAGCAATAACATGTCTACCCGGTTTTACCCCACTACTGGGGCAAAACCGGGTAAAATGACTTTTTTTGCAAACAAATTAATAAAAATAAAAAAAAAAAACACTTATGGTTTTGAAACTGTGTTTGCATTAATAGATAAGTAGTGCATACTTTTACAAAATTTTGTTCTTTTATGCTAAAAACTGTGATTTCTGGAAGCTTGCAAACCTTAAGATCCCGGTTTTATCCGACTTTCCCTTACGTCACAGTTTATGTTAACGGGAAAGAAGTAAATTGAACTTGATTCTGGATCGCAGATTTTCGTGTGCGAGTCTAACATAGTTTCTGACAATTATTAGGAGGAATTTGGGACTTCTTTTGAGTTCGGCATTCGGAGAAAAAGCAGAGGCTAAATTAATAAAATCAGTTGTCACTCTTACTAAGGATTTTTTTTTTTAATCATCCCACGGGGGAATGCATAATTGCGACAACAGATAAACTAAACATTCAAGCGCTAATGCCACCTTCATTATATGAGTCATTATGTTCCTTGAATAAGGAATCTAAATTCTATGAGAGAAACATTCTTTCTGGGGAAACGAAAGGCCTACCAGATGCATTCCGCAGAGAAAGAAATGGGTGCAGCTCTGAGGGAAGGAGAAGAAATTAGTGATACATTTTGTGCTTAGAGGGACTCAGATGATGTTAACTTGTCCTCCGATAGAAATAAATTGAAGAATAAACAGAATAAGTGTAGTTCTCTTATAAAGATTCGCGATGAGGTAAAGCTCAATAAAGGTAATTTCGTCTTAATGGAGGACTTAATTTACCATAAAGATAAAATTCGTGGTGAAACAGTATTACAATTAGTGTTACCGCGATGTAGAGTAGATATGGTTTTGAAATTGGTATATGAGTCAGTTTTTGGGGGTCATATGGGGGTTAAGAAAACCAAAGAAAGCATAAGATACAAGTTCTATTGGACAAACATGTTTAATGAAATTGCTGGTTTTGTCCAAGCATGCAATGGGTGCCAGCTTCGGGAAACAGAAAAAATTGTAGAAAGAGCTCCGATAGCCTCGGTTGGTCGTATTGAGCTGCCTTTAGAAGAAGCGAACTTTGATATCATTGGAATGATTAGACGACAAAAGTATATTGTGAGTAGGATGGTTCAACATACTCGGTGGCCTGAAGTAGGTCCGCTCCGCACCCTTGTAGCCAAATCTGCGTGAAACGCATTATGACAAATATTCTCAAGGACTGAAATCAATCCCAAATATAATCGCCAGTATCAAGCCACGAATTTCAAATCCGCATTTACCCAAGAATTCATGAAAGGAATTGGATCTAGTCGGTCTAGTCCTAGAGTTGCAGGTCCAGGCTAGCCAGCCAGTTACGGATCAGTTGGATGGTGGAATAGAGTGCTGAAAGATATGCTTCATCATATCATCTGTGAAGATCGTAGAAATTTGGTTCAGCAGCTGCCTTATCTGTTATTTGCCTACGATAAAGTTCTAAATGCTACTACAGACGTAAAAGCTGATTATCACCAAGAAATGAGAACTAAAAGGGAGAAAGCCTTAGAAAGTGTATCATTGACTGTTGCTCAGAGGCATAAAGCCTATGCAAGTTTTTTTTTTTTTTTTTTTAAAGCAAAACGTCATCTGTGAGACATTTCAAGTTGTTAGAGAAAGTTATTTTGCTCACGCCTGGGAGTAGTAATAAGATCTACGCCCGTTGGGCCGGACCAGGGGAAATAGTTGAGCACCACCCTCCTCCTCCTTAGAAAGTTAAATTACCGGACGGAAGTGTGAGGCACGTTCATGTCAATGAAATACGGAAATCTAATCCTCGTGCTCTTGCAGTTGGAATCAGCTTTGAAGAATTCAAATTCGGAGAACTACACACAACACCTAGTTTTACGACTAAAGAAATTATAGACAAAACAGATTCGAATTATTTGAATAGTAGGAAGAAAGAACAGTTGTTAAATCTCCTCGTAAGGTATAAGTCTGGCTCCACTGGCAAAGTAAAGATAGTCAAAGCAGGTGTACATAAGATTCGTTTGAAGTCAAATACCGAAAAAAGATACCTATTTGTCTATCCCATTCCAGAAACACTGAAAGTAATAGTAGAGGAGCAAACTGAAGCAACTAAAACCTATATTTTATTTACTGAAAGCCGTTTAGAGTTAATGTTTTTGAAATTATATTGTGCGATGATATTTATGTATTGTTCATGTGAAAAATCAGATTGAGTTTCAGAACTGATACATCAATCTTAAATGTGGGGGATGTAGAGTTTTGTCTTTTCCGGAGTTACTAGTAAATGGATT
The DNA here is from genome assembly GCF_026930045.1 of Uloborus diversus. Taxonomy (NCBI): domain Eukaryota; kingdom Metazoa; phylum Arthropoda; class Arachnida; order Araneae; family Uloboridae; genus Uloborus; species Uloborus diversus. Next base: position 4,998,845 of record NC_072740.1, on the reverse strand, counting down.
GAGTAAAGCCTTTTTATGTTTCTGCATCAGATCTCTTTATTTTATGTCACGCACTCTGATGCCTGCGTGTTATTAGTTCTTAAAAATGAAAAGAAAGACAAAAATATTTGGAGTTAATAAGAAAAATGGTGCTTATTTGATGTGTGCAGTTTTCTTAGATGACATAAATTTACTGCACATTTTTCTTCTCAATTTGATCATCCATTCATCAAATTTAATCGTACCGCATGTTTTCTTTGCCGTAACGGATATTATACGGATGATGGATTAATGAAATTTAACAGATAAATAAAAATGATTTAAATTTCATTGCAAATATCAATGGTATACGTAATTCTGCTGCTGGGATTCGAAGTAATTAACTGTTTAGAATAATGCTACAAATTAGTTCATTCGGCTAAAAATGTGTATCGTTAAGTTGATACATTTTTATGTCTCTGAAAAATTGAGAGACCACATTTTGAGAAACCAGTGTTTTGTTAAAACGATATTTTTTAATGTATCCGAATAGCAATTTAAACGGGACTGAACACTTATTCAATTATAACGGATATTTCATTGTAACTGGTATTCACTGTAATGAGATTTTACTGCATTTTCAAACCAAATAGAATTTAAGGAGAATAAAAATACTTACAATGCAAATGTTGTTAAAGCATGAAAGTTTTTTATTTTAACAATAAAATGAGAAAAAAATGCGAACATTTTTACAGCATTTTAAAATATGTAGTACTGGCAATACGTATGAATACTGCATTGGGTGTATTAATGAAACTGTACTAAGCATGAGTTTAAGATATATTTGAAGATACGATTTCAAACAAACATCTAAAAAATATTGAAACTTGTAAGTAGCCACTTGTAAAAAGGAATGCTTTATGTTGAGTGGAAAACCAAGTAACATTGTTTGTATCATGAAACTGAAGAAAGGTAGACGACAAAGAATTTAAAATAAATAAATAAATGTAACTAAATAATAAAAATAAAAAAAACTATACTTTACATTTTTCGAGTGAAAAAAAAACATTTTTGGGTGAAAGTAAAATAAATCGCAATTTTCTTTCTCTATCTATCTTTCTTTTTATTTTTTGCTCTTTCACTGTTTTGTTTGCTGTTGTTTGGTTATGTGTAACTACAATTTTGACAAGTCGCTGGCACGAAAGTTTCAGAAATTTCTCATTGGATTAATTTCTGTCAGTGAGAAAAAAAAAAAAAAAAAACTTTTTTTTTCTTCTTCTTTCTTTCTTTTATTTTTCTTTTATTTATTTATTTATTTATTTATTTATTTATTTTTTTGAGTTAAAACCAAACCTCCTTAACTGCTGTCTTAAAACGGTAACATTCTATAAAAATAAATAAATTTATAAACAGAGCTGTTAGTATAACGGGTGTAAAATTTTACTTTTGAAAAGCTTTAGGCAAGCTAAACTCTAGATAGTTATTAAGAAAATGAATGAAAACATTGAGCGTGCATGTAGCTATGAAAAAGACATTCAGATCCTTTTATATATTTGCACATGATATTAAAAATACGAATAAAGTTACTAAAAAATCGTGCTTTCTGTTTTAGAGCTGTAAAGCGTAATTAAAAAATTACATTTTTGTAGCTGTTATTCGTTCCTATGAGCCATCATCGTTTCGTAAAAATCCGCTGCACAAAAATACAAAATTGAATATTATACTTCAGCACTATATTTAAATTTATTAGGTTTCCAAGCGTATGTAGGGTTTTTGATTTGATGATTTAAACATTTATCGAAACAGTTCAAAATAAGTAGAGGAATGTGGGAAATTTGAAATAGCGAGGCACTGTGAAATGGTAAAATATTTACTCTGCTTTTCGCGCCACTTATCTGGTGACATTTTAACCATGCAGTAACACATGTTGTCTATTCCAGTCAGGGAAACGTTCTCTCATGATCGAAACATGTGATAATTCAAGCAATTTTCAAAAATTAATACTCAGAATGTAATATTTTGTAGTAAGTCTAACATTATTCTTGTAGTTATATATTGATAAAGTTCTTATTACTAACTTTTCAAATAATTATTTATATCTACAAATATTCGGTACTGTAATTATTTATTTATTAAGTCGCCTGGAGCGAACAGCTGGTTCGCCTTTTTACGCCAAGGTTGCCACCTTCGCCGGCTGCTTAAATAAATTTGGCGATGGTATTAATCAATCTATATCTCTTTATATCAATATTATCATTTGCCTTTTAACGCCAATGTTGCCGACTTCGCTCAAAGTCGGTTGGGAGGGAAGGGGCTTCCCCATTGAAGTTTCTTAAATGGTAGGCCTGTCTATTTCTTACTGTTCATCTGCTACATCGACATCTGTATTTATCTATCTATCTATGTATACGATCTATGCATATCTACCCCTGATGGCAATCAACAATCTTTTTCTATACATATAAGTATTAATTCGAAAAAAATATTTTTTGTCCTCTCAATATCTATATACCTCCCTTTCTACCTAACCTAACCGCCAATCCCTAACAAAAACAAAGATCATGCAAAAACCGCGATTTTTATTTATTTAGTTGAAACTAGCCGCCTGCGGCGACCAGCTGGTTCTCCTTTTTGTGCCATTCGTCTTTCTATGCAAAAGTCACCAACGGAGCCTGTTTGGCTAACATATTATTCACATTTTTACGTCAAGTTTGCCGCCTTCGGCTGCTGTATAAATAAATTTGGCAGTGGTATTAATCAATCCATCTCAAACATTTTCAATAGAAATTTGAATAAAATATTTCCTTTTCCTATCTCCAGTTCCGTTTTGAGCCATGTACCTTTTTACGCCAAGATTGCCGCCTTCAGCGACTGTCTACCTATACAATCTATCAAAAATTTTCTTATCTATCTTTATTTATTTTAACCTCCCCGCCCATTCCCTGAAAAAAACTAAGATAACTCAAAAAACCGCTTTTTTTTAATTCAAGTAGCGCAAAAAGAAAAAAAAAGTTATCTCCTATCTTCCCCGTAATGTGCAAAAAGTAGCGTTTTCAAAAGATAAAAAAAAATTCGATGTTTTAATTGAATTAAATGCGCACAGCTATGAAACATAACGTAATATAGACACAGCAAAACGTCCAGATGGGGAGGGGGGGGGTAGGTCAAGAAAACAAATTAATAAATACAATCCCTAAATAAACCAAAAAAGGGAAAGAAAAAAGCAAACGCTGCCGGAAGAACACGTATTGATGACGTCATAAATTATAGAAAGTAAGCAATAGTAAAAGAAAAAGATAAACATTGAGCGATTAAGATTTAATCTATCAATATCGCATCGAAACCCTGGGTGTGACGTCAGCAGATAAGAGAAGAATATAAGAGAAGAAGGTTTTCTTCTACCGATTCGACCGATGCGTGAAGATATGATGATGTTGTTCTGGATTAAAAAAAATTCTGTAAAAAAAAAATATTGCATATTTTCTAAAACTATTTTCTTTTGAAGAATGCAAAATGATTTTACTTTTTCCAGCATACATTTTAGAATAGAGACTGAAACTTTTCGAGGGATGAGTTTAGAAAAAAATTAAATCCAGGAAAAAATGCAAAACGTAGGTTTTTTCAAAAATTCTTTAAAAAAATGCAAAAACCGCGCTCTCTTCAAAATTTTTTGTTCCTCATATTTAAAATTAAATTTCCTACACTGTAGTACAAAAAATATTTGTTTGGTGCGATTGGTTCGGGGTCTGTGAGGTAAAAAGTACCAAAAAGTGCTAAACGTCACATAAAACATTAAATAACTGTTTTTCTAATTAAAATGTCAAAAATCGAAGCCCGAGGTGCACATCGTCGGTAAAAGTGACACCTATATACCAAATTTCATCTTTCTAGGCCTTACTGTTTTTCCGGGATGCACACCCACACACACACACACACACACACACACACACACAAACAAACATCTTATTCTATTACGTGTATAAATAGCACGCAAAAAAAGGCTCTACGTTCCCCGCAGTGTGCAAAAAGTAGTGTGATTGACCAAAAATAAACATTAGCAAAACGTCCAGGAAAAAATAAAGTTGGAAAAATAAAGGAATGAAATCCTGAAACGTAAAAAAAAAAGTAAGCAATTTTCAGTTAGATCACGTGATGATGTAAGTTCGAAACTCAGCCGGCAAAGCGTACAGCTTGCGTCGTGTTCTTCATTAAAAGAAATTGTTAAAAAAAACTATTGCGTAATTTTTGAAAACTTTTTTTCTTCTGAAGAGGGCAAAATGTTTTTACTATAACCAACTTAAATTTTAGATCAGAAACTTTCATACTTTTCGAGGGATGAGTTAAGAAAAAATTAAGCCCAGGGAAAGATGCAAATTAAGGGTTTTTCAAAAATTCAGAAAAAATACAAAAACTGCTCTATCTTAATTTTTTTTTCATTTATCACATTTAAAATTAAATTTTCTACATTAGAGTACAAAAAAACATTTATCTGGCTCAATTGGTTCGGCGTCTGTGAGGTAAAAAGTACTAAAAATAAAAATCACATAAAACATTAAATAACATTTTAAAATTAAAATATTAAAAATCGGAGCCCGAGGTGCACATCATCGGCAACAATTGCATCTGTATGCCAAATTTCATCTTTCAAGGCCTTACCGTTTTCCCGGGATGCACGCCACACACACACAAACAAACAAACAAACATCTTATTTTATTATATGTATAGAAGGTAGATAGATTAATCTTATTTGTATTTTGAAAACTTGTAGAGTTTTATTCAAGTGCATATGGGGCACGGTCGATGGGGCAATGGGAAATAGTTCATTTCGTTTACTTATTCAATAATTTATTAAATCACTTATGTATTCCTTTATTAATTCATTTAATAATTCCCTTATGTATGGTAGACCAGGGCACGTTTATACAGTGCTTTTTTTTTTTTTCAAAAACGAATTATAACTGGACAGCCAACAGTCATAACAGATTGATGCTGCTCCCTAGCAAATATTCTTCCAAGTTTTTCAGCATAGGTCGAGCTTCGGTCTAGCACGCAGAAATAATAATCTGTTTTCTACCAAGTTGAGTAAATTTTGTGTTGAACGTTTTGAAGCTTATTGTGAATAAATAACACTTAGTTAAAAACGAACAAATACATAAAAATTAGCAGAATTTTATCTTTTTTTGAGAAATGTACTTCTATGAACTGAAATAGATTATTAAATTTTTTGAACGTTAAAAATAAATCGAAACTTGGTGACGGGGCAAGTTTATGCGTTGACGTCGAAGCACCATCAAATATGCTCTTACAGTGTCGAACTTCTAAACGCCCCTGACGCTTTTTTCGCTCCAAACCGTTTCAAACTTTTTTAGTATTTTCAGACTATTTAGTTTTGAAAATCAGCATTTAATGTTAAATTGAGTTACAAACTCGCATCTTATAGCTTACAATCATATAATGATATGCATAAAGTAAAAGCGAGTGATAAAGTAAAAGCTTCATGCCCGTTCAGTTTTTACTTTATACACTACTCAGTATGTAATAAACTTGCTTCATTTTAACGATGGTAAGACATTATGTTCAAAGCACTAACAGAACCACTTCAGATGTAAAAATTAATATGCGTAAACGTACTCCGGTCTATCATATTTATTCATATATTTTCTGGTCACTGAATTATTTTCTCTCTCATATATATATATATATATATATATATATATATATATATATATATATTTGTTTATTTATTTATTTATTTATTTATTTGCTCGTTTATTGTGTCATTTTCTTGATTTATGCAGTTATTATTTTAACGCAAATTAATCAAAAACATTTTTGATAATCGAATTTAAAATATTTTATTATAAAAATCCGTTATTTTCACTTTGCTCTATGAAAAATAAAATGAAAAATTTGCCCTTTTTTTAAGGTACAAATTTTTACTGCTCAAAATTAAAAATAATGTTTCAACGAAAATTTTATTATAAATAATTTACTCTTTTCTTATGTGATGTAATTTTCAAAACAGATTTCCCATTTGTTCATTTTAAAAAAGTTTAGTTAACTGTGCAACAAGAACTTCTTTAAAAGAAAATCAAAATAAGCATTGCTATGTGAACTACCAAGACTCAACTTACAATAATTTAAAACTGTTTAGTGCCATAATTTTTTTTTTATTACACCAAAACTTTCTATAATTGACATTTTAGTGGATCATTGGGAGAAAATTTGCTTTTTTTATCCACAATTCGGCATGCACACAAATATATGTAGTGCCCCCCCATACAGTTAATCTTGAGTTTTTTCTCTCATCTAAATAAATTTTAATAGGTTACAATCGATATTTGTAATCTTGTAAAATAACTGAAGCAAATGTCTAACACTATTCCCCGAATGTCGAGTACAAATCAATACGTACTAGAGTTTCCAATATAGTTTATTTTATGAGGAAATATTGATAATTAGAATACGTAAAAAGGAGTTTGATTAACCTACAAAATGTAACTTCTTGTTTTTTTTTTTTTTTTCAAATCGAAAAGGGAACTTGATAAAAGCATTATATATACTGATAAAAGTAATTAAGTAAGAAAAACGTGTTAGTTAATGCTTTAGTATTAATGTAACGAAATATCGTTTTATATTAAAATGGATACATCCAATGCTGTTTTGGTTATGACTGGATGTGAGTTCAACCGTGGAAAAAACTAGGACCAAAATTGACTCGGACAAGGATTCATTCTATAATATTAATTTCTAGGGGGAACTAGGGTAATGACGCTGAGCTGACAATCCCAGTCACCTAAATATCTCTACATAGAAGAGAATTAAAAATTTGCAAATGGGGTACTGCCATATAGCTAACATCATTGTGAATTCGGAGTGAGGACACTGCCTATCTCGGAAGAAAGGGGTTTTTATGTCCTCACGTAATTAGTTTGTAGTTACAAAAGGGAAACATGATAAAAATATTATAATCACTGATAAAGTACTTTAAAAAAAAGTAAATAGGTATATAAGTTTTTAAGTATTTCTGCCTTAGCCCTGGCTTTAGGGCGGTAACTTACTACAAAACACTGATAAAGTAACTAAGAAAAATGTATAAGTTTAATTCTTTGATATTAAGATAACGAAATATTGGTTTTTATTAAATCCAATGCTGTTTTGGTTTTGGCTGGATGTGGTTTCAATCTTCCCAATTGGTACTGCCATATAGCTGACATCATTGTGAATTCATAGTAAGGATGTAGTCGATCTCGAAAGGAAGGGGTTTTTATGAGCTCGCGTAATTAGTTTGGAGTTGTTTTGTTATAAAACTCAACAACATCTAACTTGCAGGTAAGTGCAATTTCTTAATTTCAAATGTTGATTTATTCATTGTGGATATTAAATACATAAGTTTAGCTCTGCGTTCATGCTTCTATTTATTTTTGAAGTGCTTTGTTTTGACAATTTTTATGCATTTATGTTCAACATGGCGATGAAGGATAATTACATGCATCTTTCAAAACATCGTACTGAAGCAAACTGAAATGATCGCAAATTTAGTATGCGATACCTCATGGAAAGAGAAAAAAAAATAACTTCATTCACAGATGCAAATTTAGTGTAGCATACTCGATTTGAATGATACAACCTCTGCCTTTACTGAAGATGACCTTGAAAATAATATGTTACACGTAGAACCTCATTGTTGTGCTTTTTTTGTTTTCAATTTTATGATTTTACGAACTTTTGCCGCTGTGTTCGTAAAATCAGCTGGAACTAGCTATCCCCGATTCATTAGTAGCAGTCCTTTTGTGCTCGGATCAGAGGGCAGTTTTGGATGGTGACCTTTTTGCACAAAGTTCTTCTTCCCTTCGGCCCTTTCCATTTCCTAATAACATGTCAATCCCGCGTCTCTAATTAGCGTTTGTTAGGAGTTTCTTCTGGATTGTGTCCCGTACCGTTCCAGTGGCCCTTTCCTCATCCTAGCTTTTATAAGCTTGTTAAATAACTTTATCATTAAGCTGTCTCTTAAGAATTCGGCTTTTATGAGCAATAAAAAAAGGTTAATAGAGAAAAAAACACACCAGTGCGGTTTCATCTTCGACTCCTGAGAAAAATAGCCAAGGTATCATTGTCGGCGAGTAATGCAGCAGGGATTAAGATCAATATTTAGGTGTTCTTTTTAGAGCTTCTTATTTGGACGCATAAGTTTTCTTAAATCAGGCCCTCAAATGTTACATTTTGATCGGAATGTTACTTAATCAGCAGCTTAATCATATGAATGCAACATTTTACGAAATGCTTCTAATGCCGTTCCCAGTATTTCCTTTTCAAATTTGCTTTAGTGTTGTTTTAAATTAGCTATCGTTTTTAGACAAAAAGTGCTTTTTTCGATGAACACTTATATGGTGAGGTGGGGTGAACGTAACCCCAGCATCATTCTTCTTATGCACTTTACAAAATTTAGCAAATTATAGCAGGAAAATATCCATTGACTTTTCTGTTTTTAGGTATATAATAAATGCAACTGAAATAATACCTGCATATGAAAACATTACAAAACTTTTGAATGCACCAGTCCAATTCTGGGTCTACCACTTTTCTGGGGTGTATTTGGCTCTAAAAAGTTAAACTACGACGTTAGCAATGTTTACTTCTTTTTGGGGAGTTCATTGAAAAAGGGATGGGTTATTGGCGTGATTTTGAGCTGGAATACTTTTGGAAAACTACTACTAAAGTAACCGAAATTAACTTGACGGGAATCACCCTTCCTTCTTGCTCCAAAAAGAAATAAACGTTGTTATGATCATGGCTACACTTATCAGAGTTTAATACAACCCACTTCATAAATTAAAGGTAAAAATAGACTGAAAAACACTTAATGTTAGCTATTGATACAGATTTTGGGTGAAATTTTGAATTGAAAATACAGTATAACGAAGTTTACAAAATGAAGTAGGGTTTGAAAAAAAATAATGATAACATTTTTTTTTTTTTTTTTTTGAAAAAGAGCAGTCTACTTGGGTTTTTGTCAATTTTTCAAGTTTTTGATGAAAAATTCGGGTTTTTTCGGGTCTTTTCAAGAAGCATTTTAATCTCAATATTTACTCAAACATTTTACCATGTTAAAATAAATGTTTCATTATCAGATTTTAGTGCAACGACGAAAATGTGATTCAAAATCGTGCAAAGAGTTTACTTACGAAAATTTGAATCAGAACTCTACTGTAGAATTAAAGTTATTCAAATGCGACATTTTTCTCTCTTTACTTTTTTTGTTCGTTTTTCAATATGTTGCTAGTTATCCTATTTTGGATTGAACCTAAGAGGGGGAATAATATCAAAAAGTGATGCAGGGTTCCCGTTTGAGTGCGGGTATAAGATATCCCCAATTGTTCGGGCTTTCTCCCCCGGAGGAAATTTTGAAAAATAGATATGACAATTTGTTTTGAAGCCTCATGAAGTGTAATTGGAACTGCAAATATGTAAGGAAAAAATTAGATAAACAAAACTTTTTAAAAATGTACTCTTTTGCAAATTAAGATAATATACAATAAAAATTGTTTTGGGGTCGAAAACAAATGACATCAATCGACAGAGAGAAAGAGCGAGGAAGGAGAAAAGATCATTAGTTTTTGATCAACCCTAGAACCCACCGACAAATACAGCAATGAAGTTTAAATATTAAAAAAATAGCAATATAAAATAGCAAAAAAATGCTTTCAAAGAAACATTGTACAGATTTAGAAAATAGATAACAATAGAGTAACATTCTGCTAATTTGGACAACTCATAATTTATGCACTTCATTAAAAATAAAACTGAAGAACGCTTTTCTTTGGAGAGCTAGAATTTTATATAAGTATTTTCAAGGACTCTAGAACAATTAAAATTAATTAAGGCACTTCATTTGCACTTTCCAGTCTCTGAAATTTTCGTACTTGGTTGTATAGTTTTATAGTATTCTGTCGTGCTAAGCACAAAAGTCGTATTTGCACTTTTTATCAAAATTGAGTTATTTATTATCACGAGGTGCTTCTTTGTAGCGTATTTTACCAGGGGCGTGCGCAGAGCTTCAGTAATGAGGGTATCACTTCAGGGGTGCCCACCTAGGAGGGGTCATGGCGCAGACTGCGCCATTGAAATTTTTAGGGGGGTGTTTTGAGGGGTATTTTTTTTCCTTTGTGGGGAGGGGGTCTTCTTGATATTTAGGGGGATGCGCCCTTGCTCTAAGAGGAGCACCCTTGACTATACCAGGGAGCCTGGGGATTCAGATAATTACCGAAAAAGGGGTGCAGGGTCGTGGCGAGGTCAAAAAACTAGGTGAGTGTATGAAATTGGTGGCATCTTAATTTTTTCAAAAATCATCTTAAATATAGAATGAAGTTTTAGCTTCTGGTTTTAAACGGAGACAGGGAATTAAAACTAGATCTAAATATTAGAAATATGAACCTAATTGTAAGAATAAAATTCCCTCAAAATGGGGGGGGGGGGGGTTCTCCCTCGAGAAATTTTCGAAATTGAAGTCTTAAAAATGTATTTTAGAGCTTGAAATTTTAGCTGAAACAGTGCAATTTCAGATAAACTTTGTTGTGGTGAAGAGAAATTCGGTGGCCCTCCTTCGAAAACTTTTCAAAATTGATCGAAGAACTTAAAACTATGTTTTTGGCGATATTCAACGATGTTAAAGAGAGAGGGACGCTCTTGTGAAAATTTTCCGAAGTTAGCTTTTAAAATCAGTTTTAAGAGAATCTTTGGTAATGTTAGTGGTGGAAGCGTTCGGTGTTTTCCGAAATTTAAATTCCACAAATGGAATTGTAAATGATCTTATCCAGTGATGTTAACCAAGGAGTTTGGGGGCGCTCCCTCGGAGAATTTTTCGAAACTGAAGCTCTAAAACAGAAATTTTAGTCTTTTTTGATAAAGTTAAGTTGAGGAATAGTTTTGAGATCTCCGGAAAATTTTACAAATTGAGGTCCTAAAAAACGAAGTTTTAGACAGTCATTAATGATGAAGAGGGTGCTTATATCGGGAAATATAGTGGGGGAGCAAATTTGAAGCTTTTAGGAATTGACGTTTCCTAAATATGTAATTGTAAGCTATTTCTGATGAAGACGGTGGAAAGGATGGGGCTTGGGAACTCTCTCACAGTTTTCTTTCAGGATCAAAGCATCAAAACAGCTTTCTAGAGTGCCTTTGGTAACGTAAAATATATGGATAAGTTTCGAGAACTTCCCTCACTTCCTTTTTTTTGTTATGTCCTTATCTTAATTTTTTTTCGTTTTTTAATTATTGATAAAAATTATTGTGTAGACCTCTTTCCGAGTTTTTCTTTTCTAAAATTATTTTTGTGCTTTGGATTTAAATAGTTACAGTTTCAATTTCCAGCTCCATATATTATACGTTTGAAATTCGAGCGTTTATGGTCTCAGTAAAAAGACTTTTTACATTTTAGATTGATGTGACACCGTGATACATGAGTGGCTCTCGCCATGAGTGCAACAGGAAGAGGGGCAGTAATTTACCAAGATCATTTCAAAAAAAATTATGAGTTTAAAGTTGATTATTTCAATGATTTTTTCGAAGATTAGCAACAATAGAGCTGAAGGAAAAGAAGTCAATCCGTAATGCTCTCCCCCCTCGTCAAAAACATATTTAAAAATGTATACGGGGTTTATCAGTACAGCGTTTACAGACTTTCAGGACACCTAGACGATGGGAAACCACATGGCAATGCATGGTCAGAAACGCTTTTCTGACGCAGGAGGGACGACACAAATCACCAAAAAGAAAAGGCACGAATGAAAGAAGAAAACATGTTTATTATCCTTAGTACAGCAAAAAAAAAGAAGAAGAAAAAAGAACATGAGGGGCCGTGATAGCCTGATCGGTAAGGCATTGGACTCGGGACCGGAGGGTCTCGGGTTCGATCCTCACTGGTCGAAGACCCACCGTCGTCATTAATGGTGACTGGGCGACGTTAAATATGCTTGTGGTCACAATGTTCTCCAAATGAAACGATACCTCTGGGGGTGCCAGACTAGGAAGTTATTCAGCTCCTGGCCTGGTTCTAAATTGTCTCTCGAACTGTCCATAGATGGCACCACCATCTATTGTGTTGTATTTGTACTGTCCTGGGAAAACAAAATCCTGGAAACATTGTGGATTAATAGAGGTATAAGCTTCCTTAGTGGAATAGCAGAAACCTCAACCTGTGTGTGTGAACGAAAGAAAGAACATGAAGGAGCCAGCGATCGTCATCAAAGTAGGCGCATTGAAGATCGAACGTCAAAGCGAGCACGGCAACAAAACTGCGTGTGGGCATGCATCGTCATCTGATGCTTCAGTTTACGTAACGACATCTATCGTGCACACCATACAAAAACTTACCTGTATTAAAAATAATAAACATGTTTTCTCCTCTTATTCGTGTCTTGTCTTTCTTGTGCTTTGTGTCGCCACTATCGCGTCAGGAAAGCGTTTCCGACCATGCATTGCTGTGTGATTTCCCACCGTCTAGACGTACTCTATCTGCTCTGAAAGCCTGTAAACGCTGTACTGATACACCCTTCATAAGGTGCATTTTCTGGGTTGCCTCAATGCTTCTGCACTGCAGTGGCGCAGCTGGGACGGGTTAGGGACTGTTTGGCATTTTAACTCTCAAATGGAAAAATAATATTTTGAAACATTTTTTTAAAAGGATGCAATATATGTTACAAATTAAAAGGGGAGCAAATTCCTCCCAAAAATTTTACAGAAGGTTGACTAAACCTGCGTTCTTGAAGCGACAACATGAAAAATTTTCCTGGTAACGTCTCTCCTCTCTTGCCAAAACCATTCCAGGTCGTCTTAAACTTTGGTTTCAATTTCGTAAATGTTAATAAGTAGTTAATTTATGACACACCACGCATCTAAAAATGATCACATGTGAGAAAATTATAGAATTATGGCAGAGAAATACGGCGAAAACAAAATTTTTACTATTTTAGAATTTTTATTGAAAACGTTAAAAAAACTGTGAAAATTGACAAAATTTCTACTCATTTGTAGCAAAGGAAAGAGATATACCACACACCCTAAAATTTTTATGGGAGTTTAGTGCCTCCAATTGTACCTTTTCCGCATGACTCATCATCGAAAATAAAAACATACTATTTTTACCAATTTTGGCTAAAAACATGAAAAAACAGCATTTTTTCGAAACCTTAACCCAGTTGCTGCAGATCAAGGAATTGTCAAAAAAAATTCAATTTTTTTATGTGCACTTAGCTCCACCAATGGCACCTTTTCCGCACTACCCATCAGCGAAATAAAAAAAAAAAGTTGTTTTTCGGCCTACCCTAATATGGAGTTATAACCCTATAGGAACAACCCTGATTGGATGATATAAAAATGTTTTTCAATGCAATGAGAATGAGCTTATGGATAAAAAGACATCCGACAAAGCTTTTGTCGGATATATTTTCATCCATAAGCTCATTCTTTTTGCATCGAAAAAGGCATTCCTTGTAACGGCAAAACACGTGTCTGCATTAATCTGCAATTTGTGCTTTTCGGCGTTGTTATTTCTTACTTTACTATTGAGTATTGCTTTAAGTTAAAAAAACTATGTCGTGGTTTCAGTGGGCGTGGAATGACACATTATTGAAAAAGTCATGGCGTTTCCAAACACACACACACACACACACACACACACACAGTTGAGAAAAAATATATACGATAATTTCGTTCTTTAAATAATGTAACATTTATTCATTGTTCAAAAAATGGTTTCTTTTTTTATTTGTTTCGATTGTTTTTCTGTTGTTTCTTTGATTTTATGACTGCAATTTTGATTCATAATACTGAAATTTTTAATAATCCTTTAACAATTTTTAAATAGTTACAATATTTCTTCAGTTACAAAAGTATAAATTCTCACAAACGTGACTAAGCATAGCAAACCCAAGAGAAATACACCACAGTAAAGAAAATGGAAATATTTTAATGTTCCCTGAGCGGCTAGGTACCATTTGATCCAAAGATCGGTATCGGTGTGTACCCGGGTACTCCGGGGATTGGGGACCACTGCCGTATTTAGTTGAAGTTTATTCTGAAAATAATAATGAAAATATCCTAGAGGCTCAGCAGCTGCATCAGGGATCACAATTAATCTAATAAATGTGTGTTCGGCAGATTTTAGAAAAAACGTTTTTTTACTTCCGCTACAACAGAATGCTGCGTAGTATAACTGTACATTTTCATGAAATTGTTAAATACTTCCATAGTATTTTGCAACCCTATTTTTTTATTAAAATGGAATTCCTCAAGCTATACCAGAGTAAATATCATCATATGCTGTGTCCCCATTTGGGAACGTCTCAAAAACATACATACTCATTTATTTATTTCTTGTCAAAATGTTTCTGTTAAGTTATTATAAGAGATCTAAATAATATGCATTAGCTTTATAATTCGGGTTTTAAACTGAAACGTCATATTTTTCCTCCAGGTATAGTTAGATAAGGTAAGTTATCTAACTATAGGTAAGTTATTATAAGAGATCTAAGTAATATACATTAGCTTTATAATTCGGGTTTTAAACTGAAACGTCATATTTTTCCTCCAGGTGTAGTTTTATGTTCTATTCTACAGCTTCGAGTTTTTTCGAGACTTTCATACTACTAGGAAGTACCGTTACAACGGGCATCAAGGGACGAGAAGTTTTGATCGTTGTAATGGACATTTCGTTGTAATGAAAGTCGAGCTATGTAATGGCATTGAAACGGGACTGATAATTTATTTCTTTTAAATTTATTTCTTTCGTATGTTTCGTTTTATTATATACGCTATAATGAGGTTTTACAGTCGGACCTCCATATATCGAAGTAGCAAATTGCTGGGGAAAAATTCGATATATAGAAATTTCGATATATAGAAACAATCTAATTTTCTCATAAAAATCTCCTAAAACATTAAAATTAAAGCTAATTTTCGTGCTTGAAACCCAATTTCTAATTTATACGAGCATTGGATTAAACGAAAGTTAATAATTGAAAAATTAACAGAAATTACATTTTTGTGCCTTCATACATCTTCATTCTTGGCAGTTTAACTTGATCCGCAACATTAGGGGGATTTTCGTTTTGACAATGTAATCCGAGAGAAAAGTAAAAAATCAATCTACTTAACTTGAATTATTTTTACTGAAGCTAAAAAGACTAGGAATGATAATCAACAGACAAAAAGGATAACTTGAAACTAATTTTACAGTGTTAGTGGTTACAACTAAAATTTGAAATAAACTCGAGTGAATTTAAGAACTCCAGAACGGAACAACGACTTATCTACACCCCTCAAACCCAAATTTCTTATGAGTTTGTTAGCAACCGTTGGTAAACATGATTTTCTCCCGTAACCTTCATTTTTCATGAGACTAACAGTCTAAAGTAGGGGGAAAAAAAAACTACGAATGTCTCGAAAAAAATTTCAATATATAGAGATTTTTTCGATATATAGAAACAATTTTTCTATGTAATGAACATTGAAATTTGCTGGGATTTCGATATATAGAAAATTTCGATATGTGGAAGTTCGATATATGGAGGCTCGACTATTTGCTTAGACATTTCGACCTCAGGCCCACGTTTAATCCCATCCAGGAAGAAAGTGAGTGACAATTTCGGCTCCGGAGTCTAAGAATTGATACGATTCTTCTGAAGTAGGTAGCCCTTTATTGTAGTTCTGGGCGTGAGAGCGAACATTTTAAAACCTGGTCACGCTACCTTCTCGGGCTTCACACTTGCTTTAACCGATTAATTGTGCTTGGACAATTCTGTTTTCCGCCCACTAAGCGCGCATTGTTTCTTAATTTTACAGATCAATGCTTTGACAATACCAATTGCTACTTTTTAACCGACTTCAAAAAGGAGGCGGTTATCAATTCATACCGTATGTATGTTTTTTTTTTTGTTTGTCCACTCATAGCGTCTCACCTAGTGAACCGATTTTGATTATTCTTTTTTTAATGGATAGGGGATGGCTCAACTTAGGTCCCATTATTTCGTTTGACCATATTTGTTCTTTAGAAAAAAAGTTATGGGCAAAAAACAGTAAATTTTATGCAATTTCCCTATTAAATGATTTTGTAGCGAAGTTCGCACTTTTCATCCGTGGACAACGGTGGCTCAGTGGTAGAATTCTCGCCTCCCACACGAGCAAACCGGGTTCAAATCCCGACTAGGACAAAGTGTATTTTACTAAAATTTCGTTTCTACTGTTTCCCGTATTTTCTCGAATCTTCTATTAATTTCTGTATCTTTCCAAGTCTGGAAAGTTCCAGCACTTTCTCAAGTTGTATATAAGGAGATGTAACGTTCATTCGTGGTTCTGAATAAAGATCTCGAGTTGAGACTAACGAGTATTCGCTTCATTTGGCTTTCACATTGTCTTCGCTTTCTTCATCTACGCGACAATAGGAAACTCATTGTTATAAAACTTTGGTGCCCTATAACATTAATAGTAATTGTAATGATAATTTTGAATGAAGGCTTCTCTGGAGCAAGCATCAAATTTCTTCAAGGGATATTTCGATAATGGGGAATCTGACGCTGTCGTCTCATTTTTGGCGTAAATAATTTTATTTTAGTAACCCTGCTGATTTATAGTACCCTATGTGAATTATCAAAATCTTCCTTTCTTCAGTGCTATTGCTCCATAGTAGGGGTAAACCTAACCTGGAAGCGAGGTGATGCAGTAATTAGGATCTGCTTAGCCTTCACAATGCAAGCATTAGGTTTGACTCAACTACTCTGTAGTATTTTTATCGTTATCATCTAGGCCGATAACAGATGATCGGGGCTAAGTAAGAAAATACAGAATTGCATCATGAGCAACTTAGATGCTGTGGAATGTAAATTAGTTAGGAAAAACGTAATTCCTTAATGGTTATAATTAAATTAACTACGCATGATTTCCAGAGAGGAGCAAAGATAAGTTTTTAGTGCCAATCGCTTAAAGTTTAACGCGTGTCAATAGTTTTTTTTTTTTTTTTTAGTATGGAGCATTTTTAAGAAAAAATGTGAATTATCGTGATGGTAACTTCTTATTATTTCTAAAATACCTACATTTACACTAAAAAGAATGAAATAAAAAAATTTTGAAAAAAAAAATAGAACCGACTTCAAAATTGCTCTAAAAAGTGAAAAATAATTTTATTCTTTAAACACCATCGATAATGCTTTTAAACATAATTTTTGAAGTTGGCGCAAAAACGATAGATAAAATCATTCACAGCCATAACTCAAATACAACTATAAATTTAACCAGGACTAGTTTCTTCACTATCACATACATTATGCATTGATGACAGCATATTTGAATAGCGATATAAATGTTTCGTTCGTAACTTTCGATGCTTTTCTAAAAAAAAAATATGAACGAAGCATGGTTACACTGGATTTTACGTTTTGTTTTTGCGCCAACTTCAAAAATTATGTTTAAAAGCATTATCGATGGTGTTTAAAGAATAAAATTATTTTTCACTTTTTAGAGCAATTTTGAAGTCGGTTCTATTTTTTTTTTTTTCAAAATTTTTTTTGGCAACTTACTATTTTGCAAACTTTTTTTTTTTTTCTCTCTCATTCATCTGGTTGAAGGAATTGTCAACACGTCAGCGCTGCATTGACGGGATTGCATCTCACCTAGACCTTTCGATGCTTATTAGTAAAAAGTTAAACCCTAGGAATGTATTCAATATTGTAAAAACAAAAGTAAAATGTTTTTAAAAATTTGCTTTTTTCAAGTAGTAACTGATTCTCTTGGCTTCTTTAGAAAAAGACATAAACTAAGAAGTAGTTCTTTTTCTTAAAAAAAAAGCAAATAAAACTTTTGAAAAGTGTTAATTTCATTTTTTTATTTTACCGTAATAACTATGTTTTGTTTATATTATTATTATTATTATTACTTGCTTATATTATTTTTAGTATTATTTGTCTATGTTGTGTTATTATTATTATTTATTTATTTTGGATAATAACACTACTGTACAAGCATCGTCCTTTACTCTACAACAATAAAATGAAGAGTATGGCGGCAAAATTTTGTGTATCCAAAAGAAACAAATTCAAGAAAATTCATGTATCTGTCGCGGCAAAAAATGATGTCAGTTACAATACCGTTTTCTGTTGTGTTTGAGACAATTAAGGGACCTTTTTGAAACTCTTTGAATATCTTAGATTTTTCATCTAACTAATTATTGAAATATCTGTGGGGAAAAAAACATACATAGGAAGAATTGAAGAAAACAAACTTCTGCAGCTCTTCGCTTAAAATGCAAACATTTTCAAACTAAGAAGTGACCGTAGGAAGCACAAACATAGTATAGTTCAAGTCGTGATTGGTTGCATGCGACTTCGGATGAATTTACTTCAAATACCAGGGTTGCTAAATTCAAGCATTGTCGAAACGAATATTATTTGTGAAGCAACGTTGTCCATTTGCAATTTTGGTAGGCGCATGTTGGGTAGACGGACTAGTAAATGACGAATCAAACAGTAAACACTTTATCAAATTTTCACTTTCAAAAACTTTTAGCATCGTTAAAAGTATTTTCCACATGACAGTAAAACTGCATTAAATGATGTATATGTTAGTTATTTTTGAAAAAAAATGTGAGCATTTTTATGATTTTGCATCAAGGTTTTTTGGGGGGTTGAAATGAAAAAAAAAATGCTCCGACCCAGTGAATGAACATCCCAACCAGTGTACAAACACAGCATTGTCTAGTTGTTTTCTTTCTGAAGATGGGTAGAAAGGAATTACTACTGCCAATTCATCTAATAAAAGTTTTAAATCTTATTTTTTCACAAAAACATGCGAGGTGGTCATTCATTGGGTGGTGTTCACTCACTGGTTGATCCTATTAGTAGTTTTCCGTGTGCCAACATTTGGCACTTGAACTCTTGATACTTTAATAGAAAAAAAAACAATCTTTACTTTATCCAGGGTACTTAGAGTATTACATGCAATAATATCACGTAACTTTTCTACATTTAGAGACTATGTTTTTTTTAATTTGCCTATGAAACAACGGCTGAATCAAAATAACCAAATTTGGTTTGTGAAGGTAACTTTAGATGCTAATTACAAATCATCTGTGAAAAAAAAATAGGGGAGGGAAGGATAGTCATTGAAAATGTTGAAGTTCATGCACGTCTTAAAAAGATTTAATAATGTAAGTTTATATAATACATTGTTCCCGAAATGATGTATAGACTTCATGTGTCTGTAGTGTAATTAGTGTTCAAATGCTTAAGAGTTTTTTTTTTTTTTAATGACTGTAAAATTATTCTATATTATTTCGAAAAAGTATCACATATACTCAAATAGATATGGGTAATTCTTCAAAAAGTGTAACTTTTCTATCCCAAGGATTTTACTGTAAAAACTTTAAGGAATAATTCATTTAGCAATGCTTTTTAATTTCATAAAAAATATATCTATTTAAACCTGCCAAAAATTTTTAAATTATAATTTTTATTTTTTTTTAAATATATTTTTGGTTCACAACATGCGAATTCTCACCTCCGTGGAATGTCACACACCTGGTGACTGTCTATGTTGCTTGATAATTTGTTTAGTTAAAAGTATATACTTATTTATTTATTATTCCTTTCGCAAGTGTCTCAAATATTGTCCGTTTTTCAGCAGTTGGCATCTGACTCCTCCCCCAACACGTGGTATCGGACGATTCTATATCCGTGTTTTGGGGATGAGGATTCAACCAACACTGAGAAAGGTTGCCAGTTGGCCATCGTTATCGCGCTGGAGGAAGACGAGTGTTCTATAATTTTCTAAGAAATCCTCTCCAACCTTCCTTCTCGAAAAAAAGTGTGATACAAAGACATTTGTTCGACTTAAAAGTATTTTAAGATTTGCAGTGTATTTCTATACGTTTAAGGTTAATTTATCACTGATTTTGCGAAGGAAATCCTAAACTTTTTGTTTTTTACACTAAATAAACATTTTCTGAAAATAAGGTGAAAAATTACAGGTAAAATTGAAAGGAAAATTTTTCATTCTATTCTGCTGAAACTTTCACTGCACTCAAACGTGGGGGCTTTAACAGATTTTCTAATTATAAATCTCTAATCGCATTTTGTTAACTTTGATGATCAACCATTTTTCACTTTATTTTCGATCCAATTTTCTTCTTTAAAGCGTTTTTTAAATATTACACAGTGCTAGGGCATAAATGAACTACTTTTGCAATACTTCGAACTGATTTACTTTGAATATAATGAAGAATTAATACATTTTCGAATTGTGTTTATTGTTACTTTGCGAATACGAGTGATTTCTAAAATAATGCGTAGAATTTGTGAAGTAAACAAGCAAAAATTAATGCCAAACGATTTTTCAACTATCACCGCATTGAAAAAATAATAAAAAAAAGAAGACGACAGACGATAACTTTAATTTCGAATTTTTCTGACAATTCTTTCTTTTTGACACATTTCAAACAACAGTGAATATTTTGTAAAAAATGTTTTGTTAATGTACTTAGAAACACGTAGAGGCATTTCGAAAAAGTATTGAACTAGTTCAAGTCCAAAGTACTTAATTTTTACCTCACACATTTAAAGCGCATACGAACAATTTTGGGAGCCACGGTAAGTAAGTTGCTCTCTGTGTGACACATTTCCGCCCCCCCCCCCCATACTTTAATACTATTTTTTTTAAATACGGCTTTTATTCTTTAGAAATGCAATAAGGAACAACACAAAAGTTAAAGCTTTTTACACGCCAATATGGTTATCTTCAGAATAATTGAATAAGTGACTGACACAACGTTGTATAATACTGTTTTGACCTATTAATTTTTGTGAATACGAAAAAATATATGTACTTTTTTTAATAATTTTTTTTCTATTGCTTCAAAAGTAATTCTTTCCGAAAAGTACCTTTTCGGAACAGCGTTACATGTGGGGATCATGAAAATGGCAAAAGTTTGTTGCCCGCATTTAAATACAACTCTGAATGTAAAATACGTAATTTGTAACAAGAAACGTTGCTCCAGTCACCTATTCAGTTTTTCAACATACCGCACATAGGCAAGGAAAATGACACAACTCAAAAAAATAGCAATGGAGGAAATTAAGATTTAACGCAATAGTAATTTCAAGCGATTTAGTCTCAATTATTACAATATGCGCAATCAACTTTATTATGTGATATTTGCTAATTAGTTTTTGTTGTATGGATACTCAATGCATACTTAAATCTCGAAAAATGTTCTTCTAAATTATAAATATTTAATGATGTGTCACTATTGATGATATCGTTTCTACGCCTCCACAAGCCATTTAGTTTAACCTTGTGCGATTTTTGTGTCGAGAAAGAGCATTAAATTTAGATTTCAAATCAATAGCCTGTACGTTTTCCCCAAATTTTGAATCGTGTCACTTTCCTTGCCGGCGTGCGATATGATTTTTTTTATGATCATGTATGTTTTTAACAAAGCATGAAAACTGCTATCCAGGAGGGGGGGGGGGGGGCTTTTCCCTTACAACAATTGTATGCGCGATTTTGGTAACTTAGAGCAGCCCTAAGAAGCCTTTCACAAATGATGTCACGCTTGAAATGGGTAGGGAGGGGTAGGGATTCATGAATGTGTGACAGTTTATCTCAAGGGGAAAGGATGGGATTACAAGAAATGTGACTTCACACATTTTGGTCGAAATAAGAGCGTTCGTATGTTCATCTAAAACTGAGGGTTAGGTGAAGTGTGACACCTTTATGGACAACCGCGGTGAATGTTAAGCTACTGTGTATTGAAGTGTTATAACCAACTTCGTTTCTGCCCCCTCCCCCCAGAAACGAAGTTAGTGAGCACAAAAGGGGGGAAGGATAATAATAATAATAAGGATGTGATATAGCACATTTTGGTTAGATTCGAAAAACATTTATATCAGCAGGTGAAATTTTATCATATGACTCATTTCAATATTCTACTTCATTTTTTTTTTTTTTATCTCTTACGTTTAATTTTAGAAGATAAAAACGCCGTTTTCATCTGATGATCGTATTCTCGTTAGAATTTAACCTCACTGATTTTGTTTTGCGTCAAAAATCACCGATTCCGATAGAGGTTTAAACATACCTGACATTTAAGGGCTCAGTAGATTGCCTTCCTCCTCCTGACTTTGAGAACTTACTTACATACCCTTTGTCCCCCCCCCCCCCCCACCGCTGGAAAAATTTAAAAGAACGAGGCAGGGTTTAAATTTAGACCAATATAAAAATTTCAATTCAGCAGGATATCTTCTTGGGAATTTTCATTAAGATATTGGAAAGCGGGACATTTTCTTGAAAATCAAGCTATCATAAAAGAAATGAAAATAACTGCCAAGGAAAATTATACGACAACAACACTAAAATTACAAATGACAAAATAAGAAAAAAAAATTACAATAGTAAATATGATCTCATTTTCGACTTCCTCTCAACCTTATTTTGATCATATCAAACTGACGAAAACATGCTCAGAGAATGTAGTTATTATTGTTCTGCTAATTGATGTCACTACAAAACACAAATCAATATCCTAAAACATTAACGAGAATAATTTAAGTACAAAAATAAAATTTAGAATATGATCTAAAAGGAGTGTTTTGTCATTGAGCTGTAAGTATGTGCTCATGTTATTTTTGCAGACTTGTGACAAGGGGAGAGGGGGTATGATGTACATGGGTAATATATGGCATATCAAATATCCTAAAACTTTAACTAGAATAACTAGAAGAATTTAAAAACAAAAATTAAATTTTTAATATTATCAACAACTGTTTCTTTCAAGCACTTCTCGTGGAGGAGGGGGGGGGCATTGCCGGCCAGCTGCCCCCCCCCCCCGGAGAAAAATTCGTTTTTTACTACCATGAGAAGTTTACTTTTTTTTAATAAAAAAGTTATGGAAATAATTAATGTTAGATGGCTTAGCAAGCAAGAAGGGATTGTTTCCTCCCCCCCTCCTCTTTTTTATGTTGACTGTTTATTGCTGCTGTGATAGAGTTATGGTGGTTGGAACTATGGTATCTATCTAGTTGTAAACTCAGATTTT
The DNA here is from genome assembly GCF_026930045.1 of Uloborus diversus. Lineage (NCBI taxonomy): Eukaryota > Metazoa > Arthropoda > Arachnida > Araneae > Uloboridae > Uloborus > Uloborus diversus. Next base: position 4,975,806 of record NC_072740.1, on the reverse strand, counting down.
GGTGTGGTCCGGTTCTTGATCTTTGGATATGAACTCTGTGTGCAGTCATGCTACAATCTGCTTGGAAATCAAAAGTATCCTGTATAACAATCATTGTATTCAGGGGGAGGGAATAGTGAACTATGATGAGTCATCTTTGGCGGGCTGCAATAGAAATGCCTATAGCCCAATGTTAATTTATCTTTTGTTTGAAGGTATAAAATTAATCAGAGTCTTTTTTAGAGGGGGTGTACGATGTACGTGTCCCACTCCTTAAATACTCCCTTGTCCCCTCCGAGCTCTTAAAGTGACCTGCCCCTTTAAGTATGCGCTTGCCCCTCCCCCCCCCCCCTTGAACTTTTAAAGACCCCCCCCCCCCCCGATCAAAAGTTCTGAAAGAAACACTGATCTGTAAAACAGCGTTTTGTCTCGTAACTGAAAGTATGTGCTTATGATATTTTTGCATGACATGTGACAAGGGTATGGTGAAGTGTGAGAAAAGGCGTGGTGGGGAGGGGGAGGGAGAGGGTTGAAAGAAGTGTGACATGATTTATCGACGGCGCCGAAGTTTTTTTTTTTTTTTTTTTTTTTGAGCAATCACGATTGCTTATTGCTTTCATTTGACTGTTTTTGGCGTGCTATCATTTTTCCCACCGGCACGGCGCCACCCTCTGCCAGCACCACCCGTCGCGTCGGCCGGCCTCACGATGCTGCTCCTCTAGCGAAAACCGTCTCCAGGTTGCGTCCATATCCTACACACACACGCATACATACACGCTCCAACACACACGCTCCAACACACACGCACACACAAACACATACACACACATACACAAACACCACCATACACACACATACCCCTACACATATACACACACGCATGCATACAGACACCTACACATACGCACAAATACACACAACTGCCCACACATTCATGCCTGCACACAGACACAAACACATATGCTTACACACACATACACATACCCCGCCCCCACGCACACAAACACTCATACAAACAACTACCCACACACTCATGACTGCACACAGACACAAACACACATGCCTCCACACATACACGTACCCCCCCCCCCCCACACACACACATACAAACACAAACTCGTGATTGCGAAAAACATAATTTGAATTCAAGATGACAAAATTCAAATTTTTTTTTTTTTTTTTTAAATTTTTTCTAGTACTTTCAAATTGTAAAACTAATGTCCAAATAGCTTGACAGATTTGGATGAGTGAAAAAACAGAGGTTTAAATATATGATTTCTAATCACAGCAGAGGGGTACAAAGCAACAAGGATGTGCTTCCGTAACCTTTACCGGAAGAGGAAACGGGTGGAGAGTAGAGCGTGTTGCTCGGCTTACGTACATCGCAATCTTTATTGCAAAATCAAGTGTTTTGTAAAACACGGTTGGTGAGAAGAGGCCACAAAATTTAAGCATAAAAATTTAAAAAGTAAGCAAATATGAAATTCCGAGAGATTTCTTCAGAGGGAAAGAAATGACATGAAAACAGTAATATTCCATCTGAAAATATTTTGAAAATAAGGAAAAACTATTTAAAAATAAAATACGGAATGCACAAATGATACTCATATTTGTAATTAAAGCAAAATTCATAATCATAATACGAGTTATATATTGGCTGTACGAAAATATGCTATTGTCTTTTTCATTTTACTTTACATTTGTACTTTAGTTATGGACACTTAAGCATGAACCCAGTTTTTTGAGAAATAGTCTTTAGTGAAGATAAAAAAAAATAATAATGGGATAGTTAATACGAAGAAGAAACTAACTATTTTCACTTTAAAACCAAATTTGTAGTCAGGGAAGCCCCGATGGAAGGTCATGGGAGGTAACTGTTACTTCTCAAAAATATCCGTATTGTCAGACGATTCGGCGAAATTATCATCATTCGACAAAGTTATCATCATTTGACAAATTTTGTCTGACGATTCGGCAAAATTATTATCTTTTTAAAAAACTTGGAGTTTCATTCGGCAAATTGAGGCCCCTCCAAAAAATTTAACTTTGGAGCAGTTTACACTAGATTATAACAGGAATGCCGGCTTATTTCAGAAAGCAGGGAATTCCGATGTTAAATCGTTTTCATTACAGCTTGCCGATGACCAATAGTGTTGGAACTGAAAATAGAGAATTTGAATTTTAGAATATTCTCAATGTTTTGTGTCCGTGTTTAATTACCAGTGTTGTTTATTTAATGTTTATGCAAACTAACCTTGTTCTATTTTTCTTATGGCTTTACTTTTGGTGTGGCAACAGTATTGTCTAATGTATAAAACTGCCAGTGTTGTGGTAGTCAGGATTTGTTTTTTTTTCATTTTTCTTCACGCGTGTGTAAACTAACCATGATTTTAATTTGTTTTCAATAAATAATTTTGTTGAATTCTAGTGCTGTCTCTCGACTTTAAATTCAGTAAAATAATGATGAAGTAAGAATCTAGGACATTGAATCAAATGTCCCGTACCTGCAACAAGTTAAATATGTTTAGATTTAACAAACAGTCTGACAAATATTTAGATCTAACCCCCAAATAGTCAATAACTGCCTTAGTGAGAAGTTGGTCAAATATTCTCTCTGCAATGATCGATCCGTTTTTTTCCCTACGTAGATAGTTGTCTTATTGCTGTTTAAAAATATCTTCAATATAGCACATTTTCGGCAATGTAAACGGGCTCTCATTGTTACAAATGATTAGTCTCTTTATACGTGACATACACCGCCAGCTCAGTCATTTCCAGCCGAGGACTGCAGTTTCGTGCTTATTAGCACTCATCAGCCCGGCATAGGAAAGTGACTGAGCTGGAGATGGAAAACCTCTTAAGGAAGCCAAGAGTGCGAAACAAACTGGTAGCTAATATAGAATTAGCAGACCAGACGAGTGACCGAAGCATACTTGACGAGTTATCCTGAAGCCTAAGACGTGAAGAACGTGCATTTCAATCAGAATTTTGTCTCGAAGGTAAGTTAGAAACAGCGAAAAATACACAAGAAAATTAAATGTTTGTATAAAATGTAATGCTTGAGTCGCATTTTTGCTGCAGCCTATGGATCAATAATTTTTTAGAATATCGTCGAAAATAAAATCTGTACCTTATTCACTATCAAGCATCCCACCACAGCAAATCACAGTGTTTATATAAAGTCTTTATTATTAAAAATAATATGCTTTATTTTTGAAACACTTTTTAAGAATTATTAATTATTATTTTTTATACTTTGATCCTTATCTCATCGAAATGTAGTTGTATATTTGTCAAAAAAATATAGTTGTTTTACATTACATGAATCAAAAACACGTTGCACTAAATTTTACGATGGAAATAATGATTTAAATATTTTAAAGATATTTCTTTTTTTTTTTTCTTATTTGTAACCTGGGATATAGGGTAAAGTAGTCATTGTTAAGAAAATAGAAAATAAATGTAAAACAGTCATAAATAACAATTTTTTAAATGCTCAATACGCCTGGTTATTTTAAATAAATTGCTTTGTAATGGTCAACTATGGTCAAAAGTTGATTAATCATATTCGACTCCTTTATTTCACCAGTATCATCAGGGAAAGTGTAATAATTTCCATTTCACTTCCTTAGAAAGATATTATATATAGCACACATGAGTAGTGTATACATAAAATTATGTAATAAGGTAATACAGTCGGACCCCGATTATACGAATTCCCAGGACCGAAACTTTTATACGTTAAATCGGGGCTATTCGTAATATCGGGGTGAGAAAAAAATGCATTCGCCTTAGATAAATGCCCTAATAAGCAACAGCACAAAAATATTCAAGATTAAAATGTGTTCACTTTTTATTCAGCATTTCGCGACTTATTACATACTAGTTAATTTGAAATTTTGAAGTACAGTCGAGCCCGCTTATTAGAATATCGGTTATAAGAATATCCCGCTTAATATAATACATTTTCAATGTACCAATCCAATGTAATGTGTTATTTTGATTCCCGTTAATGGAATATTCCGCTTATTAGAATAGTTTTTTGTGGCAAAATGGCTATTCCATTAAGCGGGTTCGACTGTACTGAGTATTAGATGTTTGACACTTTCCTTGATACTTGACTCGAAATAATTCTCTTTCCACTTTATGGGGAGAGGAAAATACGGTATCATTTGCAGACTGCTACATGAGATGATATGTTTTTACAGTTTCCAGACCAAATAAAGCATTATTAAAAACTGTTTTAATGGGAGTTTCATTATCGCCTTCTGCATCAGAATCACTATTCATTGGTTGCCCTCTCGCCCGTAAAAAATGGTTGATTCCAAGAAAAGTCTTTTTTTGCTTCGGACAAAATGGATGTATCATTTAGAAAACAATCCAATATTTTCTTACCCAAATTCAGAAAAAAAAATTATTTTCGGCTGTTGAATTAATTCGTTAAATCGGGGTTTATTATTCGGTAAATAGGGGGTTTTGCCTTCATTTTATTCGGGGAAAAAGAAAAATTCGCTAAATCGCGAAATTCGTTAAATAGATGTTCGTTAAACCGGGATCCGACTGTATTGCAATAACACAAAAATCTCGAAAAACGTTACTTAAGTCAAAAAAAAAAAAAAAAGGCATAATGATCAAGCATTTTCTAATTATTCAATGTACACGGAATTTTTCTTACTTAAAGCATCTATTACTTCCTTTTACAAAAAAGGAAGTATTGTATTCGCGAAAAAAAATTTCACTCAAAAATCGACCTTAATTTCCATTTTACTCACCCCCGAATGAATATTGAGTTTTTTTTTTTGGGCTCGACCACACGTGGTTAAGTGCCTAAAACATATAGAGACGCGAAATATCCAAAATGACGATTCCCGAGTTAATTACAACAAATTTTCCCGTGACGTCTGTATGTACGTATATATGTATGTGCGTAGTGCGGATGTGCGTATGTGCATATGTATGTCGCATAACTCAAGAACGGTAAGTCCTAGAAAGTTGAAATTTGGTTCGTAGATTCCTACTGGGGTCTAGTTGTGCACCTCCCCTTTTGGTTGCATTCAAGTGTTTCTAAAGGGGCCTTTTGCCCATTTTGAGGGGTAAATCATTGTTAATTTCGATGTAAACAAACGATGGTAATGTTTGTTTAGAACAAACAATTTTGTTTCGATGTAAACAAACTTGGCGGACACTTGGCGATATAACACCAGTCTTTTGGTTGCCAAGTTTTGTCGCCACTTGGCGACAAATTTGGCGATTTTTTTTTTTTAGTCTGTTTCAATTTGGCCACTGTTAGTGATATTTAGAAAGTAAACTATTGAATCACATTAAAATTGCCAGTAATGGGGAAGTGACATTAAATTGAAGTAAAAGGAAGTCATGTGATGCATCAGCTCGTTTTTTATTAAATATTCAACAGAAGTTTGAATAGAAAACAGAAGTTTGAATAGAAAACAGAAGTTTGAATAGAAAACAGAAGTTTGAATAGAAAACAGAAGTTTGATATTGAAAGCTGTGGGTGCAGAATAAGTTCTAAAAACTGTCCAATATTATAGGAGTATAATCTCCTATAATATAGGAGTATATATTACTTTTAAGCTCAGTTTATTATGCATGCTTAGTAAAATTAACATTTAACTGATATCTGCCCGATAAGTTGATTTTAAAATGATTGATTTAAGATGAGGGATATATGTTAAGCCTAACCTGTTTCCACTTCACTCCATTTCACTTAAGATGTTCTAAAATACTATATAAAATAATGCCAGCTTAGCTTTGAATGAGGACGTGTTGTGAGACACTTGGGAAGCTTTCAGCACTTTCAATCTGATTAAAATTCTAATTGACAAAATTTCAAAGAAAATGAAACAGATGTTCAGATTAAAAAAAAAATTTGAATTCTGAAATTTTGAATTCAAATTATGTTTTTCGGAATCACGAACTGAGACAGGACCCTACTCATTGGAGTTATTGTTTCTAGAAACAGCTCCTGTCCCCCCCCCCCCCCCAAGCCTGCCTCTCCTCCTGGGCGGTTACGTGTGCATAGTTGTGTGTGTAAGTGTGTAGGCTTGTGTGTGTGCGTAGAACTGTGTGTACGCACGTAGGCGTGTGAGTGTGTGAGCGTGCGTGTGTGTAGGACATGGACGCCTCCGACCAGGAGAAGCGGATAGCTCAGGACCGGAGCAGCCGCGCCGCCTGCAGAGGACGGTGGGCGGTGGTGCTGCAGAGGCTTCTGGTCCAAGCTGAAAAAGGCACGGAACATCAAAAACGGTCAAATAAGAACAATAAGCAATCGTGATTGCTCAAGAAAAATCGTAAGCAAGTAAACTACTTTTTTCATTAGATAAATTGTTGCCAGAATTAAAACTGGAATGCAAAACTTTATTCACACGTGTTAAAATCTAAAATGAAAATTTGACCCTCATTTCTCCCTTTATTTCGTTGGTCTAGCCTTTTATTTGATTCATGACCACTGTAATCAATTTGTCGCACCAGACCCTACTTATTTTGAAAAAATAAAAAAACTATTCGGTTTATTTTTTTTTCTCAATTTTATATCGCAGACATAAACATTTGTAAAAATTTAAAAGCAATAGTTTGAAAAAAATGTTTGTTTGGGATTATACATTCTCGTTAAGAGAAACCTCTTTTACCGAGCATTTTGAGGACATTTTACGTTCTGTGCAGAGTTTCCACGTTTAGTTTGCGTAACCTCTATTTTCGCAACCGTTAGTCTCAGATTTTAGATGAAAACAGTCGAAAATAATCCGGAACATTTAGGAAAAAAAAACGTAAAAAAATCGTTTTTTCCGAAGAGGTTTATTTGTACTCCGGAAAAGTTGAAAAATTGAATTTTTTTTATTTTTTCAGGAAGTTTTAAATGAAATTTTCAGCAAAACTTACATTTCTTACATAAACTCTGATGCTGTATCCTCCCTCCCCCACACCCCCTCCATGTATGTTAAAATACTGTCTAACTTTGGTAATGCAAGTTGCTGTATGATACTATAATTTTCAAATAGATAAAAAAAACATTTAACAATTTTTGCACAAAAAATGGAACCAATATCCTTAGTGAAGAATTTGTTTTTCTTCTTCATGAAACAAAGAAGCATAACTTTAATCACAAAACTATGTTTCTGCTGACTGTGCGAATCAAATGTACAGGGTGCAACAAACAAACCCGAACAAGTAATTTTCTATGTAACTTCATTAAAAAAAAAAGGTAATAAATCAAACTGGCAGCTTTTTGTAGTAATACAGAGGTGCAACTACGTATGGAAATTTTGGTCCAAGACCGCAAGTCTATTACTTTTAATCAACCCTATTCCCTATGAAACAATTGGTTTAGAGAGTCCAAACTTTGGTTTAGTTTTGGGTAGAACTTTGATTCTAAAATAGGCCATATAGTGTAATAAATGGGATTGAGATCTAGCTAGTAGACGTCCACTCTAAAGATGATATCATGTGAAAAACAATGCACCTTGCACCACTTGTCTTTTTGACCATATGAACTGGTGTGGAGTCAAATCAAAATGTCCAGTTTACATTGATGTGCTGAATTGCTCGTAGGTCCACAGAAGTACAACAGCTTCTAAAATGTCCTTCTGATACACTTTTTAAATCATTTTACGGCCTTCATCCACAAAAAAAAAAAAAAGTTTTTTTTTGTCGCTTGTGCTGATTCCATCACAGACCAAGCCTAACTTCGGATTTTGCGATGTTTAACATTTTCTAAGGTTCTTGGAGTGTTTATAGACCAAATCCTACCTTTCTGGGGGTTGCGTCCTGTCTCAAACGTTTTTGGCATCTTTGGAGTCAAACAAATTTGTTTTCTTCAGCAAAAGCCTGAACTTGTTGCAACTCCTAAAATCTCTGTTAGAGCTCTGTTTTTGCTCTTCGTCGCACTGATCGGTCACAAATGCGCCCTTCCCCCCGTCTTACAAACGATTTCTCTCGTGGAACCAAAGCATTTAATTGAACTCACTTTTGGATGACCTGACGATTAACGGAAATGTTCACAGTTCGTTTTTGTAGGCTTCCTGGACATCGACTATCATTTCCAAGCCATTTCAAGCGATTTACTAATTCAAATACTGTTTACCGAGGCACAACGAGCATACGAACTGTCGTTCTACTTGGTTAAACTACTTTAAAGTATCTTATATTGTAAATTTGGGAGATGTATTTTAAATTATTTTCTAATCAAGTGAGGGACAAAAATAAATAAAGACACTCGTAAAAAGAAATTAGTTTACTTCCATTCGATGATGCAAACTTTGTCCGAGCTTTTTCGCCGCACCTTGTACTGCCGTGCTAAGTACTAAAGTGGAATCTGCAATTGAGCTCAAACTGAGATATTGTGTTTTAAAGTTTGGCTCATCCATATATTTGATTCAGATGTCTTTTTTTTTTCAGAATTGTTTTTTTAAATAGTACTTGATAAAATTACCCTAAAATATTTCATTTATTAAGTAAAATACGAAACAGAGAACAACTTGGTTACACTAACTCAATTTTGTTCTAAAGTTCAGGTATGACTACTTTTACTACCGTGCTTAGTACACAGCCGTATAGTTAACTGAAACTCCAGTTTAAATTTTGGTTCAGCTTTAGAAATCATTACGTGGTTTTTGTCTGCGGTTTCTGTTGGGAAAAATAAAGAAAAACCAATTTAGTTTTTGAACTTAGACTGGATTGGAAAAAATCAAAACTCAATAGCTTTCATTTTCAGACAGTAAAGCTACATTGCAAGGAAGGTAAATCATACTTATTTTTCTTTCAAACAATATCAATCTTGTTTGAAAGTCAATAATTACTATTATTATTTCAAGTTTCAAAAGCAATCTGAAATAGAAAATGTAGTTGTTATGATTATATGTGTTTGACACATCTTACCCATTGGTTGAACAACGGTTGGGTCAACTGAACTGACCCAACGGTCATTACAGCTTACTGGTGGGTCACTGAACTTACTCAACGGTCAGTTCAGCTTACTGGTGGGTCTGCTGAATTTACCCAACGGTCAGTTCAGCTTACTGGTCTGTCAGCTGAACTGACCCAACGGTCAGTACAGCAAGAAAGCTCTCAGTAATAAAACAAAAAGGTTATTTTTTTCTAATTAAATGTACCTTTATATGTATTTCTGTCAAGCAGATAAAGAAGATGAGAGGAATGCATACATTTCGTAATGCTTAACCGTTTATATGTTCAAAAAAAAAAAGACCTAATAAGAAACCCTATTTTTATTTATAAAAAAAAAATCAATTTTTCCATTTTTTCCCGAAAAAAACCCGGGAAAAAACTTTTTTTTTCCGACCACTTTAAAATTTCCAGAAATTTTACATCTTTATCCCAGATATACATACTTTTAATTACACAACTAGTCAAAACAAGATGCAAAATTGAGACATTTAATGTCGAAAGAGAAAACAAAACGTGAAAAAGTACTAACAAAAAAGTCTAACTGCTTATATGACCCCAAATCCTCACAACAAACTTAGAGAAATCAAAAGCGTCAAAAAAAAAAAAAAAACTAATAATTAATAAAATAAATAAATAAATAAGTAAAATAAACCCAAAAGTTTTGACATTAGTACAAACAATATTCACCGAAATTTAAAGTGGGACATTTTGTGACCTATACCATTTTACACTTATGATCTTTTGCATATTGACAGGGTCATACTTAGTATCGATAAACTTCATTTTTTTCTCTTAGTGTACAAACTGCTGCAGTGTTTCTTTTGATAGGCAGACCCAGATTACCCAATAGGCCAACCTAGGCCCTGGCCTCGGGGCTCAAGTCGAAAAGGGCAAAGGGCGCACGTCGCAGAGGGGGAAACAAATAAACAGCTTGCTGGGGGGGGGGGAAGCGACGTGTTAGTGCATGGAGAAGCAAAATTTATCTTTAAAAATTGCAACCATCGCGATAGGCATAAAAGCAGCAATTGGAGGGGGGGGGGGGTTAGTCGACGTCCTTCTCCGGTAAAAGCATGTAATTTTCAATATCTTTAATTTGAAAAATAATTTCTCAAAAATATAGCTTTGACCAGAGACGGATGGAGTCCTCCAAGAAGGCTCCAACCTTGACTCCCAAAAAGCGCACAGATTCAAGGGTGCAAAGAAAGAAAAAAGGAAAAAAAAATAATTTGAATTTTGTCATCTTGAATTCAAATTATGTTTTTCGCAATCACGAGTGTGTGTTTGTATGTGTGTGTGGGGGGGTATGTGTATGTGTGAAGGCATGTGTGTTTGTGTCTGTGTGCAGTCATGAGTGTGTGGGTAGTTGTGTGTATGAGTGTTTGTGTGCGTGGGGGCGGGGTATGTGTGTGTGTGTGTAAGCATATGTGTTTGTGTCTGTGTGCAGGCATGAATGTGTGGGCAGTTGTGTGTATTTGTGTGTATGTGTAGGTGTCTGTATGCATGCGTGTGTGTATGTGTTTGTGTATGGTGGTGTTTGTGTATGTGCGTGTGTGTAGGTGCGTGTATGTATGCGTGTGTGTGTAGGATATGGACGCAACCTGGAGACGGTTTTCGCTAGAGGAGCAGCATCGTGAGGCCAGCCGACGCGACGGGTGGTGCTGGCAGAGGGTGGCGCCGCGCCGGTGGGAAAAATGATAGCACGCCAAAAACAGTCAAATAAAAGCAATAAGCAATCGTGATTGCTCAAAAAAAAAAAAAAAAAAGTTGCACATGTTTGAGGCCAAAAAAAAAAAAAAACTGAAGGCGTACAGATTCGAGGTCGCATCGGCCTTCGGGGGCTAGTTCGCCTCTGGCTTTGCCAAAGTAAAAAACTTATTAGAAGTAAGTCACACACAAGAAAATTAGTAAAAATCACGACCTAGAAAATGTTCTATTATAAAACTTGTTACTGAAACTATTTTCTTCTTTAAATTGCGTCAGTAAGTATGTGTTTTTCAATTAATATTTTATTAATTCATATTTATTTATGGCTGTCAATCATAAGGGGCACCGGAAGATTTTTTTAGTGTGTGTCGGGGGGGGGGGGGGGGGGAGATTTTCAATTTACCGAATGAAACTTCAAATCTTACCGAATGACAAAATACGAGAGTGAACATCACGTACCAACATCTCAAACGAAAAGAGAAATCAGAAATTAAACATCCCTTACAAATAAAAATATTATTATATTGTCTCCGAATTTTCCGAACTGTCGGATATTTTTTGTCAAATAAGGAAAGTTTAGATGTAACAGCGACCTCCTGTGACCCCCTCCCCCTCCCATCGGGGTGCCTCTGACAATCATATCACCTATTTTGCACAAAAATTTCACCATAGACTGCTTTAATTCTCTACACGCACATGCATTGCATGCAAGCTCCTAATAAATATTGTTTTATACACAATTATTTTATTTTTATTTATAATTATATCGGTTATCTAGGTTTGCTTCCAACATATTATTTTTTTGAATATTTGTATTTAAAATATCATTACGAAGATCCCAAAAAAGTGGATAAAAATTCAAGGGATGCCCCGGAATACGTTTTAAATAGAGGAAAAATTAAAGTAGAGAAACAGACACCAGCAGTTCTAAATCTCTTTAAGGTAAAAATGAATGAAACACACATAAGTGTATCAAGTAATTCAAGAGCCATGATGCTTAAATTTAAATAAAACGAAAAAAATTACATAAGATATCACTGCTAAAGATAACCTCAGTCCAAAGCGTCAAAAGTCTTTTTCTGCGGCCAAAAACGTTTGTTTTTCAAACAGACAAGAATTTGAGGGAGAAATTTGAAAATTACATTATGGAAAAACTAAAACAGTTAAATATGTTTGGAAAAGAAAAAGGGGGGACAGGATGTTTTACAACATATTTAAAAAAAAAAAAAAAAAAGATTGCGAAAGATGGGTGGGGGATAAAGGGAGGGAGGCGTTTTCTGAGCAAAACCCCATCTTTTTACTTCCCCCAAAGGTAGCCTCTAAAATTGCGTTTTTATAACTTTAATTTCATAAAAACTAGAGAACAGAGGAAATTCCATGAACCAGCTTCCACCATTATTTTCAAAAATTATCTAAACGTTTTTATTTATTTATTTATTTATTTGGAGTTTAGAGTGTTCTTGCCGATCCCCGCTTCTTCCCAACAGTCTGAAGATCATCTAAAATTTCAAAAAAATTTCGCTGGAAAGTCCCCAAACCCATCCCGTCACCCAGCATTATCAGATGCATTAAAGATAGTACAAAGGCACATTTACAATTTATTTCGAATTTTTTCCAGGAGAAAGATCTCTAACGTCCCACTTTCACATCGTAACAAATCGTCTATAATTTTGCTTTTAGGAACTTCAGTTTGAAAACTGAGGCGTGACCCTGATTTTAGCCCTGCTCCTACCTTTTGAAAATCTCCTTAGATTGTTTTTTAAGGTTAATTGCAACAGGGGGAGGGGGAGGATAGAATCCCCGAACTCATTCCTTTCAGTAATATCAAAGATAAGATACCATTACGCACAGGTATGTTACGTATTTCAGTTTCGAAAACTTTCCCGAGGTAAGTTCCAAATGCCATTACTTCCCGTTAAATCGCCATAGATGGCCTAAAATTGCATTACCAAAGCTGCAATTTCTAAATATTCCCGGGGACCCCCAAATTTGAACATCATGGAACGAAAGCAAAGAAAAAAATCCATCCCTCATTTTGCCAACACACAGGGAAGCGCGAAATCTTCACTTGGCACTGGCCGCTGGTAAGCCTCTGGGAATGGCTGCGGCAGGGGGGGGGGGATACGGTTTCAATAGAGCTCGGATATGTAAGGTGGGGCGTGATCTCTAAGTTTGGCCTAGGGGCGTAAATATATGTTAATCCGGCCCTGTTGATAGGACGATATTGTCCGATGTCAATTTCAGCGCGGTCCCTTAGAATATTGAACTCAATATCTCTTTAAATTTTAGTTGTAAAGGCTTCGGATGTTTTGTGTTCGTATTGTTTTGTATGTAGATTATTCTTCTAAGCTAACTTTAAAGTCCTGACAACACGATAAAAAATTAAATTTCGCATTTTTTCACTATTTTTTTCACTTTAAATTTTTTAATACTTTAACTCTGCATCCTTTTTGAATATTTTTACAATTGGGAATCGGCATCTAGGACTAACGGTTACGATAATTGATATGCAGGTTAAACGCGGAAGCGCTGCATATGTGTTTGAAAATCAATGTGATAATCCATTATGAGTTCATTTGCATGTTTCAATAGTGTCGAACGTAGAAACATGAAGAAGGTCTAGTCGCTTAGCGAGTGTGATTTTTCATTCCTGTTTTTACTTTTTAGAAGGTGTTACGAGGTCACTGGAATTGAAAAGAATCGGTTCCTTTTAAAGGAAATTGATCAAGAAATTCATTACTTAGTAATTTAGTGTGAAGTTGCTAATGCTTTAAATGTGGGTCATGGGCAACATTTACGGCTTGGGATTACGCTAAATCACTTTGATGATCCAGTCGCTACAAGAATTATTTTCTTTATAAAAAAAAAAAAAACGTTTTTGACGACAAACGAAACATTTCAGCTCACTGTTAAAGTTTCATTTTTCACTGCATTCTTTTTCGACGGGTATCATATACAAGCACAATTATTCTGCGTCGTTTTTTAAATAGTTTCATCCGTCTCCTCATTTTTGAACATATTTTTTGAGCTAGAATTCTTTCCATTCAAGTTATTTGGCGTCCAGTTTTACCCCACCCATGATCCGGTTTTGCCGCAATTGCCATTTTGAGTTGAAATAAGTAAAATAAATAAAAAATAAAAATAGTGAAATAATTATGCACGTCAATACTACCAGAATATTGCCTATCAAATGTATAAGGAAGTATTTGGAGTCATATTCATCCTAGAAATATTTCAAATTGTCTCTTGATTTTGCTTAAAACATGATAAGTAGTTTTGTCCCACTTTCTTCTTAAAAGATGTTTAAAGTCATTTTTAGAAAACATCATCTTCATCATGATGAGAGCGGTCAAGAAACACAAAAGAGAATCCTTTTTTTTTTTTTTAATGAGGAGTATTATGAGCATTTTCGTTAAAAAAAAAGAAAAAAGTACAGAAAGCATTGCAATCATAGCCAAAAAAATGAAATGCAAGTTGTACAATCAAGAAGCACTACGAAACATAAAAATAATATCTTAAACAACAATCTGGATACATTAAAAATATACTGCACATGTATTTATACTGAGCATGCAAATAATTAGCTTGTTGCACAAATGTGATACATGATTGGATGAGTATTTGGCGTTTGCTTTTTGCCAAGGTTCCCATCCCTGATTTGAAGTCATAGAACCCGCCAACCTTCCCACCTTCTGGGGAAGCTTTCCGCAATCAAACCCTATCTTATTTCTTCAGCACTAAAAATGAAATATTTCGCATTTTCCCTCCCAATTTAGAACTAAATTTCATATTTCCAGCTTTACTTTCTTCAACTTCCATATTAGTCCAGTCAATGAGTGCTCAAAAGAGGGGTGTAGCGTGCATGGAATATGCGATTTTTTTTTTTTTTTTTTTTTTGACTTCAGAATATTGTTAGGGGTAGTTAGTAAGTAAACATACTAAAAGCCCTCGCCCTTGGGGCCTGAGCTAAAGGTGGGAGGGAGAGGAGAAGCAAATTTTGGGGTTTTTTAATACATGTCGGAAACGGTGGAAAAAAAGTGTTCAAAATAAAAATTCAAGCTAAATAAAGTGTTCCTATAAAAATATTTCTACACATATTTATCAATTTTCCAATGATTTTCCGGGTATATGTTATGAAAAATCAATTTTTGGAAAAATTCTCTCTTTTTGTCTTTTTTGAAAACAAAAAGCGTTCAAAATAAAAATTGAAGCTAAATAAATATCCTTCAGAAGTGTTACTGCATATATTTCTCAAATTCCCATTAATTTTCAGGGTATATCTTATGAAAAATCGATGATTTTCGGAGAAAATCTCTTTTTGTGCAACATTTGAGTCTAGTTCCCCCCCCCCCCCAGGTATTCATAAAAATGTCAATGAAAAAGTTGTAGAGCTTTAAATTTCCTTCAATTTAATATGCTAATTTTTTACATTTTATTCAACTAATCTAAAGTAATAGAATTTCAAACGCGCAATTTCATGACAAGAAATGGAACACTTGCCACTCACAAATACTCGTAACAAACTCGAAAGGATCGCGCACTTCCTCTACGTACATGCTGTATGAATTAGCTCCATATCCATGACATTATTTAACGAAAGTGGACTGAGGAAGTGTACAAAGTTAGCACTTCCTCAGTAAGAAATTTGTTAGAAGTAGTTAATAGGTAAACATACTGAAAGTCCCCGGCCCTGGGGGGAGGGGGAGTTAAAGGTGGAAGGGAGGGGAGCCAATTTTCGTATTTTTCGATTATATCTCGGAAACAGCAGAATAAATGTGTTCCGAATACGAGTAAAGTGAAAGTTAACTAAATTCATAGTGAAATTGTTTTTATACATATATGTCACATTTCCAATTGTTTTTTAGGTATACGTCGTTCTTGAAAGTCAAAAATTTTGGGCGGGGGGAAATTACGTCGTTCTTTCTGTCTCAGAGTGTCTGTGCCAAACAGGCAGTCAAGGGATCTGTAATGTGCTGCAATCATGTAACATGGACCCTCACGGGTTTTTGTGTCTTGAAAATCCACCTGCTGAACACTTAAACTGCAGATTCAAACCTGATACCGAAGAAATATGAAGTCAATGCCCAATCACCGCGACACCCAGCTGACAAGCAATCAGAAGCTATGAATTTCTAGCATGTACCCTCATTTTCATTATTCTTATTGAAATGAATATGTGACGCTATAGCAGGGAGGGGCAGTGTGTCGTGCGATAGAATGGTACCTTTCTCCAGGGCGCCTCCATACCCGTGCACGGTTATCATCTGACCCCAAAATAAACCGGGATTCATCACTGCGCACCACCTTTTGCCAGTCAATGACATATTACATCGTTCTGACTTCGCACCATTGTAGCCGGTCTTGCCTATGTTTTGGTGTTAAAGGGAGTACACGAAAAGGACGCTTGGACTGCAGATTCACTTCCACTAGGCGTCTAGAAATGGTTCTATGATCAACTGCTAACCCTACATCTGTTTGAATGGTGGAACGAGTCACTGTGTAATCCACGAGCGCTTGCCAGACGATTCTTCGATCCTCTCTACTCGTCGTCGTCCTGGTCGCTCCAGACCCGGTTTTTCGCACACAAGTACCATTTCGTGTTCATTGCCTCCAACGGTTTCTAACGGAACACTCCGAACGATCCACCTGGGCAGCCGTCGACCAGCCCGCAATTTTCATGCCGATGATCAAACCTCTCTCAAACTCGCTTAACTGTGAGAAACATTTTCTAAGTCGCCTACCTGGCTACCTGGCATTCTTCACTCATTAAGGTTTTCCAACAATCGGGATGCAATCGTAACATTTTCAAATCTTACATTATGCACTGGCTTATATAGCACCCTTTTCCCGATTGCACCGATACTGTGGGTAAACGGTCATGCGCATTGACACCAAACTTGGATCATTTGCATATCAGATGTTGCCCTTCTTATATGCAAAGTTTCACGATTGTACCCTTCTTCTTTCTTGGGGCGCTATTTTCACATCGTTTATGGCAAAACCGCGTGACCTGTATGACGAAGCGCTCAGCTGACGCAAGCTCGTCTATGTAGCCCCAACTTGTGAAGCTTCAAGTTTCTGAGATTTCTCCGAGACCCCTCATCAGATCAAGACAAAATTACCATGGGACCATCTGGAAAGTATACTCTTTCGAACAAAAAAAAAAAAAAAAAAAAGAATTTCTCAAATCGGTCCAGGAGGTTGGGAGCAATCCCCCCCCCCCCCGAAAACATACATAAAATGCCGCAAGACGAAATCATTACCTCCTTTTCTTTAGTCGATTAAAAGGAATTGCCACTCTGCTTCTTACGAAGACAAAAACGACATTAAAAAAATCTGATCACAAAAAATAGTCAGAATGATGGTACAAGCATACACACAATGAAATAATGATTCTAAAACTAATTCTGCTTTCAATGTCAAGAAAAAGAAATTAATCTTTAAGACGAATGTTACATAGCGGACAATCAATAACTTAAATAAATTATTAGGGAAAACAAGAATAAGACTCACCTTATTTGTTGGCTTCAGAACTCAAAGTGTTCTACTTTGAGTTCTCAATGTAATTGTTATTAGTTATTATTATAATTAATAATATTTTAGAAATAGCTGTAGCAGAACGAGCTATATAAACAATAGAAATTGTTGGTACGAAAAAAGTCTTTTTTTTTTTTTTTTTTTTTGGAGTTGTACTGCCAGTATGTTTTTATAACTAAAATATATAATTTAGCTGATATTTTACATTGCTGTTGCGTTTCAGTACAATCTTAAATCTCATTTAAACTCTCAATATTTTAAAGCTGGAACACATAATAATCCCTTTCATGCTTCAAAACAAAACATTTTTGGCCTTTCATAAAATATGTATGTACAAACCATCGATATTTGACTATGCACAATCAAATGGAGTATCACTTTAAAAAAATTGATTAATTAGAGGAAAAGTTGTAAATAAGGGCATTGGACCCCTCTTTTGTTTTTGATTCAAAGTTACTTCATATTCGAAAAATTCTAGATTTTTGTCTTTCATTGACAACTACAAGAGGTATCCTAAATACGGGAGGTCGAAACAATGATTAATATCAATGATTTCATTTAAAAAACGGCGATTAGAAAAAAACTTCAAAAACAACACCTGAAAAAAAAATGGGGTGTAAATATGGGCACACTTCAAAAATGTCACCAAAAATAGTTTTAAAACTGGATAAAACTATACAAAAAAGTAGAGAATTTCTTTATTGCATAAAAAAGTACTTAAAAGGAATCGCTAACATAACCAGCTCTTTCAGCCCCGCCACAATCTAAGTGTGCCCGCATTTGGCATACTTAGATTCTACAGGATGTGTGGCATACATTACACCCACAACTCTTCTCGACTGTCTTCAGAGAACTTTCAATCCCGAAAGATGCAAGTTGCATCGCTTGAGAAATATTTTTTGTTGCTTTTAAAAAAGAGGTGGTATACTGCCGTACTAAGGACAAAAATCGGATCTGCAGCTGAGCTCAAAATGAGAAACTACTATTTAAAGTTTTACGAATCCATATAATTGGTTCAGACTCCACTTTTATAAAATAAATAAATAAACAAATAAAATATTTCCCATTCACAAATGACCTTAAATCGTTGTGCATAGGTGAAATATGTTATAAAGAACCATCTTGTGGCAATGACTCAATTTTGATAAAAGTGCAGATACGACTTTTGTGCTTAGCACGACAGTATAGATATGGGTACTCTTTCAATGGGGGCCCATATTTACACCAACTACACCTAAGAAAAATGGCCACTCTTACATTTAACGTGAAAGCGTACGTGACTAACAGTGTGCTTCAACAACTAGCTAAAGATCTCCGTTTTCCGGATATCATCAAAATTGTTTTTAACTAAACATAAGAGCATGAAAAAAAAAACTATTTCACATTCCTCTTAAAAGTTCGTAGTCCAAAAAACACCAGTTTACACAATAACTCAAGTTCTAACCACACTACTTGAAAGAATGATTCCAACTGCACTATACTATCTTATATTAGTAAATGCACCATATTCAGTCCTCATCGTCAGTCTTCAGAGCCCTCCTTAGCCGCTAGGAAGAGGTGCCCATATTTATATTCAGTAAGTAACCGCCCTTTGGCCAGGGCTAAAGCAGAAATACACGAAATACATCGCCAACTCAGTCATTTCCAGCCGAGGACTGCAGTTTCGTGCTTATTAGCACTCATCTGCCCGGCATAGGAAAGTGACTGAGCTGGAGATGGAAAATCCTCTGAGGGAGCCAAGAGTGCCAAACAAACTGGTAGCTTATATAAAATTAGCTCAGACCAGACGAGTGACCGAAACAAGTTGGCGATGTATTTCCTGTATTTCTGCCTTAGCCCTGGCCAAAGGGCGGTAACTTACTGAATATAGCATGCATTGCCTTCAATGTTCGAGTCCAACCGAACCATTTTTTCGGTCACTCGTCTGGTCTGAGCTAATTTTATATTAGCTACCAGCTTGTTTGGCACTCTTGGCTTCCTTAAGAGGATTTTCCATCTCCAGCTCAGTCACTTTCCTATGCCGGGCTGATGAGTGCTAATAAGCACGAAACTGCACTCCTCGGCTGGAAATGACTGAGTTGGCGGTGTATTTCACCCATATTTATACCTGTGCCCATTTTTACACCTTTACCTCTAAAATTTATTTAATGAATTCATAGCTGATTTGCACTATTTTCGTGTGAATGACCCTGATAAAATTCAATTCATCACCTATATAAGCTCTTTTACAACTTTGACCGCTCAGCAATGTGCCACTGTTATCGTCTTGCCAGGTGCTTCACTCTTCATATCCAGCACGTCTAACCATTAAAACACGTGTATCGTTCCCATGCCAATTCTTAACTCTCCTCTACATTAATTTTCGTATTAGGCAATTGAGTCTAAGAGTTCCAACTATATCTCTGAGCTTCATCCGTGCTGGTGAGCCAGGTTGATGAAGAATTGCCTAAATATATAAAAGACGTTACATTCTGCGAACGAAAATATACAGTAAAACCTTAACCAAAGTGAGTGGGACCACATCTTATTCGGTAAATTGAAAATATACTAAATATTAACCCACCAATGATGTTAGGTAAATGAAATAAATGTTAAATATCACCACACGTGTTGTAATCGCTTGTTTCTATTTACCCTACATAAAAAGCTTCCGAAAAATTAGACTCACCGGCACTGGAAATCCTGCGAATAATCTAGGTTTTGGAGAATTTAGATTTGTAACCTGTATCCTAACAATGTTTAGCTATTGACGACTTTTTAAATTTATTAAAATGAAAGATGTTACGCGGCTGAAGTTTAGCACTGAAAACAAGGACAAGGGGTCATTGTTTTAAGCTATTTAAATCTCAGGCTAACATGGATATTAGGAAAAAATATTATTTTAGCAGGGTAGTGGAACCTTGGAACAGCTTACCGGAAGAGGTGGGGAGTAGATAGTTTTAAGAGGGCCATTGATCTTCACTGGGAATTGTAAATTGACTAGGACCAGTCTAGCTGGGCCCAGAGCCTGTTGCTGATCGTCACTTTTGTATTTTGTATTTGTATTTGTATTTAGTCTTTCTCTTTTCTCTTTTCTTCACAAAATGTTCATATTATTTTAGCCTAAATTTTAAAGGCTGCCTTGTTTGCCTAAAATCGTCGATATTACATTCGTAATTGATGTTATAATTACCATAAAGATCAAATAAGGTAAAACACCAGTAGTGGCCAGTGCTTCAGTAGTGGCCACTTCAAGGTTTATATTTGAAAAAAATTGTATTCCAGGTCTCCCAATGGATTTAAAAGTGCATCAAACGTGCCGAAGGTATTTACTCCCTTCACGGTAAAATCCATTGGGAAACCTGGAATCCTATTTTTTCAAAAACAAACCTTGAAGTGGCCACTACTGAAGCACTGGCCACTACTGGTGTGTTTACCTTAGTTTTAAAGGATTTTAAAGTTTTCAAAAATGTATTTCGCTAAGTGGGTTGAAAATAAACTTAAATCAAATTTACTGAAGTACACGAGCACTTTGTAGGGACACCTTTGATATAATGGTAATACAACGAAATTATGAGAAATACTAGATTGAGTGTAGGTTGTGTTGTGATTGATTAATTTACGGAAGGAAGCGTAAATTATTTGAAAAATAGTTGTTTATAGAGATATCATTTAACATTATAGTACCTGGATTTTCTACTCTCTTTATTCATTTATTTTTATTTCATTTAGTTATTTATTTAGTTTTTGAGACAAGCCACGGTGATCGAAATATTTTTTTTAATAGACCATTGCATAGTTTTAGTCCAAAAAGTGGAGATGAACTTAATAAAAATGTTTGCTGTGTAATTTTATACTTTTTGTGCGTTTTATTTTTGCTGTAGAAAGTCTTCACTTATTATTTCTTTAAATTTCGAAGATTAAGCAACAACTAAAATTGTTACAGCTTAAAATACCGAAAAAGGCAGCGTGACCTCGAACGTTACTTAAATATTTGCTCCCATAAGTTGGAGTTCTGTAGTGAGTTTTAAATTGCTTAAATAGGAAAAGTAATTGTTGCAGTATTAAGAATAAGTTAGCATTTCTGTTGGAGTAGAAGCATCATTTCTCCATTGCCAATTCGTCTATGTACTGGAGAAATACTTAGAAAGATGTCTTTAAGCTGCAACAGGAATGCAACCAAATGATACGCAACTCTCACCATACTTTAAATCTCATTAACGGGAAATTAATTAAATCTATTGGAAGTTAATGAAGTTGAGCATTCAACTCGATCATCAAAAGGACGTTTTCATTAATCATGGTGCTGCAGAGACATCAACGTATTTTCCAATCGAAATAATGGAGCATTCTAAGAATTCCAAGAGAATCGAAACCTTTAATCACAGAACTATTATCATCTCGATCGACTTCCCAGTGCGAGTTACCCTTAGTAATAAGTAGTATTTTTGCATTGCTTTAGGGAAGCGTTACTCGTACAGTGAACACAAATGCGAATACAGAACACAAAGTATCATTAAATGCGATTATTGTCTTACTTATTTAAATAAATAATATTTCAACGTAATAAGCGATAATTAAGATTAAATACATGAACCGAAAATCGATTAAATAGATCAATGTGTTTTTTTCTGTTTTCGAGATAGGAGGTCTTTCATCTTTTAACGCTAATGAGAGTAAATGTCTTCCTTTGATCAAGACTTGACGAATACGTTTTCGCTACTGTTGTCTTGAATCGCTTTTTTTTTCTATACTTGATAACCAGCAAAAGTGGTTATATATGCAATAAATTACCCAAAAGGCTCCATTTATGGTTTGATAGTCTCTACCGTGAGCAGGTAAAGGACAGTAACAGCAAATTTTTCCTTTTTCTCTCTTTCTTTCTTTTTTATTTTATTTATCTATTAATTTCTATTTATTTATTAATTTTTATTTATTTATTTATTTTTCTATCCTATTTATTCTATCTATTTATTTATTTATTTATTTATTTTTATTTTTTTTATTTTTTTGCATTCTTGTCATCTTTTGTACGTTAGCTTTTCTGTACAAGCTTGTTTATTTGGTTTCTGATGAAAAAAAAGTCTCGCTTCAACCTTTTCCTATTGTTAGTATTGAATTCAAAACGCTCGAAAACTATTTTCTGTAGATACTGCCAATTACCTACCAACGTCAGCATTGTTTTCGGTTTAATTGAAGAGCGAATTTGCAGAAAAGACTAATTGTAGCCCTGAAATTTCGCATTTGTAGAAGTCACTATTTTTTCATCGATTTGGGAAATTTAACTCGTACAGCGAACACAACTACGAATACAGAATATTAAATATCAATAAATGCGGTTATTGTCTTATTTATTTATTATCTAAATATTACTTCAATGTAATAAATGATAATTAAAATTAAATACATGGGCTGAAAGTCAGTCATATGGATCAGCGGTTCCCAAACGGTGGTTCGCGAACCTCTGGGGGCTCGTGAGAGGTTTTCGGGGGGTTCGCGAAAAAAATATTGTAATGGCGGAGTTTTGACATGTATGTTTCTAATGAAGTCTCATATTCATGCGGTTTCAAGCAAATGTTGCTCCTTTTTTATTCATTTGTCTGTCGCACATGCGAAAACACTTGCATACTTCCTGACATATTTTACAATTAAATAATTTAGTCTCTCACTGCAAAGTGCCGGTTTTAGCGCTTTCATTGAGAATGGTAGCCCTGAAGCCATGCTGAAAAAGTTCTTGTTATGACTTCAATGTCCTCGGATGAAAGAATTTGAAAGCGTTCGTTTCCTCAGAAGCTTTTGATCGGAAAAAATGATTAAACTTAATGAAAAAAATTACATTAAGCGTCTAAAATATTTTGATGTTTAGTTTGTTTATCATTAGTTTGAGTCCGACGAAGAGCTATGGCTCTTTTGTGTTGAGTCAAAAATGCATAGAAGTGAGATCACGCTGTTTTTGTTGCTATAATTTTCACACTATCTAGACTATAATTTACTTCGAGCTTTATTGTTGAAAAAGGGACAGAATCGCTCTCAATCCAAAAATACCACAGGAAATATGAAAAATTAATTACTATAGAAAATTTTCGTTGATGAAAGTTTTGCAGTGTGAAGTTTATGCAGTAAAAAAACAAAATCTATACGGAATTTAACCATGCAACTTAATTTGCGCTACATGCAAATAAGGAATTTATGAAATTTGTGTAGAAAATTTCTTTTGATGAGTGAAAAGTGAGCTTAAAATTTGTTTTTTGCTAAAAATTTTCTTTTGTGTAAAAATTGGAGTAATTGCGTATATTATTGAAAATAGACACTTCTATTATTTTTTTAATATACGCATTTTACTCCGCACTTATAGCATAATTACAAGAAAATTCTTCAGCAGTCAAACGATTGATGTACGCTGTTTTCATGTTACTCTCTTTATCAAACAGCTAGGTTCGTAGTCCTGTTTAAGCAGACTTAAACCTAGAGATCTTTTTCATTTTATTGTAA
The DNA here is from genome assembly GCF_026930045.1 of Uloborus diversus. Classification (NCBI taxonomy): domain Eukaryota; kingdom Metazoa; phylum Arthropoda; class Arachnida; order Araneae; family Uloboridae; genus Uloborus; species Uloborus diversus. Next base: position 4,952,196 of record NC_072740.1, on the reverse strand, counting down.
GAAAAAAGTTCATTTAGTTAATCTGAGACAGTTCCCTGAAAAATTTTTTAAAGATTATTCCTTGATTTCTGATTTAGTGATAATAGAGATAAATATACTCTTGAATCAGAAACATTTCAGCCAAACTATTTTTGAGACTCTTTGTTAAACATTGTCACATTTTCAAAATTTTTTTGCAGTTAATTGAAGCTCAACACAGAATAATCTCTGTTTATTTTTTGATGAATTTGTTTTTCATTCATTTTTTAGCGATCATTTCAGTTCGTAGCAATATTTGTAATTCTATATTTTCTATTACGTTTTCACTCTTGTTATAAACTATGGTGCAGTATCAAACTAAAAAAAAAAAAAGTCTCTCGAATTTCATTGTCCGTATGTGTGGGTACGCGTGTGTGTGTTTTATTTTTCTTTCTTCTTTCTTATTACCTATTACCCAAGGGGTTCGCCAACTTTTTTCGGAGTTTGGAAGGGGTTCGCAAGGGGGAAAAGGTTGAGACCGCTGATATAGATCAATGTGTGTTTAATTTTTTCGAGATAGGAGTTTTTTCGTCTTTGAAATTGATGATAGACAGTGTTTATAAAGACGATAAAGATTTGACGAATACGTTGTCACAACTGTAATTGACTTGAACCACTTATTGCAATTACTGTAGAACTTTGATTAACAGGGGCACTCGTGCCTCTGTGACAAATTCTTCGCTTCAGAAGCCGGGGGTCGGGGGTTCCATTCCCACCGGTGTCCTGCGTATTATTTCCTTCTCTGTGCTGTGAATCTTTCTTGTGCTGTCTTGTATATAAATAAAATAAAAAAGTCCAACCTTTCGAGGCAATGGCACCCAATCTTTCCTTAGTGTTTGCGAATGACACGTCAACAACACCAACCTGGATTAACCAAGGTGATCGGGAGCGGTCCACTAATTGGTCAGGTGAATCTTAATTTCTGGATACAAGAGGAACACTAGCATGCACACAGGTCATACACACAGGTCTACGCACTTACACACACAACTATGCACACGTAACCGCCCAGGAGGAGAGGCAGGCTTGGGGGGTCAGGAGCGGTTTCTAGAAACAATAACTCCAATGAGTAGGGTCCTGTCGCAGTTCGTGATTGCGAAAAACATAATTTGAATTCAAAATTTCAGAATTCAAATTACTTTTCTTTCTTTTCTTTCATTTAATCCTGTTTTTTTTTTTTTTTTTTTTTCATTTTTGCATTTTTGTCATCTATTGTACGTTATCTTTATTGTACAAGCTCGCTTATTTGGTTTCCGCTGAAAAAAAAGCGCGAAAAATACGTTTAATTCTAACATTTCCCTATTGCTAGTATTGACTCCAAAACGCGTTTCTTCAAATATCTCGAAAACTCATTTCTGCAGATACTGCCGTTTACCTGTGCACGGCAGAATACTGTTCCTCTGAGGCGAAGATGTATTAACTATAACTATTTTAAAAAAAAAAATATTCAATCACAAACAGTAAAATACATCGTAAAATTAATAAGACAGATAAAATTGTATTCTAGACAGATAAATTGATTTTATACTGTACAACCTAATGCATGGCATAAAAGTGAGCTAACACAGGAATTCAATTGAAACTTAAATGGATGATTAAAGAGTAAAAATTAAATAAATCCGACTCGCTTCAAAACCTGCTCAATCCAAATTATTTTTAGTTGTAAATAAATAGACATTTCAACTAATTTTAAAAAGTATCATTTAATGCGATTATTGTCTTTCTTATTTAAATGAATCTACTTAGTAAGTGGTAATTAAGAATATATACGTGAATCGAAAATCAAATAAATAGATAAATGCATAGGAGGTTTTTTATGTTTCACGTTGATGAAAATAAATGTCGTGCTTCGGTCAAGACTTGTAGAATACATTTTCGCAATTATTCTCTTGAACCGCTTTTCTTTTTAATTGAAGCAAAAATGAAGTTTTACGCTGAATGTTTTTCAAGCGAAAAAGAGATCTTTCGGGAAAAATTAAGTGTGCAAAGCCAGAGCCTGATCATTCTGATATTGGACATGGGGCACAATTCTATTTCAGGGCCCCCTTAGGATCCGACAAAGATTTTTGAGAACACTGGGCATGAAATTAATTTTGTGCCCCACCCCTCCTATTCCTGTTTATTCTATATAATGAAGCTATGAAATATTTCGATACTTGCGTATTAACACAGCCATGCTAAATTTGGTGGTACCTCATATCAAAATATAGTACTATATATTTAAAAAGTAGAAGTGATATAGTATACAATAATTATTGAAGATGTAGTTGCACTTTGCCCGTTGCAGTAAACATTTAAATATTGAAGTTATCTATGATATAACTTTTAATAGTAAATACAGACTAAGCTTGGAGTGGTTTTAGGATTTACACAGAGATCAAGTTTTTAAGAGGAATTTTTATCAACAAAGAAGAGATTTTTTTTCCTTGTCTTAGCATTTGCAAAAATATCAATGATATCATCGTACTCTAGATTCTGAGTGAACTTATTATTTATTTTGAATTAGCATGATAAATAAAGGGGATTTTGTTAACCCGGAAATCTAAGAGGAGGGGCCTGTGCCCCGCATGCCCGGTGATCAGGCTCTGTGCAAAGCGTGATATGAGTGTTTTCTATCCCCTTTACAAGTCTTAAAAACAGATTGAACGGGTTTTGATACTAAACGCTTCATACAGTGAAACCTCAATAAGTAGTCGACCGGTTAAGTGGTCACTCCGTTTAAGTGGTCGTTTTTCTTTGGTCCCGACAAGGTCTCATTCACAGTAATGTAAAATGACCCTCCTTTACTGGTCACCAAATTTAATTTTTCCCGCTTAACTAGTCACTCAAAAGTTGTTTTCTGAAATTCCTTTTCCTTATCGGATCTTAGAAAATAGTGTCGGACTCATTTAAAAGCCTGTTTGATATTCATTTTCCCTTAAAATCTCGGTATTTCGGTTCTGGTCATTCAAAGCATACTTCTTGCTGTGACTCTGCCAAGTGCCGAGAATATGAATCTAACTCCTTCCAGCAAGAGATACAAAATCTAATACCTGGAGAAAGTAAGTCAGTGTTTAACATCCGTTCACAACGAACAACAAACACTAAATTTAAAGCTTGATGTGTTAGAAGAGATAGTTCTTTTCCGTAAGCAACAACTTCATCAGTCAACATCGAAGGATTGTATTGATGTACCGTAACTACATAAAAATAAGTTGTTGTTATTAAGTAATGTATAAGTAAGAGAAAACAAAACAAAGTAACTATCATTAGTATTTTCCCCTTTTTAAAATTTCTACTAATTTATAGACATTTATTACATAAGCCAGGCCGAGGAGTCAGTCACCTTTCTCACCTTTTGAAAATTTGGTTACTTTTAGTCACCTTTTACAACTTTTGTCACCTTTCTCACCTTTTTTGAAATGCGTATTAGGAATTTTTTCAGGCCGAGGAGTCAGTCACCTTTCTCACCTTTAGTCACCTTTTGAAAATTTGGTTACTTTTAGTCACCTTTTACAACTTTTGTCACCTTTCTCACCTTTTTTGAAATGCGTCTTAGGATTTTTTTTTTTTTAAATAATTAAATCTTTGAAAAGTATCTGAATGGTAGCTTTAACAGTGAAATTAATTTAAAAAATACCCTTAAATATGCCCCCCCCCCCACCTTGTTGTTGTTTAAGAAAAATAGCTATGCTATCGGGAAATCGGGAAATTTTTTTATCGCTTGCAATTGCACCCTATGAGCAGAACCAGTCTTTCTATCCCTTCTACAGATGGATTTGCTCCTTATTTTCGGGAATGTATGTTAAAAGAAGCATGTTTATCCTATTATACTTTGAGCTTTGATGAAACTACCAATGTCAAAGACAAACGAGCTGATGTGTGCATCACATGACTTCCTTTTACGCCAATTTAATGCTATTTCCCTATTATTGCAATTTTAATGGGATTCTCTCTCTAACTCTTTAAATATCACTAGCAATGGCCACATTGAAAGCAGATTTAAAAAAAAAAATCGCCAAATTTTTCGCCAAGTTGGCGACAAAACTTGGCAACCAAAAGACTGGCGATATATCGCCAAGTGACCGCCAAATTATAACACCACTTGAGTTTGCATCGAAATTAACAATGATTTCCCCCCAAAAAGGTGCAAAAGACCCCTTTAGAAACACCCGAATGCAACCAAAATAGGAGGTGCACAACTAGACCCCACTACGAGTCTATGTACCAAATTTCAACTTTCTAGGACATACCATTTTTGAGTTATGCGAGATACATACGCACATACGCACATACATACAGACGTCACGAGAAAAGTCGTTGTAATTACCTCGGTGATGGTCAAAATGGATATTTCGCGTGTCTATACATTCTTAGGCACTTTTCCGCATGTGGTCGAATCGAAAAAAAAACTCAACATTTTTTTGATGGTGAGCAAAATGGAAATTAAGGGCGATTTTTGAGTGAAAATTTTTTCGCGAATACAATACTTCCTTTTTTGTAAAAGGAAGTAAAAAGAACTGCAACGAACAACAAAATATTGGTCTGAAATCCAATGTTGCATCACAACAAGACATCTCAAAACTTTCTTTTTGGGCAAGGCAGTTGCTGAAATTTCGATTGAGAAGCTATGTGAAGCACTTACCGAGAGTAATTATCCATGAATAAATGTCTCATGCTTTCCTTTGGATGGTCCTTATGTTAATAAAAAGGTTTTTAGGTTGTTTGACACTATTATCCTTGAGACACGAGAAAAAATCCTAATAAATATTGGTACGCTCAGTATTCATACAATGCATAATGCGTATGTCAAAGCATTGCAGTATTTAGGTGAAGAAGCATCTGAACTTCTTAGTACTTATAGCTATTTTGATGGTTGGCCTTCCCGTTAGGAGGACTTCGAAGAAGTGCAAGCTCAACTAAATACACCTCATCACAAGTTCCTGAAACATACAACTACCCATTGGCTTACTCTTGGACCTGCAGCAAACAGATTACTGGAACAGTAGGCTATTTTGGTAAAAGTCAGTAAAAAGAGATATTCTTTTTCTGTTTTTTGAGTTCTTAACAAATTGCTTTTGGTCACCTTTTAGTTACTTTTTTTTGTCACCTTTTAGTCACCTTTGTTTTCAAATTTGTCACCTTTCTCACTTTTTTCAAAGGCCATCAGCAGTCCTCGGCCTGCATAAGCTATTGTTTTTCTCACAGAATTCTACTGCTATTCATGAATATTTGTAAGACTTTTTTTTTCTTATTTCTCACTCCATATAAGTAGTCACTCCGCATAAGTGGTCAAAAATTTTTGGTCCCTTGAGTGACGACTTAACGAAGTTTTACTGTATTAGCAATGCTCCGAAACTGAGAAAATAACGTTCTGGGATGTTCTAGTAATGAAAACGGCTTTGCTTGTGAAAGAGCAGGCAATCTTGTCCAAAATTCTCATCCATTGTTCGTATGGCTCTCGAGTGGGGTTAATCGGTCGACACTGAGATGAGTCTGCGAACTAGGGCGGATTCCCTTCTCTGGCGGCAAAAGGCGCGGGCGGCCCCACTCAAGCAAGTCCTCCGGCGATTGTTCGGACTCCCAGATCCGAAAGACACGAGTGACCCGTCCTCACAGTTTCCCAGGATCGGAAGGGACCGTTGCTTATTTCGGAGCTATGGCTCATTGCTCTCCGAAAGGGGAGGGGGCAGACACCTTGCTCTTCCGATCGACTGGAACGGGACTCTTTCCGCGATCCTAATCACCATTGTTTGCTTCATTGAGAATGGGATCAAGTGCTCACTGCTCGAGCTCTCGGCGACTGAGTTCAGGAAAAGAGACTGAAGCAAGGACTGCTTGAGTTAGATTCTAATTTCAGTATTTGTTCAGGGCAGTGGTTCCCAACGCGGGGGTGATCGCCCCCAAGGGGCGATTTGATTTCTCAGGGAGCAATACATTTTTGAGGGGCAATGAGTTTTTACAAGAAAAATGATAACAATAAAAAGCAAGCGAAAGCGAATACCGAAATTGAAAACGTATAACAAACCGATTGTTTAAAGTTCAGACAAGGAATCACAAGTAAAACATTTTGAACAAAAATAGAACCGACTTCAAAATTGCTCTAAAAAGTGAAAAATAATTTTATTCCTTAAACACCATCGATAATACTTTTAAACATAATTTTTGAAGTTGGCGCAAAAACAAAAAGTAAAATCCAGTGTAACGATGCTTCGTTCATATTTTTTTCAGAAAATCATCCAAAGTTAGGAACGAAACATTTATATCGTTACTGAAATATGCTGTTATCAATGCATAATGTATGTGGTAGTGAAGAAACTGGGCCTGGTTAAATTTATAATTGTAGTTAAGTTATGGCTGTGAATGATCTTATCTATCGTTTTTGCGCCAACTTCAAAAATTATGTTTAAAAGTATTATCGATGGTGTTTAAAGAATAAAATTATTTTTCACTTTTTAGAGCAATTTTGAAGTCGGTTCTATTTTTGTTCAAAATTTTTTTATTTTATTCGTTTTAGTGTAAATGTAGATATTTCAGTAGAGTAAGAAGTTACCTAGTAAGAAGTTCGGCTCTATATCATTGTATTGCTTCAGAGAAACCTTTATTCAAAACTATCATTACAATAACTATTAATGTTACTGTTATATGGCACCAAACATTTAAAACAATGGGTTTCATACAATCTTAATGATTTAATAGGGAAATTGCATAAAATTTACTGTTTTTTGCCCATAACTTTTTCTAAAGAACAAATATGGTCAAACAAAGTAATGGAACCTAAGTTGAGCCATCCCCTATCCATTAAAAAAAGAATCATCAAAATCGGTTCACTAGGTTAGACGCTGTGAGTGGACAAACAAAAAAAAAAAAAAAAAAAGAAAAACACACATACGGTATGAATAGTTAACCGCCTCCTTTTTGAAGTCGGTTAAAAAAAGAAAGAAATTAAAGGTAAGGAGCTTCCTCCTCCCCCCTCCGTTCAACCTTAAGGAAGGATATTATTTTTACGGTTTGAAGAATGTATTATGCATCAATACAGTCAAGATTTTGAGGAAAGACAATTTTAACCTTATTTGTCCCTCATTTTAGCATTTTTGCGGCTCATCCGCGATTTTTATTATCCGCGGCACTTGTAGCACCCAATTCCGCGGATGATCGGGAGTTAACTGTATTCTACTTAGATGTTTTGTTTTGACTGGGATTACCCACTAAGCGACATTGATTTTCTCCCATTTAATACTGAAACCTTCAAAAGAATTTCTTTCACAAAAACCACAAAATTTGAAATTGCAATTGCTTCGTATGTTGGACGTCTATCTTGGACGTTGTGAGTGTCAGAATCATTCTTCGATATTTAGTTGTTGAGATTTTTTTATGCAATGAATTTTTATTATCATACGGGTATTTGGACCTGTTGTTATTCTCTTTCTACATGAAATGTCTCACCTGTGTTTATACATCAAAAGTATAGCATTTGAACTGTGAGGAATTTCTAAGTTTCAGATTACGCGAGAGCAGAGCTGTAGTTGGGGCAAATATTTGGGTAAACGGACCTTTTTATAGGGTAGATGTCATGGTAACTAAATTCTGTTAGGACAAAAACTTCTAGTTCAGATTACTCGCAGCTTCAAATGAATGTTTGGGCCTTTTTTTTTTCGGTGATTTGAAATCAGTTCACATGAAATTAATAGACTTTTTACAAAAATAATCCGAATGTTTCTAGGAAGACAACGTGAGTGTAGCAATGAGTTTTTGTTTTTGTTTGTTTCTTTCCTTTTTTAATAAATTATATATGCACACAAAAAAATCTTTTTACAATCGAAAAATATTTTTTAAACTACATTTTTAAATGTATGCGCAATAAGAGTAGCAAAAAGAGAGGGAGAAAAAAAACTTTCTTGCACATTGCGTCAAAATACACTCCTTTTGTTTTTTTATCCAACACCCATAGTCCTTTGCTCATACTTCGTAATATACATAAACCGGATTTACTTCTCAAGAACTCCAGAAATGTATTTTGTAGTAAGTTACCGCCCTAAGCCAGGGCTAGCACTCATCAGCCCGGAATAGGAATCACATGAGCTGGAGGCGAAAAATCTCTTAAGGGAGCTAAGAGAGCCAAAGAAACTGGTAGCTAATGTAGAATTAGCACACCTGATGAGTGACCGCAGCAATGGTGCGGTTCAACTCAAAGATTGATGGCAAAGCTAAGGTATTTTGTAGTAAGTTACCGCCCTAAAGCCAGGGCTAATGCAGAAATATTTAAAATACACCGCCAGCTTAGTTATTCCATCCGAGGACTGCAGTTTCGTGCTTTTTAGCACTCATCAGCCCGGAATAGGAATCACATGAGCTGGAGGCGAAAAATCTCTTAAGGGAGCCAAGAGAGCCAAACAAATTGCTAAAAAGCACGAAACTGCAGTCCTCGGATGGAATAACTGAGCTGGCGGTGTATTTTAAGTATTTCTGCCCTTAGCCCTGGCTTAGGGCGGTAACTTACTACAAAATACCATGCCTTGCCATCAATCTTTGAGTTGAACCGCACCATTGCTGCGGTCACTCATCTGGTGTGCTAATTCTACATTAGCTATCAGTTTGTTTGGCTCTCTTGGCTCCCTTAAGAGGATTTTCGCCACCAGCTCATGTGATTCCTATTCCGGGCTGATGAGTGCTAAAAAGCACGAAACTGCAGTCCTCGGATGGAATAACTGAGCTGGTGGTGTATTCTAAGTATTTGAGGAGTCCAGAAATGTAGTTAAAAATTCTGATGCCGAAAAGAAAGATTGTTCCGGAAACGAAAACACAATATCTACCTCTGAATCATCTGCCTTTTTAAATTATATTTCTCATATTCTTTTTTTATTAAGTACTTTTATAGTAGTTAAACTTGGAACAATGTAGAATCTTATAACTAATAGACCAAATACGCAGTTGATAAAACGAATTTTTTAAACACACTATGAATTTGAGCAAAAAAAATTAAAAAAAAAAAAAAAATCAAATCGCCGCATAGACGTGTTTTGGGGGTCACAACCCTTTTTTCAATGCAAATGAGGTGAGCTCATGAGTAAAAGAACATCTGACGAAAGCCAAATTTGTTTTTAACGAAGGCTGAATTTGAAAGAAACAATGAAGTCTCTTTGTGTGTCTGAAACACGTGTATGGCAATTCGCAATCGTTGTGCTTATAAATTTTTGTGCTTTATTAGAGTTCATTTATAAATTTATTTTCAGTGCAAGGTACATTTTATTTGTTAATTATGAAAGCCTCTTTAACAAGGTCCATTACCTTCATTTAAAGAGTTAAATATTTCGAGTAGTCGAACGGTAGCTGAATTTTGCCTTAGCTAATGCTAAATGAAAGCTTCGATTTACATTGGTGTATTTGATGACAATTTCCGAATACGTTTTGGAAAGAAACCAACTATTTACTAGGGATGTGTCGTTCATGAACGAACGGGTAAAAAAGAACGAATCCTTAAAATGAAAGGATCCGTTCGTTCATTTAAAAAATGAACGACCGTTCTTTTGAACGGTAAGCAGTTTGGAACATTGAATTGATGCACTTGTGATAAAATCGTATTTTTCTTTTTTCAATTATATTCATCTTCAAATTTTTAACTCTCGGTCAATCTCAAATTTCCTTTTTATCGGTTTGCAGTACAATATATTCATTCGAATCTTTTTACTTTCTGCTTCATTCATCATTTTTCTTTAATCGATGCAGTTCATTTGCAATTTTCCAATGTATCCATTGTAGTCTAAGATCCCTCTAGGTTTGACCTACCCTCATCGAGTTTCCTAAAATTGTAATCATATATGATGAGTAAAAGTTGTAAATAAAACGTGAAAGTAAGAATTTCTACCTCTTTCATTTGAACTAATCAGGGTTGCCAGGGGTTGAAAGGTGCCTAAAAATGAGTAATTTACCTTCATCGAGTTTCCGAAAATCGTTATCATCAAGTAGAGTAAAAGATGGGAAATAAAACGCTAAGGTTGCCTAATCAGGGTTGTCAGCGGATAAAAGATTTTCAATGAGGGAGAAAATTTACCCCCCATCGAGTTTCCGGAAATTGTTGTCATAAATAAAGAGTAAAAGCTGAAAATAAAACGCTAAAGTAAGGTTGCCTACCTTTTTCCGGTCCCTAACCGGGGGGGGGGGGCTAAAAAGTGGCTCAAAATGAGTAATTTACTCCAAAGTTTCCAAAAATTTGTTGTCATAAATTAAGAGTAAAAGCTGTAAAGAAAACGTTAAAGTAAGACTACTACTTCTACCTCTTCTCTACCTCTTTCATGTGAACTAATCAGGGTTGCCAGGGGTTGAAAGGTGCCTAAAAATGAGTAATTTACCTTCATCGAGTTTCCGAAAATCGTTATCATAAAAGTAGAGTAAAAGATGGAAATAAAACGCTAAGGTTGCCCACCTTTTTTGGCTCCCTAATCCGGGTTGTCAGCGGATAAAAGATTTTCAGTAAGGGAGATAATTTACCCCCCATCGAGTTTCCGGAAATTGCTGTCATAAATAAAGAGTAAAAGCTGGAAATAAAACGCTAAAGTAAGGTTGCCTACCTTTTTCCGGTCCCTAAGCAGGGGGGGGGAGCTAAAAAGTGGCCCAAAATGAGTAATTTACTCCAAAGTTTCCAAAAATTTGTTGTCATAAATTAAGAGTAAAAGCTGTAAAGAAAACGCTAAAGTAAGGTTGCTTACCTGTTGCTGCGTGTGAACTAATTAGGGTTGCCAGAGGCTAAAAGGTGCCCGAAAAATGAGTAATTTACCCCCGTCAAGCTTCCACATAAGTTATTATACAGAAAAAATGTAGGTTAAAATATTACAAAACCGATGTTATAGGGTTGCCTGAGCAAAAGTGCTCCAATCATAGGGCTGCAACTATTCAAAGTTTCAATATCGAAACATCGAACTATTGTGTTGAAACGAAATTTTAACTTAGCTGATGCACAAAAGACAAATCAAAATTATGAGCGCTTACGTGCAGGACCGTCGTGAGGTCCAAAAAGTAAGGGGGTGTAGGAAATTGATAGTCACTATTATTTCACAATCACAAAAAAAATTGTGAGATTCTGTCTTTTTATTTAAGACAATATGAACGTAATCCGGAGTATAATATTCACTCCTTGGTAGGGGGAAGTTCCTACCCCAGAAAATTTTCAAACTTGTAGTGTTATAAAGGAATTTTAGATGAGCTTTGATTAAGATCGCGTTTGAAGGCCATCTTTAGAGACGTTTAGAGGACCAACAACTTTTCAAAATAGAAGTTCTAAAAACGCAATTAAAACAACTCTTTAGAAAGCCGACACAAAAAAATGATTAACGAATAACGTTTAACCTGTGAATCTCTATTGACAGTTTTAGAAACGTTGCTCAAATTTGCAGAAACTCTTAAATGCATTTTGGGTGTCACCCCCAAAAGTATGTCAGCTGAACACCCCCTCCTCTTAGTGAAGCTACTCTGCTTGATAGACAAAATATAATTTTAAATGTTGCAGAAAAAATTCAGAACTGTTATGTTTTTCATAAACTCTTAAATCCAATTTAACAACAGTTCCCCACCCTCCAGAGGATGTCTCCCAGCACAAGTACCCGCCGCCCCCCGCGTGTTGATGCAACTGCGTTTGATAAAGTAATTATTAAAATATTGGGGGGGGGGGGGGATTTTCTGAATTGAAACATTTGTATCTTTCAAAAACTTTGGGTGTCACCCCCCAGACGGGTGACACCCGGGGCGGACCGCCCCCTCCCGTAGCGACGCCACTGCAATTTGTATATATACAGTGCTGTAGCTGGAAAAATTTTAAAACTTAATTTTTTGACATGCTGAAATGGAATCTGCAAGTTTTGGAATGACAAACATACATTAATTTTCGGCTGTTGAGAGCTATCTTACAAAATGAACTGTAATTGCTTTATAGGTCTAAATCTGAATGAAGCTTTTTTGATTCATTTTTCGTAAGCATATTTTCTTTCTTTTAGATAATTTTAGTTATTTTTCATTCTAAATAATATTACTGGTCAAATGAAGCATTTCGAATGTACGTTTTAGTATGTCGTGCAGAGAGATTCCCTGCCACTTTTTCAAATAAACGAGTTAAATGAAGGGATCAAAAGAATGAACGGATCCTCGGATGAACGGATCATTAAAAAGAACGATATTGCCCACCTCCACTATTTACACACTCGTCATTACATTTTAATGGAGTCATTATTAAAACAAGTCAATAAAAGAAGTCCTTTCGCAGTGCTTAGCTGGCAAATTTAGTTCACTTTTCTGATTGAAAACGAAAAATGCATATCAAATAAAATTAAAAACGGAGGTTGAAAGTAAACTTTCCTACCGCAAAATTGCTTCTAGCTTCTGGTTTTAAGCAACAAATACAGCTCTGTATTCGAATGAAACCACGCAGAACGAGAGAAAAAAAAATAGACACGTATAATGATGGCAGGAGTCCCCTAGTAAAAAGCGCAGCAATAAATGAGGTTTTTTTATATTTTTTTCTTCTTCTTCTTCTTTCAATATCCATAACCTATGATTTATGGTTGCAATGTCTGGTAACACGTTTCTTCCAGCATTGCCCAATTTCCCTAAATGGTAAATAGAATTCGTGGTTGGGGACCTTCCAGTTACGACAATTATTCCTTTCACGGTGAAAACGAAGCTTGCGCCGAGTACGGTGAAAGTGAAAAAGTAAACTGACGAGATCAGTAGAGCATGTAATTTTAAGCTACCTGTTCAAATGGAGTGTTATGACGCTCTGCAATCAAGCCTCAATACTTATATTCTGCCTGTGAGATTGGAAATGGGAATATAAATGAGTGAGAGCGAAGAAAAGGACGTTTTGATGAGTCCCTACCGCTCTACTGGATTTTTTTAGAAACTCTTAAAGTGACTGCCACCACAACACATCTTTAAGTCTAGACACTGCGTTCGAAAGCCAAAATTTGCAGATGTTTGAATTGAAAGGGAGCAAAACATTATTTATTTTAATTATTAGATCTGCATCTCTCTCCTTGCATTCGACGAACCTCACCGGTCGACCGGTAAGCAACCGGTTACTAACCGCACCGTTCTATGATCAACCGGTTACCGCATCGGTTACCATTCTAAACAGTTGATTGGAGCACGTGACCATTAGCTGTCACATGATTAATTAACCGGTCGCGCTCGTCGAACGTAAGCTCTATATGCTACCGTAGCTGTTCTGGGAAAGAAGTCTGAGTGAAAAGGGGCTAGACGGGAAGATAAGAATAAGAAATCTTGAAGGAATATATAGTCGCAAATGGAATGCTGACGCGCTACCTTCGCACAAAGCCGGAAACTGACAGTTGCGAAACAAGTCACAAATAATGATAAATTACACTGTGCTGCAAAAAATACTTTCAAAGTGCTTCTGACATAATTTTTGCTGATTCTTATGTGAAATGATCCCCTGAATCAAACTATTACAACCGTTTTCTCCTTACACGTCCCACTTTCCCTGAAGATTGAGCCCCCCCCCCCCCAATTTTTTCAGTTTTCGACAGTTTCATAGCCATTATTTTATTTGGAGAAGAAGGGAGCGTTATGTTAGACATTAACACTCCTTTGGTGGACTAGAGAGGTGCAAAGTTCAAAATCGTGAACATTTGGAGCAATTTAGGAAATTCGTGGGGATATCCCCCCCCCCCCACAAAAAAAAATATTTTTTAAACCATCAAAACCCATCTTTTTTTCTAGGGGTTTGTTTTATATTTTTTTCTCTTATCTTTTGGCATAAAACTAGAGCATACAGCTCACTCTCATAAGCCCCATATCCAAAAAAAATCACTTTGTAAAAAAAAATAAATAAAAAAAATAGATTGGAAGTATCGTATTTTGCATAGTCAGAGTCGCGTTATAGATCTTCAGTAAGGAACTTTCCCGAACTGAAAGAATCCAGATTGTAAAAACTTAACCATCCCCTTAACTAGCCATTTACCTTGTATATTTTGTTGTCATGGAAAAAAAAATTAATAAAACATGATAAATAAAATGTTAAATGGAATAGTTGGGTAATTTTGAATATATGGTTTAAAACCATGGAAAAAATGTTGAACGTTCAGTTTCCTTTGTTGTTATGTAACCTTCTAGTTCTTTCTGTACACAGTATCGTTCATTCTATCCTTTAACCTTTTTCTTTTTTTGTATATGCAGAGAAGGTTGTTATCGAAGAAAATCCACTTTTTTGCTTCTATTTGGCTTCTGCATTTTTGGAGGTAGTGGTATACTTATAGTAAAAATTTTCTTATTCCTCCTTGACGTATCAGGTACGAACACCTCAATACCTTTGAAAGAACAGGGTTTGGTCGGAGATTGTAAAAAACCTGGTTTTTCATAATACAGACCCGCCATCTTGGAAAATGAACCCTTAAGCTGATAGACAAAACATTGTCCTCCCTAAAAAAAGGCCACAGTGCAGTGAACTCGCGCTACAACGCTATTTGACTTTCGAGAAACGGAAATATAACTCGAGTTTTTCACGAACACCGTATCTCAGAGCTAACGCGAGTCATTCGCCCGCAACACCGTATTTTTCAGAAGCGAAGAGTGGGCCGTTAGTATCGGCTTTTTTATTGGCTACAAAATATTTACTTTGTAAATGAACTTTCATCCATTTGAACATCACTGAAGGTGAACGTTTAAACACCGTACCAGACTGAACCTCGCTTTGTTATTGTGTACGAAGAACAATTTCGTGTTTTCCTTATTATTGTTTTTATGAGAAAGTTAATTAAATGTAATGGCACTAGCTATAGATAAAGCGGGTTGCTTTATCTATAGCTAGTGAAGATAGTGATTCAAAGTTTTTTTACTGTTGTTAAATATTTTGTGCATCGTAATAGTATTTTGTGTCGCATATTTTTTATTTTTTTTTCAAATATAGTATAAATTTATTTATACATAAATATTTATTTATTTGGAAAACGATAGTGTACAGGTAAGGAATGGTTAAGACAGTTTGAGGAGGTTTTTCAAGTGGCAAAAATAATAGAGTATGTTTATCAAAAACAAAACTTATCCATACCCTTTCTCATAACGCGTAATTTGAACTTACGCAATCGGCCTTGAAAAGAATCCATCGAATAGGTCCTGAACCCATTCTTAAAAAACAACATTTCCTTTGGTGTATATAATGATTAATATAGATACTCAAGTCCAATGTACAGGGGTACATTGAAATGCTTGATAACTTACTTTCAAAAACTCTTGAAAATCCCAAAACACGATTTATTTTCTAGTTAGTGATGCAGCAAGAGCAAGGAGTCAACTCTCACTGCACTGTGTCATGGGAGTTCTTTTGGAGTAGTTCATGATGTCCCCGCGTGATATAGGCTCCAAAGAAAGCCAAAACCTCGGTATTTCGTACTTCCAGGCCCGATTGTTTCCTAATTCCCTCTCCTCTTTTACATCTTGTTAGACTGTGCTAATTTTAATTATGTGCTATGATTTGTTATTTGGATGTCCCAAATTGCTTGATTCCCTGCAGTATGCTGGTTTTGAAAGTCATAGGGAGTGCTGAAGAAATTATTTCATGAGAAATATTGAATAATATAAACAAATAGTAACTAAGATATTTTTATCTACTATAATAAATGAGCACAAACAAAAATATATAAGTAATCATCGTAAAAGTAAGATTGTTTTAATCGCGCAAATGTAAGGCAAAATTTTGTGTTGCAAAATTATGATAGTGTGGTTTGTTTCTTGCATAGTGAAAGAAATTTTCGGCTCTGTCGACATAAATAATTTAGGTTTTTTTCATGTTTTAGTTTATGTATTTTCACGCGTGCTGTGTTTGCTGTTCATAAAAAACCTTATATCATGCTCCTCAAATTAATGAGAAATGTTTCCTGTTCTGTTATTTACAAAAATTAAGAAATTAATATGTTTCTTCTTTATTTATTTTTTTATGATCACTTTCAGCACTCGGGGCATGGCACCCCGAATAATATATTGAACCAGGGCTTGTACACTGCTGCATCCCTTTAATGGCTCCTCGTGAAAGGTTATGTTTTTATTAAGTTTTACTGCAAATAGCTTCAAAAAAAAAAGTGTTTGGCCTAGGGTTCCGCAACATTTTAATCGGGTTCTTTTTTTTTAGTTCTAAATAGTAATTGGAGCATTTTCCTCGATATTGGAACCTAAAGATCTTTTTAAGAAATTCGATACCAAGGTTCATTGAAGAGTCATAAGATTTTTACCTCAGAAAAATAATCGATGTAGTAATTGATGAGCATGAGCAGACAGCTTTTACACCCCCATGCGGCATCTGAACTAGTTTTTATTTTTAGATGTTAAATTGCGAAGCCTATAACTTGATAAAATAAAAATTGATACTTGAGATGGGTTCCTTTACTCATCATTTTGCTCTCATTGAAAGAGAATATATAGCTTTTCCCCGTTGCTAAACAATATCATCTCTACTGATCTATCGACTTCTGGTCGATCATGTTTATATTAAACGAGCTGATGTGTGCATCACATGACTTCCTTTTACTCCAATTTAATGTCATTTCCCCATTATTGGCAATTTTAATGTGATTCAATAGTTTACTTTCTAAATATCACCAACAGTGGACAAATTGAAACCAAATTTAGAATTAAAAAAAAAATCGCCAAATTTGTCGCCAAGTTGGCGAGAAAACTTGGCAACCAAAAGACGGGCGATATATCGTCAAGTGTCCGACAAATTATAACACCACTTGGGTTTAATCGAAATTAACAATGATTTCCCCCAAAAAAGGGGCAAAAGACCCCATTAGGAACATCCGAATGCAACCAAAACGGAAGGTGCACAACTAGATCACACTAGGAGTCTTCGTACCAAATTTCAACTGTCTAGGACATACCGTTTTTGAGTTATGCGAGATACATACACACATACACACATACACACATACGCACATACGCACATACACACATACACACATACGCACATACACACATACACACATACGCACATACGCACATACATACGTACATAGAGACGTCACGAGAAAATTCGTTAAAATTATCTCGGGGGTCGTCAAAATGGATATTTCGGGTGTCTGTAGGTTCCTAGGCATATATCCACGTGTGGTCGGGTCGAAAAAAAAAACTCAACATTCATTCGGGGGTGAGAAAAATAGAAATTAAGGTCGATTTTTGAGTGAAAATTTTTTTCGCGAATACAATACTTCCTTTTTTTGTAAAAGGAAGTAAAAACGGGCCAGTCTCTGGAAGTAAAAAGCTCATCTCATAAGGTGGACTTCCCATTCTTCTAAGCTCCTAGAATGTGAGGTAAATAGGCAACATTTTTATTAAAGGTGCTTCAAGAGTGTAGTCTACGCCAGCTCTGAGAGAGAAAATGCTCTGGAAGAGATTTAAAAAATGTTTTCTGCAACTTATAAATTTCTGCAATAAAGATTGATAAATTAAGCTCACATATAGGTTGAAAAGATCTTAGACTTTATTCTAAGATGTCAAAACGCTGCTCTTAATTCAGTTGTCTGAAGTCAAAGAGCTATTTAAAAGCCTCTTTTTTTATTCAGGAATTGTTTCAACTGCTGCATCTAATCACATAATTTTGTTTTGATGAACGTAATAAATGAACTCGTAAAACGTTCCGAACAAATTTTAATATATGAATGTTCTGTCCAGAATTGCTTCTAGACTTAGTGAAATGACCAGAGAGACATGAGTGACACACACACTTTAAGATTTTACTTTCATTTCTTTACTTTTATTTTAGTAAATATTGTGAACAAGGTAAATGCTTAAGTCGTCGTACACTACGCAAAGATCAAGATTTTGTAAAACATTCTGATCGACAGTGGCCAGAAGAAGCAAGTTTATTAATCGACATTGTTTTTCTTTTTTCTTTCGATTCGCCAGTTTTTTCTAAAACAAAAAAAAAAAACGAGCTGATGTGTGCATCACATGACTTCCTTTTACTCCAATTTAAAGATAATAGTGCTTCGGAGTGAGCAAAAAAAACACTTTAAATACTTTCATTCCAAGTCTGTTGCGAACCGAAGCAAAGAAAATGTTTTATTCAGATAAATTTTCCCATTATTGGCAGTTTTAATGTGATTCAATGTTTAACTCTCTAAATATGGCCATATTGAAACCGAATTAAAAAAAAAAAGAAAATCGCCAAATTTGTCGCCAAAGCGACAAAACTTGGCGACCAAAAGACTGGCGATGTATCGCCAAGTGTCCGACAAATTATAACACCACTTGAGTTTGCATCGAAATTAATAATGATTTTCCCCCAAAAAGGGGCAAAAGACCCCCTTAGAAACATCCGAATGTAACCAAAATTGAAGGTGCACAACTAGGCCCCACTAGGAGTCTACGTACTAAATTTCAACTTTCTAGGGCATACCGCTTTTGAGTTATGCGAGATACATACACACATACACACATACGCACATACAAACGTTCATACAGACGTCACGAGAAAATTCGTTGTAATTAACTCGGGGGTCGTTAAAATGGATATTTTGGATGTCTGTAGGTTTCTAGGCATATATCTACGTGTGGTTGGGACGAAAAGAAAACTCAACATTCATTCGGGGATGTGAAAAATGGAAATTAAGGCCGATTTTTGAGTGAAAATTTTTTCGCGAATATAATACTTCCTTTTTTGTAAAAGGAAGTAAAAAGTAACTTGATAGTGAATATTGCCATTAAGACAACATGCATACTCATCTTCTATCTTGCACCGTGTGTGTTAGCTTTTGGGGATTCTTCATGGTTTACCGCCCTCTATTCATGTGTGAAGAATTGTTGGTGTGAAATGTTTTTAGATAAAACAGACTAACGCTAACACAGGTGGAGTTAAGAAGCGTGGCGACAGAGCAACGAATAGTACTAATCCTTTTAGAATCCATTTTTTTCTTTATTTATTCGTCACGTGGTGAGTAGATCTTTAACACTGATATATAACACTATGCCCTCAACATTTTAGCTTGACTGGAATCAATATTGAAAAGTTGCGTTTGATTATTATTAGTTGTTCCCTTTCAAATGCATTGTACTTGGTAACCAGTAGCGACGAGAGTAGCTCATCATCCCGTGATGAGAAAACTTAACTCACTCTTTATTTCGAGTTTAGCTTTGCGTGTCATCAGACTCCGCTCTAATTAAAAAAAAAAAAAACTGTGAACATTGTAAACGTATATGCGCGGTCACCGACCTCATACTTTTCACATTCACTGTTCAGATGATGTTTTCGTCACAGATAACCAGACAAATTTCAAAGAGAAAAATTTCAGAAAACCATCCATTTCAAAAAAAAAAAAATAAATAAATAAATAAATAAATAAATAAATAATTTGAATTTTGACATCTTGAATTCAAATTATGTTTTTCGCAATCACGAGTCTGTGTATGCAGGCGTGTGTGTTTGTGTGTAGGGGGTGTAGGCATGTTTGTTTGTGTGCTGACATAAGTGTGTGGGTAGTTGTGTGTATGAATGTGTGTGCGTGGGGTATGTGTATGTACGTAGGTATATGTGCTTGTGTCTGTGTGCAGGCATGAATGTGTGGGTAAGTGTGTATATGTGTGTGTATGTTTTTGTGTGTGTGTGTATGTGTACGTATCTGTTTGTATGCGCGTATGTATGTGTTTGTGTGTGTGTGTATGTGTGTGTGTGTGTGTAGTTGTGTATGTATGCGCGTGTGTGTAGGACATGGATGCAACCTGGAGACGGCTTTCGCTAGAGGAGCAGCATCGTGAGGAGCCCGTCGACGGTGATGGTGCGGAGGGTAGCGGTGGGAAAATAAAATGATAGCACGCCAAAAACAGTCAAATAAAAGCAATAAGCAATCGTGATTGCTCAATTTTTTTTTAAATTTTCTGCGAATTTAATGCGAAGTACCGAACTCGTTTATAACGAGAGCGAAGAGACAGCAATATTTGCTCCTTGAAGTCGAGTGCTCGTAAAAAGCTGGTTAGTGAAAGCAATTATAAAAAGATTCATACATGTTTGCCTTATTTGGTTTTTATTTCTATGCAGCACTATGGAAGTTGCTGGATTTGCTTTGAACGGCTTATTGCCACTTTGTTGCATTATTGTTCTTATGACCCTTAAAATCATCGTCATTTGTTTTCCAACATTATACAGTGAAGTCCCGTTATAACGAAACCCAAGGGACCGCAAATCCAGTTCTTTGTAATGGGAGTTTCGTTGTAAGGGATTTTAAGATATGTTACAGAAATTGGATCTGGACTGAAAATTTATTTCGTTGAAACGGATATTTCGTAGTACAGGCATGCGTTGTAACGGGATTTCACTGTATGTAGATTAGGATGGTTCTAAAAAAATCGATTTTTTTATCATTTCGGAATCGCGTTACCTCTCAAACGTTGTAGTTTCATATCCTCAATTTGGGGGAAAAAAATCTGAGTTAGTTAACATCTTCAGTTCGCGCACGAGGCTGAAATTTTGCAAATGTTTGTTAAAAATTGAACTTTTCAAAATTTTTAACATATTTTTTTTTCTACTTTTTACAGTGCAACAACCATAAGTTATGAGCATACAGCGTTGTTTGAAAGCAAAAAATATTTTATAGCTTTTGCATAAGATCTTTAGTCGCGCATACGTAAATTTCAAATTTTAGGCGATTTTACCCAAATTGAAGGCGTATGCGCGAACTAAAGATCTTATGTAAAAGCTATAAAGCATTTTTTTAAGTTCAAACTACTCTAGATACGGATAATTTACGGTTGCTAGACTAAAAATTATTTAAAAAAATTTTAATTTTTGAAAAATTCAATGTTTAACATTTTTTCAAACTTTTAGTCACTTGCGCGAACTGAAGATGTCAACTCAGATTTTGTTTCCCCTCAATTGAGAATATCAAACTACAACTTTTGAGAGGTCACGCGATTCCAAAATAAAAGAATCGATTTTTTCGAACCACCTAAATATAGATTGAGTATGTACTTTCTGACTTAAATCTGGAAAATATTGAAGTGACGGACCTAGTAAGTAACACATCCCAGTATTTCCTTATTTTAAAAAAAAATCTGACTCTTAAGCCGCGACTCCACATCACCGGAAAGTCGTCGGAAACGGACAACGGAAACAGAAAAACCTTCCCACTTCCGGTTGTTTCCTTTTCCGAGCGGCAGAAACACGACGGAATCGAGAGTTGAAACATTTTTAACTTTTTCTGTTTCTGGCAACGGAATCCGCTTCGCAACAGCCAATAGGAACTCTTCACATTGTCAACAACGTTTTTCTTCAGCAATATCGACGGCAAGTGGATCCATGAAGACAGAGCCGTGTCCAAGGGGAGGGTTTTAGGGGTTAAACCCCTCTCATTGAAAAAAAAAAGTATGTCAAATGAAGAAAACGATTGATTTAAATTAACTTTAATGTGAAAGCATGGTTTAACGCCCCCCCCCCTTTCTCTCTGAAGTTTTTCTGTAATTTTAACTCAGTAATTCTGTATTTTTTCCCCTCTAATTCAACTCAGTTGGACCTAAACGCTTGCATTTCTTTCTCTTATAACTTAAAAAATTTTGCATAACATTCAAATGTTATGTAATTTACAACTGTTAAAGCTTTGCCGACTGAAATAATATTTTGGAAAAACAGTGGTGGTAGAACCGTTGAATTATCTACCGATACAAAGCATTAATATTACTTATTGTAAGGAGGTAATGATGAATTTGGCAATTGTTGCAGCTATGAAGGTGTATTAGTGATGGTGTTTAGTAATGTAATTTTGCATCTACAATAAGCTCGTTCTGAGCATTATTTCAGAACATAAAATCTGATATGCATTCTCTTACATAAAAAGAATTCGTTTAGAGTTTTAAACACTTGTTGCAATAAACCGCACAGTTAACAGATTTAATTAAAAAGAAACAAGCAAGGTTTTATAAAAGTGAACCTGTAAAATGAAGGAATACTTTGGTCACTTGAGCAATCAGAATTATTCTGCTAGGGGAAGAGGGGGGGAGTACAGCAGTACTTACAGGTGCATAAACGCCATACTGGGGTCGATAATTTGTGGTAAAACTATGAAGGTTGTGAGGGATTGAATCCCCCTCCCCCAGGTAAGATTAAAACCCCTCCCTTTATGAAAATCTGGACACGGGCCTGCATGAAGATACATTTAGAAGTATTTTTAGAAGAGGTCAGGAAATATCCTTGCCTCTTCGATAAATAAAAAAAGGAAAGATTATAAAGATGTAAAAATGAAGAAGAGTTTGTGGCCTGTCATCGGCTCCAAATTCAATTTGAGTGGGTAAGTCGAACATTTTTAGTCGCTGTATTTGAATGGTATAAACTATGCGTTTGCAATCAACAATCAACTGCAACAAATTAAATTTTTGCAGGTCCTGTAGCAGAAACAAAGTGAACAGTTCAAAGGGACCGGTTTACTAAAGAAAAAGAAAAGTCAGGGACAAGTTTGGGTATAGGAAAGGGAACCCTTGCAGTCTATGTTCCCAAATGGTTCCTGTACCAACAAATGCAATCTATTCTGAATGTGTGTTCATCAGAAAATACAAGAATAGTTATTTTATGCAGGATTTGGAAATATATCTTTCATTCCTTCATTTAGCCTAATAAATACATTGATAGCTTTTTTTTTCTGCATATAAAATTAAATTTTGTTTCACTTATCTAAATTTTTAATCAACTTTGATCTGTAATTTTCGAATTTAACGATTTAAAAATTGAAAGTTACTATTGCAGGGTGCTGGATCTAGGGGAGAGCAAGCGAGGCAGCAAACGCACCCTATTTTTTGTGTTGGAGGTTTTTATTCTAGTTAAAATTTGATATTAAATCTTGTTGGGAAATGTGTAAGTGCAGTGGTTTCAATGTTTTGACCCACCTTGTAAAAATTATGTATTGAGTACTGCCACTCCGTTTGATCCTCACTACCTAAAATGTTGCTAATTTGGAAAGGTTAATTTGTATAACGCAGGCCAATCATTTAAGGGCACTTGAGAAGATAATTGTCCCTAAATTACGGGCTTTGTGAAGTCAATGCATCTATATGAGTGGATATGGTTTTTGTTTATCCAAGAGCAGAGCTGTTATATTAAGAAAATGTAAACTCATCATTGCAAAATCTTTTTTCTTTCTTCGATCCATCTTTCCCGCTAAATACACAAAATTAAAGTGAATGTCTAGAATCCTTCACCAGATGGCGCTCCAAGATTCCGCGTAAGAATTTCCGGCCAGTTGAACGGAAATACAACGGAACGGAAAATCGTACGTTTTCCGTTTCAGTTTCCGTTTTCGTTTTTCCGGTGATGTGGAGTCGCGGCTTTACGCAAAAAAGTTATTCAACTGGTCTGTGAGACTCGTCAAATAATCAGTGTGTTAATTTTCATTGTAAATGTATCATTTTAGTCAGAGGGAAATCATCATTATATAAACATTTATGTGACAAAAAAGTTCTTAATGAGTCTTCTTGATATTGTTGTAGTTCCGTAGTTCAAGAGGTATTGTGAGAGTGACTCTATGAAGTTTCGCTCACTGCAAAGTAGACTGGCTCCTGTTAACACTACTCGACCATGTGCAGTAATCAGAAAAAATCATTTGGTTTTTCGCCCATGATCTTGGGTTTTAGAGATTTTGTTCGAAATTCTTCGGTTGTGGGCTTTATTGATGAAAAATAAAATAAATTTATTAAAGGTTTTAACCAAAAAAAAAACATGCTATTGTCACTGATGTATAATTTTTCGGGCTAGAGTGGTGTAAACTGTGACTATAAAAATATTGCATTGGGAAAAAACGAAAAAAACGAGCTGATGTGTGCATCACATGACTTCCTTTTACTCCAAATTAATGTCATTCCCCCATTATTGGCAATTTTAATATAATTCAATTGTTTACTTTCTAAATATCACCAACAGTGGCCAAACTGAAACCAAATTAAAAAAAAAAAAAAATCTCAAAATTTGTCGCCAAGTTGGCGACAAAACTTGGCGACCAAAAGACTGGCGATATATCGCCAAGTGTCCGACAAATTAAAACACAACTTAAATTTACATCGAAATTAACAATGATTTCGCGCCAAAAACGGGCAAAAGACCCCCTGAGGAACATCCGAATGCAACCAAAAAGAAAGGTGCACAACTAAACCCACTAGAAGTCCACGTACCAAATTTCAACTTTCTAGGACATACCGTTTTTGAGTTATGCGAGATACATACACACATACACACATACGCACATACTTACGTACATACGGACGTCAAGAGAAAATTCGTTGTAATTAACTCGGGGGGTCGTCAAAATGAATATTTCTGGTGTCTGTACGTTCCTAGGCATATATCCACGTGTGGTCGGGTCGAAAAAAAAAAAACTCAACATTCATTCGGGGGTGAGAAAAATGGAAATTAAGGCCGATTTTTTAGTGAAAATTTTCTCGCGAATACAATACTTCCTTTTTCGTAAAAGGAAATAAAAAAAAAGAAAAACACTGCTCCAACCCGGGATGACATTTTCTTTTACTACCGGTACAATTACATCAAAACTTTTCCCTTTTCGGGCTTAATGTCACAGCGAGGTCACTGAGACTAAAATAATTTCGTCATGGTATTGAATTGAAGGACGCGTCTACTGCCCTAAGTATTTGCTGAGGACCGATCCTAGGACTTTCGGACCTACGATTTTGAAAGCTTGTACTAGGTGGGTATTCGACGGCGTCGGACCCTCACTAAGCTATTCACGACCTTTACAAGGCAGACTGATGTATGTGAAAACCATATATCACCAAGGTGGTGACAAATTTGGCAATAAAATTGGAATGCCAAATACAGTATCAGTTTTGCGATATCGGATTTATTTAACGTGATTACCGTAGAACAAACGTTATAATTGTCAATATCTATTATACGAATATCTGAAAAACGATCTTTTCTTCATCTGTTGGCAGTAAAATAGAGTCTAACTATTTTTAATGCTATTCTGATCCCTGTAAAGCACTATTAAAATGTATTTCGTTTCTCTAGCACACGTTCCTATTAGTTTTTTTTTCTGCTATTTCATATCTCAGACGCCAGCAAAAACATAAAATTTCCTTGAATTTTTTAATGCCACTCTCTATATAGGATTCAGTACAGAAATTGTCATACGATGCCAATTAGTATATTTTGTTTTGGAAATCATAGTGACAATTATAGGGTACAGCAAAATTTTTAGGTTATACGAGTGCATTATTATATTACATAACAAATCCACTAATAAGGCATCGCAGCTGTATATTTCACAGGATTTCAATAATTTGGTTACATAATATTCTTTGGAAAACATCAAATGAAAAGAATGTTCTGTCTTCAAGTTTTTTCAATAAACAGACCTGTTTCTGTTTCGGCAAAAAAAAAAAAAATAATAATAATAAAAAATGACTAAATCACCACGTAATTTATTTCACAAGTTTTTCAGTGGTTTTTCGCTTTCCAGAAATGCTTAGAAATGGCCAAAAAAACTCAAAGAAAGGAAACTACCTTTGAAATATACATTAAAAAAACATACTTAGGAGAAGATAGCGATACTTATGTCTGTATTAACAGCAAATCGATTTTACCTTTATTTCCCTATCAGGGATTAAAACGTCAGTCATTTAGTGAGACTTCTATAGAAACAACTGTTAAAAACTTGATTTAGTTGCTCGTTATGTCAAAATAACAGCTTCTTCTCTTGAATCAACCGGACTCACGTTGGTATAGTTGATACATTTTGGAAGAAAAATAATGTTTTTTTTTTTTAATTTAAGACAAATTATGTCAACAAAGAGATGGGAAACATTAAAAGAAACTTCAAGTCATTATTTGGTACGTAAATAGTAATAGTATTTATAAAAATGTGTTTCGGTAGGTAATTTTAGTAACAAAAATTAACCACCAAAATGAAATTTGTATCAACGAAATCGAATTTAACCCACTTTTTGAAAACACGGTAAGGTAGATTTGCTTTTTTAGTATTTGCTAGAGATTTCAACTTAATGTTCATTATAAATTTTATTTTCTCTTTTTCTTAACTGCAAGAAATGTACTTTTCTATTTTAAATTTTAATGCGCTATATTTAATGTAATCCTCCTATTACACGTGAATGCCATGATAAGAGTTAATAAAACCAATTTACATAAAATACTCCTCCCGTCCAGCGTGTGTAAAAACCAAGTTAGAAAGCTATTTGTCGCTAAATAGTTTTCCTTTTTATGCATACATAGATACTTAGGCATTGTTTTCATACATTGCGGTGTTATGGCTAAAACCTTTTCGAATTTTGAAAAGCATGCGTAATTTTTCGAGGTCAAATATCTTATGACACATTGTTTATTGAATGACTATCTGAGATGAAACGAAAATAATTTTTGAAAGCTCGAGTATTTATTTGCAAAATTTATGTAATTGGAGAAATCCTAATCCAAAACCTTTGATCCCGGATCCATATGTAGCTGCAAAAATGGATGTGCAATCTACATTCACTGCTAAAAATATTGCGATTTTGAAAGTTTTCAATTACATGTAATCTAACGTCTATGGATAACACGACATAGTCGGAAAACGAAACATATTTTAGCTATTTAACACTCCACCATTGCAAATGGATTGTAACGCTTAATGAGGACTTTGTGTCGAATGAAAGGAATCTCGCCCGTGGTAAGCAGCATAATAAATTTCTTGATTATTTTTTCCCTCTTTCTTTTTATCTTTATATTTTTTTCATGGTTTCTTAGGTTTAGAACTTTTTTATTTTACTTTCTGAGGAACTTAAATACGAGTCCAAAAATGCCATAACAGTGGGACAGAGACAAGATTTCTTAAATATGGTGCGCAAATCAAGTTCTACCATTCATTTTATATCATTTTTCCTCATAAGAGTTTTCGCTTTCGCCTAAAATAGTATTTTTGACTTCAACTTTGATAACTTCTCTGGGAGGGCACTGATCTATCTCCCGGCACTCATCCCCAAACTCCATCAAAAACTGATTAAAACGGCATTTAAAAGACTTTTCTGGGGGGGGGGGAGTTTCCCGATCCCCCCTCCCTCCGTCCTTCTTTAGACGTCCCAAACACAGCTTACACTTGCATGTTTGAGACAAGTAACTGTTGGTATCTATCTTGTCTGCAAAGCAATAAACAACACTCAAAGAATTTCTCCATATTGAATATGTGTTAGGTTTATAAAGTCACTCAAGCTCTGTTTTTTTTTCTTTCATTTTCTTTTTTGGAAACCAAAATGATGGAGCTTGGTAAAGGATCCGATGAACTTGGAGGAAGATGGGTAACGTATATATGCATCTGTCTGTATACAGGGTGTATCAGTACAGCGTATACAGGCTTTCAGGACATACAGAGTACACCTAGACAATGGGAAACTTAGTGTACTTTAATGGGACAAGTTTTGCTGAAATATTTTATTTACACTCATGCTCAAAAAAAAAAAAAAATATATATATATATATATATATATATATATAAAATTCCTACAAAATGGTTTCTAAATAAAAAACAAATGGTTAAATTAAAAATGGAAAACTGTAGTGTAGGACCCTTCCCGATTCAGTAGTTTTTGAGATTTTGAAATTATTATTACTACTGTTAATATTTTAATTAATAAATTAGTTTATGTTTTTAAGCATACGAAGAGAGAAATTCTGGAAGTTCAAAGAGAAATTGAGCACATTACCGTGATTTTTCAAAGAGGTTCGATACCGCAACAACGTTTTTTTTTTTCTTTTTTAAATTGTTGCTTTTAACCGGAGTTATAGATAAAATTACTATTATATTATTATTTCATGCTTGTGCTTTTGTGTGCTTCATTAAGCCTGTCATTTTAAGCATGCAGTTTCCAACGTAGGAAAAATATAGGGCGACTCAATTTCTTAAATTTTCTTTTTAAATAATAAATTTGGTAACACATTCTCTTCTTCCATTTCTAAGGGGTAGGAGGGGGGGTGAAATTTTTATGAAGTTGATGCAAACATTTTTCCAAATCTGTGCTCACTAGTATCTGAAAAAAATCTGCAACTTCTTTACTGAAAGCAAAGGTCTGAAACTTTAAGGAAGAATAATAGATTACGCTGTAATCTACGTTCTTATTTTCTTTTCCTTTGCTGACGTGCAATTTCAAATATTAACTATCAAATAACTAACAGAATTATCAACTTTTAATAACAGAACAAAATCATTAAATGCTAGCCTTTCTTTCCCAACTCCTACTGATAAGTATATATATATTTCTTATAAAGTTTATCTTGATATGAATGCGTAGTTTTTATTAGCAGAGACTCGCTTAGTTATTACTTTTAATTCTCTCCAATAAAGATTATCAATCATGGGCACATTTAAATAGACATTTACGTAACGTCAATCCTAACACTTGTGTGATGGCGCCCTAAGGCGTTGGTTGCGATCGGAGAGCAAGGTTTAGGCTCCGATAAGATCAAAGAAGTGATGATGAATCCGAGCCAAAGTGATAGAGAATTGCCGAAATCCCTGGAGGTGATTCATTTTTTTAATGTACTCATTATACCTTGTATCAAGACGCTTTCGATGTTCGAAAGTGTGAAACGACTTCCTCATTTAGATGTGTCACTTTCGTTCTGTTTTTTTTTTTTTTTTTCATCTTCAAAGAGCTCTCTCGTATTTCAGGGATTTACACGTTGCATTCTGACATTAGCCACTCACGTTGAAGAATAAAAATGATTTTCTAACGTGATGCTTAAGTTATTAATTAGTTACTCATATGAAAACAAAGGTGTCCTAATGCCAACTAGGTTCATCGACTGACATAATCTTGGAATACTCCTCCGTTGGCGGTACTATCATCATTCGGGAAAATGGATGTGTGTGTGGGGGGGGGGGGGTCCATTGCCTGGCTCTGAAAAATATATTGAATGTTTTTTGTTCTTAAAACAATGTGTTTTGAGTACACAGCCTTACCGCAGAAATGGGAAATGGCGAGCCTGAACCAACGTACTAAGTGCGTGGTGCAGGATATTCGATTTCAACTATCGTACGTTGTTATGAAAATAAAATCCCATACCATGCGCTTAACGCTTAGAAATAACAGATGAATAAGATAAAAATGTTTTTTTTTTTTTTTTTTTTTGAAGTTCTTCGTCGATTACATTAGTAGTAGAGATCAATTATTAATTTCAGGTACTACCTCCAGATTCTCAATATTTTCTGAAGGGAAAAAAAAGCTGATTTTTACAGTTCTTGCTGAAATAGAAAAACGACGAACAATTAGGGCCACCGAGAGGGTATGTCAGCCAAGTCGAAAACTGGGGGGAGGGGGGGGGGTCCGACCTTGTCTGCCATAGCTCTCGGTGCTCCGGAGAGCAATTGAGGCGTTCAGAGCAATGACGGAGTGATCCTCAAAATTTTTTATGATTCATTGAATTTCATTTAGCTAATGACAATTTTCACACTTGAAGCACCCATTGGGGCATGACAGATGAAGTTAATACATTATTTCTGGTTATTATGGTTCATCCAATGTCGGACAGCGTTATCTTAGACTCCGGTTAAAATAACATAAAAACGACTCGAGACGTTGAGATTTAGAACATTTTTCTATCATTCATCACTGTTGGCTAGTGTAATGGAAGTAAAAATTACTCCACTGTATGCGACAGGAACTTTTAGGAGTTTAGGAGGAATTCCACTTCCCCTGTAGATGAATGGTCCAGCGCTCTTCTGCTTTTACTACTGTGTGCAAATATCTCCTTTAGCGTTTTCTAATCTTTGAAGACATTCCCTGAGTGCCGTTATTCTTTCGGCCTGACTTCTTGATCGGCGATTCTTGTCCAAATGCTGGGCTGACTTCGTGACCAAATGATGAGTTATAGCTTTTAGAATATTGTGTTCACTTTCAAAAGTTTCAATCTTTGCAAGCTATTTTCGTACACATAATTCGCTTTTTTTTTTTTTTCAAATCTGGAAGAAAGATGGATCTTAACTTAAGTAAACGATAGCATTTCATATACAAGTTAAATGTTGGCACTATGTAGTTCACGAAATAGTTGATGAAGCTTAAAGCATTTCAAGAAATATTGGTTCATGATCCTCAAAACTTTAAGTGCTCTAATGAGTCCGTAATTGGTTCTGTTTGTTTAACACATATCTAGAGCTATGTTTTTTTTTTTTTTTTTTGCAGTTCTCTATATTTTATACCTTTTTTCCACGAACATTTAAGCATATGTACTTGAGAATTAACGTTTTTATATGAACTTGGCGGAACTTAGGATTCACTACACTGTAAAAAAAAAATATGTAACCTGGCAGCTATATAGAACGGTGGCAGCTTAGCTGTCTCCATAGCAATGGAGTAACTTAACTGATAAAACTGGTGTACAGTCGAATCCCGACTTACGCGAGGGATACGTTCCAAGACCCCTCGCGTAAGTCGAAATTTCGCGTTGTGGAAAAGGGTATGCGTAAAAAATTTATAAACGGACCCATATAATTAAAGACACTTGTAAACACCACCTCAAACTGTTAAAATCCATTTCTTAACTAAACATTACTGTTTCTCACATTATAAACTGAATTTTTATTTGTATTAACGTCTTTCGTGTGGAAGAAATACTTAAAATAAACCACTACGGGTACGTATATTATGTAGTAAGTAAAACAAATGCACTATAGTTGTACTGTACAGTAGATCCAGTAATGATAATTGTAACTTAAAAAAGCGCAGATGATGATGATTTATTCTGCATGATCAACCCATTATTCTTATATAATTTTAAATGCATAATACAGTTGCTTCACTAGTTCTTTTATAACGTTTCCATCTATGGCAACACCCCTCTTCCTGGTTTCTTAAACTCACAATACAAGAGCAGCTTCTATTTTCATAATTTTTGCATTTTTCTTAAAAACTACTCGGTGAACTTTCACAGATTTCACTTTCTTGCTTTTAAATTCTAGATAGAAAATTCACTTATACCTAATTGTCGTGCTACCTTCGACGCATTTTATACTCGTAGTTGTTCAAGCACATAATCTTTAGCTTTTCTTTAATTAAGAGTGAAAAAAAAAAATAGAAAATGAGGAGTAGTTATTTGTATAAAGCGATGTTCAGACTAGTACGGTGTAGGAACTTCCACTCTCAGTGATGCCAAAGGGATGAAGGTCCATTCACGAAAAAAAATTTTAGTATCCAATAACAAATCCGATACTTACACACCGCGATTCCCTTTGAAAAATTCTCGTGTTGCGGGTGAAGAATTCGCGTTAGGTCTAAAAAATTTTACCGGGGGAAAAATCGCGTTATAGCCATTTCGCGAAAGTCGGATCGCGTTGTAGCGGGAGTCGACTGTACGCTCATAACGTTACACCAGTTTTATCAGTCAAGTTACTCCATTGCTATGGAGGAAACTAACCTCCGGAATAAGGTTACACAGAGTGGTGAATGCTATAAGTTTACACATTTTTTTTTAGTGTAGGGTACTTAACTGCATTTTGGAAGCGAACAGCATGAGGTGACGAGTTTGGTGCATATTTGGAGAAAATATGATCACATATTTTCAAATTTGGCCCCAATCCATCGAAATTCATTATTTAAGGGTTACAGACTTCAATTCATATCTCCGGCACGTAAAGATCTAACGGGACAAGATTGGTATTTTCTCACAATAATGTTGTCAAGTGATCGTTACATGAAAGAAATACTCTTGCTCCCTTTAGCACAATATGGAACGCGTGGGAAGGTAAAAGTCAGAGTATCTGGAATTTTCTCTCTCTCTCTCTCTTTTTTTGAATTTTTATTATCTATTGTACTTTAGCTTTCTTGTACAAGCTTGCTTATTTGGTGTCCGCTAAAAATTTCGAATTCTAACATTTCTTTATTTTTAGTATCGAATCGAAAACGTGTTTCTTTAAATATCTCAAAGCTTGTATCTGCAGGTACTGCCCTTTACCTACCAATGGCAGTATAGAGCTATAACCTCATAAAAACATCCAGAGAGGACAAAAAGATCTTGGCAGGGACATCTTAGAGTGCTCACTCATGAAGATGCATAGTCTTTGAACAAAAGATTCACTCTGGATTGTCTATAGTTTTGTGGAGACTGAGTCAAAAAGGAATACAAGAGCTCCTCCTTCTCAAAAAAAAAAAAAAAAAAAAAAAAATCTGAATTTGTTTCTAAAAAAATTAACTGTTTGCAATCCAGAATTGCTGTGTTTCTAAAAGTTAACTTTGACGTGAATTTCAGTACATCTTTCTAGATATTTTTTATGATAGATATCATATGAAAAGAGCACTAATGAAGCCAAATGTTTTAGAAGAAATACCATTATATATAAAGAAATTATCAAAAAAAAAAGGATCTTTGTAGTAAGAAATACGCGCAGTTGTGATGACAATTAAGGATGCTGTACAAAATTGCAAGGTGATTTTTTTAAAGCTATTTAGTGCAGACAAAAACAAAATGCAAACATATTATAAATGAAATCATTTGTTGTTGTTGTCTTGTCCATTGAAGTTGTGCGGTGGAATCAAACTGAACCAAAAGTATTCAACTTTTGGAAGTTTTAGAATCACTGTAATTCTGGAAATTATTTAATCATCTTCGGTATAAGAAATTAAAGGTCGATATATTTTTAAAAAATATCGTTCATAATGGCAGTAAGCATGTTTTAATTCGTGTACTTTTTTTCGTCGAACGTCAAACTGTATTTTGCGCTTTTATGTCAGCAGTTTTATCTGGTTAAGAAATCATATTCCAATGTCCATCCATTTCTTTGTGTGTTGACAAAAACTTGAAATTATTTGTTACATTATACTGTTCGAGCCAGCACAGTGGTGAAATGGTTAGACGTCGGCGTATTACGCTCAAAGGCGCAGGTTCAAACCTGCTCCAATCGCAGGATTTTCAAGAAGCAGAACATCGACGGCGTCCATGCTTTCTGATTGGGCAACATGTAAAAACTCCCTTGAGTAATCGTTTGGCTCACTGAGACAAAACTCTGCAAAAGTAAATTCCTAGTGTCATCTACACTGTTATAACCAGAGGTTCCAGACGAGTGAATATATTCCCCCTAAGGTGAAAGCATGGTGACCAAGGGTGCCATACTGGCCAGGAAGTAAAGCAGAGGTGCGAAAGTAGCAGACAGTCGTAGACAGGGGTGCCAAAACAGCAAGCAATTGCTAAATGACTTGCTGGCGCATGCGCTTCCGGCATACATTCACCATTCAACCACTTCAATATGGCGGACGAATGATAGGTTGCACTACGCGTGGCTTCTACGTCTTTCACATTGAATGAAGTACACTATTGGATTAAATCTCAACTTTTGTAGGATAATTCTTTAAAATAACAAGTAAGTACAGCTTTTGATCACTTTGTAGCTTTTAGGGCTTTCAAACATAGTTAAAAGTACGTTTAATGGTTTTTAGTTACCGTTAGTCCGTTACGATACCGTAGTACCGTTAGTTGTTTATTTTCAGGTTACCGTTACTGTCGTGAAAATTCCATCATTCAAAACGCTACTAAATGTATCTATCATTATTTTCTTGAGTACTCGATAAGCAACATTTAATCACCGAAATAGTAACCGCAATGATATTTGCAATAATCAACAAGTGAGAGCCTAAATAAAAATGATTCTTGTGCTTCGTGTAGCGAGTGCAAAAAATAAAAAAGAAATCTCTCTCCGTCTATCTTTTTCTTTTGCTTTTTCGTTCAAGTGTTTGAATCATTTCCTGTTAGCGGTTATTCGATAGTGTTAGGAATTTCTTTAAATTTTTAACTGTCGAAAAATTTTATGCGCATTTTATTTTATTGTTATTTTGATTGAAATTTTGAACGTTTGAGAAACGATTTTGTTTTTCCGTAACTTTAATATCCCAGAATATTTTTGGCTGTTCATGTAAATAATTCATAAGTACATCTACACTTTACTTTCGGTGCGGTTATTTCTCACAAATGATCATTAACTTAACTATGATTATTCAAATAATTACTCGTCTTTAACTTTAAATATATTTGTGACAACTCTTTGATACCAAATAAAGTCTGTAGATATTTATTGTTTTATTCATTTTTGATATTACTTTGTAAAACAAAAAAAAAAAAAAAAAAACTCATCAGTACGCAGAATTTTTTCACAAGTTTTTTACCGCCCCGAGAGTTATTATAATTATTATTATTTATTTTATTTATTTTTAAGAAAAGGATAAAAATTTCACAGGTCCGCAATGTTTTTCATTTGTTTTTACCGACCCGTGGGTCAAAAGAGGTTGAGAAACACTGATGTAGAGAACGATCAGATGAATTAAAGCCGTGAGCACTTCTTAACTATGTTGAAAACTCTGAAATATGGTCAAATGCTGTAATTACAAGTTTTAATCATTTCCAGTACTGAATTCATGCAATGTGAAAAGTGTGCAAAACGTAGACTATCATGAATCAAAACAAAACTATTAAAAAAAGAAAAATACACAACTGTATTCAAAAACGCACACAATACGGGGGAGGGGGGGTGATCTACAGTAAGGGTGCCATTTCTCTCTCCGAAGGTTCATTCTTTTCACCCCTGCTGCCTATTTTTTAAAAGGTGCCTGTTTTTCACCCTATTTAGAGGTGCGATTTCGGCTCCGTATTGGGTGCCGCTGGTGAACAAGCGTTTCACCCCTGAAAGGTGCCGAATGCATCCTGTAGTTTTAACAGTGTAGTGTGTAGTCTCCGCGATATTGAGGGTGGTGCACCCTTGCCCTTGGGAGGGGGGGCATCCTACGGTACTTGAACGACGCCACACAGACTAGAATAGAAAGATTTTATTCAAGGCCATGCGAGTAGAGGGATTCTTTAAGTGACTGGCTGTCTTTTGAAAGTAAGCAATATCTGGGAAATGTTTGGTCTTAGAGAAAAAATCATAAGGACCAATATTATAGAGAATTTTGAGATCTACAACTTTGGTCAGAGGTATTTTTTCGATAAACCTTAGCGTTTTTGAGAAAAATCCAAAAAAAAAAAAACCCCTAAAATTTTGACCTTTGACCCCAAATAAGTTTTTTTAGCACATATGGGATCGATGGGGACTTCTGGCACTTTATTTGTCATGGTAAACTCGTGGTCTCCACAAAAATTGGGCTCTGTCGGAACTTTTGTTATTTCCATTGTCCAAATTGACCGGACTATTCTCGATCCTCGACGTTGAAAAATTAGCTGTTTGAAAACATTTTATTTTCATCAGGGTCATATAAATAACATCATAGATAAAATATTTCAAAAGGTTGCTCTGAAACAAAAATTGCAGAACGTACGGGGAAACAAACGTGTAATTTCAACAACATTATTACAAGAAATTGTTAAATCATCTCACATTTTTGGTTGTACAGGATAGAACATGTCATAAAAGTGAAAAACCATATGAATTTAGTTGGAATTTGTGTGGGAAATTAAAAAAATGAAAATAAAATAAGGTCGATGTTCTTCAAAACCAGCTCAATCCAAATCAGTTTTATCTGTAAATCATTAGACAATGCTGCTCATTTAAAACATAAATTAATAATGAAGTCATAAGCCGAGTGATTTTCAAACTTTTCTTCCTTTTTCTTTAAAGGAAGTAGACAGAGCGGTCAAATGCTTTTTGTCTCTCCTATTAAATTTTTGAATTGGGTTGAGCTTATTTTGATATGAAACGTTTCAAGTGTTTTACATTGTGAGCAAATCTCAAACTTGAAGGAAGTTAACGCAAGTGTACGTACGAAATTTATTCTGCTTTTAAATTCAAATAGCGACACATCATCAATTTCAATCAAAATATCAAAAAATAAAAAGTAAATTTGAATTTTGACATCTTGAATTCAAATTATGTTTTTCGCAATCACGAGGGTGTGTATGTAGGCGTGTGTGTTTGTGTGTGGGGGGTATGTGTGTTTGTGTGTAGGGGATATGTGTATGTGTGTGTAGGCATGTGTGTTTGTGTCTGTGTGCTGGCATAAGTGTGTGGGTAGTTGTGTGTATGAATGTGTGTGTGTGGGGTATGTGTATGTGTGTGTAGGCATATGTGTTTGTGTCTGTGTGCAGGCATGAATGTGTGGGTAGTTGTGCGTATGTGTGTGTATGTTTTTGTGTGTGTATGTGTGGGTGTCTGTATGTATGCGTGTGTGTATGTGTTTGTATGTGTGTATATGTGTTTGTGTGTGTGCATGTGTGTGCGTGCGTGTATGTGTTTGTGTGCGTGTGTGTGTGTGTGCGTGCGTGTATGTGTGCGCGTGCGTGTATGTGTTTGTGTGCGTGTGTGTGTGTAGTTGTGTATGTATGTGCGTTTGTGTAGGACGTAGATGCAACGTGGAGACGGCTTCCACTATAGGAGCAGCATCGTGAGGAGCCCGTCGACGGTGATGGTGCGGAGGGTGGCGGTGGGAAAAATCAAAGGACCTCAAAAACAGTCAAATGAGAACAATAAGCAATCGTGATTGCTCAAAAAAAAAAAAATCCATTTATTTTTTTGTCATTAGAGCCCCAAGACGGCACTATAGAAGAAAGAAATAATTTTGCTGTCCGAAGAGGCTGCAAAGCGAGAAAAGTGGATGTGTAAGGGAGGATGAGGAGAGAACCGCTCCGATTGGAGGCGGAATCCGGAAAAAGCTGCCACCCCAGCTGCTGCCTGCCGGTAAGGTTTACCTGCTCAGTGTTCGCTGTGCGTCCGCCGACGAGACACGTTTCCCACTGCTTGCTTCCCTCGCTGTCATGTGGTGCGGCACCTTTGCTCCACCTCGGAGCCGATGATTCCACTCTCTGGACTATTCCACCCTCACGCTCAACATCAACGCATCGTATGGTGCTGGTAAGTACCTTCTTTTTAGT
Source organism: Uloborus diversus (assembly GCF_026930045.1). Lineage (NCBI taxonomy): Eukaryota > Metazoa > Arthropoda > Arachnida > Araneae > Uloboridae > Uloborus > Uloborus diversus. Next base: position 4,915,379 of record NC_072740.1, on the reverse strand, counting down.
TAATACCCGATTTATGCATAAATGAACGTACAGTGATCTCTCGCTTATACGCGACCTCTGTTATACGCGTTTTTCACTTATGCGCGTTTTTCTCACGAGCCCGGCCAGCGATATAGGAAAACAATGTTAACTGAATAAAATATGACAACGTATATAAAGTACAAATTGAGAATGGAAAAAGGTTAAAAAACTAGCAAACAGCTGTTTCGGCACTCTAAAATACAAGTGCCATCATCAGTGGCACTTGTATTTTAGAGTGCCGAAACAGCTGTTTGCTGGTTTTTTAACCTTTTTCCATTCTCAATTTGTACTTTATATACGTTGTCATATTTTATTCACTATGCAGTACAAAGTTTTCGACTACTTTTTATGTAACAATGTTAACTCTTGTTCCTTTATACGCGAAACCTAAAATGCGCCTTTCACTTATGCGCGATAAAAATTTTTCAAGTTTTAGTTAAATCGCCTGTTCACGATTTGCTTATCGGAAGATTTGTACTCTTCTTGATGTCTCTTAGAATGCTTTCACACACCTTTATTCCAATGTTCAAAATGTTTCCAAGAACGCGTTTTTTTCGCGCAAGTGTGCGATTGGGGGTGCAGTTAGTGTTGTGATTGACATCGAGAGGGGAGAACGGGTTACATGCAAAAAGGTTGACCTTCCTAAAAGTCGTGATGAAGCGGAAAACATTGACATAGCTTATCGAGGATCTTTTGTATCCCCACAGACTATGACACTGATCACGCGACAGTTTTTAGGTTTTGTGGAATTCGCTTACATACTTTACAGTGTATAAAAATTGACAAAACGTGCAACTTCAAATTTTACATTTTTATTAAATTACAATGCAAAAATGGAAATTATGTGCATATTTATTCGTTAGTATCAGTATTGTACTATTAGTATTACTATAAGTGTTGATAACTTACTGTATTTAAGTTTATTTTTGGGGGTTTTCACTTATGCGCGAATCTCACTTGTGCGCGAAAATTTCGTTGTCCCCTTTGGTCGCGTATAAGTGAGAGGTCACTGTATTTTGAACTTAAAAATTTTATTCCATCTTTTTAGCATTTGGATACTAGACTTAGGTACAAATAAACGCATTTTGCACTTAAACATATGATTCCATCTTTTTAGCTGTTTGATACCAGACTTATGTACGAATGAGCGTATTTTGCAGTGAAACGTTTCATTCCTCATTAACTATTTGATACTTGACTTATGCATAAATGAACTTATTTTGTAGTTAATATCTTAATTCCTTCTTGACAGTTATTCGAAACCCGACTTATGAACTAATCAGCGTATTTTGCAGTTAAAAATTTTATTTTGACGACGGTTTTTTACATCCAGTTCTCATTTTAGACGCTTCACTTTCTTAAAAATATAATTAGCAGACTACTATCGTTTTAATATTGTTTTGTGTTAGACTTTTATGTCTATTTCGCGCCCATTGTTTCGTATTAGACTTACTACAATCTGAATACTTTTTTGGAAAATGATTAGAAAAAGACTGCATTATAGTGTCATCAGCCTTATCCTATTTTTTATTTTGTAGAGCGCTAATGAAAATACAATCAATACACATGCATGCATCTAATTGACATAGTCCACTTCGCAAAAGTGTTTAACAGAAATTGGTTTTCAGGCTCTGTTTGCTTATTTATCCATGTCAATAAAGCTGTAATTTTTTGAGATATTATTTGTAACAAACACATAACTATCATAAGATTTAGCAGAAAGTGGCTCCGCTTAAGCAATATGATTCATTTTTACGCAACGCCTAAGCAGAGAACGCTTTAGTAACTAAAACAAAAAAATATAGGTGCCGATGACGCCTCACCTTCGTGTCCTAACTTCGAACCCTGCTTATGGATAAAAAAAGAGTTTTAAGACGGATGAAGTGTTTGAAAAGTACATTTAGGAATGTTTTTTATGATCCATTAGGCCAAACTGAAAACACTTCCGAATAGTCGAGCAGGAGAAATTGGCCGCTTTCCCCGTATTGCACAAACTGTTTCTTTCGAAATGCTTGACAATGAAGCATAGTAAGGCATTTTGTACCTTTTTTCTCAACTCGGTGAGTGTATTAGGTTAACATTCAACACATAGGAAGACTACATATTTTACGTTAAAATACGTGCGTTTCATTTATAAAATGTAAAACTTGACCAGTTGTCTAAAATGGTCAAACAAGAAACCGTATGATAACATTCCAAAGTACTTTGTATAGTTCAGAATGATGGACTTTGTTTAGTAAAAACGTCAAGTCATCGCTTGAAAATAGTTTTAAAAAAATGTATAGCATGTAATTTTCGTTTTGCAATTCGACAATGATAAATGTACCTGTGCAGTTTTTTTTTTCTGTCTTTTCCAGTGCAACGTATTCCAACCGATGTATAAACTATTTGTTTAGTTCCCTACCTATTTGTATCCGTTGTTACACTTAAACGTCAAAAAGTAAGCACATTATTTACTTCCGTACATTGTTAGATGGGTTCTTTACATGAGTATTATGTTGCTTTAAACTATTGTCATACTATCAAAAGAACTGAACTGGTACATTATGCGATACGTAGGAAATCAAATATAAGGAAAAATGCATGCAGCTATTTCGAAAACTATCTCACTGAGAAAACGAAATCTATTTTTTCTATTAAACTCTTGTTTGAAAATGCAGTTGACGCTTGATTTTAAAAACTTCTAACTAACGAACAATCGCGATTTTACGAACTATGTATTCCGAAAAGTCCTCCAATGACACAGTGTATTTCATTCTTTCTCACGAACTGGAAATGTCAAAACTTTCTTTTTTATGAACTTGACACAAAGATAAAGTAGCTCTTTTCTAAGAACTAAAGCACCAGAAATAGGAAATTTTAGGAAATCAGATAATCCCTTTCATTTATATCGTAAATTCATCCTCCTCCGTCTTTGCTTTAATTTCTATGAAAAAAAAAATGTTTAAAATTTGAACCTTGATCTTATATATACGATATGAATTTTTGGATGTCTGTGTTTAGACGTTTTACTTATTTATTTATTTATTTATTTATTTTTTAATTTGACACAAAACAAATATAAAATATCAATTAGTATTGCAAAAATTCATGTAGGACATATACGTACTTGCACCATAGTTTTCAATGCGTTTCAATTTTTCGAACCAAATTTTTTGTGAACTTTTTTCGTTGTCCCTCCGAATGAGCTCGGAAAATCAAGCATAAACTGAATCACCAAGTTTTGTTAGTGCTGAATGGATAGCAAACAGATCAGTTTAGAATTCTTATTGTCATTCTAGATGTTGCCAGCATTTTTTCTCAATTCTTTGCTTCATTTGTTTGGTATGCCATTTAATGTATAATGGGGGTGGAAAGAACTATGTTTGCTTATTTTGGTGCGTATTTGAGCGATAATCATTATTTGGGGTTAGCAATTTCATTAATTAAAAATATTCCATTTTAAACTGCCGCATTCTGTCCGTGCTTCTTTAACGATACCAATCTACAGCACCGTTACTGTATTTAGTCTCAAAAATCTGAGTGTTGTATGTCCGATGATCCGTTTATTTCGAAGAGTTCAAAAGTTGTGACACTTGCCCTCGATAGTCAAAATAGCTTTCAATTGCTTTTATGAGTAATTTTAAACACGGTATTAAACCACACAGATTCTCTTCCAAAATTTTGTATTTAAAAGCGAGTGTTTTAACCATAAAATCATGTGTACCCATTAATAGCTAAACGGAAAAAAATCTGCTTTGAACAACACATTGCATCCAGACTTTAGCATTTGTTTCCCAAAAAATCTATTATGTCACTTCTTTTTATCACTTTTTCAAATAAATTTTATTGAACCGTTGATTTAGTAATCAGGAAAACGGTGCTTAATTTTTGAACAATTCCAAAACCATACCTTTGTATCGCCTCAAAATGATTGAACACTGAATCGCTTCATTGGACACGCTCTTCTAGATAAAATAGCATTTCTATTTCATAATTTATTTGCACTGAGTAGCCATTACATTTCCGTAACTATTTCTACCTCGATAAATAGTTTGCTGAGGCAGTAGCAGTGCAACCAGCCAAGTGGAAAAGGCTTTCCACTTACAGTATTTTGTCGAGACTTCGGTTCGAGGGAATGGTTTGCTTTACACAATAAAGCTTTTAAGAACTTATAAGTGAAATTCTCTATGGATCGCGATCCCTGAAACGTTTATTATTAATACGATAGAAAAAATATAGAAATAGTTTCAACCCTTAAAAAATGTTTTTAAACACTTTAAAATATGTTCTTTGGCCTTAAACATCTGTTTAAATCAGGAGAGAAATAATTTAAAAATCACAGTTAAATTTAGGGATGGTTTATGGTTAAACAACCACAATGACTACATCGGACTTTAACAGAAAAAACAGCGAATAATTTACCATCAAATACCGTAAAATAATAATAAAGATTGTATAAATGCCTTACTGTTTAAGCAGTAGTATAATTTATTCGTTATAAAATTTAAAGAAGTAAGCATTTTCAAGGGCCCTACATTGGCAAATTCCGAGAAAATAATTACATGTTTCCTTCCAATACGATTGGTACAGTTACAAGTTTAAAACTGATTTAATAACAGTTTCAGTGAGTATGTTCTTGGAATGGTTATTGGAAACTACAGAGTTTCAATTAGTTCTTATAGTATTCTAGAAGACCGTATTGCTCGTTTGGAAAAAGAATGCCACAATACGAAATTGTTAATTTTCTATTTTTTCGCTTAAAGGCCTTCAAAGGACATTATCTTCTTTGGAAAATAGTAACAGGTTTTTTATTTAAATATTAACCACTGGAGAGCACAGCAAACTTACTTTTCTTAATACAAATTGCCTGAAGAGTTCAACTTCAAACGCTTCTCCTGTAAAATTGATTTCTTCGTATTGCGGTACTTTTCTTCCAAATGAGCGATATATGCTATATTGCCAAATGACAACAGAATGCATTTAAGGGTCAAAGTAAATTGCTATTTATTTTCTACGACTGAATGAAAATTGGTTCTGTTAAAGGATGTTTGATGGTCACGTTGAGGAAAAGTTGCTGAAGTAACTATGAGCAAAGACAGAAATGCAGTTTTAAAGTAAACTCCTATTCTATTTTTCTACCTCTCAATAAAAATTGGGCAGCTGTTCTGAGAGCTGATGGTTACAGATCTGTTGAAGGATGTTTGATGGTTACTTTAAGAAAGAGTTCAAGTAACTATTAACTTATCTCTGCGCTTAATTTGTATTAAAACTCAGCTCCTGTACTTATTATTTCGCAATAGATTTTTACAAATGGGGTGCAACAACAGCGGAGCTCATTAATGTTGGGCTTCGGAGCCCACCAGTGTATCCATTACAAAACTGATTAGTAGTCATTTCCTTCAAATGTAATACTTCCCGATTTTTCCTTATTACAGAGATGTTCACAAATGAGGTATAGTAACTTAGCAGTAGCTTCTTTTTATTGAAGGAAGTTTTATGTGTATTTAATAGTTTTCTCTCTCAATTGGAAAACGCAACGACGAAGGAAGCCACTATTAACCATAACTGCCATTATTTCTCTTGCAGTACGAAAAAAAATTACATTCCGTTACTGCCTTTCTTTGAAAATATGTTCCTTTTATGCGATGTTTCGCACACTGTTTTGAATTCATTTTTGATACAATTTTTTATTTTACCATCTAACGTTCATTGTATTTTATTTCCATTACGTTCCATGCAACAAATGCAGTTCACTAATTGATATTTTTTTATATCGCCACCTTCCATCTTATTTACAGTTTTGTATAGGATAAAATCAAACGTTTCGGTGCTAAAAATTTGAGAGAACCCCGGGATGCATAGTTATGTTTTACGCGACTTGAGATCCAGTTCTTCGGTTTCTGTTTCTAGATAATTTAGACTATTTGCGCTCAAATCTATATTATGTTGCAGAACACACTGATTTCATAGAAATTAAGCCTTGAATTTCTTTCATTTGTGTCCTGTCACTGATTTTCCGTAAATTTTTCAGTACAATTTTGTCGTGTGAGAATATCCCAAGAAAAGCAAAACTTGTTCGGGCACACTAATAAACTTTTCACTTTTTGACTTGCTCTTTTTCTCATTTCGATTATCTTGGGGAGTTTATATTAGGATTCTGAAATGATACTACAATTTTGAGTACTTTTTAAAAATGCTCAGTTATAAATGACTCTGTAAATATAAATAAATAATTGCTAAAAATTTTCAAAAGAATATTTAACCGATTATATTTTTTTTTCAATGTAAATCATATTTTTGTTCTTACTTTATAATGAAACAAAAATTTTATTTCAATAACTACAGTGTTCAAACGATTGCTTTTCTGCCTAGATCCATATACTTCGTTATTATCAGAAAAACTACATGGGATTTCTTTAAAAAGTTGCACTTAAAACTCTTTAATCCTTTCTAACTTGGGGATAGATAATGATAAATCAATAATTTTAAAATATCTAGTTTAAAAATAAGCGGAAAGTAAGCAATTTTCAATCAAAAGGCATTAAAAAACATTCCCATAACGGGGGGAAAATGGAAAGAGGGGGAAGCTCACCCTTTGTTTAAATTGGAGTAAGAATTTTCTTATGGAAAAGTTGATTTCACAGCAGTGACAATCTTTAAGGACTAAGTATTTCAACCCTTGTTTTTTTTTTTTTTTTTTGAAAAGGTGAAATTTATTACAGGGTTCATACTCAAAATATTTTTTTTTCTTTGTTATTATTATAACTGCTTTTTTAATATAACTTTGAGAGATATTTTTGAAAAAGTGAAAATAAAACAAATTCAATAACCGAAGTGTGCAACTTTTGCTCTACTACATAAGAATGGTTCGTTTTTGCACTTGCGAGTTTTTTTTTTTTTTTTTTTTTTTTTTTTTTTTTTAAGTCAGTTTATTCAAATGTGCCGGAAATTTTTCAAGCTCTTAGTTTTAAGAATTCGGTATTTCTCGTATTTTCTTTTTTACATCTAGTTCTTACTGTACTAATGAATGTCTATGGACGATTGTTCAGAGGTAGAGGGACATAACTGTAGAGAGTGGAAGAGATTCAGTGCAGAAAAATGCAATACAAAGTAAAGGGTTTTATTTCTGCAGAATCGGAGGCTTTGGAAATAGCTAATTACTTCTTCGCCGGCGGTGTTATCGATATGTGTTTCTTTCTCTCTCTCTCTCTCTCTCTCTCTTTCTTTCGTTTTTTTTTTTTTTTTTTTTTTTTTTTTTTTTTTTTTTTTAAACAATTGGTGATTTTACCAAATAGGACTGACAAAATCGCAAGAATATGCACAGCATTGAGATTTTATTTGCTAGAGATTTCTTTTAGAACTGCATGATTTTCGCGGTCTCGCGTTCCATCGAGAACCCTTAAATAATCATTTCATGCAAAAGCAATGTTTTTAACACGATTTTATTAGCTTCACTTGTATGTTTGTGAGTAACTCTCCTCTGGACTAAGAGTGGCTTATTACTGTTAGTACATTCCACCACTTTATGAGCGTTCGTAGCCGAGCGGTCTAAGGTGCGGGTCTTCACTGACGTCCACCTCCGGGAATCATTGGGCGTGCGTTCTAATTCCGACTACACCGAAGTTAAATTTGTAATCTTACAACTCAATTTTCGCCCACTTTTTGTGATCGGATTTTTTTTTAAATTTGGAATGCAACCTCAGACCCGACGACAATGCAATATTCTATAATCAAATTAATTTATTAACGATAAGTTATTAGTTTATTCTAATTAACACGCTTTTATTAGCTTAAGAGCCAGTATTTTTAAGTATCAGGCGGGCTGGATAGTTGACATTTTTGATTTTGCTGAAATTTTCAGGATATGTCCCTTATTTAAAACTACTAAACACGTGTTTTTTCATTTTTCCAAAAAAAAAAATTAAAGTTTTTGGAAGTCAAAGTTAAACTTAGTTCGTTTATTCAAGAAAAACATAGCGATTTACAGAGGCCAATACTTTTTTTCTTTAAGAGTGAACCGTGGCATTGGCAATTTTTTTATGTTCTACTACATCCTCGAAATCTGTTATTACATAATTAGTTGTGGTTGACTCCTTTCGCAAAGGTCAGGGGTCACTCAAACTGTACCAAAAAAAGTTTTTTTCTGCAACTTAGACCGTCGGAATCTTCTTGCGCCAACAGTGAGCCACAGTAGTACATATTTCAGTAAATACATACCATAGAGTATTATCCAAAAAGAGAAAGATTTGTGTGGTTGACATTTGGCGAAACCGAAATATTTGACTGAAAATGCAGAAATCACAAAATTGCATGACTTTCAAGATTATTAAATGCTTGCGCCAAGAGAGAGTCAGAAGATATAAAACTACCTGGAGAAAAAGCCTTTCTTGTCATTGAAACACAATCAGTTGACAGACCTATGGCTAATGTTTCAAATTTTACATATTTTGACTATAAACTTTGCTCAAAGAGTGGTTTTCGGCACTTGTGAAAAAATACCAGTTACCTGCTTTTAAGTATTTATTACTATTATTTGTAACATATTATAATAAATTTTCATAAACTAACAAAAATGGCAACAAAAGACAACATAAACTAGGAAACAAATTGAAAATTAAGTCCATAAACTACTCAGTATGCAACAAAAACTCTATTTGTCTAAGTTAAATAAATACACTTGTGAATGAAAAGTAAAATAAGAAATAACAATGTCAAATAGCACGAATTGCGGATTACTGCAGACACGTGTTTCGGCGTAACAAGGAACGTCTTTTTCAAATCAAAAGAAATTAGCTTATGGATGAAAAGGCATCCGACAAAAGACATACGCTTTTGTCGGATGTCTGTGATTTCTTTTGTTGTGCTTTCTGGAGATGATTTTACACCAGTTTCCTCTCTTTTCATAAAGATATTACAATCGTGCGTCTTTTATTAATATCAGAAGCACGTTTTTTTGCTGTTGAAAAGGGACTAACCTGTTAGAAATCCATAAAATTCGTGGTCTTCATAAAAAAATTTTTGGTTCAGTTTGAACCTTATACACTCAAGCAGATTCATAATTCGCAAATGGAAAAGGGAAGACGAGATGTTTCAAGATAAGTCGCCTGGCCAAGTAGATAAATAGAAAATAAGAAATGACAACGTGTGTTGACACGTTTTTCGGCGTTAGAAGAAACGCCGTTTTCAACGCAAAAGAAATGAGGTTATGGATGAAAAGACATTCGAAAAAAGTAAGTTTCTGTTACCAGAAAGCATGCAAAATTTCTGATGCAAATAATGCAATAGATTACTAAGATACATTCCATTATAAAAATCGAACACACGCACAAAGATTTCATTTAAGAGTTACAAGTGTTAGCAATATTTGTATCTAAAACTTATTTGAATAAAATAAGTTTATTCAAATAAGTTTTAGTTTGAAAAACTAAAAAAACACGCTTTTGTAGCAAAATGAACTAAAAAGTAAAAAATAAAATAATAGTTTAAAAAACTAAAAAAAACACGCTTTAGTAGCAAAAATGAACTAAAAAGTTAAAAATAATCTTTGGATGGCAAGTATATAAAGTAATTGACCAAACACTTAATTTTACTCTAATAGTAAAAAACCGTGGGGGGCTTCTTATCAGTTGTCTTAAATTTCTTCCACTTGTTATCCATGCAAAAATGTAAATAAGCAGCCCCCATGCTTTTTTTATTGCAGTAAAATTAAGTGTTTGGTCAATTACTTTATATACTTGTCATCCAATGATTATTTTTAACTTTTTAGTTTATTTTGCTATTAAAGCGTGTTTTTTGGTTTTTTAAATTATTATTTTTTAGTTCAAAAAGTTGACTCGTATTAACGAGGGTTGCATGAGGTGTCAGTCTTTACATCTATTTTCTAACTAATGGTTGATAGCGTCCGGTAGTTCTTAAAGGGCTGTCAAAGGGGACCTGAAGTTGGGTTAACTTTTAAAACCACGATTAATTTTATAATTAGAACTTTAAGCTTATGTTTGGAAGTAACTAACGCTGTCATAATGCGCAATATTTTTTTTATAACTTGTATAAAGTGCATCGTAGTATACCAGCTCAAAATTTTTTATAATGCACTATAGGATGATAATAGACTCCCATTTAGTGTATTCGTTAGGACTACTGTCTTTCACCAAGGCGATCCAGGCCAAAGACTGGAAATGAACCAACCACCTCTCTCGTACAAAGGTAATCTAATGTTAAGGGTTCGCACTAAAAGATAGGGCAGAGATGTGGAACAGACATCATTCTTACATGAGCTCGCCAGATGCAAATATTAAGTATCGATTCCTTTTTGACTCGTGCAACCACAGCGTGTCATTTTAAGGAAATTACCGACTTAGTTTTAAAGGGGGTGTATTCAATAAGTGCCAACTTTTATCTCCCAGTACATCATTTGAATTAATTTTCTGATATGCATTTTTTAACTATTGCACGTTTTATCGAACTTTAAAAGTATGACGTAATTGATACAGACAAAATGATATCATTCTATAATAAATTTATAAATATTTTAGTTTCTTTTTTTTTCTTGCTAGCCTTCAATAAATATTAAAGATTTTTTTTTTTCCACTTTTGACGTTTAATACTCCCTGTGAATTTTGTTCTTTGAAAAAAAAAAAAGTTTACAGAGTTCTGTATTTTATTTATCATGCTCGCCATGCTTAACAATCGATTGCGCTGCTCATTTCTTTGCAGTCAGGGGTATTATTTTTAAAGTGACCCGTGCTCGATTCCCGTCATAGAAAGAATTATCCAGATCTATATCACAACCCTAAGGTATCAGGAAGAAAGGTAGAGTGGTCGAGGAAAATTATTTGTATACATTACTTAATGCTGTTTTGAGCTTTTGCTGAAGCAATGAAAAGATAATTTGAATTACATTACCGCATTTTCTTTTTAATTCAACAAGGCTTTAGAAATAGCAAATATAAGAAAACAGTGGTTACCACTTAATTTTTGGCAAAAATCATTTAGACTATAGGAGCATTTATGCTAGTTAGAAATACATATTATTATCTTGATTGTGCAACACGTGACAAATCCATTATACTCAAACTTTTTTTCATGATTCTTTAATGGTAGCAATTTTACGCTGCTCCCGTGTGAAACCTTCTATGTTACTGTTTGACAGCATGGCATTGTCGTGGTTCCCAGTTTCTCTTGAACTGACGTTAGAAAACGTCGTCACTGTTTTTCAAAGTAGAAGTGCAAATAAGTTCCCGATTATCCGAACTTGAGCGAAAGAAAAGTACGCTGGATACCCAGAAATCCGGATAGGCCAAGTTAGAAGCACATATCGTACGTAATCGTACCAAAACAAGAAAAGTGACGCAACTTAAAATTTGGGTAAAACGTACTAGCAACTCATTTTAAATCTAAATTTAATGCTCTTTCTTGCCACAAAACTCGCCCAAAGTTGGCTTAAATAACTCCTGCGTGATGGCGTAAAAACGATATAATCAATAGTGATACATCATTAAATTTTCAAAACTTTGAAGAGGTGTTTCGGAACTGAAAGTATGGGGGGCGTTCTTAGACACCTGAAACCAGCCAGTAAACAAAACACTGTAGTTGTTTTGCGCGTATTGTAACATTTGAGACTATATCACTTAAAACTACTATTTTGCGTAAAACCTTGATTTTTTCCAATGATGTTTTTCTGAGTTGTCTCACTTCCCTTGCTAGGGTGCGACAGGTTACACATTTAAAGATAATTAAGTATAAATAGCTCTAAAACAAGGAAGCTTTAATGTTAAACGCAAACCTAATCTGCCAAAAAATTAGTAAATCTTATTTTACTTAAATGATTCGGTATACTCGCATTTTGCATTTATGAGAATGCATATTTCATGCCAAACACTCTAGCTTTGGTGTGTGCTGCCGTGTTGAATACAAGACATGTAGCACGCAACCACTGCCAACATTCATCATTTCCTTATTACAACGGACTTCTGCCAAAGGACAAGTGCTCGAGTCAATTTAAAAGAAAAAATAAAACGAATTTTTGTCCAGTTCTCAATCGACAAAAATCAAAGTTGGGAAATTGTTTTGCTCTCCAGTGGCAAGTAGAAACGCAATTTTTAGTCGTCACTCCTTTTTTCTAGTCCCTTTATTTGTAAATGAAAAAAGTTAGTAAACCACAAATTAGCTTTTAATTTACTTTTAAAATGTGAGCAATATAACTACTAATTAATGGTATAAACGTTAATCAATAACACAGGTGGGATTGGGAAAAATGGCGACTTGGTAACGAAGGATGCTAATCTTTTTTATCGCCACTATTTTTAGTTTACGGTGAGTGGTGATTACTAATCTTGGTCAATTGGCTAATATTGGAGATCGCCAGTTTTGTGAACAAGTCAAAACCATGGGCTAAATTCCATTTCCCTCTTTAAAGACGGAGACTATTTCCTAAAAAATATCGGCATGCAACTATGCGATGGGGAAAATCCCTTCTCACCATAGAATCAGTACGAACCAGGTGCTAAGACATTCAAATGTCGTCCCCGGTCGTTTGTATTTTGATTGGGGTGGAAAGCAACAATTGAGGGGCTGACGAAGGGTGGGCCGTCTAAGTAACGGGCACACTCCCCTACTCTTACCAAGATAAGAGGGAATCCCGATGCTCCGATGCTTATGAATCTTTGTTGGACCACGATGCAGATGGCAATGTCAGATGACTCTTGCCATCTGTTGTACCGGGGGCCACACCTGCTCTACTCGGCTTTTTTTTTTCTCTGGGGTATGTTGGATTGAAGTGGAAGGTCGCAGCTACTTTCATGAGTAGCATACGGGCGGATTTTCCGGGATGCTTTCTTAGGAGAGTGGGTGTGTGAAGAAAAAAATTCATGTGGCACTGTTATTCCGATATCCATGTTTATTTTTTATATCTTCTTGAATCGGCAAGCTTTTGGATAGTAGTTTTCTGCATACTTATTTTGCTAACACCCAGACAGCACAACTTTGTCCTTTGGACGTCCTATTGACGTCATTTCAGGACTAACTCAAAACATTAGGTTATCCTCCGGACGTTTGAATTTCATCCCGTGCTCATAGAGGGACATCCCAGGGACCGTTCAATGTCCGCGAAGTGTTCCTCCCCAGTTCGTCCCTATGATGTCCAGCCTGGTCCCGAGGACTTAAGCCTTTCGTGATCCTCAGGACGTAAAAAAAAAAAACATTATCCCCAGGTTGTCCAAATGATGTCAGTCGATCATTTTTCGGCGATGTCTAGGACCATGCTTTTTGTAGTCGATCCTCTGGACGTTAATCGGACTAATTCAAATGTCCGAAATCTTCTTGAATCGGCAAGCTTTTAGATAGTAGTTTTCTGCATACTTATTTTGCTAACATGAACGGAAACCAATGGAATTAAAATTGCTAAACCAATTTGGTTCCACGAACAGGCTGCTTGACTCCAGCAATCATACGGTTACGAACATGGTACTTTATAATTAGCACAAGCTTAACTTGTTAATAAAATCGTGTTAGATTGTGTCGTAAATCTAAAAATAAAAGGGCAAATGTAAAAATCACTGCTAGAAATATTTATCAAGCATTAAATGATTAAAATTTGAAGTAAGTAAACTCTAAAATATCCTCAATAATGAAATCCGCCTATAAGTACTTGTGTTTAGAAACGTAAAACTTAACAAGGACACATTAACGTAATGAATAAAAATAAACCATCAAAGTTCAAAATGTAAACAAAACTAATGTTTTTACAAATTATCAAGGATCGCTTGGTTAAAAGAATAGTAATCAATATTTGACTACAGTTTTAAAGCAGCAGCCAAAATCCTGATGCTGCTTTTAGTCCTTAGTTATTATAAAAGTCGAATTTATGTTGAAAATGTTAAATAATTTGTTATAAATTTACCGTGTGATCTAGGGTAACAAGGAATCTCCTTTTCTATGCAAAAAATGTAAGTTTTTCAAAGGTAAGATATCCGAGAAACGCAGCAAATTAGAAATTATGTAGTGTTGTCCCGAAAGAGCAAACAATTTACAAACAATTTACGAGGTTTTAGATGAGGAATGAAATTTAGATGAGATTCCTTAAGAGCACAGAAAAGAAAATCACATACAAAATAGTTACTGTCAAAATCAGTAAAAATTAAAAACACTGGCCAAAATTGCGAAATGTTTTGGAAAAAACACATTTTGAGATTTGACAACTCAGTGCCCTATTTAAGTATATGCATTTTTTTTTTCATAAAGTTACCTATTAATTTCAGGATGATTCAAGCAAGAGTTCAGTAAGGTGTTTTTTACAATGAATATTTGACAACGGTTTTACAGACGAAATGAGGAACATTTAAAAAATCTCTCTTTTGCCAATTAATATACTAAACTACTCTTTAACTCTACCACGCTGACTCTCCAGATTGAATTATGATTTTAATTATGTTTCACTGCTCGACTCTCCAGACGACTCGACTTTCTCTTCTGTAGAAAGAATTTCTACAGCCAGATCCATAGATTTTTGATTGGTTAAGGTCTCAAGTCATTCCCAGAAAAACAATTCATCAGTACGCTTAAAGAGACCAATAAATACTGTGCGTTCATATTTGTATGTGCTTCTTACAAGACTAATACCTTATCCCGATATAAAATAAAATCTTTTTCGCATTAAAATCAGAAAAAAAGTTAAATTTATGAGTATAAATTTTAATTTTGTTACTATTTTTTTCCCCATTCGTATCTGCATAAACTGCTGAATGTTTTGACCTTAAATCCTAAGTGATTGGTAAGAAAAAAAATCAATATGATTTTAAACTTAAGTGTTTTTATGATTAAGAAAAAAAAAACATGGTTTCAAACTGCAAGCCAGATGAAAAATGATTACATAAAAACTATGGACTGCATAATTATTTTATTAGGTTCAAAACAGATGTGAGTTAGGCAGTTAGGCGCACCAGTATTGTATCTGTGGGTGAGTTAGACTTTTTGTAATAATTGCTCAAAATTATGCAAATTAATTAAATGTTAATAATTTATTAAAAAGTAACAAATAACTATTTTTTTTTTTGGATTGGAAGCATGTTAAAAAGTAATACACTTTCCAGTGAGCAAAGGTTTCATTTTTATATTGAAATTTGAGGGAAAAAAAAAGGATTCAAAGCTATACGGTATACCTTAAACTTATCACGATTGGATTGAAACAAATACTGCCGGCGTTAAGCTTTTGCAAATACTCTGTAAAAACGATTCAGGAACGTGCCTGGGAAATAATGGGCAGCTGAAGTGGCCAGTTTCTGCCAGTAACATATTTTGCAAAATCCAGGAATGTTTTTCGCTGAAATTAAGTAACATTCCTGACATTATCCTGGAAGCCTCTTGAAACATTCAGAAATATTCCCGTTAAATGTCAGTCGTGTCTCTGGAAAATTCGAGTAAGCTTTGGAAGGTATAATATAATAGCTCAACACCTTCCTGATTTATCAAGTAAGTTACAAGAGCAATATTGCAACCATGGCCGAAGGTAAGCCAGAATTGCCGGTAAGTAACGAGAATATTACTCGCTTGCAATTCTTTTAAAGCAACGTGATCCATACTTATTTTCTTTTGGGAGCTTAATTAGTATGGACGGGCCGTACGTGAACTGAAGCCGATACACTATATTAATACGCTCAGTTAATCTTTAAACTGGTAGCTAAAAATATTTTTCACAACAGTGGAAAGTCTGCATTCGTTCGACTTGTAAGCAATTCTGGAAACTTTTTGACAGTGATACTTGATTTTTCTAGGAAGTGGATAAAATCCATTAAAATCCCGAAACGTAACACGGAACTACCCAGTAACGTTTCGGAATTTTTTTACAGTGTAAGAGCATTTTAAAAGACTAGTCTCAACATCAGATAGGAGGAGCTATGAATAACTTCGCATAACTCACTGGATAAGACAGTAGCAAAATTGCCAGTCACCGAATACCACGTTCAAAGTATTCGTTGTGGAAAAAATCTTTAAAAAGCAATGTAGAAAGGATCCCAAACACAAACATACAAAAATTCAGATTGTAAGATCAGGGTCTGCTGACCATTTTTAATCTAATTTATTTCATTATAAAAAGGAAAAAATGCGGAGAATAATCGAATTGCGATTTAAATGAAGAAAATGGTCTTCTTCACTGAGATTTCCTGCCTCTGGTGCTGGAATTCTTAGTAAAGAGCTACTATGAGTTTTCGTCAAATTCGTAAAAAATATATGCTTGCCAATTCCAGTTTTTAAAAAAGGAAGAAAAATACAATGCTTAAATGGAAGATTTTTTTAAGACAAGAAAATTGTTCGTAAAATCATGACAGTTCGTAAATTGGTTAAAAAATCGAGCACGAACTGCATTTCGTTATTATAAAGGACGAAGTTACCCCCTCCTCGGTTTACTTTATACATAAACGCCATGTAAGTATATTTTTAATCAGTGGCGTAGCCATGGGGGGGATAGGGGGAGTTAGAGCCCCCCAAAAAATTTATATATATATACAGTGAAGCACCGTTTATATGTTTCTTTTTGTACGTTTTTATCAATTATATATTTTTCAAATCGATCCCTGCATAGTCTAATACTCAGTAACCTGTACCAATTGTACGTTTTTTCATACAGTCCCTTCAAAAACGTATAAACGGTGCTTCACCATATATATATATATATATATATATATATATATATATATATGTGTGTGTGTGTGTGTGTGTGTATAAACTTGAGGGCATAGCTTTACTTAAAACTTCAGAAAAAATTACCCCCCCCCCCAAGGATTTTTTCTCGCTACGCCACTGTTTATAATAGAAAAAGGGAGATTTTTGCGAAATTGAATAATATCAATATCTGGATTGGAAATGATACGTTCTGCCAGAAGCATCAGAAAAAATCATCGTAGGTTCAATCCTTTCATTCCCTTGTTGAAGGCACAGCTGAATTAACCGATACATTTCTTTCCCAAACAGTATGGGAATGTTAATTAGCACGCCTGCACGGCAGTGGTGCACGATCGATCCACTGCAACAGGTGATGGGTCCAAAGAGACAAGAACCAACCACAAATCATGATACATTTCCGAAAGAAGCTGGGGAAAGCCATTAGTATACCAAGAATGGGATGAGCAGGGACTGACATATGATGAGGTTTCGGAGAATTTCGAACTCCAAGATCGAATACGAAAAGGTCAAAAAGGAACACAACAAGCCGTTCTTCCGCTTCTCTAGCCAGATGAAGTAATTATAGAGGGAATATCTCAAAAGAATGCTATGGGCGTTTTTTTTTTTTTCTGCGGGGGAGTTTTTGTACAACTCGTTTTTATTTTAATAACTATCCTCATTTCGTGGAACGATGTCGTCACGCTTTAATGTTCTTTATTTGTTAGAAGCCATGTTCGATTTGCTGCCTAAGGCAGTTTCTCTCTAATATTTTAATCATTTCGGCGATGTCTATGTGCCGTTAACAGTCTTATTGGCTGCTCCTCAAGTCACGATTGAAAGACCAACTCGATCATTTTTTCGAAAACATTTCAACGTTTAGAATTATTCAGTAGAAGGAACTGATTGGCAAACTTTTTTTTTAAATCTATTTTGCTGTTTCAGTTCTCTAATTACAGCTAGTTGTGTGTTGAGCTTATTATGTTTGATTTTGTGTGAAGCATACACGATTAAAGTAAATTTTAACATGATGAAATGAACTTTCAAGAGATACAAGAGAATCGTTTTGTATCAGAACCTGCTCATCCGAATTTTCAAAATTTTACAGAAGTAACAGAAATACATTTGAACCTGTCCACTTTATTTTTCCAACAGACTAATTTTTCTTTGTGGTTGAAAAACACTTGGTGAACAACTTTAATGTTTTTTTTTTTAGATTAGCAGTAGGTTTTTTTTTTAATTTTCCATTCAAATTTACGTGGTTTCTCATTTTTACAATCAAAATTTTGGGATAATTAAAGCAATTTTAATGTTATTGATGTTACCCACTCGTTTACACAGTAGGGATATGGTTGTCGTAGATTCTGCTAGTTTTGAAGTAAAAACAGGTGTTCTGCAACAATTTTCGTTGAAAGGGCTATGTTCCGAATAGCTTTGTGGCGTGGTGGTATAGACAAAGAAGTATGGAATTACAGTACAACCTCAAATATCCGTACTAACTGGGACCAAAGCCGATCCGCATACACCGGATACTATGGGTAATAAGCAAAATACAATCGCAAATTAGCAAACATCTTCAAATAAGCAAAAAAATGATGCTTTGTACCAAATTAGAGAGGATTGTTCCTCGAAAATTTTATCTTTTGAGTTTTGCAGCAGTAGTGTCGGACTGATAGTTAGAAGACATCATGTTGTTTATTATATTGCAATAATTTATTGCACGACCTATGCGGGAGCTGTAAATTTAATCAAATTACACTGTAAATAAACTTCGAAATGTCACTGATAATTTCCAAGGAGTGTTTCGGGATTTATAGAGTTTCAACTATTTCCTGCGAAAATTAAGTACCTTAATCAAAAGGTTTCCAGAATTACTACAAGTTGAATGAACGCAGACTTCTCAATGTTGTGAAAATTATTTTTAGCTACCAGTTTAAAGATTAGCTGAAAGTATTTATTAAGTATACCGGCTTCGGATAAATTACGGCCCATCCAGATTGAGTAAGCTCTCAATGAGAGCGAATAGGTCTCTGGATTCCACTGCTTTGCAAGAATTGCAATCCAACACGATCCTTGGTAGTTACTTGCAATTCTGTCTTAGCGTTGGCCCTTGAACAATAACACTTTTACATTTTTTTTTTTTTGGTATATCAGGAAGATGCCAAGCTATTACTTTGAATCTACTTAAATTTTCTCTGAGGGTTGCAGAAACATGACTGATGGCTTTAACCGGGGAGATTAACGTATTATTCAATAATATTTAAGGCTAATTTCAGAAAGGTTACCGACTTATAACAGAAAACATTCCTGTTTTCGAAGTTAGGTTCAGATATTTTAAATACCATTAAAATTCTGTCATAAAAATAAAATATCGTGGGCAGCATTTAAAATCTAGACAGATGGTTCAAAAGTTGACCCTTAACCAATGAATTAGTGGAAAATTGCGTAATCTTTTAATTGCTTATTTATTTTTTGTTTTTGTTTTTAGATATTATTTCGTTTATGTACTAATATCTTTTTTAACAAATTTGCTTCTTGATTATCATTTGCAATTAAAAATTATTTTAGTATTTGCATAGTTTAAGCGTCTTCATCAGCTCAGGGGACATCCTCCATTATTTATTCTTCGTCTTTATTACTATCACTGGAGGCAGATATTAAATCCAACTTTGAAGGTATTTGCTGAGCGTCTTCGAATTCTAGAAGTGAAAAACAAGACAGAGAAAAAAAATGCGAGAGTGTCTTCAAACAGCTATACGAAAAAAAAAAAAAAAAATTGAAGAAGAAAAAAGGAAAAAAAAAGTTCGTGTTAAGTCTTGGAGATAAAGAAACATTTTGGTCTGTTGGTCGAAAAACGTATTAAGTGGCTTCTCTGATAAAGGGTAACGTAAAATCCGGAATTATTAAACACTAGCTGTACCCGACGCGCGTTGCTACGCCAACAAAAAAATACATCATTATACTGATTTTCATGACAATCGGTTGAACGGGGCAGAAGTTGCTACTCTGCAGTGCCACCTGGTGGCGAGTGGCTTCAATGAGCATATTATGCACCTTCTCCGTGGAAAAATACATATATATATAGCAATTTTCATAATAATCGGCCCAGGTATCAAGTGAAGCCGTGACTATACTCAAATTTTGTACTGACGCAGTTTGCAAAATCAATCAATCGCTAAAAATATCAAATGGAAAAAGTTTTAAATCCCCCTGTTGCATGAAAAGCCATAAAACAATAAAGAAAGAATTTATTTGTTCAAACTCAAGAAAAATGGCAACAGCTAACTTCTTATCAGATCTTTCACGCGAATTAATTTCTGCAGCAGATAATTTTATTCGTATTTATCCAATGGATTGTGACTTAAATTGGAATAAAAAAGGAACTATCGATCGGATTTTTTTCGAACTGGTCTATAAACATTCCCAGTACCAAAAATAACAAACTGTGAAAGTTTCAGCCAAATCTGCCGGGTAGTTTTTGAGTTCATTTATGACATACAGACAAACATTCATTTATATATATATAGATTATCAATATAGCCTTTTCCAGGGGACAACAGAAAACGCCATCGGAAGAGGGATAGATAACGTACGAAACAGAAAACGTAAAATTGATATTATTCGTTAGATAAGGAAATACCTTTTTTTCCTGACGTGTTCTTTAAATAGCGTGTCACGTTAATAAACTCATATTCAAATATTCTTTTCATGAAATATCCCTCGTAAGTCACCGTCGTTTCATCGTCGTTTCATTACCTAGTTCAATTTATCAACTATCATTCATAACATTGAAAGCAAAGTCAGATAAAATGATATTTTTTTATTAAAATATAATATAATCCTTTTATAGGTGATTAAAATGCGTTATAAAATTAATCCTTATATTTATGTGGTAGAAGTAAACAGGCGAAGAGAGATTCAACACATTAATCCATTTAGTGTTTCGCATTGATTCAAAAAGTTATAAAACGTAATTTATGTTGCCGTTATTTATACCCAAATGACTCTTAGCCAGAAATGCGCTTACTCCTTGGTTTGCACTGTCTCAGGTCCTGATACAAAAAGGAATGGGACACTGGCTTGGCTGCCATCAAGTGGGATGAAAAATCGATGTGTTCCTTATTAAACTTCAAAAATGAAATCATTATATGATCGTTCACTCTCAATCTTGATAAGTTTTCTCGTGTAAAACGTATCACGGAGAACTAACATTTTTCTTACTTCAAACACCTTAATGATAAGCGGGATCCAAAAAATGCCGAACACCACTCCTAATGGGTGTCAAAATTGAAGGAAAATAAAATAGCTTGGCAACTGCTATTTCAGAACCAGAATCTTAGTGTTCCATACTACACTGCAATTTCTTTTTAACTGAGAGAAATTATTGGTTTGTCGCCAAAAATTTCTCCTGCCACCTAAGATGTTGCAATTTGTTTCGGTCTCTAATGATAGGCAATGCTTAACTATTCCTCATTTAATCTATATATATATAAATGAATGTTTGTCTGTATGTCATCCATGAACTCAAAAACTACCCGGCAGATTTGGCTGAAACTTTCACCG
Organism: Uloborus diversus; assembly: GCF_026930045.1. NCBI lineage: Eukaryota > Metazoa > Arthropoda > Arachnida > Araneae > Uloboridae > Uloborus > Uloborus diversus. The sequence continues at coordinate 4,894,160 of NC_072740.1, read as the reverse complement.
TTTGTTATTTTTGGTACTGGGAATCTTTATAGACCAGTTCGAAAAAAATCCGATCGATAGTTCCTTTTTTATTCCAATTTAAGTCACAATCCATTGGATAAATACGAATAAAATGATCGGCTGCAGAAATTAATTCGCGTGAAAGATCTCATTGATAAGAAGTTAGCTGTTGCCATTTTTCTTGAGTTTGAACAAATAAATTCTTTCTTTATTGTTTTATGGCTTTTCATGCAACGGGGGGATTAAAAACTTTTTCTATTTGATATTTTTAGCGATTGGTTGATCTTGCAAACTGCGTGAGTACAAAATTTGAGTATAGTCACGGCTTCACTTGATACCTGGACCGATTATTATGAAAATTGCTATATCTATGTATTTTTCCACGGAGAAGGTGCATAATATGCTCATTGAAACCACTCGCCACCAGGTGGCACTGCAGAGTAGCTACTTCTGCCCCGTTCAACCGATTGTCATGAAAATCAGTATAATGATGTATTTTTTTGTTGGCGTAGCAACGCGCATCGGGTACAGCTAGTAAATACATAAAATCCTGGAGCTGCGATGTTCAACAAACCATCTTAAATTCATGGTGCAGCTAAAAATTGATTTTTTCTCCCTCACGCGGTAAAATATTTTCTTCTGGGCTACGGAGTCAGAGGGAAAACGACCTACTCAGGATCCATTCGACTCCAACTTTGACTCTTTTACCGCAAAAACAGTCCAACTCCAACCACTAGACTGCGACTCTGACCTGGCAGACTTGCGGAATCGGGGGGGGGGGGGGGGAATGACACTCCAATTCCTGCAATTTTAAAGCCTTTTACTTCCAACTTTGACTTCTTTACCCCAAAATCATTCCGGCTCTAACTCCACACTCCTAATGTTTTAACAGTAAAAATATTTTCATACGCTACATTTCTAAAATAAACCATACGCAATCAGTGACTAAGCCATTACGAAAATAGTCATCGATGGTTGTTATTATTAATGCTAGACTTATAGAGTAGATTTCGTTTCCCATTCATGACTTCTGAAAAATATATTTTGCGTCCTTAAGTGAAAAAGATATAAGAAATGAATGAGAAAGGGCTAAGTTAAAAAAAAAGGTCTTAAGACGAAAATACGATCCATCCAAATTCATAAAAATACCTAGCTTTTGCTACTAGATTCCTGAGGGGTCTTTGTCTTGCTTCATTAGGAAAAGAAGATATATATCAATACGAAAGAAGAATAGGATCCTCATTCACGAAAAACTAGATTCACAACAATAATTCTTCAGGTGCTGATAAAATCGTTCGACTGATACACTTTGTGCAGATTAGATTAATCTTTAAAAAATCAACTTGAGATATCTTTTACATTCTTCCTGAGTTCTTGAGCATGCCGTACCAAACATTGTTTCTATTCATCCTCAAACGTTATTAAACTGTGAAAGTCCAGCATTATTTCTACTGCTCTTGTATGGTCTACTTCAGGAATCTCCAACCCATGGCCCGCTGGTTACACCCTGCTCATTAACAGATTTTGGCCGGTCCGCGGGAAGTTTGCAAACTAAAGAAAATTACTTATTTTATATTTGATAATATGTTTCCTTTTAAGCATTTTTTAAAAGTGAACTGGGCTCAGAAAATCTCAAACCACCACAGAGTGTTTCTATTAAAAAAATAATAATTAATAAACTTCATCTGGGTATGGAATGGATAGCGCAAACTAAATCAACCGAAATAGTCTTGAAAGCAACGACTTGCTTTTGACTGATATGCAATTTTCAGTGTTTTTTTCCCTGAAAAATAATAAAGAACGGCTCAACAATTGCGTTACATAAATGAATCAATAAGCAACTACAAAATTATATGTACTAAACTCACTACACGAGGAGCCAAGATGCTCTATCTTCAATGGAATTCGTTTTCTCGTGGATAGAAAAAATTTCGCTTTGTAAGTTTGCAACCATTTTCAATTTTATGTCTTCGTTCACACCATCATCAAAAAGAGTTGCTAATGTAGTCCCTGAAACGCTTTAAATGTTAACATGAAGTTTTGTAGCGCAGCTTTCGAGATGCTTTTAGTTGATTTTAAAGATTACAAAAAGCACATGCTTCGTAACGTGCTTTAACTTCCAAAAAGCACTCTCGTAACGGTTTAGCATAAGTTATCATATCAAGTCATCTTCTGAATCTACATTTTCATTTTAAGTCGAAAAAAAATTTCAAAAATAGGTGATACGATTTTTTTTTTCAATTCTTAATTCGAATGAAATGGGATGCAGGTGAAATTCGAGAATGTACCGCATACTGGTGACAAAAGTGGCACCCATCAAAAGATTGGGGGGTAAAAAAATATATTGATCTTATCTTAATGAATGCTCTTCATTTCCACAAAGTTTGCGTAAAGATAGTTAACATAGCTAGGGCATGGTGTCTTATGAACGACCTGATAAAGAGTGACACACCATTAAAGTTTTATAATTTAGATTTTTTTTTTCAACCTTCAACAACAGGGTTGACCGGGGCACATTTACGTATTGCCCTTTTTTCAAAACGAATTATAACTGGAGAGCCAACAGTCATAACAAAATGATGCTACTCCCTAGCAAATATTCTCACAAGTTTGTGAGCATTAGTTGAGCTCCGGTCCAGCATGTAGAAAGAATAATCAGTTTTCTACCAAGTTGAGTAAATTTTGTGTTGAACGTTTTGAAGCTTATTGTGAATAAATAATACTGAGTTACGAAATGAATATTAGCAGAATTTTATCCTATTTTGAGAATTGTATTAGTATGAACTGAAATGTTTTGAACATTTTTTGCACGCTAAAAATAAATCCATACTTGGCGACGGGGTAAGTTTACGCGTAGAACGTCGGAGCACCTTTACGATCGTTCTTACTGTGTTTTACTTAAATTTGCCCCTGACACCTTTTTCGTTCCAAACTGTCTCAAACATTTTTAGTATTTTCTGGCTATTTAGTTTTGAAAATTACCATTTGATTTTTAATTACGTTACACATTCATATCTTATAGCTTACAATCATATGGTGCTGTTTTCATACTCTTTCAGCTAAAACTGTTTACGCTATTCAGTCTGTAAGAAATTTGCTTTATTTTAGCGATGGTAAGACATTATGTTCAAAACACTAACAGAACCTCGTTAGGTGTCAAAATAAGTGTGCGTAAACGTGCCCCATGTCCATGGCAAGTTTACGCAACCAACTCGGACTCAAAAATAATTTTTTTGACGGTTAAAAACACAAGCTGAACAACAACTGAATGTACCAATGTTGACTCTATTAACTGCTTCATGAAACCGCAATGTCTAAGATTTCCTAAGTTAAAACATAACGAGCTGATGTGTGCATCACATGACTTCCTTTTACTCCAATTTAATGTCATTTTCTCATTATTGGTAGTTTTAATATGATTCAATAGTTTACTCTCTAAATACCACCAACAGTGGCTAAATTGAAACCAAATTTTAAAAAAAAAATCGCCAAATTTGTCGCCAAGTAGGCAACAAAATTTGGCGACCAAAAGACTGGCGATATATCGCCAAGTGTCCGCCAAATTATAACACCACTTGAGTTTACATCGAAATTAACAATGATTTCCCCCTAAAAAGGGACAAAAGACCCCCTTAGAAACACTCGAATGCAACCAAAAGAGGAGGTGCACAACTAGACCACACAAGGAGTCTACGTACCAAATTTCAACTTTCTAGCACATTCCGTTCTTGAGTTATGCGACATACATACGCACATACATACGTACATACAGACATCACGAGAAAACTCGTTGTAATTAACTCGGGGATCGTCAAAATGGATTTTTCGGGTGTCTGTACGTTCCTAGGCACATGTCCACGTGTGGTCGAGTTGAAAAAAAAAAAACTCAACATTCATTTGGGGGTGAGCAAAATGGAAATTAAGGCCGATTTTTGGGTGAAATTTTTTTCGCGAATACAATACTTCCTTTTTTGAAAAAGGAAGTAAAAATTCGAAAATTCATTGAAAAATATCCGCGTAAACTTGCCCCGGTCTACCTTACATTACATTTTTTTTAGACTACAAAAATAAACCAGTAAACATTACATTGTAAATGGTTTGCTTGTATTTGAGAATGAATCAGCTAAAAGCAGTGATGACCTTGATTTTTTTTTTTAATATTTAATTTCCTTTTTATTTAGATGTGCCTCTATTACCGCCGGTGAGAGATGGTTTATATGTATTATATTGGGTATACGCATCCGTGAAAAAGGAGTAAAGCATTTTTTGGAATAAATGATAACTCGGTTGTTGTGCGTCAAGTATTGAGGACATTGTTCTGCGACTGAACCGGGCTGAAGGAGTGGACCGCCTTGAACTAAAAGGAAAATCGCCAGAGATGCTAGTAGGACTCTTCTAATCAGAGGCAAATTGCCACATTCGCCGAGTAACAGAGCGTCTTTAAATAATGGCCGGAGCTTCCTCTTAATTGCATAAGCACCATTTCGTGACTGAAGGTCGGGACTTTTGGGTGGGATGAAACGAAAACAATGACGACCGAGAGAAAAAAAAAAACCTGCAAGACGACGTGTGCCCGTGTGCCCAATCAAATTTTCGGAATATGGATTGGCTAATCAAATTGACACGGTTTGACGTCAAATCACATCTTCAAAAAGAAATTCCTGGATCATATGTAATTCAATCTGCTCATTTAAAGCTATTACGAATGATTTTGTCTTTTTATATTAAATTTCTATCGAGCTGTGAAAGATTTATGTTTATCAGCAAATAATCAGCATTTTTTCGGATACGAGTTGGCATAGGTATAGTAATAGGAGCGTATAAACTTCAGGGCACTCTAGGGATATACGTATTTGGGTTTCCAATCCCGAAATCCCGATCCCGAATCCCGCGGGATATTTAGTGGGATTAATCCCGCGGGATTTTGCTCTCAGTCCCAGGGGATTCCAGATCCCGCAATTTTTTTTTCTATTCAAACGTTTTCCAGCATTTGCCGCTTATAAAACGACTGTTTTCACAAGCGTAATCTTTTTAAGTTTAAGTTCTTCCTCGTATATCTACAAAAAGAGCAAGGAAAACTGTGTGCCTCATATGACCAACGATGGATTTACCATTTAAGAACACAATAGAAATGGAGTAGATTTTTTTGAGAAGGAATTGGAATTCTCATTCGAGGTTTCAGTTTTCATACGTTCAGTAATTGAGAAAATGCGTAAAACTTTTAAGCATTTTCAAAAACCATCAATAAAGCTCAAAAATCCATTAAATTACGCTTTAGAAAAGAAATAGAGAACATGTATTACATGTTCCAAAACCCGCTGGAGAAGCCTGAATGCAATGTCGGAACACTTCTGTAAGCTTTAGTAATGCACTCAAAATTTTTAAGTTACAAAAAGTGCACTCATAAGCAGAAAGCAATGAAAAATCTGACATTATTTATATATTCGGCACGGTTTTAAAAGGGACGACAGAAACTTGTCTGAAACACAGTTTGACTCGCATGACATTGCAGTAAGTTAAGCTGCTCATGTTTTTGAATTCCTCTTTAAAGTCAGAGGTAAAATTAGCGAAGTTATCCAAACACTTTTACTGAGACTGGGACTTAGTGAAATGGTGAAATGAAAGCAGTATTCGCCCCTTGTTGCAATGAATCAAATTCCCTGATACAATGAACAGCGATAGGGAGCAACAGGGGTAATGCAAGTTAAATTGGATACAGCAAAACACATATCCAACAGACAAAGTGTTTGTCTGAAATTTGCAGTTCTTGAGCTCAGCACAAAAAAAGAAAAATGTACTTCAGTAGGTGATGAAGTCGATGCGGATCTTTTTCTAAATGTCCACAACTATATAATTTCCGTAAAATCAACTGCAGTGGAGCCACAGCACATGTTTTCATCAAGCGTATTATTTTAAAGCAAAAATCCTTTCCCTTCCCATACGAGCGACACACTTTTATTTACCAAACGATAATTGCTAATTAAGATCTGACTTTGTAGTGCTTTACAATTGCTGCACGGAATTCAAGGCAAGACCATTAATTCAAGTAATAAAAGCAGTCCTTCTTAAAAAGCACAACTTTTTCTAATTGACATATTTTTTTTTTTTTTAGAATAATAACGTCAATCCCGCGGGATCATGCGGGATTGGCTCCTTACAATCCCGAAATCCCGCGGGAATGAATTCGTCGCGGGATCGGAAACCCTAATACGTATTCTTTCAAAAACTCATTACTTAGTTCAAAATATTTCTGTGTTCGGTATCGATAAAAAGTACTTTTTCAATAATCTTCTAAAGAGCGGCCTCTTCTTTTAAACTATGACACAATCTGAAGTTCAACACGTCTTATTGAAAATGAAATCTATTACTTAATTATCGTAATCTCTTGCGATCAAACTTTTTTAAGTCTGAAATCATAATCAGTTTACATCGCTTTGGATACACAATAGAAGAAGAAGAAGATACACACAATAGAAGTTCAGAAATAGGAAAGTTTTTTTTTTTTTCTTTGTGTGTGTCTTAAGAACCATAACTTAGTTGTACAAGACAATCACTCATATTCAGCACTAGTACTTGTATTTTCTTTATTTGTTGTGAATATAAATTTTCTGGTATTTTTTTAAGAGCTCAGAAAATGCTCAACATTGAAGTGAATGGCGCGATGACTTGTGGTACGTTATCAAAGTGCTCCAGAACATGTTTCCTCTTACAGTTTTGTCTTGTTACAGTTTTAATACACTGTTTAAAATGAAGTGTGATGTTTCACAAGGAAATTAGCGAAATCCAGCAAAAAAAAAAAAATTCTCTTTTCCTTTCTTTCCTTATTATATATATATATATATATATATATATATATATATATATATATATATATATATATATATATATATATATATATATATATATAAATAATTTTTTTTTTTGTTAAAATTAAATGTTTGTGGAAATAGTTAAGTTTTCTCCCTGCAGCTTAAACTTTGAAAATGCATTCGAGCTTAACGGAAAATACATCAACTAGTTGTGAAATAGTTGATGATCTGTGTTGTGGCCAGGAACAGTGGATTGAGCTGCAGCTGTGTAGATAGGAGGTGTTTGCTTGTTTTACAGTTCCGAAATGTTTTCATAGTGCTACAGTAATCTGATTGCACTCCTCATACGTTGAAAATTATACTTTTATCAGTTATAAATTATTCTATGTTAACGTTACGTAAGTGTTTATTTTCCCCCCATTTTTCCGGTTTTGAGCGTAACCATGTATGTGATTTAAGATGAAAATCGGATGGAAGAAGCACCTAATACAATATCGAGCAAAATACGCAATATGGGAGCGGAGCAAGTTTATTTTCTTCAGAAAAGGAGGAATGGGGAAGTGAAAGTGAAGATGAAAATGGTGCTGTGTGTGATCATTGCTCAAGGTCATCTTCAAACGATCAGGATGTCAACAGTAGGTTTGGTGCTAAAAATACATCAAATCGGCTAATGTCGACTCGCTGGTAATTGAAAAAAAAAGAAGAGTTTTTCGTTTCTAATGCACAGTTGATTTATAAAATGCAAACTCTTGTTTTTTAATGTTAATTTTGTTTTACCCCGTGATAGGAAGCATCCCTCATAAATAAAATGTTTTTGGATATTTTTTTAAAACTAAAATTCATTTGCTAAAAGTTTTATTTTAAGCTCTTAAATTGATATTGATCCTAATCGAGGAGTTATTTTTCTATTCTATTTTACTTCGCTATTTTTTTTTTCTTAAGTATGGGGGTTGAAGGCGGCAAAAACAAATGGTGCTCCGTATTAGGTGCTTTTACCCTACAGTATTTTAACTAGGATCCTTTCTAATTTTCTAGATAGTTTTACTTGAAGAAATAGGCTGTTCGTAGTTTAAACTGTGTAAACAAGTTTTTTCTCGTTTTCCCCGCTTTCTTTTAGTCGAATTTCATTAGTTGAAGAGTTACATTAAACTCAATCGCTTTAAACTACAATAAATTATACCATGTTAATGGTCTTGTTTTTATAATGATGTAGGGGAATGTGGTGTAAAGTGAAATAGTCAAAGTAACTTACTTTTTTCAAAATGAACAAATGGGAAATTTGTTCTGAAAATTACGGTACATAAAGAAATAACAATATATTTTATGATTAAACTAGCATTGAAACATCATTTTTTTAAATATTTTTGGCAGTACATTTGCACCTTCAAGAAAGAGAGAGATTTTTTTTACCCTTTTTTTGAACGAATGATTACATAAATAAAAAAGTTATTAAGTGAATAAAGTAAATGGAGTGAATAAAAGAGTGGATTAATAAGAAATGAATGAATTAATAAGAGATATTAAATGAAGGGATGTAAATGAAATAATTAATAAATGAATATACAAGTGGTTTGATAAAGGATTGAATGAGTAAAGGAAATGAAATATTTCACTTTGGCCCATCAACTTTGCCTGCAAGCACCTGACTTACTGTATAATAGAGTGGGCCGAAAAAATGAAATTTTTAAATTGCAACTTCTAATAGCAAAAAAAATTGCGTATTGCCATCCTAAACATGGGAAAAATCATTAAAAAATTAATACTTGTATTTTCAGAGCGCGAATTAGCAGTAAAATTTGAAAAAAAAAGATAAAAAATGGTCATTTTCAAATATTTTTATAAAAATCCAAATGTGTGAACGTTCTTTATTTCAATTCTTCCTAAATTTGAAACACTGTACCAAAATTTGTTTGGAAATGATGGGAAAAATGAACCAGTTTTTAATGTCCTGTAAACAATACTATGAACTCGTTTATAAAGCATGATTTTTTACCTTAATAGACGTCAAGTCTTCTTATTTAAGGATTATTTTCTACTCATTACCTATATCACGTATAATATCCGAAATTTCGTTTCTCCTGATAGTTTTGGTAACAGTTAATCCAAACAAGTGAAGTCAGATTTATAATGTTTTTTTACGGAAAGAAACAAAAAGTTTGAATTTCCACCGATGTCGAAAACTTTTGTTGCACGGTAACTAGAATAGACTTTTCATTTGAATAACTACCGTTTATGGTTGCTCACTTCCAAAAATAATACACCACATTTAAAAAATCGTCACAATAGACTAACTAATAATATAAGTTTGTTAAACATTTCCTCAGCGAAATAGAATTAATTCTCCAAGTTATGATGAGAGCTATTTTGATTTGTGTGCAGCAGTCTTTTCTCGGAAAGGCGTGACTCGATACACCGCAACATGGCACCTTTCGACCTCAATGATATCATCACTGAAATACAGCACCGCCTTGTTACACCTCTGTAACATCATCCATTAAATGCATTATTAAGCTTCGCTCTTTTCAATATCTCATAGATGACACTTAATAAGGGCTATTTAGTTTCTCTCGGGGCTACAAAATAAAAGATCTGCCATTCGTCCATTGTTGATTACTTACTTTAGGGAAGGACTCGCGATCAATGGGCATGACGCTCTAAAAATTGTGGCTGCACACAAGGGAGACCGGAATAAATTTCGAAACCCTCAAAACTTGTGACACCCGCGTTTTAAATCCAAAGGAATGCAAATAACCTGCGGGCAGTAACTTAGAGTAGACCGCGGCACGTTTACGCAGTGTTCTTTTTCCAAAACGAATTATGACTGGAGAGCCAACTGTCATAACCATAGACTAATAATAAGAGTAGACCGAGCTTTCCCAGACTTGCTGATGAAAAAATTGGTTCATGGATACATCATGTGACTGGTGGAAGGCTTGGCGAAAACTTTGGCAGCATGGTTGCTAGATGGAAACATTATCTATAGTTTGGCACTCGACATGTATTTTAAGACGTAATGTGTTTTCATTATAATTTTTTTCCAGGTGCAGAGATTGAACTGTTTTTCTTTCAGTTATGAATTATTTTGACATTAGCAATTAGTTTTTGATCACAGTTTTCTGTAACTTTTATTTCATTTGGAACTGCTACGTCAGCGTTGGCGTGAACGTAATGGAGTAAACGTTTTGCGTTAACGCAAAAATGTACTAATCGGAATCTTAAATTGAAATTGTAGGTAAAAATCTAACCGTTTGCCGATTCTATTTGGGCGCTTGCATCTTTAATTGCTAAGAGTTATTGAAATTGACTAAAGAAAATGCACAATACTATCTAAACGAAAAACTCACTATATTAACAAAATATTTACAACTTAGAATAACAAATTTACAAATCGGACTCCATAAATATTCCGCGTTCCATCAATTCTATTTATTTTATTTCTCACGGGCGTTGATCGTCTGCTACGATGAACGCCCGCTGTTGCTAGGATATCCACTAGTCACATGGTTTGGTTCATGAGCAGCAAACGGTTGCCATAGCTCGATCTATTCTTATTATTAGTCTATGGTCATAACAGATTGATGCTGCTCCCTAGCAAATCTAGCAAGCGGAAAGGATAATCTGTTTTTTACCAAGTATTTTGTGTTGAACGTTATGAAGCTTATAGTGAACAAATAATACAAAGTTGAAAATAAACGAATATATAAAAATTAGCAGAATTTTATCCTTTTCTGAGATTTCTTGTTGTATGAACAATTAAATTTTGCTTCACATTAAAAATACATCCAAACTTGGCGACGGGGAAAGTTTACGCATTGACATCGGGGCACATTTATGCACGTTCTCACTGGGTCAATCTACTCTGTTTAAATTCTAAACGTGCCCCTGGCGCTTTTTTAGTTCCGTACTATCTCAAACTTTAATATTTTCAGGTTATTAATTTTGAGATTTAGTTATTTAGTTTTGAGAGACATACACACACACACTATAAATTTTTCATGAGTAACAGATTAGTATCTTATAACTTACAATCATATAGTGTTGTCTTCATGTTTGTTCAGCTTTAACTTTATACACTACTAGCAAAAATACCCGGCGTTGCCTGGGTTAGCAATAATTATGAGAGACAATCGTTACTTGCATTTGTTTTCTGATTTAAGTGAAATAACTTAAAACACACCTTTTTGACGTGATTTAAAATCTAGCTTCTTCCTTACTCAAAAAACTAAAGTAGCAGTAAGTAAAAAGAGCAAAATAGTATTCATTTAGAAACGAAAACACGAAATTTAAGCGTATACAAATTTGAAGAATTTCCGAAATATGAAATTAAACTTCACATGTTTAAAAAGATTTATCAGTTTTTTTTTTTTTTACTTGGAGTCTTACCTTCTCTGTATGTCTATTGAAGAACGAACTGTTTAAAAAAATGTAGCCGCGCGCCAGTGATCCCCTTAAACTTGCTTTAGTTATTTTGGAAAATTTCAATTATTGTGGGTTCTTGGTGCGATTTAAAATGTTACCGAATTTGCGGGAATCGTTTTGGGATACCTTGGATAATGTTCCCCCTCCTTACTTTGTAAAACGGTATGTTACTAATTTTTGTTAAAGAGATATTGCTAAGATCTCTTATCCATATGCTAAGATACTTTTGGTCACCATAAAATGGCGCTAAACAATTTCATCCGTAATGTTTCCAAAGTAAGTAGTAAAATTTGGCGATGGTTTGAATTTGTGCTCAAAGTCACATTAATGGAAGTTTTTGTGCTGTTTATGGATTTGCCTAATTTAGATGCTGGATTATTTTACAGTAAAAAAAGTTTTTAAAGATTCTTTGATTAACGATATTTTGTTTACATGGTGAAAGATGACAAACATTATTACGTAGTCTTTGACTTCAAAAACCGTGACAGTTGAAAAAACTGCCAAATGCATCCGCTACTGAAATCTTTCTGCATAAATTTTGGCGAGGTTTCTGCTGTTAGATTGGATAATGATTAAAAAATCAAATCAGCACATATAATAAAAAAAACCCATTAATTACACTAAAGTTCCGTTTAAATGGAAAATAATCAACCAAATCTATAGTTATTGTTAGTCAATCTTAGGGGGAAAACGTTACTTTAAGATTTGACTTGAGAAAAGCCTCAAACAGTCAGACGAAATACAAAAACATTCAACAATTCTAACTATGAACTGGGAGTTGAGATGATACACTAAATAATGAGTTGGGTTGAGGAAAGCCTTCGAACATGGAACAAGAAAAGCCCATAACTCGTTTTTCATACAACTTAGAACTTTCTAACAGATGCCATTTTCAGCAGAAAAATAAGCGCTTTCGATGGACACATAATTTTAATATGTGCACGTATTTTTTCACCGTCATATTGGGGCATTTATACGAAAATTTGGACAAATTAGAATAAAAAAGGAACTATCAATCGGATTTTTTTCGAACTGGTCTACAAACCTCCCCAGTATCAAAAAGAACAAACGGTGAAAGTTTCAGCCAAATCTGCCGGGTAGTTTCTGAGATCTTAGGGAACAAATTTACCAAAGTCCATTTATATATATATAGATTCAGCCTATAATACATTTTCTTTATTTTAGAGATGGTAAAACATTACGTCCAAAACATTAACAGAACCACGTCAGATGTAAAAAAATGAAATGGCTTCACGATAATCCAAGTATGTCTGCAGTAGACCTTCCACTTCGTCACATATGGGCTACTCCAACTGAGACCATTTGAAAAAGTAAGACCAAAGCTTAGAAACTGGAAACAAAAAAAAAGAGGATGCTCGCAATCCTAACTGATACTCCGATTAGAGAAAGCCTCAGACAAGAAAAGTTAGAAGCTACAAAGAAAAAAAAACATAATGGGCAGAATAAATCAAAAAGGAGAAATTACTTTAAAATTTACAAGTTTCTATTGAATCAGAACTAGAAGACAGAAAAGAAAAAAAGTATGAAAACAAAACCTGAGACAGGGAAAAATTTAGTACATTCTGTAAAAAGGAAATTAGTGAACGATTCTGATGACGAAGTAGAAAATTCTGCTTGCATCTGCTGTTTGAAAGCACGCAAAAATTCAAAAAAGGACTAGACAGGGTTCAATGTCTTAGATATCAAAACATAGTACCATGACAAGTATACGAAAAGAAATACTTTATTTTTGTTAGCATATTCGAACAGTGATAGAAGATGACCAAATAGTTTCTGTTTTTAATTAGCAGTAAGCCCTATGATTTTACTTTAGCCTAAAAAATGTTGTTTATTTAACTATTTGTAATTTTCTTCTTATTAAAGTGTTTTAAGATAAATAAAACATTTTAAATTTGGTGAAATATCTATCTCATTTACTCCTTGGTATCATTTTTCATATGAGTAAACGTGTCCCGCTAGATGCGAAAACTTGCCCCGTGTCCAGGGCAATTTACGCAACCGACTTGGACTCAAAAAAAATATTTTTTTTTTTTTTTATTTTTTTTTCACGGTTAAAAACACAAACTGAGCAACAACTGAACATACGAATTTAAACTTCATTAACTGCTTTATAAAACCACAATGTCTAAAATTTCCTAGGTTGAAACATAAATATTAGAAAATGCAATGACAAAAATTTCCGTAAACCTGCCCCGGTCTACCCTACTATATACAAACATTCCTATTTCATGGTAACAGACGTATCATTGTTGAAAAAACACTTTGTAAATATTGCGAACATCTTATTTCTAGCTTTGTAGCCTGAAATTTATGATTAACGTGGACTCGAATTCTATGCTCGATGCAGTTAAACTTGAAATATTTCCGTAAACAATATCTAAATATCTTTTGCTCAGTAACGGATGAACAAAAGAAATTATTTAAATATTGCTTATGGAAGTATTTAAGACGCGGAATTTTATGTTGCATTTGATCAAATTTGGAATCGTTCTATAAAAAATATTCAAAGAATTTCTTAACTTTAGTAGCGGGCGTATCTCATAAAATACTTCCGTTACTGAGCCAAAAATTATTAATTAATGTTTCTGGAGATCTTCAAAATTTATTACATGGAAGTGAAGTGAATGGCCTTCATAAAGTTCATAAAATGAAGCATGAATCTAACATTTTCGAAATCCTTTCTGGATGTTTTTGCAACAAATGAAAAACATTATTAAAATGGATGCGTCCTAAAGCTCTCTTTTATCGTTTTAAAGATACAGTGAAACCTGTGTAAGTTGACCACTTGCGGTGCACTACTTTAGTGGTCAACTTAAACAGGTGGTCAACTTATAGAGGTTGAATTATTTGATATAGATCTAATTCTGTGCCTGCAAATAGCGATCAACTTATACAGGTGGTCAAGTAAGTTGACCACTTGCGGTGCACTACTTTAGTGGTCAACTTAAACAGGTGGTCAACTTATAGAGGTCGAATTATATGATATAGATATAATTCTGTGCCTGCAAATAGCGATCAACTTATACAGGTGGTCAACTTACAAAGGTGGTCAACTTTAAAGGTTTTTACTGTAATTGCCTTCTTCTGTTCACAAAAAAAGACTAAGAGTCTAAGAGAGTTTTCTTCTAGTATATTATTTCTTATATATTCCGAGTAGAAGTCTTACATTTATCCAAGTTAGCTGGTTCATGTCTTTATTGTATATCTCCTGTTCCCGTTTCAAAAGCCTCAGACTAAGTCGGGATTAACTAATGTAGTTTTTTTTTTCTCTTCCGACTTAGGAGTTTTTGGATGCGCAACCATTCAGTTAAATAAATAGTTAGTCAACTATTCAAATAAATATCGTAAAAATTCTGAACAAACTTGAATCTGAAATTTCGTTTATCGAAAAATGGATACTATTTACAATTATGTTTCAGTTTCATACGCATCATTCATCTACCTTTTTACCTCTTATTGTCACTTCTTAACATGACTTCCTGAAACAAATCTTTGAGCACACGTAGTGATTAACTGTCCTTGTGCAAATTTTCACTTTTTAACGACGTACTCTAAAGTTTCTGTCAAAAATCTCTCTCTGCCTTGCAACTTTGAAACATTTTGACGCTGTTTCCAAACTTTAAATGTTAGAAATGAATTCATTTTGTGCCAAAACCAAAGAATGTATAACAAGAAAAATGTGGAAAGAGAGGAAAAAATGGAGGGAAAAGTTCCTAATTCGGGCAATCGATCCCGAAAACTCCCATAACAAGAATTACAAGTTTCACAAATATAAAGAATATAGGAGGAAATATTTACAAATCACAGTGGATAATTTTTAAGATGCAGAATAATTGAATCCTCGAAACGAAACTCTAAAGTTAAAGAAAATGTATGCTGCTACATGTGAAATAGGAGTAGTTTTAATTGCTTTTTCTTAAAATATCCGCTTTTAAGAAAAAGATAAAATATTTAACAGCAGCAACGAATGTAATCTACTACGAGCTATTTAACTACAAAACGTTCCCAAAAAGGACTTTTTCAAACCATTCATCATTTTGTGAGTAGGAAAAAACGAAATTAATGAAACTACACACATAATTACTTCGAAATTTATGCATGTCCACTTTCTGCAAGATGTCTATTACTAGTACCATTATATCTTACCACACACGTAAAATGTAATGATATCATATTGCCTCATATTCATCATGTATATCATGACAATTTTCAAAAACTGCAATATATCAATGTTAAGATTAAATTACAGTAATTCAAATAGCTTTTCTGGAAAATATTAAAATGAAGCTATTTTATTTATTTATTTATTTGACATATTTAAGAAAAAGTTCATTCAAAATTTTTTTTATTTGTTTGAATTAATTGGCAACCCAAATTGAATGTTTTATAAATATGATTTTCACAATCTGTTGTGGGTATTCTACAAATCCGTTAAGAATCAACAAAAGAGCAAACTTTCACTAACTATTACTACAAAAGATATCACAGTGTACTCTCTAATTAATTTCATATTTAAAAAACATATTTGATTCAGCGGTATCTTTAGAACCAAGTTGAAAAAATTCCCCTCTCGTTCTGCTAAAATGTTTTTTGATATTTTTTGCGTGTGGACTAACTATGCTAAAGTAAAGCTAAGTAAAGTAGTATGCTAAGTAAAGGCATTTGATCATATTGTAGCTCTTAGAGCTTTCGAACATATTTAATGTGTTTAAAGTATGTTGACAACTGCTTATTGTTCCGTTTACCTTATTAAACATTTAATGTCTTGTTATTTATATCCTGCAAAACTGTTACCTAAAACTATCTATCAGTACTATCTTGAACAACAACAACGTTAAAAATAAAAACGTTTAAATCAGCTGATAATTGAACAGCTAATTCCGGAATAAAAATGCATCGACGTGAGCAGCCTATGTATATTTCTTCTCAATGAAATAACTACGTAGTGGAAACGAACAGAGCAGCGAAGGCGGAGAAGAAAAAAAAAACGCGTGAAAAGAAATCTCTCTCACTCAGTGTTTGACTCATGAGTTTCACATCGTGTTTTGGTTAACGTATCTTTCTTAGGCATTATTGCATGAAGCGAATGTAGTTATCTACTCCTTTTTATTTTTAATTTGACGGAAAACTTGACATTGGAAAGAAGGACTTTTAAATTAGTATTATCTTGTACGCATAAGGATACTCAAATATCGAATCTTATAAGTATTGATATGTTACGCTCGATTAAAATTTTAAACGTTAATGAAACGCTTTTATTTTCCCATGATTCTAATCTAATGTTACCTAATATTTCTGGTTGTTCCGGCAAATGATTGATAAATACCTTCCCTGTTCATTTTCAGTACGGATCATGCAATAAAAGTTGTCAACAACATATTGATTACTGAGCAGTCCAAGTGTGAATGTAAGAAAGTTAGTGCACGAACAGACAAATTAAAGTCATGAACACGTCTAAACTATGTTCGAAAGTTGAAATGTGATCAAATGCCTTCGTATGTATAAATCAAAATAAATAAAACACAATTGTATTCAAATACTCTCACAACACGGGGTGGGGAAATCTCTATAGGAAGCAATAAAGGTGCCATTTTTCTCACCTAGGGTACCATCTTTCACCTGCGGTGCACGTTGGGTGAAGGGAGCCAGTTTTTCACCCTTGCTAAGGGTGCAATTTCGGCTCTCTATCGGGTGCCGCTGGTGAACAAGCGTTTCACCCCTGAAAGGTGCCAAACGAAACTTGTAGTTTTAACAGTGTGCCATGTTTCGTTCACTATGGAAGAACTATACTGCGCTCACTGACCGGAGTGCATTTGTACTGACCCGTTTAACGTTTTGCACATTGCCACGGATAAGCCTCCAACATCTGTTTTTCTGTTTTGATTTGTTTTCTGTGCACCATTTACAACTGTTTTAAGCTTCGCAATGTATCTCGTCGCCTGCGTTCGCTTATTTAGGAATACACGTGCTGTTTACTCGTTTAGGCGCAAGTCGGCACGGATTACCGTGCTTCCAATTGCATGAAACATTTCTTGCAACGGTTCTGATATAAAAGGAAAAAAAATAAGAGGGTATGCGTTAAAAAAAAAAAAAAAAAAAAAAAAAAAAAAAAAACGACTTTCATTTTTTGGGACACCCTACAGTTGCACTTTTAGTTTTAAATCTGTAGCCGAAAAATATATTTTTCTAATAGATGAAAACCAAAAACATTTACAAAATCCTGGATTTACAAATTAATTGCTAAAATGTAACGTATTTTAACCCAGGCCCAATTAAGTTATCGGGAGGCTCCCCTAAAAAGCAGTGGCTCTAGGCCACAGTCTAGTTGGCCTATTCAGTAATCAGGCCCTGATTATAACGAGTAGCTTTAGTAATATCCTTGAAAAACACCTTTCTGTTTCGGAAAAATCTTTTCCGTTGTTCTATAAACTTCGACCTGGAAAGTAACATTTTATGTGTAGTTACGGTCCTTGCCTTTTCCAAAATATAGACCGTAATCCCTCGCCCTTTTTCGTTATTCATTACTAACAAGCTAATTTTCCCTTAGTAACTTCATTTTGTCGAGACGCCCAACATTAGCCAGTACAAAAATTTTGTAAGTGGTAGCTAACGGCGGTTATCAAATATTTATAACTGTTTCTTTTTTATAATTCTCATAATAATTATCTAAATTATCCGAAAAAAAATTGTCCTACAAAATGCACGATTTGGTCAAAGATGTCCCACTTTTGCAACATGTACTATTTACGAAGACATGAAATATAATTACTAATCAGCTAAGTTTTTTTTTTTTTGGTTAATTAGTTAATATTTATAAAATTTAAGACGAACATTGTCCTATAAATTGCGTGGTATGCTTTTCTGGTCCGACACTCCAAAGTTGTAGTACAAATCCCAAATATAAAAGTAATTACTATCAAGTTGAATCTTCGTGAGTAGATTCGTTTCAATGAGACGCCCAACAGTTTTCTTTGCAAAAATACTCGATTGTGGTAACTAAGAAGAGGAGCAGGTATATAATATGTTGATTTGATGATAATAAAAAATTTATTACTAACTGGGTTTTTTTTTTTTTTAATTCTCAAAATAATGATTGATATTAGGCGGAAAAATATTTGTGCTACAAATTTTAAGATTTTATCAACAAGGTCCCCCCTTTCTGACATGTATCATTAACGAGGTCATGAAATATAATTACTAACCAGCTGAATTTTATTTGATCAGTTGGTTATTATTTATATGATTTAACACCCACATTGTCCTACAAATTGCGTGGTACGTTTTGCTGATCCTCCAATGTAATTTGAAATTCATACAACTGAAAATAGATTCATTCATTACATTGGGAGTTCAGTTATATTAGTACGCATGCGCACATAATTGTTTACCGTGTATTGGGTATTTCACGTTGGAGCCGACCATTACCGTGCTAAGTTATTTTATGTTGACCACGTGTTTATCGCTCTGTGTAAAAGTAAATTTTTTTTTGTTTATATAAGATAATAAAGTTGATTTATTTCAATAAATATATTTTCACTTTACGTTATGTTTCACACAGGAAAACGAAAATAACAATTATTGTAGGACTAGGGATTTATATCTGTTTTCTCGTAGGACATTGTTTTATTTGGGCACAAAACACACTAATCTATCACCTGATATTAGTGTCCTACGGTTACTAAAAAAATGGTCCTGTGGTATTGACAACTTTGGAGTGTCGGACCAGAAAAGCATACTACGCAGTTTGTAAGACAATGTGTGTCTTAAATTATATAAATATTAACTAACTGACTAAAAAAAATTCAGCTGGTTAGTAATTATATTTCATGTCTTCGTAAATAGTACATGTTGCTAAAGTGGGACATTTTTGATCAAATTGTGCATTTTGTAGGATTTTTATTTTTCGGCTAATTTAGATAATTATTATGAGAATTATATAAAAAAACAGCTAGTTATAAATAGTTGATA
Organism: Uloborus diversus; assembly: GCF_026930045.1. Classification (NCBI taxonomy): domain Eukaryota; kingdom Metazoa; phylum Arthropoda; class Arachnida; order Araneae; family Uloboridae; genus Uloborus; species Uloborus diversus. The sequence continues at coordinate 4,874,943 of NC_072740.1, read as the reverse complement.
ACCGTCAAATCAACAAACTATGTCCTTATTATCCCTGCTAGCTACCACTTACAAAATTTTTGTACTTGCTAATGTTGGGCGTCTGGACAAAATGAAGCTACTAACGGAAAATTAGCTGGTTAGTAATGAATAACGAAAAACGGCGAGGGATCTCGGTCTAATAGTTTTTATCTTATCTTTTGTTCTACTGGTCGAATTGTAATCAAACTCGGTACTCAAAATGATTTTAGCCAAGAATCATTGATGAAGTAAAAATTAGGGGTTTCCCTTTGCAAACTTAGACTTTTTGTTAATTTTATTTTGCATATAATGAGTTATTAGCATTTTACTTACACAGTGGCAAAGAAGATGCTAATCCATGTCAAAGGAAAACTTTTTTCTTTCTTAGTACGTACAATAATTGAATAGTTAGGAGGTCAGAATTGGCACTTACCTAAGAAAAGTTTACCGGCATTTGACACAAGTACCTACGTCTTTTGGAAAACGTCCCAGGTTGCGCAATGACTTGCCAGATAATCCCTGGTTAGACGCAACCCTTTTACAGTAGCTCGAAAGAAAAGTCTCATATAAAAGACAACTGAAGACAACTTCTCCCCCGAATGGTAACAAGACCTTCTCGGTTTTGGTGGGAGAAGTGGAGTGACTTTCCAACGCCACCCATTTAAGAAACCCGGTACAACACCTACTTGATTGAAATTTTAACAAAATACAGTTACACCATCAAAATCAACATTTTGTGTACATAATTAAGGTTGATTGCAATTTGAAGAAAAACATATAAATGAATTTTTTTAAGTACAATTTTAAAGAGAAAATGATGTTACTTTCAAAAACATAAATGATAAGGAGAATTAATTACAAAATGATTAAAAGTTATTTAACATTTTAGAAACAATAGTTTTTTCAAAAACAGTCTTAATTAAAGATAAGAATGATTAAAAATATACTGGTTCAGTAACAAAGTCATGATCAGTAGAATGTCACAATTGGTAATATGGTCATAATCAGTAAGTTGTTGGCTTTAGTAAATTAGTGGAAAACATAACTCAGTTTTTTTTTTTTTTTTTTGAATTTCATTAAAGTAAGAGTTTAAAAGGAAAACAAAAATAACTATCTGTTCACAAAAAAAAAATTTAAAATTCTCAGCCCCTAAATATTTATTTTTCTTTATTTCAATGAGGGGGAAAATAAAGATTTGTGCTTGTAAATAAAATTGAGAAGGTTTTCGCAAGGTGGAACCAGAGCGATTCCTTTTCATCATGCTCGGCTGTCTTTTACCTCATATAAAAGGGGACAATCGTATTGTGCCCTCTGAATAATGAGTTTATAAGTCGTTCTTGTGTTTTCTAATTTGCAGGCGTGAGCTTTCTGTGTACCGCGATTGTTTATCGTCTTTCAGATCTGAGGGAAGCGGAAAGAGTTTCATTGTGAAATTATCTTTTGAGATGGATGTGGAAAGTTTTTTTTTTTGTAGAGACATGCTTCCCTGACTCTTACAAAATCGAAAAAATGAAGTTCATCTTTTGGACTATGAGACTGAAAGGTTCATTTTCATGTTGCTCCTCAATCTTTTCGACACTATTTTGTGTTATATAATTTAATTCCTTTGTTTTTATGGTTATGTAAAAAAAAAACAAAAACAAAAACATAGCTTTTTGGTATACGCTTTTTTAAGCCTTTGACATGGGCATCATCCTTATGTATTATTTCTGTAGCCTCTTTTTTGTTCCTACGCGAGATCTTCCTCAATTCTAGATCGATTTCTTCGATTTACATCTCATTTAAAGCTTATCGTGCAAGCTAATTTCAAAAAATAGATCCACGGTCTGAAAATTGTTTTTTCTGTCAAAAAAACCTGTTTTAAAGCACCGGACTGAGGTTTTCGGTTAAATTTATAAGTTTAACTTGCGCTGTGTCCGACAGAGCTGAATAGCTCGTATTTTTCGTTCAAAAGGTGACTTGATCGAAAGTGTTCTTAGCTTGGCCTCGTTTTTGCAGAACTTGAATTACCGGAAATATTAATAAAAACCGACTTAACGTATTTCAGAATTATTGTAATAAAAACTTACCCGTACGTTAAAAATATTCGCCCCAAATTGAAAGAACTAAGTTTTCTGCGTTTGACATTAGTTTGGAACTTCCAAGTTACATACAGTAAAAGCTATAATCGTATTAAGGAAATTTTAAATGCAATTCAAAGCCTTTATACGCGTGATCGGTAGCTATTTCATAGTCGGATATGGAGAAAAGCTCAATGATTTAAAATTTCTATCCGCTGTCAGTTCATATTTGTTAACAATGTGTGTTCTGAACCGCGAAATCCATCTCAATATCAGGTCGGCCCTCTGGGCCATGTTTTTTTTTTTTTTTTTTAATTTCTAGTTTAATATTGGTTTCTGTTATTGATTTGCGGTTTCTGTTATTCTTCATTTTGGTTTTTCTCGGCATTCTTCAAAAAAAGTGAGACTAAATTCTCTATTTACTGTTTGTAAAGGTGTTCCAGGCTCTGTTATTCTGTCGGTCGGAGTAAGTTGGGTGGAATGGGTCAGCGCTGTATTTATGCTGAAATAAAAGGCGAAAAATATTTCCAGCCTGTCCAGTAACAGCTTTGCACCCTTGTTCCTGTATCATGCATCTACCGAGCAAGCTAGAAATAATTTATCACATTCTATTTAAGCATTGCAGCTATTTTTGCATAATGCAGCATTGACCCGTTCCTTCCAACTCTCCCTCAATTTTAACAGAGATTTCTTTAAAAAGTAAATCATAGTCTTGATTATATTTTCGCCGTAGATGACATTTTTTGAAGAAGCAGTGTTATTATTCTGACGGAAATAGCTTCCGTAACAAATTAAACACTTGGATAGTTGAATTGGGTAAAAAAAAAATTTGAGATTCGTATCCATATCCGCGGATCTTGACTCTAATGATCCGGATCCGTATCCGTATCCGCGGATCTACTTTTTTGACGATCCGGCACATCACTACCTCCCACCGCTCCGAGAGCTCGTAGAAAACTGAAACTGGTGTTTCTGGAAAGCGCGTCCCCCCTAAAACTTCCAACCGCTCGTACAGGTGTGGGCAATATAGTCTCGCGGCAAAAAAAATCAGTCTTATTACTTTTGAGACAAACCGTATATAAAATCCGCACCACAACTGTTTTTTTTTTTTTTTATAAATATGCGGATAATAACTGGCAAAAATATTTTCCAATCAGAAGTTCAAGCTTTTATAATTTTTAAATGCAACAATTACGGTTTTAGTTGATTGAAATAGACCTAGTTATATCTTTGAAATCATCTTCTTTTTAAAAAGTAGCGTTTTTATGTTACTGATACAGAAGTTAAAGCACATCCCTTTTCAACAATTTTTACTAAATGTTGCGTGTAAAACCTACTAGAATATTCATGATTTATAGAAAATAATATGCTACTTAAAACGTTGGCGTTGAAAAATTTTACAGTCTGTGCAAAGGTAATCATACTTTTTTCAGATTAAATTAAAAATGAATGATTTTTGCAAATTAGTTAAGTATAATTAGGTGTGCGTATTCGGCAAACACTAAATAAAGATGCATGAGGCGTCTTTTTTCTAATTTTCTTAAAAAATCCTATATTTCAGTTGTTAAGTAATGTCAGACAGGAATTAGAAGTTCGTTTATAGAAGAGCTTCGGCTTCTGGCCCATAAAATACATTCTGTCATCTACTTTCCTCTGATACTGAACCTCTTAGGACAAAACTAATAAGAATAAGTAATAATAATTTCTAACTTTCATGTTTTAAAAGTCATAAAATTTTTAAGTAAACATTATACTTTATCGTATTTAGAGTTATGTTCTAAGGACCATCAAGACAGTAGAATGACGGGGGAAATGACAATGTAGTGAAGCAAAGTCTATAGAGTGACAATAATTTAGCTATGTGGAAAAAAATCCTTGATAACTTTCGAACAGTGAGCGATATTCAGTTAAAACTTGTTGATTGAATTTAGGGCAGGATAGGATTTGTTTTGAACATGAGCATCTTTGTTCCTTTTTTTTTTTTTTTTTTGATGAAATAGTTGAAATACAAAGTTTCTGAAGTTCATCGATTCTGAAAGCCTACGATTCGAATAATAATACCCCGTTTGCGACTCAAAGAAAGTTTGTGACCGAAAACCAGGGAATGCCAACTTGTCCAAGTGCTATAGCAATGACATTTTTTTCAAATGATGGTTTGTCGAAGTAAATTAAAAAAAAAAAAAAAGAAAAAAAACGTATGTATATTACGGTAAATGTGATAAATCCGGTGCTTTTATACAATCCCCGGTGAATATTCACAATCCCCACTAAAATTGGTAAATGTGATAAATCATTGAATATTTAGCCATATTTATCACATTTACTGGTTAATTTATAAAATCCCCGACTCGTAATGGGGAATGTAATAAATGTCAATACTTAGCCAAAATTTGTTCAGTTTGCTCAGCTACTTAGCTTTTTCTATGACGTATAATATCTCTACGCGACGAAGGCTTTATGCTTTATTATCTTATATTCAAAACACAATTGTTACTGCGTACAGTAGTTATTTTATGTACCTTGGCTCAATTTTTCGGTTGCTTTGTGTAAATTGTACTTTTATTAATTCGTACAGCCTGGATCCCATACTTGTTCAACTGTATTTGTGATGTCGTGCTGGCAAGGCTTTTTTTTTTTCGGGATGTTTTGCTTTCTCTCTATTATAGAGTTTTTAATAATGGCCGATATGCTTTAGCGTTTCAATTTCAAGTTTTAGTAACTGTTATGAATTCAAAAAACAAGTACACAGGTCTTTGTTGATAAAAGAAAAGTATGACGATTCGTTAAAAAAGCTGAATTATAGTAAAATCAAAATTAGTGGGGGAAAAAATAATGAAAGAAAATTCCGAAGGGTATATCGTTTACTAAAAAGATATGACGTAATGACAGTTTTGTCAATGTTGAAAAACTAATCTAGCCCGTAAATAAGACAGCTACTATGTTAGATTTGACTTTTATTTTGAAGAATACCGTAATTCATGAAGCACTTTTATCAGTAGGCCTTGGTGGCAGAAACATAATATTAAATGACATCTTAAGAGAAGGTAAATAAGTAATATTAGCAAAGCAGTTTATATTTTTCAATTTTATTTGCAATATACACTGCTTAACAATTGCTAAGGAACAAGTGATTAATACAAATTTGTGCCTCAACCAGCTGGGCAATGGAAATAAATTCAAGTTCAGGTGAAGTGGTAGATCAAGACTCGTTATCTGTATAAAAGACAGTGCATACACGCTCAAGATTCGTACGAAAATTTACCCTGTTTGGTTTTTAACAAAAATAGTGCTGGATGCTAAAAAAGGTTTTTCTCTGAAATTCTGTTTGGTTCTTGAAATATTTAAGAGTAAAATGTCAGCAAGACATCATTTTAGTACATACGATCGTGGACGAGTGGTTAGACGACTGGAAGCAGGTCAAAGTGTCACCACTGTGGCTGCTGCAATGCGAGTATCAAAACGTGCCATCTCCCGATTAAAGACGGCCGTTCAAGGTGGAAATGTTTTGCAAAAGCTTGTCAGGGGTCGTGGTAGGAACGCCACACCTTCAGAGGATCGCTATGTAGCCCTCGTGGCAAAAAGGAACAGAAATTTCACTCCTGGACAGATAGCTGCAAATCTTACAACCGCTACCGGTACGCATGTTTCTGCAAGAACCATCTCACGACGAGTATGTAATGTTGGTTTGTATGCACGGAAGCCCGTACGTTGCCTCCAAGTTCAACACGCCATCGTCGAGAGAGATTACGCTGGTATAAGTAACATGTTGGTTGGGATCGTCAAAATTGGTCTAGAGTGATGTTCCCTGACGAATCGCGTTTCTGTGTGACAAAGTGATTCTGGTCACCAACTACTGTGGAGAGAGAGTGGAACACGTTATGCACAAAAATTTGTTTGTGAACGTGATCGGTACGGCCCAGGCGTGATGGTGTGCTCAGGCATTATGAACAATGGCAGAACACTGCTTCACATTTCTGAACAAGAAAGCATTACGTCGCAAATGTATTGCAGAGAAGTTATGCTGGACCATGTTCGTCTTTTTAGGGGGGCTGTAGGTCCAGACTTTCTTTTTACGGACGACGATACACAGCCACACAGGAGCGTTGAAGTGTCAGACACATATTGCAAAGTGAAAACATTCTCCGTATGCAGTGGTCTGCTTATTTTCCCGACTTAAATCCAATTGAACTTGCATGGGAGGCTCTTGGCAGACGTGTTGCGCGTAGAACCATCCTTCCCAGAAAATTACAAAAACTCAAATCCGCCTGAGGAGTGGGAAAACAGCCCCCAAGCAGGGAGTATGGAAAACAGATGTAAAATGTGCATTAGTATCCCTGGTAATTATACATCATATTAAGGTACTCATGTCTCTATCATTCTGACCTAGATCATTTTTTGTAGTCGTTTGAAAATCATCCAAATAGGATTATTTTTTTATCTTTAAGTTTTTACTTCATTAATGCAGTAATATTTGTATCATTTTGTACTTATAATAAAGGCACATCCCCCCTACTAACTATATACTTCGTTCTGTTTCTTATCTATCTTAACTACAGTCGAGCCCGCTTAATGGAATATCGGATAATAGCCTGCTTAATGTAATAAAATTCCAATGTATTACACCGTTGATGAGTGTTATTTTTATCCCGGATAATGGAATATCCCGCTTATTAGAATAATTTTTCCTGGCAAATTGCCTATTCCATTAAGCGGGCTCGACTATTCCAAAAAACATAATTGTTCCTTAGCAATTGTCAAGCAGTGTATATTGTACGCATTTAAAGTGTGTTCTATAAAATATCTAATGGGGGGGGGGAAATAAAGTTAAAGAGCCTTACTTTTACTCATTTATTTAGTTTGAAATATTACTGTATTTTTTAGCAACCTTCACGACTTTTTTCTAGTTCTTAACTACGCATTTTTAGAGAAGTTTTTAAAAATTTCCCTTCTTTGGAATGTTGTTTCACCTTGTTCAGAAAAATTATCCCAATTTATTACATTCTCCTTTACGAGTCGGCGATTGTAAAGAAAAAATCCCAGTAAATCGGAACACTTGTTACTTGGTTTAGTGGTGATTATGTTATCCGGGGCGGCAGTTTGTAGTACACCCCCAACCCCTGCCTGAACGCTCAAAAAAAAAAAAAAAAAAAAAATGTTTATGCAAACATGAAGTTTACATAATTGTCAGAAATTAATTTCAATTTCTGTGGTAAATCGAAAATTTACATTAAGAGACAAGTAAAATTATGAACGCATTTTATAAAATTGCCCCCATAATATTGCAATCAATTTTCTTTAAAGTTCCATAAATTTAGCAATTTAAGATTTATTTGGAGAAATTTATCAGGAGTAATCTGGAGTAGACCGCTCTATCCTTCCCCTCCCATAGTGAAGCTTTCGATTACATTATTTATTACATTATTATCCTAATTTGTTCGTTCTAAGATATTTAATTAATGTAGTAAAGCAAAGCAAAACCAATTTTATTACTTTTTTTGGTTGAAATGTTTTTGTAAGCTTTGATAGATATCAAACCTTGTTTTAATTGTAAAAATAATTTTTAGGGTTTGAAAATATTATTTTTTTTGGAATTAAACCCTTGTTACTCTAGAGAATTATTAAAATTAATTACATTCCACATAATGAATCGGGGATTGTATAAATAAACCGGTAAATGTGATAAATATTGAATAATTGATCACATTTACCAAGTTTATTGATGATTGTGTAAAATCACCAGTAATTATATACAATCACCAATTTATCACATTTACCGTAATATATATACTGTCCAAAGAGATCCTGACTTGGGAAAGATGTGATTCATGCAGGATATATCACGATCTCAGCATATTGCTAGCATATTTTAAGGAATAAAAACGCACTTTTGAGTGCCCACTCTCGCTAATCTGCTCTAATCTCCTGGTTTTCAACTCTTGTTGCTCATTTTTCCAAAGCATATCAGAGAAAAGTTTACGAAATGGACCCGAAACCGTCGCTGAGCTTAAAACTACCATTTCGAAGGTCGTCGGAAGTATTGATGCCAGGGCACTTTAGCAAGTTTTGTAGAGTTCTGCTATTCGTGGGTGCCACTAACCTATCAAAAATGTTATCAACTAAATCTAAGTATCTCGAGTTACTTTTAACAGTTCCAATAAACTTGTAAACTCATTTTTTAAATTAAGTTTTTTTTATTTCACACGGCTCCGTAATTGTCTGCCTGCATTATTGGGTGAGAGGTTGTAAATATCGCTTTTTGTTTTGCAGCTTGACGTAACCGCTGAAAGTCGGCCCTTTTTTGTACCCACGCTGGCTACTCTCGTGCCTCCGTACCATCCATTGCAGTTCCATCAGGCTATGACCTCCAAAGAGGTAAGTACAAAGTAAAATGTCTCAACATAGGTAACTAGAACTTGGTCGACACATCGGCCGTTTCAAAAAGAATATTTCCATCATCTTTAAGTCCTCGAAAATATTTTTGGCTCCTATTTCGAATTTTCCCCCAAGCTCTATATCAAACGGTTATCCATTTCTGAAAAATTAATGAAAAAGTTTCCAGCGCTGTGTGAAACTTGCATGGATCACGCCACAGAAGTGTTGTTGTATTGATAGCATTAGAAGAAACATTACTTTTATGAATGGGATCTTTCTTTCTTGCGGCCTTAAACATTTTATTGCTGCTCTCCTGAGTTCCTTTCTTTCAAAGATATGGCTGAATGACACTGCTTTATGCAGGGGTGGATCCAGAAATTTTTGTAAGGGGGGTCAGGTTTTAATGGTCAGCGTTACACCTCCTACTTAAAATGGTATCAATTAAGCAGGGATGCCCATCCCTCCCCCAAATGAGATCGAAACCCTGTCAATCCTTTCCCCCTACATTTTTCAATGCCGCAAGTTGCGCCATAGATTGTATTCCCTCAAATTTTCATCAAAACTCATAGTTCTTTAGGTGGACAGGCTAGTCACGTTCCCCTAAGCTCTGAATACAGGAGATTACAGCTATTAAATAGTTGAAAAATGCTCAGACAACGCACACAGGACATGTGATTTGAGTTGGAAGAGTGCTTTGAAAAAACTTTAAGCTCATTAGAAAGGATTATTCTTTTGAAAATTAGCAAAAAAATAAAAATAGCAATGGGCCAGTAAACAAACCCAGTCAATCCTTTGAATTATGATGCGCTGAGAAGGATACCGAACAGAACCAAGCCAAAAAAAAGATTCACATTGATTCCAGGTACTATATTTTTGGATATAAAAAATTGAAGTTCAATAATAATCATAATATAAATATTGTCACAGGGGGGTCAGCTGACCCTTTGACCCTCCCCTGAATCCGCCCTTGGCTTTATGTGAGGGTGCCCATCCTCGATGTGCGATTTCGCAAATCAATCTCAAATGCTGCAGAGCGCTGCTAAAAATGAAACTCCTGAAAGTTTTCAGAGGCGCATGACCCCTTGTAGGCTTTGCTAGTTGTGCGACTAACTGAGCTATCAGTACTTCATTGTGCCTATAATTCTGAGGCAGATTATGCTGCCCTACGGAGTCGGCAGTCTTAAACAGAACGCGAGATAATGTCAGCAAATTAAAGGTTCTCGACTGAGTCTGTCTTTTACCGAGACTAATAAAAAAAGCTTTAGATAGAGAGTTTCTTGGTACGGAGTTATAAAATGTCTCTTTAATGGTTCTTCCGAAACCCTTCTCTTACCGGAAGCTTAATTTTTATAGCAGATTAATGTTTATATACCTTGTGAATCAAGCACAGTTTCAATTTATTAGTTGCGAATATTTTTCTTCACATTTTTTGCTCAACATTGATTTCCAAGCTTGTATTCGTCATTAATATCACATAAATGAACTCCTTTTATGATGTGCCGCTTCTGTTTTCTAGCATCGTTTGAACTTCCATTATATATATTGAGTTTTCCTTCTGCCATATTAAACTACTAAGTAATACTATGAAGACTCGTTTGAGTAAAAGTATCCTAAAAACGTGTAAAATACAACGACGAGGAGTCTTTCCTTTAAAATACCACCGAAATGCGTTTATTGAAAGACATTTAAATCTGACAATGGGCTATAATTGGTGATCCAATTTGTTTAGTAAATCCACGGTAGGATAAAAATAAAAATTACTGAATCGAAAATGTTATATTATTTACTAATAACTGTTCCTCTTAGATTCATGTTTTTACCTTCAAAGTATTTTACTAATATTTTAAACTGTATTCACGCATTTGCAAGAAATGCTAGTACTGTTAAGTGCGCAAAAAAAAAAAAAATAAATAAATAAATAAATAAATAAAAAAAAAATTTGAATTTTAGCATCTTGAATTCAAATTATGTTTTTCGCAATCACGAGTGTGTGTATGTAGGCGTATGTGTTTGTGTGTGGGGGGTATGTGTGTTTTTGTGTAGGGGGTATGTGTGTTTTTGTGTAGGGGGTATGTGTGTTTTTGTGTAGGGGGTATGTGTATGTGTGTGTAGGCATATGTGTTTGTGTCTGTGTGCTGGCATAATTGTGTGGGTAGTTGTGTGTATGAATGTGTGTGTTGGGTGGGGGGGTATGTGTATGTGTGTGCAGGCATATGTGTTTGTGTCTGTGTGCAGGCATGAATGTGTGGGTAGTTGTGTGTATGTTTTTGTGTGTGTGTATGTGTAGGTGTCTGCATGTGTTTGTGTGTGTATGTGTGTTGGTGTATGTGTGTGTAGGTGTATGTTTGTAGGTGTATGTGTGTGTATGCGTTTGTGTGTGTGTGTGTGCGTTTGTGTGTGTAGTTGTGTATGTATGCGCGTGTGTGTAGGACATGGATGCAACCTGGAGGCGGCTTGCTCTATAGGAGCAGCATCGTGAGGAGCCGGTCGACGGTGTTTCTGTGGAGGGTGGCGGTGGGAAAATAAAACGATAAGACGCCAAAAACAGTCAAATGAAAGCAATAAGCAATCGTGATTGCTCAAAAAAAAAACAATTTTGATTAAAGGTGAAACTAGGCTTCAAAATTCTCGTGTTTTATAGAACGACAGTGGTATCACATGAAAGGATGGATTATGGATTACATATAGCACTATATCTGCCAAAGGTCAAGACTGTAACGCAGCCCCATTATAAAGAAGAAGTTTTTGATAGTGATGTTGAAATTATAAAGATATATATGCAAGGGGTGATTCTGAATCGTTTTTACAAGTTTAGATATGTGATAGTATCCATTCAGCCTACCAATGATTAAATAGAAACATGAGGTTGCACTCCATTTTGAGAGGCGTGAGAGAGAAGAGTTGAATCCTGCACGATGAACCAAGTCTCATATGGATAATTTCGAGACGGGTTGCTAGCTCCCCCCCTCCCCCGTCATTTATATATGAGGCCCCTAGTTTCAAAACCGGATACTTGTAGGAGCCGACAAACGCTCAACTTGTAAAAAGTCCGGTTTTGAAACTGAGGCAGACTTTCCCGCCCCATTTCAAGGGGGAAAGAAGCGGTTTTTGAACCTAATATTGAGCAGGCAAATAGGCCTTATGATTCTCTACAAGACTAACAAAAAAAAAAAAAAAGAAAATCGAATTTTTTGCAAGTATCCGGTTTTGAAACTAGGGGCCTCATATGCCTGTGATGTGTATATTATATTATATTTGACACTAAACGTGGTAAGGTAGTATTCCAAAATTTATTGAAAACGTAATTAGTATGCTCGACTCAAAAAAGTTAAAATAATCTAAATTAGAAAACTGGTAACTTGACTTTTGTATTGATGCGACATTCAATTACATAATTTTCTAAGTCACGTTATGGTTCATTTCATTGTAAGAATAAACATTTCAAAATAGATTTTAATCCGAGGAAATTTTATTTACTTTGACATTTACGTTACGTCGTGCGTGCATTCCTTTAACTGACCCACTAGCAGCTACCGCTGTCATTTGTAATTACTAAAAGAAGACTGCATCTTCTCTTGTAAAATGATTTCCCATTTATTTGAAAGACCTTGACATTGGAACGACGAATCAATTGTTCTCGTTGCTTCTGGGGAAGAAATGAAGGAAGGAATGAGGAAAAGGCGTCATTTTTCCTCCCACGTATTTTACGAAAGTTAATTACACTGGACAAACAAGCAAGTTTACAGCTGTAGGTGGAGATAATGTGTCGAGTACAGACTGCTGGAGTAGAAACTGCGATGATCATTATTTTAGTAAATCTTGTTGGGAGTCCAGAGAGGGCGAGTGTAATGATATAATTTTCAATCATGACACAACTGGGTGTGACGAGATTTGCCCATGCTTTAGAGCGTAGAATTAACCCTTTCAGGGGCGCATCTTTAATTTTTGAGAAATATGAAGAAAAAACACCACAAGTAGCTTTATTTGATCATCTGGACATAGATTTTTCAGTTTAAAAAAAATTTTTCGCAACTTTTTTTTTGCTGGGGGTGGTGTCCCCATTTGTTCACACCCCCCACCTGGGGAAGGACAAAAACGTGTTTACACATGTAAAAATGAATTTGAATCATTTAGAGCAATATGATTGAGTACCTCAGGTAAAATCAGGAAAAATGATTCACTCTTTCAGCGCTAATTAAAAATTTTAAAATCTGAAACAAAATTCCAATTTTGGGGTAAACGAAAAATTGAAAATTTGATGATTTGGACAAGAAATTGAGCCTACGAAAAAAATATTTTTTTGTTATTCTGCCATCTTATTTTGTTCATTGAACTCAAAAGAAGAGGACTCAAGCGATCGTGATTCAAAACATTCAGAAAAAAAGAGAAAAAATCTTATAAATTGGTGGTTTCACAGCGCGACCACCGCCCCTGAAGGGTTAAGGAAAACGTGGTGGATTCGGAGCTAATTTCCCTGCTGCGGTGGAAACTTGGTAGCTAAAAAGATTGACGAAACATTTTTGTACAAAGCGCTTATTTAATTGATCTTCAGAGCATTCTCAATAATTTTGTTTTTAGCAAGTATGAAAAGTTTAACTTTTAGGGTTCTAACGGTTCTTAAAAAGTGCTTTAAAAATGCTTAATTTTGGATTTGTTTTTAAAAGATCCTCAAAAAGGCTTAGTTTTAGGACTTATCCAGGACTTGTCATGGTCAGAAAAACCGATGCAATGTGAATAACAATTTGAATGTTCTAACCAATTTTATAGAATAAAAAGAATATCTGCCAAATATTTAAAATCAGAAATGAATCCCTGAATAGCCAACACTATTTTCGTGGACAGTCCGGCATTTCTGTCGAATCTCCCACTTGGGAGCTGTATTACTCTAATTCTTTTTAAGTGCTTAATAAACTTCTCGTTTTTATTTTATTTTCTTTCTTTCTTTCTTTATTTTTTTTAAACTTTAGCTTAATGTTGGTTCAATCCTTAGCGACTCAATGGGATGACTGTGCTTGACCATTGTTATTATCCCAAAAAGCCACGTATGAAAGATGTTTAAAACATTTTTTTTATCTCTCTAATTTTGAACTTTGATTATATAGAGATTATATAAAGTTATTTCCGCAGTCAAAAATGGGATTTTTAGAACTTTACATTTTAGTCAAAATTTATTTCAGTTACTTTTATGGCTGCTAACTTTACATTTTGGTATTAAAGTACATAAGATTATGAGCTCACGTGCTCAGTTATATTGCTGTGTCGTAATAATGAACTTGATGGCATCTGGCCAAAGTTGCAGATTAAATGCATAGTGTTAATCAATGGTAATGTTTACTAACTCTCTTTAAGGGTACAAAAACCCAAAATGAAATATCGACAAAACTAATCACTGGAATCACACTAAAGAAAAAATGCAACTGTAATTGTGTGTGTGTAGTTTTTTTTAAACCCTTTATTGCTTACAGCTTCTCGAAAATCAGAAAAGTGGCAAAATTTACTTTTTTAGACCCCAGTAAACCAAAAAGGGTTGTAACTCAAAATAACATTTCTTGCCAATTTACTTTGTTATTCAAGTACGTCTTTGTTATTCAATGTCATAATGGTGGCAAATGGGCACAAGATCGATGTGCTAAGTTTGATAAATTATATGCTTGTAAAAATTGTAATTCGCGGACAATGATTACGACGATGATAATTTATCAGAACAAGTTTAATGAAGTAAATCTGTAAAGCCAAAAAGTTTTTGATTTTTAACGTGGTTAAGAAGTCTTAAAATTATTACAAAATAAACCTCAAAATGTGTAAAATTAATTTTACTACTAAAATATATCTCATTTAACAACTAACCCCATATAGTGTAAAAACATGCCCCGTGGTGGGGTAAGTTGTTACAATCTACATCTATTCAAAAAACTTGAAATATTTTGGAGTAGTGGCTTCTAATCATTTTTTTAAAAATATTTTATGAATGTTAAAGAAACTAGAAGCATTTTAAAGTTTCCCACGTGTAAATACTTGAAATAGTTTAGCGTAAAAAAATTGTAACAATTAACCACGGTCTCCCCTACTACTGAATAACTACACCGTTGAAATAGTTTTATAACCGTACACAGATAAGACAAATCATAAATTGAAAAGCAAAATAGAAGGATCAACAGTCGGGGCTCATTCAAATTTTACGGGATTCCTTAAGTCAAAAAAGAATGGGCATCGACTGTTGATCCTTCTATTCTGCTTTTGAATTTATGATTTGTCTTATTTGTGTACGGTTATAAAATATTTCAACGGTGTAGTTATTCAGTAGTACTTAATACATTCTAAACTACTGGGCTTATACATTTTCCTTTTTGGTTTTGTGTTTTTACGCAGTCGGGTTTTTTGTTTTTATTTAATAATTTTTTTTTTTGGTTTACAGAGGTCTAAAAAATAAATTTTTCATTTGCTCTTATTTTCGAGGTGCTGTAAACTATAAATGGTTATGAAAAAAAAAACGCAATTACAGTTAGTATTTCTCGTTAGTTATTCCAGTGAAAAGTTTTCGCGATGCTGCCTTTTTTTGTTCTTGCTCCACGAAGGGGGCTATGTAAACCATTGAACATCGTAAAAATTTTCAATTTGACCTTGAACTTTGGTGTGCTGTCATTTTAATTATCAAGCATGTAAAATCTTTATCTTATGTACTAATACAAAAAGTTAAAATTAAATGACATAGATGTAAAATCGATTTGGGTCAATCTGAAAATGTTTGAAAATTTGCATTTTTTACTACGAAAATGACTTTCGATAACCTCTACAAAATCAAAGGTCAAGAGTAGAGAAAAAAAATGGCTTGAAATATATTTCATACTTCTCTTTCAGGTACATTAGTATCTGAAGAAATAAAAATGATCGAGCAGCACTTTTCTAAAGTACCCCATAAAGTTATATGAATTGACCCCTTGGGGGGGGGGGGGAATTCTTAAGAATTTTTGGCGACCATTCTTCATGTTTGTTTGTTGCTGTATTTTAATACGTGATCTAAGGGATTTTAGACTTACCTCTCTTACCAACCACTGCATTTCTCAAAATTTGTATCTCGCAAGATTTTCCTTCAATTTTCCCTTTGAAATTGGCGGCAAATTTAGCGAATGGAATGGATTGACAATTATTTTTAAAGCCTCAACTCTTCTTAATATTTTATTCCTCATTTTGTTTCAGACCTTCCAAGGTTCTAGAATAAATGACTTATTAATATAATGACGAGAGACTTCTATTATATCTTACACGTGTTTCGATAGAAATTCTCAGTACAATTTTTTGGGCCAGAAAAAGTTTGATCTATTTTGAAGATTTAAATAAAAAAAGATCATGAATTCTAAAAGAATGTCCCGGCTGTTTGAATAAAATTGAATTAAATTCTACTTCGTAAAAATAAAAACCTATGTTGTAGACATATGCCAACATCGAACACGTGCTCGCCGAAAATCGCATGTCATTCGGATTGCAAGTTTCAATCCTTTTGCATTCTGTAAATTATCTTACTTCAAATGTTTAAGCAAAAGGTTTGACAAATGACACCTCATTACCCGAGAATAGCCATTCGTGAGTTATATCTAATATGCAGACAAAAAACATCATCGAACACGTGCTCGCCGAAAATCGCTTGTCATGCGGATTGCAAGTTTCAATCCTTTTGCATTCTGTAAATTATCCTACTTCAAATGTTTAAGCAAAAGGTTTGACAAATGACACCTCATTACCCGAGAATAGCCATTCGTGAGTTATATCCAGTATGCAGACAAAAAACATCATCGAACACGTGCTCGCCGAAAATCGCTTGTCATGCGGATTGCAAGTTTCAATCCTTTTGCATTCTGTAAATTATCCTACTTCAAATGTTTAAGCAAAAGGTTTGACAAATGACACCTCATTACCCGAGAATAGCCATTCGTGAGTTATATCTAATATGCAGACAAAAAACATCATCGAACACGTGCTCGCCGAAAATCGCTTGTCATGCGGATTGCAAGTTTCAATCCTTTTGCATTCTGTAAATTATCCTACTTCAAATGTTTAAGCAAAAGGTTTGACAAATGACACCTCATTACCCGAGAATAGCCATTCGTGAGTTATATCCAGTATGCAGACAAAAAACATCATCGAACACGTGCTCGCCGAAAATCGCTTGTCATGCGGATTGCAAGTTTCAATCCTTTTGCATTCTGTAAATTATCCTACTTCAAATGTTTAAGCAAAAGGTTTGACAAATGACACCTCATTACCCGAGAATAGCCATTCGTGAGTTATATCTAATATGCAGACAAAAAACATCATCGAACACGTGCTCGCCGAAAATCGCTTGTCATGCGGATTGCAAGTTTCAATCCTTTTGCATTCTGTAAATTATCCTACTTCAAATGTTTAAGCAAAAGGTTTGACAAATGACACCTCATTACCCGAGAATAGCCATTCGTGAGTTATATCCAGTATGCAGGCAAAAAACATCATCGAACACATGCTCGCCGAAAATCGCATGTCATGCGGATTGCAAGTTTCAATCCTTTTGCATTCTGCAAATTATCCTACTTCAAATGTTTAAGCAAAAGGTTTGACAAATGACACCTCATTACCCGAGAATAGCCATTCATGAGTTATATCTAATATGCAGACAAAAAACTTTATAGAGGCTCGTTTGCTATCCAAATCTGCGACAGGTCAAGCGTATCGAGAGCTAGTGGAAATTCCCACGTTTCCAAGGCGGAGAAAGGAACGTTTCATTTGTGTGTCAAGCGACATGTTTACTTAGGAAGCTCACTGACAGCCGATGACAGTTCCATTCTTTTTGATCGCGAGACTCTAGTCAAAGTGCTACTTTCTGCATTCATTAGTATCGCTTTTCGCTGCACATTCCTGTTTCTTCTGGATTTTTAAACATTTTGCTGGAACCTCGTTCAGTAGGACCTCGATTATCCGGCATTGTTTTAACCGGAACCTCGTTTAACCGAAGTATGTGTTCTTGAATTTTGTTTATATTTCTTAGTGCATATTTGGAACACGATCGATAATACTATTTTTTGAGCAATCACGATTGCTTATGGTTCTCACTTGACTGTTTTGATGTCCTATCATTTTATTTTCCCACCGCCACCCTCCGCACCATCACCGTCGACCGGCTCCTCACGATGCTGCACCTCTAGCGAAAACCGTCTCCAGGTTGTATCCATGTCCTACACACACGCGCATACATACACAACTACACGCACACTTACACACACACACAAACACACACACACACATACACAAACACATACACACACAATTACATACAGACACCTGCACACGCTTACAAACACATACACACACACATACAAACTACCCACACATTCATGCCTGCACACAGACACAAACACATATGCCCACATACACATACCCCCCCCCACATACCCACACATTCATACATACATCTACTCACACACGTATGCCTGCACAGTGCACACACACAAAAACACATGCGTACACACACATACACATACCCCTACACACAACACACATACCCAACACACACAAACACACACGCCTACATACACACACTCGTGATTGCAAAAAACATAATTTGAATTCAAGATGTCAAAATTCAAATGATTATTTTTTTTTTTAATTTTAATGCTATTGACACTGATTGCAATCAAATCAGAAAAGTAAATTATTATGTTTTACAACATATTTAAGATGCAATATAAAGAACAAAATATAAAGTTACCTACTTCATTAATATCAAAACACACATTAAAATTTGCTATATAATGTCTTATTTAATTTTCATTGCATTTCCGACTTAAATGGGCGAATTCATTGTTTACAATAATAGTATCATCACTCAAAACATCATATTTAGTAGTTGTTTTGTTAATGTTCAAATGTTTAGTCCCACGATAGGAAGCCATTTTAAGTACCTTTCATATGGAATTTTCGATTTACCGAAGGTTCGGATAATTGAGGTTCTACTGTACTTTTACTGTGCTCAATCGGTTGCGTATAGAGGTTGATTAATGAGTGCAACTGGATTTAACTCGGCGAAATTATGTTGTGAATTGAATTTTTGTTACAACGAACTTCAAGGAACAGCAAATTTTGTTCGTTGTAACGAGAATTTCGTTGTAATTGAATTTCAGTAATATAATGGAATTTAAATCGAGGCTGAAAATGAACTTCCGTTTTATTGGTATTCGTTGTAGCTTGATTTCACTGTGTCAGGGCATATCGTGTAATCACCGAAACTCGCTAAATTTAGCGACTTTTCTTAAAATTTCGCCAGCCTTTGTAACCTCATATTTCAATAACAGGGACACGAGGGCAAATAATTTACGCGACCAAAAATATGTTTTACTATGCTTTTTCGATTACTACTTATTTAGATTTTAATCACTACACTATCGTATAATTTCCTGGTTAGAGAAATTGGCACTAGTTACTTCCTTACATACATTTCTGAAGAAAAAAAGTTGCCGATTTGTTAAGGGGGTTGATTCTTTGTAGAAGTGCACTTTTTTCATTTCAAATCCGTCTAACAACCCTGACGTAGTACAGTGAAAGTTCCCCCGGTTAAAAAAATAATAATACAGTATATGAGTTAAAATAATTTTATTTTTATGCACTAAATGCTTTAATGGCTTTATTGTAATGATTTAACAATGTTCTGAATTTTTGAAAATGAAATTGCACGTAAGTGTTTCAACCACAACTCGGTCTACTCTACCATACGAAAATTTCAATCACTCTCATCCCTACATTTTATGGTAGATATTTTCCAAACCTCCGTGCAGGGAATTGCACAAGCATTTTCTTTTTTTTAATTCAAAAAAAGAAAAGCACGTTCCGAGACCTGCCATTTAAATTATAAAAAAAGATTTTAGGCAGGAATGGTCGTCGAATTAAATCTACTGTATCATAGTGAATTTTGTTTATTAGTCCATGACAGCGTTCATCCACAGTAGCAATCAAAGCACGAATACAAGTGCAGTTTTTTGTTTTTTTTATTGAGCGTAATCTTCATGGTAACATCACTCACTGGTCTAGCCTTCGTGCAGAGCAGTGTTTAATTTACAATATAATGCCAATAAGTGACTTCGCTCGATTGCGTTATCAAACAGCTTTTCTGTCTAGTTACCTCAATTGCTTATCTCCGATCGTTTTTAGTTCTTCCCTAAAAATGTTCAGCTTATGAATGATCCATTACAAATATTAGATCAAATAATTAACAAAGACCGGCTACGGTAATGGTTATATATACGCACTCATGTTTGTAAAACTTGCAACACCAAGAAGGAATTATGCAATTGAACTGAAGTTCACAAGAAATGTATAGCAGGATAAGATATGCAAATGATTAGAATTACAGAGACGTCGCGGCATAGACTCTGTATATAAAGGGCTTCTGTAAAGGTTTTTTGGAATCATAAGATGATCATCTGCCGAAGGTACATGTTTCTCTAGTACTCAATATGCCTGGTCCAAAACGCAGAGCGTCATTCGAACGAATAACGGAGTTCGAAGAGGGCTGCATAATCTGCATGCGTGAGGGTAAACTTACGTATAGAGAAATCAGTGCCCGCTCGTGGCGTAATATCTCAACGGTGATGTGCTTTAGTAAAAGATGGACAGAGAACATTGAAATTAGCCGAAGGGCTTGCTTCAGCCTCCGCAACAGAACGACGCCACAGGATTCTCGACACCTCACCCGCCTAGCTGTGATGGATCGTATAGAGTCCTCTTGAACGCTAGCACAACGTTGGAGTATGGCTCCAGGTGTCACACTTGCTGCATCCACAGTTCGTCGACGTCTGCTGCTCCAGGGCCTGCATGCAAGGATTCCCCTATACAGGATTCCCTTTACCCTCAACCATTGTCACTTCCGGCTTCAATGGGCCAACCAACACACCCAATGGCGTGCGAACTAGCAACAGGTCGTCTTCTCGGATGAGTCTAGATTTAATCTGCCCTGTAACAATGGACGTGTACGCGTCAGACGTTACACATGGGAACGTCATCTCCCAGAGTGTGTAATCCGACGTCATACCTACGTAACGCCAGGCGCCAGGTTACGCTACTTCCTTGGCCTGCCCGTTCTCTGGATATGACACCCGTGAAGCAGGTCTCGGATTGCATTGGTCGGAGACTCGCCCATGTGTCTCGTCCGGCAGTTGGTACGGATGAGCTTTGGGTTCGGGTTGAAGTCATATGGGATGCTATTCCTAATCATGACATTCAGCAGCTCCAAGATTCGATGCCACAACGTGTACAGACTCGCATAGCTGAGCGAGGTACCTACATTCGGTATTAATTTACGTCAGTTATTTCCACTTCATTGATCTGTAATTTTTATGGTTTATTTGTAGCAGTATGAGTAATATGTGCAGTAAATTTTATTCCTTTCCAATGAATCTTTCATCTTGTTCTCACAAACATGAATGAGTATATATATATATATATATATATATATATATATATATATATATATATATATATATATATATATATATATATATATATATATATATATATATATATATATATATATATATATATATATATATATAGTGCTGGATGAAGAAAAAAATTAGAATACGTGATTTAGATTTGCACTGTGATATTAAAAAATATATACGATTTAAGTCTTTCAGTTTATGAAAAAATTCTTACATTATTAGCAAATTTTCTTCCAGTTTTCTGACACACTCCCATTCATACTTTTGCTGCACAGATCAATGATTTTGTCGATAGTTACTTCTGTCCTTTGTTACATTTGCAAATGCTAGCTCATTCAAATTTGCCTCTCTCATTGAACTTCGGAAGTATATCCTTTTTAAGAGTTGATAAATTGCTGTCCAATGTTCAATCGCAACAGAAGTTGTTCTTAAAACTTGAAGGGCAGCAATAGATTGGGAAAAATAATTATCTTAACTGTTTTAGTATAGCGGCAGCTGTTGCTAATGGCTGAGTTGCCCTAGAGTTGCAATTTAATTGGAGCACGCGCTACTGTTGCATTTTCGCTGTTCTCATGGACGCGGTTTTAATCACTACTGCTTGGTGGGCGCAACGGTCTAAAACGCGCAAATTTAGTTTCAAACGTAATTTAACTTCCCCTTGTTGTGGCAAGAAATGTGCCAAAACTCTCCCAATCATTTGACCAAAGCTTTCTCTTCACGTTGACAGCCAGTTTGTGCCGTGCGGATAAAAAAGAATGCACCCTAGTATATTAGCTGTAAGACTAAAGCAGATGACAAGCTTTGTGTTGAGGTTCAAGCATGCCAAGAAACTCGTTAACATAAGCCACATTTATTTGCGTTATTAGTGTTAAATCTTCCAAACTGACGACCACTAAAAATCAAATTAATTCTCAACTCACCTTAGACACACAAGACCCTTGCTAATGTTACGCTAGCTATGTGTTGTAGACATTTAATTTAATTTGATTGTTTTCATTTGTTTTTTTCTAATTTATTCTTATTAAATTGCGGTTGTGTGTTCATATTGTTCTTTCTAAAATACGAATTTTCGTTTGCTTAAATAGTACAATGACGACTGCATTCGGCATTCTGTATTTGTTATTTTACCCTGTAACTTTTCATTTAATATTTTTTTGTCGGTTTCTAGCCATTTATTAAGGAACAAGGTTTTATTTATTGAGACATGTTTTGAATTATCTTCCGCGATTAATCTGTTAAAATATTTGATTTATATTCAACCTTACATTATACGATGCAACTTTTTTTTTTTTTTTTTTTTTTGTTTTCCTTTCTTGAAACAAAATGTTTTTGAAACTGCTTTTTCAAAAACGTCAATCGGAGATACTACTTATTTTTTTTATAAAGTTTAAGATAATTATTTTGTGTTAAATCTTAAATCACACTTTCCATTGAGATTCTATAGGTTCTATGCTAAACCAGAGAGTAATATTTATTGTTACAAAATCTATGTTATATTTAAAAACAATGTCGTTTAGTTCAAACATCTAGTTTCGAAAGTAACATATCTGTATTAATGAATATTCTTTAATATGTTATATTTATTTAGTTTTTTTTTTTTTTTTTTTTTTTCTATTTTATAAATATTCATTCTCATATAAAACGTGTGAGGTGATGGGTACTTGAACTATTTTTTAAGAGAATATTCGAAGGAACATCCTCTAAGAACAAAACATTATTACTTACCTAAAATACTATATCTCTGGATACAATAAACCACAATTATTTGCAATTACACTAGTGCTTAATTTCAAAACGATAATGGAATTAAAGCTATAAAATTAGAGTCAAAAAATGAAATAAAAACTATTTTTAAATTAACACATTTTCTGTTTCATTTAAGTCGCATTTAATTGTTGTTAATAAAATTGCATTGATTTGTACCTTGTCATCGAAAAAAAAAAAAAACGGAAAAATAAATCTGGATATAATATTAAATTTCAGGCTTCGGTTCATGATTTCCACTTCAAAACTGTCGGTATGCTAAAGTCCATGTTGAAGTGAGACATTTTAGTCAGTATCCAAAGGAATTTCTGAAATAAATGAAATACATTTCTAATGATAAGCGAATATTTTATGTCCGATTTAATTTCTTTTCTTCTGTTTCAACATTGTCTTTGATTTTTTTCAAAAATGCAAGCAATTTTTAGTCTAGTGTGTGGGCATGTATGCTAGCTAATGTAAAAATCCAGTTTGCTGTCTTATAGGTACATTAGATTACCAATGTTTTTCTTCCGCTCGATTTCGTTGTATCTCTAAAAACTAATGCCCCAGACTATCTTGTCGGAAACAAAACTTCAAATTGCTTGAGTATTCCTTCCAGAATTGATTTGAATAGCCTGCAATCTGGACAACTCGACAATAAACTTTCTTATATAGCTGACATGCTGACGTACATCTTTGGCTTGAAGGATCTCCCTGGAGCTAGAATTGCTAGGAGTCATTGTGTTCTTACGTCTATGCTTTTCCTTCTCCGGTCACCAAAAATAACTATAACTCGAGCTACAAAAAACCATTTCAAAAAAAAAAAAAAAAATTAACTGGTGCTCAAAAATGCAGTTTTTCCACCTTTTATTCGGATCGAGTTCTGTGACATTTGCTCGTAATTCAATTAATGCTTCAGGAAATGAGTCTACAAACAAGAGTTTTAAATTAATCTGCTGCTTAACGCATGTTCTCAGTTTTCAAATCATTTTCCCGCTTTTGTTGAGTTTTAATGAGCTTTTTCGTCGTCGGCACTAAATGTCCTGCTAAAATAACATCCATGCTTTTAAAATACATGATAACGAAGAGGGGGAATAAAAACTACCGACCAATGTACTTCCCGGAATTTCGCTTTTAATACTTTACGAAGACGATTCAAGTTCTTAAAAAGCAGGTCTTTAAACGAGGTAAATATGTACTTTTTTTTTTAAAGTTCGAAAACAGCCGGAATTTCGTTTTGCACCGAATGTGGTTCATATATTACGATTTGTCATATTTTCTTGCTATTTTTTTAAAATTTTATTAAAGTCAATTCTCGTTAATGCGCCGGCGCAAGGCATCAGTGGAAAAAAAAAAAGTGAGAGAGAAGTATTAGTGAAATGGGGGGGGCTATTCAAATCTCTAAAATCCTCGCCTTGAGATCATGAATAAAAATATTTCTGAAGAAAAATATATGTTAATATTTGTAATGGTTTGGTAACTAGTGTAACTATACTAAGAAAGCAGATATTATTACATAGGAATAGTCCTTCCCGTATCTAATGAGAAGAGATGTGAATGATTAGGCATCACTTGAAAAAGAATGCAATATTTCCCTTCTGTCCCCTTATTTGCCGAAATATCAAGACAAAATGCGATGAATAAAGAATCTTTGAGAGGTCACTGACCTCCCATTGGGGGTCATAATTTCCCTAAAAGCTGTAGCGTTCAGTAGATGCTAAAAAGAATTTTTATTGATTTACATAATTATTTTTAAAACGAGAAAGATTTCAGGCACTTTTGGGGCATAAATGAAAGTGGTGTCTGCGGACAGACAGAATATTTTCTAGTCTTTGGGAACTGTTCTTGAATGCATTCACTCTGAATGCATTAAAATCTGAATGCATTCAGAACAACTCCAAAAAGGTTATTAATTTTGAATTCATTCACTTTCACCAGTTTATCCAAGAAAAAATAATCGCTCGGTGTGTCCATTCACTGGTCAGACTTCCCTAACTATTATACATTTATTTTACTTATAAACAATGTAATAATTCTTAAAAGAACTTATTAATTAAATTTTTTTATCTCTATTTTATGAAAAAAAAATGCGTTTTTTTTTTTTTTTTTAGCAATCACGATTGCTTATTGTTCTCATTTGACCGTTTTTGATGTCCGTGCCTTTTTCAGCTTGGACCAGGGGCCTCTGCAGCACCACCGCCCACCGTCCTCTGCATGCGCGGCTCCGAGCACTGCCTACTGGAATCAGTTTCTCCTGGTCGGTGGCGCCCATGTCCTCCACACACGCACGCTCATACACACACACACATGCTCATACACAAGCCTTTACACACATACACACACGCACGCTCATACACACACACATGCTCATACACAAGCCTTTATACACATACACACACACGCACGCTCATATACACACACACACACATGCTCACACACAAGCCTTTACACATATACACACACGCCTACGTGCATACACACAGGTCTACGCACACACACAAGCCTACACATGCACGCACGCGCGCCTACACACACACACACACACACCACTATACACACGTAACTGCCCAGAAGGAGGGGCAGGCTTGGGGGGACAGGAGCTGTTTCTAGAAATAATAGCCCCCAATGAGCAGGGTCCTGTCGCAACTCGTGATTGCGAAAAAACATAATTTGAATTCAAAATTTTAGAATTCAAGTTAATTTTGAATTTTGTTTTGTTTTTTTTTTCGTTTGTAAAACAAAATTCAGAGATGTTGTAAAAGTGAGAGTTAACTGTATCAGTCATTCAACGATATAAATTGATGGTTTTACTTGCTCCCAAAAATTTTTGACTTTTAAAATCTTGAAATGTTTCTTTAAAATTTAGTACAATGAATATGGATGGTGTAAAAAGAAACTTTACATGCACTTTTATGAGGTTTTCATTAAGTAAATTTCGTTGCTCTGAATTATTCATATTTTGCATCTGCCGATAAAGCTATGGAGACTTTACGCTATTGTGTTGAATTCAAATTCCTTGCAAGAATTTGATTTGCCTTCAACAATCACTCTTAGTTTTGTAAGATTTTACATCTTATTTAACCAATAGGGTTAGCTACGTTATTCACTTTTAAATAATAGTTACCGACTTATACACTTAAGTGTTTCAACCATTTGTCCTATAAAAAGCGTTAAACAAGTGAGTTGTCAAACGTAAAACCGATCACATATCGATATATTTAAAAGTTAAACTGAAAAAAAAAATTTACTTAACTTTTTGGTTTCTTTTTTGCATCAAGTTCCTTTTGATGGAATTTGAGAAGAAATATAAATGTGACTTTGTTTAGTTCTGAGATGCAAATAATAAATAAGGTCAAATGACTTCGTGATCTTCAATCGCCGAATTCTCAGCTGTGCAAAATTTGTTTAGTAAAAGAAAGATCAAATATAGGGATCCGAAACCAAATGCATCAAAACCATTCCACGGAAAAGCCGTCGTTTTTCCCGCATATAAGAGCCAATATAATTCGCTAAAAATAAATTTGAAAAGGTAATAAATAGAACTTTTTGCTTAAGAAATCACACATATGCTTGTGGTTTTCTTTAACAATATTTTCTCTTTTTTTTTTTTTCATTTCCTTAGAAAATATTTATTTTTAATTATATGCTTTAGTTGTCACGTACGGGTTTAGATCATAGCCGTGTCCAAGGGGAAGGTTTTAGGGGTTAAACCCCTCCCATTGGGAAAAAAATAATAAACCAAAAGAAAATTTATAGCTGACTTTTATAGCTTTAATGTGAAAGTTTGTGTGCAACGCTTCAAAAAACCCTTTCTCTCCGTAGTTTTTCTGTAATTTAAGAATGTTAGAGCTTTACCAGCTGAAATAACATTTTGGAAAAACTATTATGGTTGAACCACTGAATGATTTGTCAACACAAAGCATTAACAGCGTTAATATTGCTTTAAAAGGCTATGATGAATGCGGTAATATGTTGCAGCTATAAAGATGCATTGATTGTATTTAGTAATGTAATTTGCATCTACCATAAGCTCTTTCTTGTTTAGTTTATTAAGCATTGTTCCAGAATATGAAACCTAATGTACATGCTACATTATAAAAAAATCTGTGGACAGTTTTTAATACTAATTGCAATATACTGCATAATAAACATAAATAGATTTGATTTAAAAAGAAACAAACAAGGTTAGATTGAAAAGATGTAAAATGAAGGAATACTGCTGCTATTTGCGCAGCCAAAATTATTCTTCTGGGGCGGGGGTGGGGGATGGTACAGTAGTCTACAGGTCTATAAATGCCATGTTGGGATTAGTAATTTAACATAAAACCAAAGTTGGTCGTGAATTGAACTCTTTATCCCCCCACCCCGCTTTAAAACCCCTCCCTTTATGAGAACCTGGACACGGGCCTGGTTTAGATGGCCGTCTTTCTGTGGAATGGCACATCGTGAACATCAATAATGATAAAAATACTTGACCTTTCGTTTCAGCAACTTCTTTTCTATTACAATATACAAGTGCCTAAATGGAGATGATTTAGTTTTGAACTGTTTCATTTTCTTCTCATTGCTAAGAGATACCAACTTGACCGTGGGGGTTGCCTTTGAAAGCTCTCGACTAATACCGAGTATTTACTTTGCTCGCTCTTTCAAGTATTTGCATTACCATTTATCCTACTCAGTCAACCTCTCCCCTCAACGTGTATAGCCAACATTCAAAGTCTTTATTTGCTTTCTGACTCTCTTCTAACCCAATTCAAAGACCAACGTTTTCGGTGCTGCTACGTTTTTTAAGCTTACTCGCATTTAAGTAGCAATGAATAATTTATTAGTTTCGAATTAATGAAAGGGTATATTTTTCGTTCTTTCACACATTATGCCTCAAAAGTTAAGCAGTGCACAGAAAATGGTTAAAAAATGAAACTGTTAGTATCAGACTACAACAATTCATTTTTTACAAATTTGTGAGAGAGACAGAAAACATGAGCTCTGTTCATTAAATTTTTTCCAATAGATTTTTTTTTTTTTTTGCTTGAAAGATATTTGGTATACGACTTCATACCGTCGTCTCAGAACAACAGTAGGATATCTTACTGCTGTTTCTGGGATTAGATATCTTATGGATGCTCTGAGGCGAAGATGTGTTGTCTTTTTATTTCCTTTTACAAAAAAAGGAAGTATTGTATTCGCGAAAAAAATTTCACCCAAAAATCGGCCTTAACTTCCATTTTGCTCACCCCCAAATGAATGTTGAGTTTTTTTTTTAACCTGACCACACGTGGATATGTGCCTAGGAACGTACAGACACCCGAAATATCCATTTTGACGTTCCCCGCGTTAATTACAACTAGTTTTCTCGTGACGTCTGTATGTACGTATGTATGTGCGTATGTGTGTATGTATGTCGCATAACTCAAGAACAGAATGTCCTAGAAAGTTGAAATTTGGTACATAGACTCCTAGTGGCGCCTAGTTGGGCACCTTCCTTTTCGGTTGCATTCGTATGCTTCAAAGGGGGTCTTTTGCCCCTTTTGGGGGGGGGGGAATCATTGGTAATTTCGATGTAAACTCACGTGGTGTTATAATTTGGCGGACACTTGGCGATATATCGCCAGTTTTTTGGCCGCCAAGTTCTGTCGCCAACTTGATGACAAATTTGGCGATTTAAATTTTTTTTTTTTTTTTTTATAAATCTGGTTTTAATTTGGCTACTGTTGGTAATATTCAGAGAGTAAACTATTGAATCATATTAAAACTGCCAATAATGAGAAAATGACATTAAATTGGAGTAAAAGGAAGTCATGTGATGCACACATCAGCTCGTTTGAATAAGCAGTATCGTCTAATTACTTACTTATAAAAATTATTTGGGTTCAGCTGACTTTGATGAAAATCTGCCTTATTTTCTTTTTCTTCTTTACTTTTTGTTCAAATTCCGATTTATTTCATGTCATTTTGCCCTTTTATAGCACGCACTAGCCTGAAAATGTGAGTAAAATAAGCAATTTATTATAATAGTGTCACTGATGGTTACAGTATGTTTTTGCAATGGCGATATGGTAAATTCATGAATAGAGCTCGTTTTGAAGTGAAATCGACTTTTGACAGCCGTTTTCGACCTGATAGAGGGAGACCGTTCTAAATTCATCTGTGGTGGCGTGACAGAATAGACAGGAGGTCACCAACCCTTTTCACTCGAGTACCACATTACAAATTTTTTGAGGTGAGGTAGACGAACAATCCCGCACTATTTTAGTTCAGACTATCCAGTTAGCCCTCCCATATACTCACCAATCACAGATCTAGCTCAGTGCATGAAATTCTAAAATATTTTCTCAATTCTAGAATTCTGCTGGTTTAGATAAAATACAAAAGCGCTGCGTTGTTGAAAATTCTGCAACTAAAGATAATCTGTCAAAATGCAAAAGGAATAACCATTTTTTTTTTAAATTTCTCTTTCGCGAGATTAAGTGTAAATGTTTGTATCTAATTGCATGAAACAGTTTGTAAACAGACAAACTGTCCAAGGACTGGGAAGTGTTACGCATGCCCAGTAAACGTGCATGGCAAGTCAAAACAGAGAAAATAAAAAGAGGAAATGAGAAGAATCTCAAACTAAATGACAACCCTTTAAGATGAAAACAAAGAGCTTTCGAATGGCAATCTCGGAGGGAGATTTGTAAGCTTTCATAAAAATGGCCCTTGTCAATTCCGAATCATTTTGAAGACAATGCGTTTGGACCTTCTAAAAGGTAACCCGGAAGGTCGAGTAAATAGGGAAAAGAATCATCACTGCGTTTGACAGTAGTTCCCCTGTGCTAAAGCCTTGTTCAACTGACACACCCGTTAAGAACATTGCGTCATCAATTACAAATGGCAGCATATTAGGCGATGTATGCGGTACATTTCAAATAATACGGTTATAGTTATTTTCACTGCAGACTCGTTTCACATACAATTAACACATTTTCTGAAACTTTCGTGCCTCACCAGTCTTGTTTTTGGTCAACTTTCTTGTGTGACAGATACCTATCTTCTGTACTTCGGATCCCAACCTTTTTTTTAATTTTTAATTCTTGAAAAAGTTTGTTCCTGAGATACGACTAATTTTTGCTCCGCAAATGAGCAAAATTTTCAATTTTTTCTAAGAACTTCAGTAATGTTTTCTAAATAAGTAGGAAGATAAAATATTACTTAATGTAAAGAGAAAAGAATGAAAGTATAGTAGTATAGCAAAAAATGTTTTAAGACTATATAGGAATATTCTAGGATATATTCCAGCTTAAAAACTGCTGTGTTTGTCATTTTATGCATAAATAAGTCGACGAAGGACTTATATTGGCTTTTTTTCAACCTTTTAGTATTCTCGAACCCAGTTCTCAATCGTAACTTTCATCGCTCCTCTTTGGCCTCCTTGCAAAATATTAGTATAAATAATAATACATTTTGAATATGTTGATGCTACAGTTTCTCTAACTAAAAATGTGCTCTAAAACTATGAGCATTTGGTTTTTAAAACTAAATAGATTACCTTAGCTTTCATTAAATAATAATATTTAAAGGCAATGTTTTTTATCTCGATTCTTTATCCAAATAATTATTAAAATATCCAGAAGTTCGTTAGCAAAACCCATTCTGTTTCAAATCTGTTTCTTGGATATAAAGGACACTACGCCTCCAAAACAAAGTCAGCGAGGATATGAGTTTAAAATATTGCTTTTGTGATGATTTATATTACTGGATAGTCATTTATTGGTTTATGAAATGAAAATGTCTTTTCAAAATTTTGGTGTTTTATACCTCTGAATATAGTCCGAAAAATTGAGCAAAATTGTGTTTGACTCCCAATAAAAAAAAAAACTTTTGAAACAAAAATTGATACAATTAATAAATATCTGTTGAAAATATTAATATGATGAAAGGACATGATTGTATCTCAATTTAAAAGTCTCGCCTTAAAAGTTGAGAAACGCTGACATTATTCATTATGCAATAATTGTTTAAGCTTAAAGAAATGAAAAAAAAAAAAAAAAGAATTTCCACCTCCTCCCCTCCACCAAAAAAATATTCCTGTGTGGAACATGTGGTAAAAATCTGAAAATGATAAGATATAGCCTATTATTGTTTTTAAGGAAAAAAAATCTATAGTTTTATTCCAAAACGTAAAAGATGCACCTCTTTTAAGAGTGTACGGAAGAAGGGAGAAATGTGTCTTCTTGCTGTTCGAGTTGAGTCTAATATGGCATCACTGAGTGTTTGAGCTGGAGTTGCTCTGTTATTCTGCTATCTAATTTGTTGCTCTATTTAAAGAGGGAACAAATGATCAGGTTCTAGGCAAAAAAAAATAATCCCTCAAATGTTTACTATACTAAAATAAGGAAAGGCTGGGGTTTTGAACATTTAAACGTGATTTTTCTAATACACTGATTTAAAAAAAGACGTTTCGCCATTCTTCCCCGCGTTCCGCCTTTGAAAACTGAAAATATGGATAACATTTTTTTCGCAAAAGTTGCAATTATGAGCATTAAGTAAAGCCCCTTCATGAAAGAGCTATAAAAATATTTATTTCAAATATGTGGTCAAATGTACTGCAAAGTGGTTTGATTTCAATAATGATATTGAAATATGTTAAAAATCATTTATATATAAATACAAATTGTTACTCTTAATATTTGTTACTTTAATTTGAGGCTTTTTTTTTTTCGTTTACTATTACCGGCTCTTCAAATTTGTAATGGATTGTACAACTTGACATCATAAATATTCTAGTAAAATGAATTCAGTACTTCATTATCGATTTCACTGTGATTGATAATCATGGCATGATTATCAATCACAGATCATAAATCATTGCATGACTCGGAGGATGAGAAATCTCATTGTTACTGTTTTCAGCCGTGTTGCAAAAACCTTTTAAATACAGACACTTGATGATATATATTGCTTACAGCCTCATGCTTAGCTTCCGAGTGGCATCTCGAAAATCAATAATCCATTATACTCATTCTTTTTCACTAAAAGATGGTTACGAATGGGTTTTGAAAGGGGCCAGCCATTGCTTTTCAGGTTTCTCTTTTCTTTCCACCGACATGTATGAGTTTTTTTTTTTTTTTTTTTTTTTTCCGCTTGCGGTACATAATTACTTCTGCACTCAGTATATTTTTTCGAAACATTTCATCTTAAATAAAATGTAACATATCAGTATTAGCTGTCACAATCAAATACACATTTAATTTTTAACTGTACTGTGAAAGAACTAAAATTTCCCAGTTGAAAAGTCACGGAACAAGATCCTTCTCTAACATTTGAACTGTATTTTTAAATTTAAACTTTTTCACAGTATTTGGTATACAAAAAATGTCTGAAGTTTTTATTTTCAGGATAGATCAGTTTTGAAACTGTCAAACATCGCTTTTCGTTATCGGTTATGCGTATTCATTTTTCCTTAACGTCCACGTCATTTGCTGCGAGAGGATTTTCAACAATATACTTCTAACTACTGCTGTCAATTAGCAAGCATCGCTTTTATTTAATTTGTCCCGGTCTCGTAAATTGAGTCGATTAATAAGTTCAGTATGAGAATTGAAGCTCCCGACGATTGAAGATGGTTACGAATCGACGATCGTTCTGCTTAAAATGAAAATCGTACTTTATCATCTTATTAAAATTTCCAAAAGTATTAGTACTTTTCATTGCAGTCCGATGTTGAGGCGCAGGGTCCGTAACGAACACATCTAGAAGCAGAGTTTTCGGAAAACATAATATTAAAAACAGAAAACACCCGTTTCTCTTTGCTAAGGATAAGACCAAAAAGCTCCATGCATGTCGTATTTTCGTTATCAGACCTGTAATGAGGCGCTTTTTGGACAATGTAAACGTCCTCTATGAGAGTTTACGGACTCTGCGCCAATGTTGATCCTTACACATGCGCTTTGAGTTCTACTTCAGTTTTTAAAGTAATGACAAGTAGGACTTTTGACACAAGTCATGGAAAAAATTTACTTGGACAATTTCAGTTTTCTGAAAATTGCACGACTTACTCTCGTATGCGTGTTCCGTTACACCCACTAATCATGGTAACCTTACGTATATTTTGTACAGTGAGGAGCTAAATATTTTAAATTAATGAAAAAAAAACTGTTATGGAGTACAAATAATTGGTACATTTTTCGTACCAGCTTTCATGAACATTTAAAAGGGTATTTTGTAGTAAGTAACTTACTACAAAATACCTTAGCTTTGCCATCAATCTTTGAGTTGAACCGCACCATTGTTGCGGTCGCTCATCTGGTTTGCTAATTCTGCATTAGCTACCAGTTTGTTTGGCTCTCTTGGCTCCCTTAAGAGATTTTTCACCTCCAGCTCATGTGATTCCTGTTCCGGGCTGATGAGTGCTAAAAAGCACGAAACTGCAGTCCTCGGATGGAATAACTGAGCTGGCGGTGTATTTTAAGTATTTAAAAGGGTGTTCCACAAAAGCTTCACATATTTTTTTTTTCTAAAAAGAGTCTAACGAGTTTGTATCTTCCAGGCCGAATGCCCCCCGATTCAAATGGAACCTGTGGACTTGTCGGTGAACAAAAAGACGAGTTCTCCGTCTGTCTCTCCGAGATTAAGCAGTTTGTCGTTCCCTTCTCCGGCCAGCTCACCACCCTCTTCCTCTTGTATCGATCTCAGGCTTCACAGTACCAGGCCATCCGGACCAGGAGACGGTAAGTTCACTATTTTTGGTACATGAGACTCAACTTCTTTAAGAAAAGTCTTTCAAAGACATATAGTAGATGTATGGTACGCATAAATACCAAGTAACAAATGTCGTTTTGTGAAAATGGTTTTAGAGGATTTTGTATTAATAGATGGGACATATGTGTCTGAATGTTTCGTAAAAGATAAAAAGCTGTAACTACTTGTATTTTATAAAACAAGACTCCTCTATATTAGGATAACTAGTTGCATTACCTACATTTAATCTTTAATTAAAAAGTAATCTTGAACAAATGTAGAGCATGGGAGAATGAATGCGCCTGTATTTTAATTACTTTATTTTTAAAAAAAAGGCAGAATGGTTTATTTTTAAAATGCACATATTTATTTTTTAAGTAAATATGACGATGAGCACTATTGGTTTACGGTGGATGTATATAATTCAAATTGACGAATATTTAAAATTTTTATTTTTCTTTCTTGAAATTGCTCCGTCTACTTTTAAAAATGATATACCTTGAAATGATATTAAGGTGCTATTAGCACTCAGAATATTTCCTAGTTTCAATGATTTTTTATGGTACTAAGTGTTTGTTCCAAACGCTTTTAAATCACATGCTGAAGAATCAGGTTTTATCAATGAATCTGTCTGTTTAAACAAGACTGACAAATGAACATGCTGGAGCTAATTGTAAATAAACACAATACTTTGTGCGGAAACAGCTTTGTCCTAAATAATTTGCACCCTAGGTAATTCTTTCCGTCGTAAAAAATAACCGCAATAGAAATTGAAAAAAATTAAGGTGCCGTAAATTGCAATAGATAATTAGAAATCATTAAAAGAATTTTTTTAATGCAAGAATTACAAAATAATTATTTGTTTTCTATTGGTTTCACAGGAGCGTTTATTCTCAGTTTGTGAAGAAGTCCTCATTCCGCAAATAGTTATGCCTTAAATCTAACAGAACAATCTTTTAAAGTTTTAGTACAAGCTTTTACCCACTTCTTCAGAATGTTATTTTAGCTTTCAAATGAATTACAACTTAGTGTTAATTTAAACTATTTTTTAAAGTATCGCTTGTCAAAGTAAAAAAAAAAGGCATAGTTTTGGAATTTTTTAAAATTTTTATGTAACATTTCTTTCTGTTTTCACTTGGCTGAGGGCTCTAAAAATCGTAATTATGATTTCTCATAGAACTTTGAGATCTCCACGGAGTTTAATTGACCCGTTGAGAACAAAAGTGTTGTAAGTCAACTTTTGTATAATAGGGAAGTTGCAACCTATTAAATGTTCATATTTTGACTACTGGATATTGTTAATTGACCCTCAAAACTAAAAAATTCACCATCGCCGAATTTTAAAACACCGTGATTGATTTTTAATTAATTTTTAAAAATCCACGCGCAAAAGTGCGCTTTTCTGAAACGTCACGAGCTTACGTCACAGGGCACTAATGGGCAGCCTTCCGCCGAAGATCCCTTGTTTTCGTACGGACATTTTGAGCGCGCTGATATTTTTATTTTTTAGAAATTCAATAATCCTTTTGAACACACTATGGAGGATGGATTCGTTAAAGCACAATCTAAATAATCTTCCTCGAGTAACATCGATGATGATATTCGAATATTTCCTAGAGGATGAGAGATTTAATGTTAAAGAAACGCGAGGAGTTAAATGCGAGGAGATAAGCCTTTTACGTTTCGTCTTCGAAGCCAACTGCATGTCCTTCGGCCTCTCCCGTATCGGAAGAGCGCATGATGTCACTTCCTATGCCATTTGACGTCACAAGCGCTTGAACTTTAAAAATTAATTAAAAAAACTACTTATCGTATCGCAAAATTTTTTTCACCTATGATGTTCATACATGTTACTCTATCATGTAAAAATAAAATTAAAAAATCGAAAACTTCTCTATTAGTGTTTATGCCGCCAGAAATGAGTTTTAACCTCATTTTACTTTTTGTACTTTATGCGAAAGTGGTCCAGGTTCGAAGTCTTGCTGATAGACAGACATCGTATAAAGGAACAGCTGTAGTGCTTTGTGCAAAAGTGGGTTCTTGACCATTCAATTATTCAAAATCTTGTTTAATTGATTTACACCACTTTTGTTTTCAACGGCTCAATTAATTTGTAGATTCGTTTCAGAGATTCTCGTTTCTCGTCGGCAGAGTTTTTTGACGCGAATGTGCATCCCACGCTTCTCTTAATGAATGGTGGTACCTTTCAGTTACTTCGCAGGTTTGATCGACAAGTCTTTTCGTCCATCCACAGATCTCCGTCAGATCAAAACGTCGCTTTTATCTCTGAAATATATCATCAGTCATCTGTCATTAGGCGGGCGGTTAAGTTTAACAGAATTACTTCTGATTTTATTCCGTTTATTCTGAAAAGGTTGAAAGCAATGCTCTTCTCCGCAATAAAATAATTGCTATTATTATTTTATTTCCACTAGGTGACCCGTCAGAAGCATTCGCGCTCGACAAAAGGAATTCAAAAACCCAGTTTTTAAAGTTTTTTTTTTTTTTTTTTGAATAGCGAAAATGTGATGCTTGTTTATTTTCTTTGATAGCAATGAAAAAAATCTTTCAACTTAATTTTGAGGTTTGATGAAGTATTAAGCAACTATGGCGTGCCCACAAAATACACCTTTGAGAAATAATTTTTATGATACTGCGATTTACCATGTCGTCGCCTCAGAGCAAGAGTAGGATATCTTACTTTTATTTCTGGGATTAGATGCCTTGCGTTTGCTTTTTATAAAGATATTTTTTCTGGTTTCAATGCAACACAACTGTGGTTTAGAATCTTATCCCCAACTAGAAGATTATTTATTTATGGATATCTGGATCAGAATTCTGATGAAAAATATAAGTCATTAAAACGGGTACTCGTATATCCTTTACAATCTTCAATTTCATCCTTACAACGTGTTCTTTCGTTCATGGACTTAATAACTATTAAGATCTTCATTATTTTCATACATTTCACTCTTCCGCAATGTTTCTCACTCCTGTAAAACATGTGAAATATGTCAAGAAGCATTTTCACGTCTTGAAAAAAAAAAAAAAAAACCCTATTTATGTCTCTGCTTACCGCTAACATATCTGTTGTGGGAAGGTAAAGGGCCTTTTTTTTCTTTTTTGCAATGTTGTCTTTTCTCTATTGGTATTACGAAATCCAAAACTCGTTTTTCAAGTATCTAAAAAATTCATTTCTGCAGATTCTACGCTTAAAGGCAGAGATATACTATTAAAGCTAAAACATAACTCTCTAATTTAAGCTTTTTAAAATTTTTATTTTTGATTTCTGTACGGGTTTTACCGACCGTCGAATGGAGATTTACTTCGTAGGTATATTCGCTGTGACATAATTTACTATTAGCAACATAGTATCAGATGATTAGTTATGAACGAATCCTAATGATGATTATTAAATTCAAAAAATAAAGCATGTGGTACTAAATCATAGCTAAGAAAATTCTGGACTGAGTCGCTTTTTAAACAAAAAAGCAAAAAAAATCAATCGGTTGTTATAACCTATCGACGGACACAGTTACACATGATAAACTTATAACCCCCTCTTTTTATGCCGGGAGTTGAGAACCATTAACTCTTAATTTCCTTAAATGGAAATAAACATTACAGCTATAACAAAAACAACTAGTTATGCTTTGTGCTTTTATATGCCTTTGAAAAGCGCGGGTCACGTTATTGCATTTTTTGACATTTGAAACAGATTTATTATGTATTGCTGGGTATAATTTGTTTAGACAAGATAGAGTGGGTAAAAGAGGTGGTGGGGTTGTATTTTATGTTAGAGGCACTTTCATTTGCAATGAATTTGTCATAAATGATAAACCTACTGATATTCATATGGTTTGGCTGGAGTTGATTAGCAATAAGGACAAAAAATTGCGCTTTGGAAACATTTATAGGTCTCCTAATTTGAGCCAGGGACAAGATGAACAGATGCATGGTATTATTAGTGGCAAGTACAGTAAGGGATCGGTAATCATAATAGGGGATTTCAATTTTCCGGGTATTGACAGGAGTAATTTTACCCCGGAAATGGCAGGGAAGAGGAATTTTTAACAGTATTTGGTGACTGTTTCTTAGATCAAGTTGTAACTCAGGAAAATCGAGAGGATACGATTTTCGATCTAGTTTTCTGTGATATAGGAAATTCTGCTCAGGGGTTGTGTGTAGGGGAACTTATTGGAGATAGTGATCATAACAATATTAGGTTCTGGATTAAATTTGAAGCGTGCAAAGATGAAAGTTTTTGGTTTGTGCTCAATTTCAGAAACACTGATTTAGTTGCACTTAGGCAGAGCTTAAAAGAGGTATTTTCGTCAGGGTTGGAAAATAGCAACGTAGATCTGCAGTGGGCGGAGATTAAGGAAAAACTAGCAAAAACGGTTGGGGATTATGTTCCGTTTAGAAGAAAAGGAGTTAGTACTAAATATTTTCCCATGTGGTTCTCCGGGGAGTTAAACGAAGCTCTAAATTATAAACAAGCAACTTTTAGTCAGTTTGAAGAAACTGGTCAGAGTGCTGACAGGCTCCAGTTTTGTAAGGCAAAACGCAGTTTTAAGTAATTGGTACGGATTTTTCAGAAAAGGAAATTGGAGCAAAGGCTAGCAGATAGCAGTGACAGAAATCCTGAAAGGTATTTTGCTTACGCAAATTCTGGGAAAGCTCGAAGTAGTCTAATTGGGCCATAGGTTGATGAGCATGGAAATTTAATTCAAAAGGATACGGATATTGCAAATATTCTTAATAACTTTTTTTCAAGTGTGTTTAACGATAACTGTATTTCAACAGTTGACACTAACAAGACACAAGCCATTTTACAGCTAGAAGATTTTGTATTTTCCAGGGAGGAGGTTCTATTTCATTTGAAAAAAGAAATCAAAGCAACTAAAGTTCCGGGACCAGATATTATTTATCCAAAGATTTTAGTTGAATGTGCAGAGGAATTAGTGGATTTTTTTTTGTTTGTTTGTTTGTTTCTAATGTGGCTGTATCAGAGACCCACCTCAAGAGGCATTATTGGATGTTACTTTAAATATTTTTAATTCTTCTTAAAACTCGAGGACAGTGACAGAGGACTAGAAGCTGGCTAATATTACGCCGCACTTCAAGAAAGGGTCTAAAGGTTAAGCAGGGAATTATAGACGTGTAAGTCTGACTTCAGTGGTTTGTAAGATTTTTGGAACTTTAATCAAAATTAAGATTATGAATTTCTTAGAGACTAATAGTGAAAAGACTAGTTTGCAGTTTGGTTTCAGGAAAGGTAAATCATGTGCTACTAATTTATTGCATTTATATGAGAAGGGTACCTTGGCTTTAGATAACAAAAGCCAAGATGACAAACAAACAAAAAAAAAAATAAATAAATAACAAAAAAAAAAAAAAAAAGATAACAAACAAAAAAAGTGTGGATGTTGTTTATATTGTATTTCAAAAAGCTTTTGATAAGGTACCACATGTTGCTCTTCTCGGCAAACTAGCTAATACATAAATAGGAATAAAAACCTTACTTTGGGTTAGAAATTGGCTGACTGGAAGGAAACAAAGAATAGTTGTGAGAGGTAATCATTTTGAATGGAATGTTGTTTTAAGCGAGGTTCCTGAGGGATTAGTTTTAGAGCCTCTTCTGTTTATTATTTTTATGAATGACATTGATGAAAGTATTTCTGGAAACATAAATTGTTTTGCTGATGATGTAAAAATTATAGGGATTGTAGGAAATAAGGAACAAGTAAAACAGCTTCAAGATGATTTAGAGAATATTACTAAGTGGGCGGATAAGTGGGGTATGGCAGTTAATGTAGGGAAATGTCAAGTGCTGCACTTTAGTCATGGAAATAAGCATACAAGTTATTATTTACAGGGTTCGGTCATTAGTCAGGCAGAAAACGTTATTAATCTGGGTATCTTAATAAATCAGGATTTCAAGTTTAGTCAACAGTGCAGCATTGCAAGTAACAAATGCAACAGAATGCTTGGGTTTATCAACAGATGTATTTCAAACAAATCTAAGAAGGTTCTACCGTTATATAGGAGTTTAGTAAGACCTCCTTTGGAGTACACTGTTCAGTCTTGGTCTTCTTATCTCATGAAAGATATTTCTGTAGTGGAAAGGGTTCAAATAAGGGTTACTAGACTAGTGAGAAGAATTTCAGATGTATACTATATCAGACTTAATAGGCTTAATATGTGTAGCCTGGGAGCAAAGGAGAGCCAGAGGGGACATGATTCAGTTGTTTAAATTTATAACAATGAAAAATCTTAACGGATTAAATTTTATCACGGAAAGCAAGATAAGGGGTCATTGTTTTAAGCTTTTCAAATCTCAAGCTAATCTAGAAATTAGGAAAAATTACTTCTTTAGAAGAGTCTTGGGTACTTGGAACAGCTTACGGGATCAGTTGGTAATGAGCAAGGGGGTGGATAGCTTTAAGAGGGCCATTGATCATCATTGGGGACTTATAAACTGACTAGGACCAGCCTAGCTGGGCCCAGAGCCGGTTGCTGGTCGTCATATTTGTATTTGAATTGAGGGCTGCTGCATACAAGTTGTGAAATGGCCAGCTCATAACTATAGCTACTGACATAATTGTTTTTTTTTTGTTCTCCATAAAGAGCATCTATGAGGAGAAAATCCAAATTGCACACACAAGAATTTTAATTTAAATTTCCTATTTTATCATTTGTCATTAATTTTGAAAAGTAATGCAACTAACGACAAGCAATGGCAACATAACTTCATTTTTGGGCTTTAAAAGAGCTGTTTCGACCAAAATTTTACCGTAATGATGATTTTTTATTCTTTGAGGTTATTCTTTTGTCCAGGTTTGTCGCAAAGATTACATATCAAAGTCGCACATTTTTTTAATTAAGTAAATTATTTCATTTAATTGAGTTATACATAGTAGTTTTTTTAAAATTAATCATCTGTATTTTGATAAAGAAATTATTTAAATGAAGAAAAATAAATTACGTTGCAATTAAATTTGAAAAGTTTTAAGCTTATAATTTTGTCTAGCAGTGTAGATATTCATTTCTTCTTTAATTAATACCTATTGATTTTAAAACAGGTGTTTTGTCTCTTATTATCAGTTCCAGGAAGTAAAGGGAAGCGTCGTTAATCGACCAATAACAAGTTATATGAGTGATTTATTTCGTTTCAATCTAGTTGAAGTGATCGATGGAAACATTCAAAGAATAGGATATGTACCTAACAATGTTAACTGTTCTGTGCAAGATATATAATGAAAGCCGGAGCATGATTGAAATAATTTTTATTTTTCAGTTTTTAATTTACTTATTTAATTGACACTCGAAATGTTTTTTACTAAGGCTATCGTGACCTATCAACTTGCTTGTACCACACAGGTGCTAATTAGTTTGGGGGAGGGCGGGTAATGTGCATCATACTTATCGTGTTCTCTTCTAACTTATACTTGTTTTCGAACATTAATGTAAAGTCCCGACAACTTTTGGGCTCCAGGTTGCCCGGGCGACTAAAAATCCTTTTCGACTAGTTCTTTGAAAACAAGAATTTATCAAAAACAATATTTCAATGAACTTTCCTATAAACTCTGAGGAATATTGTTCCTGCCGCCTAAGAATTTTTCCTGGTTCCTAAGATTTTACATTTTTTGTCACTCTCAGCTAATGCAGCTATGCGTTGACCCCTTCCTTTGAACAATCCGCAATCTCTTTATTTAGATGCAATGAAGAAATCTAGTCTCAATCAAACTCTGCCATTTTAATCCATAAATCGTACACTTTATATATTTAGTCTGATAGTTTAATGAGAAAAAGAGCAAATACATCAACTTGTTGACTTGGAAGAAGTCCTTTATGCATGGAAAGCGCTGAAAAAACTAAGAGCTCAGCGCAGAAGACGTCTCTATCCAGAGCACGTCGAGATCGGCGTGAAAATAAAGCTGTCATTTAAAACTTCACTGAGATGAACTCACGGACGTACACAGTTCTCCACCTCCAGCAATCAATTTCACACCTCCAATGAATGGACTCCAGAAAAAGAGAGAGAGAAAAAAAAAGTTAAAATCCTTGTATTACATCATAACCTTAATAATACTGTTACTATACATAGTCAAAAAAAAAAAAAAGACAGAGTACAAAACCACCCTCGAACAAGTGTTTTGATATTTTGTTCTGAGAGAAGAATTAATTCATTTGACGTTGTTCTACTTGCAATGATTAACCCCTCGAGGCACTGCTACTTCTTATCACCCTAAGTCTTTGTCGGACCATTTGTAATGGCTGTTTGAATGAACAGCACTCAGATGGAGGTTTGGCTCTTTGATTTGCTTGTTTTTCGTCTACCTGTTTGACAAGCGCCTTGCTTTTGTAGCTCATTTAGCTCAGAAGATTTTCACCAGCTACTCTGATGCTGCTTAATATGACAAATAGCTACTTCGCTGCAGAAAAAAAGAAAGAAAAACGGGGAATTTAAATCTCAAAAGAGGAAGAAGTGGCTCTCTGTAGATAATTTTACTTAATTTACTAAACTGAGAACTCTTTCTAGAGCAAACAATAATGTTTTGTATAAGTCTTCTTCGACTTTATGAAATTCGTAATTAAAGAAAAAGATAAGTGACTAAACAAAAAAAAATGGTGCCTATAAATCCTAGTTTCATTAACCACCTGGTCGCCAATCTCTCTAAAAGACTCTTGGTTCAACTGGTGCTCCGAGGTAGTGGTGGTCCAACACTGTCTGAAACAGATGGCCAAGGTATAAAATATTCATATTTTATTTATTTATTTATCTACTTTTGAGGTAGTTATTTTTACAAGACCTTCTGTTCTTAGTTAAGAAGCTAATTAGCGAAATTATGAAAAATGTCAACAATAATTTAAACATTCTTCTTCAAAATAATTCAGTTACATTAGTTATCTTCATTTTATATTCCAAGTTTTCTGCTTTAGTGCCAGTTAAAAAGCTTTTTTTTCCTTTTCTTTTTTGATTTGCAAGAAAACAAAATGGCGAACAGTAAATTTATGACTGCTCGCCACTGGTGACCAGATAATTTTGCCGATCTTGATTCGTAATCAAATCTTTTGCAACATTTGAACTT
The DNA here is from genome assembly GCF_026930045.1 of Uloborus diversus. Taxonomy (NCBI): domain Eukaryota; kingdom Metazoa; phylum Arthropoda; class Arachnida; order Araneae; family Uloboridae; genus Uloborus; species Uloborus diversus. The sequence continues at coordinate 4,832,490 of NC_072740.1, read as the reverse complement.
CTAATGTGCAGCGTAAGTTTACTATATCTATCTTTCTCTCTCTCTCTCTCTCAATCAAAAACAAATTCATTTACGGATGGGCTTCTAAAAGATGCTTATGTTTTTTATAACGAGTTTGATGAACACTAGATTTTCATGTAAATTCTGTGTCTTTCAAATGATGATAGAAGCATTTCGAAATTAAGAAAAGCATTAAGTTATCAACGAAATGATTGAATTCTCGCAAACTCGCAGCAAATTAGTTTAATAGATCATTTTTAATTGAACTAATTAAAAATGCTAGTTTAGTGAGTTTTTCTCTCGTGAGCAGGACGTGGACAGTAACTGCAACTTTTTCATTTTGCATATTTTTTAAATTTATTATATTTTTTTTACTTTTAGTTTTATTACTATAATTATTTATTTATTTATTTTATTTATTTATTTATTTATTTATTTTTTGTCATCTATTGCACGTTAGCTTCATTGTACAAGCTTGCTCATTTGGTTTTCGCCGAAGAAAAAATCCTTATTGTTAGTATTGAATCCAAAACGCGTTTCCTCAAATATCTTGAAAACTCATTTTTGCATATACTGCCGTTTACCTGCCCCCGACAGATATCTCCATTATAGTTATGTGTTTTATTCCCTTTTCACCTCACAATTATTCATTATTTTCTAAATCCTATGCAATTCTGAAGTTGTTTTAATATAGTTCTTTTATACTATAATACACAACATACTAAGATATATTTTCTTATTCTTCCCCTGCTAATACCCTTTGTTTAATTTAAGAAACATCTTCCTTTAATATTAATTACATTCATGCATTTTTTTTTCTAGTTTTTTAGTTTTAATGATTTATTCATCTTTTGCTTGTTATGATTTTGAGTTGAAAGTTACTGATAAAAAACTTGAAGCTTCTCATAACATGACCTTAAAAACACAGATATATATATATATATATATATATATATATATATATATATATATATATATATATATATATATATATATATATATATATATATATATTAGCCATAATCTCCCCTTCCACTGTTTTCTTAACATTTGCTGTTTTCGGATCAATTGTTTTAGGCTAAAATTTGGTTTCTTTATGGAGGAGGATTAGCGTTACTTCCAGAATATTGAGATGCATTAAAATATATGCGATAAAAGAAATGGCTTTCTTTATACAATTTTGAACGTATTGCTGTCTTTTGCAACGTATTGCTTGCAGGATTCATTAAATAAGTTAGAAAACGTCTTGTCATATTTTATGTAAGATGCACGGTTTTGCGCATTTTGAACAGCACATGCTGAGACTCTTCCCTTGGAATACAGTAATTGCCGGAAGTTAAATTAGTGACTTTACTGCCAATGTGACGCATACGTGGGACGTTTTTGTAATCGCACTGATTTTAGGCTAACTCTTTTAACTAATCAATAATGAAATGAGTTCTGACACATTCTGATGCTATTATAAATTTCGATAAATTCGGAAATCAGCTAACTCCCTATTTGTACTAATGAAAAAAAAAAGACATGTCACACACAATGTAACCATTTACGGTAATGACTCGATTGTTTGAAAGACTTATTTCTTCAGTACGCTAAAAAGGGGATTCAATTTGAAACTTTTAATGCGAGTCTTCGATTTTTAACTACTAGATTGAGTACTTTGAATCGCTTATGCATTACAAGTGTTTCCAAATAATATGTGCATTATGTGGATGAAAAAAAAAGTGTTACATTTTTAAGACGTTATCGTGTTACAACAATTCTATTATTTCCTAGTAATCGGTATCATAAATTTATTAAAATATACCGTTCATGGTTTTCTCTGAACGGATGAATATTACTTGTTCATTTCATTTTAAGTTAATCATGTTACTTGCGTTATAGCTTTGATAAATTCAAATGCAAACTTCAAGTTATATATATTCAAGGGCGTGCACAAAGGGAGGGGGGAGAAGGGACACCTGTTGGCCCGGGCCCAAGCGTGACGGGGGCCTAAAATTTTTTAAATAAGGGGTGAAATATAGGAGTAAACAATATGGAAGGGGTCCGGAAAAGTAATTTGTGACGGGCCCCAAACTTTCTGTACACGCTCCTGTATATATATTTTTTTTAATGTTGCATTTCTTTTTATTTAGCTTCTCGATCTCTTTTGGAAACTGAAAACATAGAACTAAAAAGTTTGCACTATTATCGTAACTCTAAATCTGAAGTGACGAGGCAGATTGGTCACGCTAAATGACTCCTGCCTACAGTTTCTGTTGACTCGCACAATAGCATTCTCGAACTGGCGCGTGATGCGAAAAAATAAAATGTCCAAATAAAACAAAGCAAAAAAGTAAAAACATCACGACACGTTCTTTCTGGTTCGAAAAAAAGCAAGAGCTAAATAAAATGTTCGAAATCTTCCAACAAAACGGAGCTGATGTCAAAAATGTGTTAAAACCGCAAAGAGGTAAAAGCAATTGTTTTGTCATCCATTATTATTATCAGCTTTTTTGGAAAGAAAAATGAGAAGCATGTCAAAAACTCTTACATTGCAGAAACAAAGTTTGCTTGATGGAATTATTTTGAAAAGAAAAATATTTGTTTAAATAATTTTAAAAATAATTACACAAACAATAGAAGCTGCTTTTATTGTGATTAATTTGCTATACATTTTCAAGTATGGTACTATACAGTAAGTACTATATACATGTTTACGTCTATTTTCCAAATATTTTTCTTTCTTTTTTTGTGTGGTGTGATTTTCTGACTTACAGCTTAGCATGTGATTGTGCTTTCATTTCTACCTCAGAAAACTTCAGCAATGTCAATCGATACATGAGTGATTCTACAAAGGGAGGGGAAGTTTGTATTCCTCACTGATACTTAAATTTTGTTTTATTATTTTAAAAATTTTCTTCATACTTTAACACTTCTCTATCACGGTAATTCCAATATTTAACTTCGCCAAAATTAACTTTCTTCACATTAAAAATAAAATTTCAGTGAAATATTATTAGACATCTCAGAAAGCAAAAGTTAATGTTGTTCAAAGGACTGTCATCCAGATGGCTGAAAATTAACCGTCTTAGAAGCTTTGTCTTAAAACGTTGCAACACTACTGGAAAAGAAGTATTTAGTGTGTTCATTTAGATTCAAGTTGAGTTTTGATAATTTGCACTCATTGTTTTGTTTGGAGACAATTTTAACTTAGTTTTCAAGCTAAGTGTTTTTATTTTATGGCTTTGAAATGGCTTACTTACAAACACCAGAAAAATATAATTATAATCAAATTTTGATACTATGCATTGGTTAACCATGCAATTCTAATTCCTTGACAAAAGTTGAGATTAAAAAGCTTCCAAAATGACTTGCTAAAACATTTTAATACTAGGTTATTATTGGCATATCCTTTATGTTAAAACGTGTGAATGACCCAAAGAACTTAAAAGATATAAGTGTAGGATTCTTTACAGATTTTTCTATTTGAAAAGATCTAGCGTAGATTTTTTTTTTTTTTTTTTTTGCTTCATTAACAGATTAAAATAAGTTTCTATGTGATTACTTATGTCCATAAAGTCTAGTCCAAGATAAAAAAGAAACGTTCTGTAAACGGTTTACATTTTAAACAATTTATTTCATGTCCAAGTATTCTATAAAGAAAGGAAAAAGTGGTGAATGACTACGTAAGCCTTAGAAATAAAGACAGTTACATGCACAGGAATATTAATACTGTGTTTAGTATTTTTTTTTTTTTTTTTGATACTTTGGTTCCCTCGAAACCATTTATTTTAAATGTGTCATTAATGGTTTAGTACCTTTATTTTTTATTTTTGTGAGTAATCACGATTGCTCAGCCATATCTTTACATTTATTATTATATTTTAATTGTGATTGGTACGTATCGAGCCACGTGATCCGTTGCTTTATGTGGGAGTGAACCTTAAGTTTGGCGATGTCGTGTGTTGTCATTAGTCAACAATGAGTCACGTTATGCATTGCATTAAGCGTCTTTTATTTTGTACTTTTGTCGCCGCCGACAAATCTTCTCACATCTTCACACAATTAATCATTTTGCATTTTAGGAAACGAGCGTTTTGTTGAAGTTTGCAACTCTATGCAAGTGTTCAATTCAAAACTTAGTCATGCATTTGTTACTCGCTGCATCATATTATAAAACGTGTCGCTATAATGTCAATTAGTCACTAATCGATCTTATATATCGTTGCCTCAGAACAACATTAGGATATCTTACTGCTGTTTCTGGGATTAGATGTCTTACGGTTGGTCTGAGGCGATGATATATTTCACACACTCGTTAAGTCACACATGTCCTATGAAAAACGGAAGTAAAAAAATACAAATAGTTAGTCTGATGCCTTATTTTAATTATACAACAATTGTATGAAACAATCTTACTCCAAACTTTCCCACTTTTGTAGAAACACTCATTTATCGGTGTGTGTGATGGAAACATAGCTGCTGATTTATATTAGAACATCTCAACTGTGAAGTTTGAGCGAAGAAATTGAATTTCAATCAATTTTAAGGCCATACTTAATTTATATAAGACAGATTAATTCTATTAATAATCTCTTAGATAATTTCTCTTAAGAATCCTTATAAGAAACGGAAACTCTTTATCACACAGCCCTTTTGTAAATTAACCAAGTGACATAGGCTCTCCATCGCAATACTTTACGTTCAAATAATGAGAAAAAAAAATCGATTGAAGCATCTTTGAAGTTTTTTAATTCTATTTTTTTCCACATCAAACCTGTTTTTTTTTTTACGAACTTAAATATTTAATCTCTTAGCATAGAAGAAATTCGGCATTGATAAATAATCCTTTAAAAACGATGGCATCTGAAAGTCGCAAATAATGGTTGCAGAGAGACGTTCTCAGAACTGAGTACAGCGTAATAAAGTAGCCAACGCCTTAAGCCTAATGTAAACGTTCATCTCCTTTTTCTGTGTAATCTCTTGGCATCCCCCCCCCCTTGCTTTTCTTGTACGTTGTTTCAAAACAGCGTTTCTTTCTTTTCCTCGCCCGTAAAGTCAAAAACTAGAGAGTGTCATTTTGTTAACCTTTTGAACTTCTAGACTAGACTTCTAACAAAAGTGAAATCATTCTTGCAAATGAATCGTGTCCTTTTTACTTTTATTTAGCAGTGTTGTTGCGTGCTGCGTTTAATCCCTTAAGATCTTAATAACGAAATGCCTACAGTCACGTTACACTTGGTTCTTTAGGAGTTGAGAATACCTTTAATGAAGAGAGCGAGCTTTTAATTTATTAACTCGTCGGGTTGGAACTCACATTTCAGACATTCAAATAGACATCTTCCATGAAAGGGTAGAAACCTTTCAAAATGTAGTTTTAGGTAAAAATGGTTTTTTTCTTTTTTTCTTTTTTTTTTTTTTTGTCATTTCTTCATTTATTCTTTCTTAATTTGTTTTTCACATAAAATTCATAGCCTTTAAGTTTTTTTGACAGGTTGATGAGCGCCGAGTCTATCAATATTCCATTTTTTGCATTTATACTTCTGTGGAAAGTTTAAATGAAAGGAGTTGGTTTTAAAGTTTTTTTTTTTTTTGGTGATTATTTAAGACGTTTATTATTACAACCCACTCGATTAATGACTTTTCCAAAGTGTTTTTTTTTTTTTTTTTCATAATTGGATACTTAGATTTGTCTGCAACCAGTGTCTATATATGAGGACCGTAACTCATATTGAAATGCATCTCGCGGAGCAAAACATTTAAAAAAATTCAAAATATTTCATTTGTTTTTAAATAACATGGGAAAATTTAGGAAAGAAAAGAGCATAGAGAAACCAAATATATATATATATATACATATATATATATATATATATATATATATATATATATATATATATATATATATATATATATATATATATATATATATATATATATAGTTGTTTATTTTATTAAATGCATATCTTTTGAAACTAATTTCTGAATATTTGAGTCCAAACATTGAACAAAACAACGAGTCACACGAATCAGTTTCTAGACTATCACGCCACAAAATGATTTCAAACGAATTAATCTCAATCCGATCGAAAACCACTGCCAAAAACCTGTTTTACTTCAAAACTCTAGTACAAGGCATAAAAATGAGAAACCATATGAATTTGATTGGAATTTGAATGAAAAAATAAAAATGAAGTAAGACCGATTTGCTTCAAGATCAGATTAATCCAAATGATTTTTAGCTGTAAATAACTAAACAATAGTTCAAATTTAAAAAAGAAAAGAAAAATGAAGTCGTACACCGAATGTTTCTTAAACGAAGGAGAAGAAAATAAAAATTAAGTGTTTTTTGTCTCTCCATTAAAAATTTAAAAATAGTTGGTTTTGATACTAAACGCTTCATTTATTTATTTACTTCCCAGAAAAATGAGCATACATGGAGTCTTCATTTCAAAGAAATTTAATAACATCTTTATACGTATGCTCCGTCAAAACATTCGTTTGGGAAATGAAACTCAGGGCGTAAAATCAATACATTTATTTCTTGTATACATTTCTTTAAAGAAAATTAAGTCTCCAATTTTGAGGAGGTTTTTCAACAAAAGTTTTTTCAGAGTTGTGGGAAGGGGGGGGGGGGAGGGCGACTTCAACTTCGGTTTCGATTTCAAATACTGTTTCTCAAAACTGGAAACTTTCCTGGAAGAGGGGGGGGGAGGGCGTGTTCAATGGGTATAGCTCAATGCATGACAAAAGTGCTTCGCAACGAAAAAGTTTTAAATATTCAATTCAATATTTTGTTTAAATCTCTCAATTTGAGCAGTCTCAATAATTTGAATGTACTATGAACTATATTTCGTATTGATGTCTTAAATAGTTTGTTTTTAGTCATTTAATAGCTTTTGCTTTAAGACTTTTTACTTTTTAGTTGAGTAAGATTAAGTAAAATACTAATAATAAATCTTTAAAGAATGCAGCTATAAATGCACTGCAATTTGATATGTAACTTAAATATTTTCGAGGGAAGAAATTAAAATTAAAAAAATTATTTATTATTTATTTATTTATTTATTTATTTTTTGAAAAAATCTGAATATCATCAAAATTAATGCAGTAAACCTCTTTTTTTGGCGTTTTTAAATAAATTATAAGACATTTTCTTATTTCAATAAAAATTTTCATAATTTTTAAAATTCACGAATTATGTATATTATTCATTTATGTTACATTAGTAAATTTAAAAAAAAAATGCTTAAAAATTGTACTTACTTTTTATCTTCATCCGACGGTCTTAGGTAAACCATCTTGGTAAACCATCCATTAAATGTCCATTGGTAATCCATCATTGGTAATCCATCCAATAAATCCACAAGCTCAGCTTTTTCAATCATACTTGGTACTTGTTACTCTTCCGAAATGGTAGAACTGAATTCCATCTTCGTTAATACGTACAACTTTTACAAACAACACCATGTCATCGCATTAATGTTAATGGGTACAACTTTCACAGAAAACACTATGTTCGCGCATTAATGTTAATGCGTAAAACTTTCACAGAAAACACTATGTTCGCGCATTAATGTTAATGCGTACAACTTTCACAAAAAACACTATTCCGCGCAATAACAGTAATGTCTGGCAAGAAGAGTTCAGTTTCAGTATTGCTGGAGATAACGCTTTAAAATTGCATTACCGTGTTATGATCGGAATAAAAAAAATCAAAGATAAAGCTACTATTTTCATTCAGTTATGATATGAGTTGCGCTCTTTTTGATACGACAGGGCTCGGATGGAAATGATTGAGCTGACGGCGTATTTTATTTAATCTCATTAGTTTTTTTTTTTTTTTCGTTTTTCATTTCTTTTTTAATACAAACCTTTCTGTTCAGTATATTTCGCAAACCTTTTATTCAGCGTAATATCAATGGTTTACGTTTAATTAGAATTATGAACCGTGTTGATACCTCCATTGGTTAATTTTTAATTGTTGCATTAAGATGCTTTTTTAACCAACACGCATTCACTTTTCAGGCCCCACGAGAGGCCATATCAGCCTTGTCAGAAACTAGGGGCGCGGTCCTTAGAATGGCCCCGCTCTTGAAAACTTTTTAGGTGGATGGGATCCGATGACCAATCTGACAATGGGTCCACTTTGACCTTCGGCGGCCCTGTTGTTAATTTTCCCTTGTACTATAATTAAAAATAAAATAACTGATTGAAGAATGCAGTTAATTTCTTGAAATTTCAAGCCCTCATCCATCATACAGAACTATAAAAAGTTATGTATTTTTGAGTCAGTATTTCAATTTCTCCGTAATTATGTCCCGTATTTCTGTTTCAACCGATATATCGGACGGATAGTAATCTAAATATCGTTACCGTGATAATAGTTATACATCGATATATGACGATATATCGGTATATCGCCCAGCCCTACTGTTCAGTAATTTATTTCGCTGAAATTCTATAAGTTAGGTAAGCGCAGTCACGCCCCATTTCGCGTAAAAACGTTTAAAAAAAAAAAAAAAAAAAAAAACGAAAACAGTTTGCATTATAACAACAGTTTTTCAGTGCACCATATAAAAGCAACTAGCTGTGTTCAACGTAAAATTCACAAAGACTCACCTTCCCTTGTTATTCACAAGAAAGAGCCTCAAGCATGTTTTTTTTTTTTTTTGAAACAGCATTAGAAAGTTTAAACGCTGTATTATTTGTATATATTTAGCGTATTGTTGACACTAAGCGGCTCTTTCGAAAATAACTTTCTTATTTGACTCGACTCGAACTTTTCATCGTTTCGCTTGTGCGAGCTTGTACATCATAAACTCTTTCTTCAGCCGTCGCTTCGTTGACTGGCATTGTTACACTTTGATGAGCACAGACTTAGCACAGACTAGTGGCATAATGGGAAGCTGCTGCTTATAACAACTGCATGTTTCCTGTTTTCTTTCAACACATGAAACAAGAACGATTAATAACGCAGCAGTAGACCACATAGAAGAAATATGTTTCATAACTTTCAAAAACAGTTCAAGTTTCGTTCTGTTTTTTCTTCTAAACCAGTTGAAATAATTTCTTGAATACGTCGAGCATTTTAACTGTACTTTAAAGTATTAATCTCAAAGCTTTGTCTGACATTTTATTGAATGTTGCTATCAATTGAATGTGTAACTGAACAATTTACAAAGTGCTTCCTTTATTCGTTTTCATTGCTGGAAAAGTGAAAATATGGTGCTGCTTCTAACGCTATGCTTTATATGCTCCGTTGTGAGCAAATTGGTGCAAGTCAGTACAACAAGATTTTGAGTAGTTGAATGGTTTAGACGAAGTACTTATCAAGTTTCTTTCCCTGTGTGCACAAAAGCACACTTAACACTACTTATACCCCTTTCGCATGAAGTAGAACAAGATTAAAACTAATTCTGATACTGTAAATACAAATTATAAAAATAAAAAAAAAGACTTAGACCAATTTAAATCTCAACGGCTCATATGTCTCTGGACATAATCGAGCAATTATGCAATAAAACAAGCAATATTCATGTATTTTTGTTTCTATACAGAGTTTTAAATTTTAAAATGAAATTAAAATGTTGGGACAATCTATAATGGTTCGACGGATGGGTGCGCTCGACCATTTTTAATTTTTTTGAAACTCATATCCTTAAAAGCTGCATATGAAAGATGTTTAAAACCACTATTATTTTTTCACTAAACTGGACAATTGATTTTTTAGAAGTCATCAAAAGTGGTTTTCGTAGTCAAAAATGGAACTTTTAGACCTTTGCATTTTGGTCAAAATCTGTTTGAATTACATTTAAGGCAATTAATTTTACGTTTTGATGTTAAAGTGCATAAGATGATATTCTTACATGCTGAGTTACGCGGCTGTAACTTAATAATTAAAGTAATGGCAACAGGTTAAAGTTCAAGGTCAAATGTAAAGATTTTATTCATTTCAAAGGGAGATAACTCGCGTAGGAGACGGAAACACAAAATGAAATATGGCGAAAACTAATCACTGGAACCACGCTAATAAGAATATGTAACTATTGATGTGTCTTTGTTTACCCTTTATGGATTACAGCCCTTCAAAAATCGAAGAAATGACAAAAATGACATTTTTAGACCCCAGTAAACCAAAAAGGGATGGAATTAAAAGTTAAATTTCTTGGGCAATTGAATATTCCATTCAAGTACTATACATGTTATATATATTGTTTTGTGTATTTGGTTTGTAAAAAAGATACAGGTCTTTGAATTTGAGTAATTTTGCTAGTTAATTCACACACTAAAACATAAATATAAAGTGAAAATTTCACACTTTTTATTTATTGTGCTTTATATAATATATTATACTGAAAAAACGTATTGTAAGAGTAAAAATAATTATTTTAACTTGATAACTTAGAAATATTTGGACATGAATGAGTAGTTCATACTTGATTGACAGTTTAAGTAGTTAATTTATTTAGACTATACTGATAATTTACACACACAAATTTTTAATGCATACAAACATAAGCTCTGCACATTAACTTATCTTAATTGCCTTAAACATAGGCAAAAACATTATACGTATGTACAAAAGTTAAATTTAAAAACGTGCGTGTTTTATTTCTTGTTTGAGAGTAGTTTTGAGAAAATAAACTCACTCAGTAGTCCTATAGTTGTAATGGTGACTCAAATATATGGCGTTTTTTAATGCTTTACGAAGGCACATTCATAATTTAATACTTTGAAACTGTACCAGGACCAAGACAATGACAGGGGTTCTAAATTTAGTGACCAACACAAGCTATGTAATAACCTTTTTGACACTAATGGGCATCTTCTTTAGATAGTCTTTTTCGAAACACATTATTCTTCGTACCTATTGCTAGTGGTCATTAAGTTTACTGTGATAATATTTAAACAGGGTGGCGTAAAGCAGTTATTAGATGTTGTATTACTTATTTGCAGAGTCAAACCTTTCTTGCAGCATTTTTTCAGCTAGTTTAATGTACTGAGTGCTCACAAGGATACAGCGTGTGATTGTATGTATTGAAAATTTGTGTGAGGAAATTATCAGTATAGTCTATAAATTAACTACTTAAGCTGTTAATCGAGTATGAACTACTCATTCATTCCCAAATATTGATAAGTTATCAGATTATTTTTTTTTTCTTTTTTTATATACTTACAATATGTTTTTTCAGTATAATGTATTATATAAAGCACAATATACGTAATTTAAGAAGGTGAAATGAAATTTTCACTTTTTATTTATATTTTAGTGTGTGAATTAACTAGCAAAATTAACAGTATAAACTACTCATTCATGTCCAAATATTTCTAAGTTATCAAATTAAAATAATTATTTTGAATATTGCAATATGTTTTTTCAGTATAATGTATTATATAGGGCACAATATATGTAACTTAAGAAGGTGCCATGAAGCTTTCACACTTTTTATTTATGTTTTAGTGTGTGAATTGACTAGCAAAATTGCTTAATTTCAAAGACCTGTATTCTTTTTACAAACCAGATACACAAAACAATATATATAACATGTATAGAACTTGAATGGAATATTCAATTGGTCAAGAAATTTTATTTTTAATTCCATCCCCTTTTGGTTTACAGGGGTCTAAAAATGTCATTTTTGTCATATTTTCGATTTTTGAGGGGCTGTAATCTATAAAGGGTAAACAAACACACAGCAAAAGTTACTTATTCTTATTAGCCTGGTTCCAGTGATGAGTTTTTGCCATATTTCATTTTGTGTTTCCATCCCCTACGCGAGTTATCCCAGTTTGAAATGAGACCTTGAACTTTAACCTGTTGCCATTATTTTAATTATTAAGTTTCAGCCGCGTAACTCAGCACGTAAGGCTATCATCTTATGCACTTTACCATAAATGTAATTCAAATAGATTTTGGCCAAAATGCAAAGGTCTAAAAGTATCATTTTTGACTACGAAAACCATTTTTGATGACCTCTAAAAAATCAAAGGTCCAACTTAGTGAAAAAATAAAAGTGGTTTTAAACATCTTTCATACGCAGCTTTTAGGGATATGAGTGTCAAAGAAATTAAAAATGGTCGAGCGCACCCATCCGTCGTACCTGTATGGAATGACTGTTAAAATAGAAAATGTTTTTTTAAAGCTTTTTTTAAATATATTTTTTTTTAATGTCATGACTCACGTGTCTCTGCTTTGGAGTGTCCATATTTGGTTCTATACTCACGTTGATGTCTTTTTACAAATATTTTATTCAGATCCTTAGGTTTAAATAAAAACAAAATTCCAAAATTAGGATCTTCGTATAGATTACGACATTGTATTACCTTTTGATTGCATCCCAGTAAGAAAAAAAAAATATATCATTTCTTATGTGTAGTATCCAACTGAATAACAAAGGAAATATTTTAAAATTGTGGAAATTATTCTTGAATTTGAAAAAAAAAAAACCCTTAAAAAACGGACTTAAAGACACGTGTTGTGTCGAAATGTGGACACCTATGTCATAATCCTCAAAACTTATCTTCCATCATAGCTTCACTTATAGTTTTAGGTTATTTGTTTGAATTTCTCTAGGTTTTTATTGTACGTTTTACCAGAAACACTACAAGACAAGAACAAATCTTTAACCATTTTTAATTGCACACTCAGATGGCTCGCTTTTTTATGGTTTCTAAAATGAAATATTGCAAATCAAAACTTTTTTATTATCTTTGTAGTAGATTTTGGCCAGATCTGGAAAGCTTCATTTGTTTTTCTGGGTAACAGTTAATGAAGTTATGTGTGATTTTTTTCAAAAGCACATCTCACTGATGAAAAGTTTCCTTCAATTTCATCAGCTTCATTTCAACTTATATATGGAGGTGAAAAAAAAAAAAAAAAAAACTCATTTAGTTATATATCGGAGCTTGTAATGCATAAAGAGAACTGTTTAAAACAACACAATTTTGAATGTTGTTGTTGAAAGTTGTAAACAACTTTTTTTCACAGAAATGACTTATGTTTGTTTGCTGAACGGCTTCCTAGAAAGTAATGCAATTACGATGGTAATGTTCGAATTTCGGAATCAGTGATTCGCGACAAGGTCTTGAAGGGCTGAGTGATTGAATGTCCCAATTCAAATCAACAGTCAGAGCAGTATTGATATACTCGCTGGAAAGCAAGTCTGATATTTCTGTCCACGGGTTCATTTATTTAATTATTTTTAGATAACATTTCCGGTTTTGCAAAATATTTTTTAAAACTGGTCTGTAAATGTTGATCCTTTCAAGCAAGATAGTTGCAAAATTATAGCCATTTATACATACATATATTTTTAAATGGTGCCGCGGATGAGTGCAGTGCAGTTAGGTGTTTTTTGCATCGTTTTCGAAATCGTGAAATGTTTGGGGAGAAAGCAATGTTCACTTCCACTTAAATGTAATGCCGCCTGCCTTGTCCTGTGGTCAAAGAAGTCTGACTGCGACAGGAAGGTCTGGGTGCGAATTCCGGCTCGGGCATGGACGTACTTTCTCTCTCCTGTCTTTGTTCATTCTTTGAATGAATGTGTTGTTGTGCTGTGAATGGTTGCCTACCCTAAAAACGGGTCCTTATGTGTGTAATGTAGAAGTCGGACTTCAAACCAAATTACGGTACAGTTAGAAAAGTGAAGCAGCGCACCCCAAATTGTCAGCCTAGCTGGCACACGACAGCAATAACAACAACTTAATTTTAATGTTTCAATTTTGAATCAGAAGAAAAACGTGTTGGTCATTCTAAATTTCCGTCAAAATGAAGCATTTTCCACTGGTAACGTATTTTACATTTCGTGTCACTATCAGATTTCATATAGATTATACACTTATTTCTAGAAATCGTGCCAAATACTAGCAAATGCAGAAGATGCTAACAGATGTTTATTACTTTACTAGCTGTACCCGACTCGCGTTGCTACGCCAACAACAAAAAAAAAAACATCATTATACTGATTCTCATGACAATCGGTTGAGCGGGGCAGAAGTTGCTACTCTGCAGTACCACCTGGTGGCGAGTGGCTTCAATGAGCATATTATGCACCTTCTCCGTGGAAAAATACATTTATATAGCAATTTTCATAATAATCGGTCCAGGTATCAAGTGAAGCCGTGACTATACTCAAATTTTGTACTCACGCAGTTTGCAAGATCAATCAATCGCTAAAAATATCAAATAGAAAAAGTTTTAAATCCCCCCGTTGCATGAAAAGCCATAAAACAATAAAGAAAGAATTTATTTGTTCAAACTCAAGAAAAATGGCAACAGCTAACTTCTTATCAATGAGATCTTTCACGCGAATTAATTTCTGCAGCCGATAATTTTATTCGTATTTATCCAATGGATTGTGACTTAAATTGGAATAAAAAAGGAACTATCGATCGGATTTTTTTCGAACTGGTCTATAAACATTCCCAGTGCCAAAAATAACAAACAATGAAAGTTTCAGCCAAATCTGCCGGGTAGTTTTTAAGTTCATGGATGACATACAGACAAACATTCATTTTTATATATATAGATTTGCTTATCTTTCTTCTGTTTTGATCATACTCGAGCATAAATTGTATTACGTTGTAACTACCTGAAGCATTTTTTCCAGTATATAACTAAGGTTACAATTTACCACATCTTCTAAGTTTTATTAGCTTAAATAAAAAAAGAGCTATTAGCAGCTATTTCTGTGTAATATGTTTATTGCTTCATTATGCAATTTTCAAAATGAGAATAAATGACAACACTGTTTCTTAAAACTGCAAGTAAAATAAGAATGATTTACGCACTGGGCAAAAAAAAAAAAAAAAAAAAAACCTGTGAATGCAATTGACAAGGGAAAAATCCCTGGTCTTCGTATTTTCACGTAGGGGGGGGGAGGGGAGCGATATTAAACTAAATAGCCCACGTAGCTTAGAGTTCAAAATTAGCGGTCGTTAGTTGGTCATTTTAAACAGCTTTTTATAAAACATTAATTTGATGATCGTAATTTTACGCCCAGTCGTCATTTTTCACAAGCTTTTTATAATATACAGCATAGATTCAACATCGCGTTTTCAAATTGAATTTTATATATATTCTTTCAAGCTTCGAACAATGGTGCCAGTCATCAACACATTTGCGAATTTCTCTTCTCTGACTCTTCCATCATCCTCCACTCTTGTCGACATGACAACTTGGGACACACTTTAAAAAAAAATTGCTTTAAACTAAAGCCATCGTAATTTTCCGATTTATAAAATGCTTTCTGTGATTTATTATTTTGAATATCAAATGTCTGTGTATATACGCACACTTTAGTAAAGTTGATGAAGTGATTCCAATAATTCTCTTGCTTAACAATATATTTTTTCGCTAAGGCTGTTATTGTTTGTGATTGCATGTGGAAATTTATTTTTTCCGTTCATTTAAAAGAAACGTTTAAACAAAAACATGATTATTGTAACCATCGGAAGCTGAAAACTTTTCTTAGGGCACTTGAATTCCGTTAAAATGTATCCTAAGTAAACCATTTTGGCAACAGAAACAAAACAGCTGGGGGGCAACGACGCCTTACTTTCACATCCTAATTTGGAACTACGAACAACGTCTTGTCCTTGAAACTGCGTTCGTATTTTATAACGCAAGTTGAAAGTGCTTTTTTCATTGAAATAAAGTTGCTGAAATGGCTCGCTTTTGAGCGTAATCAGAGAATCTGAAGCTGTGAAAGAAAATTAGAGCATAATCAAAATTTTGCAAATATCCCGAGCGACTGGAAAAACTGTGCTTTCAAGGATGTAGAAAGTTGTCGTCTGGGTGAGATTCCTTGATGAATATCTGCTGTTCCCTTGACAGGCCCTCAAAGGAAGAACCGCCTTGGGTGCAAGACAAATGTTTAACTTTTTGATCACGGAGAGAGCTTTGGGTCGCTCGTCCGATGAAAAAAAAAAAGAGGAAGACAAGCATTAAAAATATTCTCTTGTTACTGGGCGATGTCATGAGGTCAAGTCGGGGCGGATCCGGGTTCCTTCCTCAGTCTGCCCATTTGTCACTCGCCGAAGTGGTTACAAAAGGGTCCCGCTCGTGATCGATGTTCGGAAGCACTCCTAATATTCCGGGCATCAACACCTCCGTCTATCTTCTTTTCTATTATATATGATAACGGCAAAGTATGGAATCCAGTATTCTATAGAATGCATGAGCATTGTAAAAAATGTCTAAAAGTAGCCTGCATTTCTGAAGCAGTCTATAGAATGCTAAACACGAAGCCAGCAAAGTATGAAATACGTCTCCGATTAGTTTCAAATGTCATGCATACCTATGACATTGCCACAAGACGTTTACTTTTTTGTATGACATTTTTGTTCCCCTTGATAAGAAAGGCATAAATTAGGCTTTGTACAACGTTCATTTCTGTTTATGTATTTTAGATAAAAAATTTCATATGTAACACACACTCTCTCTCTTTTTTTTTTGGAGGAACAATTGTATTTTTGAGGAATATACATATCTTATATGATAGCACTATGTAGACTTTTTTTTCGGACATTGTCTAAATGGCAAGTGTCATTCTATAGATAGCCTAAGTATTGTGTACAATTAAGGGAAAATATGATATAATTCTCATTTTTCATATTTTGCCTAAAAATTTCCGTCACTAAATGCAATGTCTCAGGCATTGCATGGAATGACGTAGATTATACTTCACCGGTAGCATATATATCCCCAGGCAGCGCAAATCGTTTCATAAACGTTGCAAAACGGTTGTTAACTTCGACAACCATTTAAAAACGTTTATGAAACGCTATGGTGTGCTACCAAGGTTGGGATTCAAAATGGCACACTTGATTACGACGAAAGGCATATAAATCTTTTTTCACGTAAAATGTTGGTCGGACGAAACTTTTGTCAAGTAGGGGTTGGCGAGCGCTGCGATCAGGGGTAGAGTCACCTAGTAATATCATTGAAAACTGTAGTTTTTAGTACATGACATAAAAAAATGTATATTGATAAGTGCAACTATTAACAAAAAAAAATAATTTGAATTTTGACATCTTGAATTCAAATTATGTTTTTCACAATCACGAGTGTGTGTATGTAGACGTGTGTGTTTGTGTGTGGGGTGTATGTGTGTTTGTGTGTAGGGGGTATGTGTATGTGTGTGTAGGCATGTGTGTTTGTGTCTGTGTGCAGGCATGAATGTGTGGGTAGTTGTGTGTATGTGTTTGTGTGTGTTTGTGTCTGTGTGCAGGCATGAATGTGTGGGTAGTTGTGTGTATGTGTTTGTGTATGTGTGTGTTTGTGTCTGTGTGCAGGCATGAATGTGTGGGTAGTTGTGTGTATGTGTGTGTGTTTGTGTGTGTATGCGTGTGTGTGTAGTTGTGTATGTATGCGCGTGTGTGTAGGACATGGATGCAACCTGGAGACAGCTTTCGCTATAGGAGCAGCATCGTGAGGACCCGGTCGACGGTGATGGTGCGGAGGGTGGCGGTGAGAAAATAAAATGATAGGACATCAAAACAGTCAAGTGAGAACAATAAGCAATCGTGATTGCTCAAAAAAAACAGGACTAATGTCATTTCAGTACTTGAATAATAATGCAGTTGAAACCACTTATTCAGAACATACCCCATATAAACTTTTCAACCGTTGCATATCTGAAATAGATGAATATAAGTAACTAGTTGACCCGGCAGACCTTGTTCTGCCACATAAATTATTAAACTCTGTCGGATAATTTACAGCATCGTCAGAATCGCAAACTGTATTGATCGATTTGTATGATATCACGTCGCCAGGTCGTATCTCGAAGTTTACAAATCGCCAACCTCCACATTTTTTGCTGCCAAATATGGCTCTTTCTGCCAGCCACGCATGATGCATGTCTTGTGTGCGTACATCGCGGTCAATGAGAACATTTTCTCGAATCAACAATGGTGCTGAAATTAGTGAGCAATTTTATGCATTCAAAAATTTCAGAGACAGCAAATTTTAATTCTTCGGTATCTGACAATGGGTCCGAGAATTTGGCAGCAAATGAATTTTGAAGCATTTGGACGTACATGTTTTAGCTGCACCTTTTCAACATTACGATACAGTGGCGAGGATTTCAAGTAAACTTGAATCTCATCAGTGACTTTTGAATGTAGAATGACGGAAATGTTTGTCTGAAATCACTTGAAGAGAGTAACAGAGTGCCTCGTTACCTGTTGATGTACACTGCTTCGGGGTTATTTTGAATATTCAGTGGCAGTTTAAATGCTGAATGAGCTGTCCTGCGTCCATCCAGTAAAGTTCCTGCAATGCCAAATGATGCAACGGATAATGCGATGTCATCATTAGATCATATTTCGGCAAGAATTGGCAAAATGAGATGTTTTGCTAGTTTCACATGGTGCATACCCCTCCCCCGAAAAAAAAAAGCACCTTGACTTGCCGAAACTGCCAGAGGTATAATCGGAATGTCAGTATCCAGATTTTTTTTTTTTTTTTCAAAATTGGGAATCAAAAAATACCTATATAAGCCCAAAGTTTCACTCTTCCATTCTTTAATCGCTAATTTCCCAATTATCAAAATACCCCTGCAAAAGAATCAAAGAGCGAAATTGAAAATCATTGCAAAAGCCTTGCTTAAATTATTCAAGCATTTTATTTGTTAACAAATAGCAGATGGCAACAAATAAAAATTTTAAATCTTTGAGAGTTTTTCGATGGTTTGCCAAAGCTTCGCGTCATTTTGACACTTGGTAGCCAAAATATTCTAGATAGAGACACATTGATTACCTATCGGTACGATACATGTCAATTACGACCCATTTTCATACATGACAAATACACATAAAAAATTTCATAAAAAACGGTCAAGCGGTTTCGGAGGGGTTCAAACACAAACACCGTGACATGACAGTTTTATGTATTAGGTTTTTTTGCCCTTTTTTCGTATTTCTTTTATTTGGTGTCTAACATACCTGTATTCCCAAAATTAACCCCTCCTACCCCCCCCTTTTTTTTTCATTTTTTAATCCCTAATCTCTCAATTATCAAAATATTTCCGCAAAAGAATCAAAGAGCGAAACTGAAAACCATTGAAAAAAGCCTTGCTTAAATTAGTTTCAAACATATTATTTGGTACGAACAGAAAGTGGCAATAAATAAAATTTTAAATCATAGAGAGTTTCCGAAGCGCCATCTAGTGGGGCCATGTTCCGATATTTTGCCGGAGAGTCACGAAAAAAATTCTAAAAAGGAACTTCCTATTTACCTAGCGATATGGAATATACTTTATGTCCTATTCTCATTCCTAACAAATACACATAAAAAATTTCATGAAAATTGGTCGAGCCGTTTTGAAGGAGTTCAATAACTAAACACCGTGACAGGAGATTTTTATATATTAGATTATTTGAGGCCCCTAGTTTCAAAACCGGATACTTGTATAAAACCAAATTTTACTGGAGACGTAAAAGTCCGGTTTTGAAACTGAGGCAGACCTTCCCGCTCCTATTCAAGGGGGAAAGAAGCGGTTTTTGAACCTAATATTGAGCAGGCAAATAGGCCTTATGATTCTCTACAAGATTAACAAAAAAAAAAAAAGAAAATCGAATTTTTTGCCGGTATCCGGTTTTGAAACTAGGGGCCTCATTTCTTGACAAACTGCTGCTGCTAGAGAATCAGGAAAAGGCACGTAAATGTCGGAAAAAATTCCTTAAAATTACATAAGTGATACATAACGAATTCATTCCACCATAGACGACAGTTAACGATTTTAATTATTTAACTAATTATTTTCTGCCGTCCTAATTGACTTAAATGTTTGGAACATATTTTTATGGGTTAAAAAAAATAGGATTTTTGATTGCTGTCAAACTGTAACGCATGACTGGAGTTTTTTCTCCAATGCATGGAGTTAATGTGCAAATTGCTCTTAAAATGAAATTAAGAAACAGAAACTCGAAATTTAAAAAAAAAAATCGTCTTAAGGGGGCACACTTCTGACTTTGACTATTTTCATGCCTTGAATGATGTGAAATTGAATATGAGCCAAAATGTACAAAAACATAAAACATTAAGTAAAATTGGTGCCAGGGATAATTTCTTAATTTTAATTGAGGCGTTTACTTTCAAAACGGATTATATCCACTTTTGTGGAAAAAAAAAAAGTTTTTTTTTCCTTTTCAGAATCTCTAGTATAAGCCCTATTGACCCCATGAATTTCTTTCTTCTCGAATTGGTTTTTATCTACTGTTAAAAAATGCGTTAACATTGGTTTTACCACCTAAACGGTGTGTATCCGTTAGGGTGGAGTGAAAAAAATCAAAATCTGATAAACGTTAAGTAATAGTGTGGAAAAGATGCCTTTTGTAGAGACATTTAGTTATGCAAAAGGATTTTGACAGCAAAAAATAAATTGAGGATTCGCCCGCACATTGTAGTTGACCATTATTGCATAAAAACTGGAAAAAGTTACAATAATTTCAGCAAAAATGAAAAATTGGTAAATTTGATGGAATATCACTTAAGAGTAGGCGTTTTGTGTAGATTACACACTGCATTAAGATCATTTTGATATTAAACTATACTTTAAAGTTCCATACATGCTTTGAATTTGACGAATATAGCGGCAAAATTGAATAGCATCATGATGCTCCGTATATTGAGGAAAAAGTATTAGATGTTATTATTGGTAAAAAGTTGCTTCCATGGTGAATTTTCTTGCATAGATGCGGAAAAAATAAGTAATACAAGCATTTCTTATCCATTAAAAAAAGATAATTCTCCACTTTGTCAATAACTTATCTCAAAAAGTAAAATTTGCCTACGATAGGGAACAATGGTTAAGTGTAAAAATTTGAAAATATAAATGTAGCTTGAAACAGCCGACATAATCCACACCTCGAAACAAAAGAAGTAGCTAGATAAATTTTAACATTTTCGAGCCCTCAAACTGTAATCACATTCATTACTGTAAAATAGAGTTAGGCGTGCGAGTTAAACTATTTGACTCCTGCCAATTTTCAGTCTTCGTGTTATATTGTGGCGTATTTATAGATTCTAATTTGACTCAAAGTCATCTCTCTTGGTTATAAAACAAACTATAACTAGCGCTTTTTTATCTAATTTTACCTATCGTCTCACTGCTATGCTATCACATGTGAGGTTTTGAAAACCATAAAATTCAGTAGGTACGCCATCAAGTACCATTTCTTTCAAAATTTTATCCGAAATTCCTATTTTGTAAAGGTGGAGTTAAGTTTTCCCATTTCTGCTTATCGATGAGCTCATAGTAGTCTCTAAGTTTCGAAATCTAAATCTGAAGTTGTAAATTTTCAATGTCCAGTCGAATTCTTTGAATTTGTCTTCGTAATCCGCCGCAAACCAAGTTCTCTGATGACGATCATCTGCATTCTCCAGTGTTATATTTTTTAGATTCTCAAATTAAAGTAACCAGTGTTCAGAACTACAGTATTGTTGATGATTGAAACGTTATCTGAGAATATGGTTTCAGTCGAAGGAAGAGAGTCGGTGGCAAAGCTAAAGAATTCGATTGAACAACAAAATATTCCAAAATATTCCAATATAACTCCAGATTTCAACTTCGATGTTGAGAGGCTACCTTCAGCTCATTGATAGGTGGGAGTGAAAAAACTCGGATCCTCCACCTAAAACAGGAATTTCAGATAAAACTTTGACAGAAATGGTACTTGATGGCGTACCTACTGAATTTTATGGTTTTCAAAACCTCACGTTATACTAAAACTATGAGACTATGCGTAAAATTAGACGAAGAAGCGTCAATCCTAGTTTGTTGTCTAATCAAGAGAGATGGATTTCGTCGAGTCGGATTAGAATCCAGAAATATTGCCCCACAATACATCACTAAGGCCAAACATTGTTTTAGGAGTCAAGATAATAAGCCCGACTCGCCAGCCAAACTTTGCTTTATTGTGTGAAATGTGGTTACAGTTTGAGAGCTCAAAAATCATTAAAGTTTATTTAGCAACTTCTTTTGCTTCAAGGTGCGACTTATGTGGGATGTTGCAAGCTATTTAATTTCAAACTTTCATACTTAGCCTACGTTCTTTATCACACGTAATATTTTTATTTTGCACCAAAGTTATGCTCTTACGTTCTTTATCACACGTAAGTTTTCCATTTTGTTATGCGGTAAGCGGAAAATAAACTTTTTCTTTCTCTACGTAAGAAGTGCTTTTATTACTTTTTTTTCGATATCTATGTAAGGATTAATTAATACGAGAGCTCTTTTTTACAAATAATGACTTCTGATAGTGTTTCTCAAAGTACGGAGCCTTACGATGTTGGTCAGTTTTGAGGCTATATTGGTAAAATTCAAAGCATGTGTGGAACTTTAAAATATAGTTCATTATTTCAATGATCACATGCGGTGAGTAATAAACACAAAAGCACACACTTCAGTGATATTACATAATGTTTATCAATTTTTTTTTATTTTTGATGGAATTATTGTAACTTTTCCCAGTTTCTATGCAATAATGGTCAACTTCAAGGCGCGGGCGAACTTTCAACATATTTTTTTCTGTAGAAATCCTTTTCATGACTAAATATCTCGACAAAAGGCAACTTTTCTGCACTTTTACTTAGCGTTTATCAGATTTGATTTTTTTTTCACTCCACCCATCCCCTTATTTCTTGTCAGGTCTTTTACAGCAAAGTGGAACTTATCTCTTATTTGCCAGTATCCACTCATTCACTTTCATATCAAAAGGGCACATATCCAAATTTGAATTTGCCCTTTCTAATTCAAAAGTAGTTCACAAATAAAATAGCGGAGCGAGGCACTGGCTGATCATTTCCAATCAATTCATGATACCCATCCGTATTAAGAGATCGCAGCACCTTGCGCCTTATACAAGTCTGTTATCAGTTAGGCATGTGCGACCTCAAATTGTGATTACTAAATTAATATTCAATAATTGATATTACTATTAAATTGTGATTAATTAATGATTTAATTGTGATAAAAATTGCGATCTATTAATACCTATACAACGTTGTTATTTGAATCGGCTTGGGTGGTTTCATTGTTCGTTCTTAATTGGATCGAAGGTCTTTTTTTTTTTTTTTGAGTGTTTTTTTTTTTTGCAAAAGGGATGATATCTACTGTTTTACACTAAAAAGGAATACATCCAAAATAAAATTGACAGTTTAGGTACCTTAAAATTTTGGAAAAATTCCTAGACTTATGCAAATAGTCACTTGTCATTCTACCAAAACATTGTGAAAAACTCGAAATTCTAACAGTTAGTGTTTGTGCGTCAGACGTTTCTTTCGTTTTGCCAAAGAAATATAAAACTGGATGTAATCCGTTTTGAAAGCAAACTAAAAAATGCGTGTTTTTTTGCAAAAGAGCTGATATCCACTGTTTTACACCAAAAGGGTATATCCAAAATAAAATTGGCAATTTAGGTCTGATAAAATTGAGGAAAAATTCCTTGACTTATGCCAATAGTCACTTGTTATTCTTCCAAAACATTGGGAGAAATTCGAAATTCTAACCGTTAGTGTTTGTGCGTAAAACGTTTTTTTTTTTTTTTTTTTTTTTTTTTCGTTTTGCCAAAGACATGTAAAACTTTCTATCCGTTTTAAAAGTAAACTCCTCAATTTAATTCAGTTAAATTTTTTATTTATCTATGTGTTTTTGACATTTGTCGTTTATCCCTGTATGATTTTATTTGTGTCGTTTATAATCAAAATGTTCCAAAAGCAATTTGGAACATTTTGGTACAGCTCCGCCGCCAAAACCCCGTCTTACTCCAAAACTAGTTCAACCCATGCTTTTACCATATCGCCACTGTGAAAATGTACAGATAACATCAACAACATCATAATAAATTGCTTAATTAATTCACATTTTTAGTTGTACTTTCTAGTACATGACATACACAGTGAAAAACCACATGAACTTGAACGGACAATCAAACAATAAAAATAAGGCTATTTCCTGCAAAGCCAGTTAAATAAAAAGTATTTTATCGGTAAATAATTAGAAAATACTGCAAATTTAGAAGAACAAACAAAAATGAAGTCGCAGACTAAATATTTTCAAACGAAAAAAAAGAACATCGTTTAGTAAAATGGAGTGGCTAGAGCATGAGAAGTTTGTCTCTTCTGCATTTTTTTATAAAAATGGATTGAACTGGTTTTAGTACTAATTAGAAACGAGTTGAACTGGTTTTAGCACCTCATTTATTAATAAACGAGTACGAACTGGTTTTAGCACCTCATTTATTAATCATTGTTGTAGTTACTTTGCTTCCTGAAAGAAATATTTTTTTAAATTCATTCATTTAACCGAGAATTTTGTGTTTGGTTTTTTAAAAATGGATTGAACTGATTTCGGCACTAAGCGCCTCATTTATTTATTATTGTTTCGGTTACTTTGCTTCCTGAAAGAATTACGCTTTAAAAATCTATTCATTTAAAACTGAATACTGTGTTTAGTTTTTTTTAAATATATATAGCTGGTTTTGGTACTAAGCACCCCATTTGTTTATTATTATTCCAGTTACTTTGCTTCCTGAAAGAAGTACGCTTTTAAAATCCATAAATTTAAACCTGAATACTGTGTTTAGTTTTTTAAAATATATATAGCTGGTTTTGGTGCTAAGCGCCCCATTTGTTTATTATTATTCCAGTTACTTTGCTTCCTGAAAGAAGCATGCTTTTGAAATTCATTCATTTAAATGAGAATGTCGGGTTTGGTTTTTAGTTTAAAACAGACTGATCATGTTTCTGAGATTAAATTTCAAAATTACTTTTAATGGGTTAAGTGATTTAATACAAGAATCTCACAACATTAATTAGTCAGCATGATTTCTTAATGTGTTTATGGATGACACTTAATTGAAATGTTACTTGTCATAAAAATAAATTTACTGGCTAATACTTTCATTTTCTATTTACCTCTTACATGAACTCCATCATTTCAAGAACATAACGAATGTTTCAGAGATTGTAACCCACATAGCAACATAATTACCGAAGAGCAACAAATCTTGATTTGCTCAACTATCCTCAAGTCAACGAAACACGAATCTAAAATTAATTTTCCCCTTAATAACATAATGGTTGTCCTTTTTCATGCTGGTTCAGTCACCGCAACACTCTTGCAGTGAACTTTTCCCATCTCAACTAATTTGTTCAAAATCTGGCCATCATTGATGTATTTCAATGCAAAGGCCTTAATCAAATGCAGTTCAAATGTCTTTTTTTGAGCTTTGACGTGATAATTATGATGCAGCATTAAATTAGCCACCGACATGTCCGATAATGAGAAATGGCTCATTATTATTGGGGCGGCCTAGAATAAAAATTGTTTGTGCATTTAACAAGCTTGTTATAGAATGGAATGACACATTTGATTCAGAGAGTGTCAAAGGAGTTTTAGATTGATGTTTTGCGTGATCACAGCGGACAAAATCTTGTTATGTCCTCGGGTTAAAAAAAAAACAGAATGTTTTTTCTTTGGAAAAGACGATGTCAATTTTTGATCACGAAAGTACAGTATTAGCTTGTCAGCCAATTTTAGTTGAAATATTAATTTTTCTTTTACAAATGATTAGTTAAAAGAATGTTTTTTCCTTAGCGGGGGGGGGGGGGCAAATGTTTGTTAAAATGAAAATTTGCACCTTTTACTCTGTTTTCTGAAATAATTATATTTTTTACATTTAATTCTTAATTTTCGTTTCCCCATAAATATGTCACAGTAGTTATTCTTGTATATCACGAAGTCAAAAAAAAAAAAAAAAAAAACTATAAGCGTATTTTGTTCTTGTGTCCAACAATTTTTTCGTGACTGTTTAAAGATAAGATTTTCATTTACAAATATATACTACGATACGGTTTTTTTTTCCTTGCAAAAATTTAAACTAATTCAAGAACACAAATCTTAAACACTCATTTAGAGAACCAATTAAAGGGTTGCATTGCGAAGTTTCATCCAAATATTTTTCAAGCGAGAGACAAAATCACAAATATCGCATTATTTTTTCCTTCAAGATTTCAAAATTATTTTGTTTAGCATAATTACAGCATGTTGTTTTTTAAGCTTATGACTAAGGTCTTTTTTTTATTGAATTTCTTTATAATGTAACTATAGGTACTTAAAACGAAATAGGTATAAATATTTCTACTTAATTATTTTCGTTTGAAGTAATATTCAAATACGTAGTTGTTTATGTAAAAATAATTTAAAAATAGAGTTGTTAGAGGTTGTTACAAGTTTAATCGTTTTTTACGCGTGAGAACAAAATTGTTTTTTTTATGCAGTTTCTTCAGAGACCCCACATCAATGTTCAAAAAAACATTTGGAACTTCATTTTTTTTTTTTAATTTTTCTTTCATGTTTAATTACACTCAATTTAGTTTTGCAAGATATTTAGGTAAAAAGTACTTAAGCATAGTTAATGTTAATACACATATTTATTTGCTGCATGTTATTTTAACTACTGGAAAACTCAAAATAGTATTTTCGTACATCATCGCCTCACAGCAACAGTAAGATAACTACCTCAGAAATAACACTAAAATATCGTACTGTTGCTCTGAAGCGACGACATGTGTAATTCTGCTATCGTAGTTAAAGTCCTAACTCCTAAGTAATGATTAAAATAATGTAAGCATATTTGATACCTTTAATCACTTTTTACAACCTCCCGCTCTTCTTCATGGAGAATTTTTCTATCATGTAGCTGAAGTCAATGTTCCATGCGAGGAGATGTTCAATAGCCAACACAGCCAATTAGTTCCATCGTTCTTGGTTCATGGATGAACGTTGCCACGACTTTAATCGGTTTCCTATCATGCTGATGGCCCTCTTTGCTGCTTCAACTGTTATTTGAATCGTAAAAAAGGATCTGAGAGCAGTACAAACATTTATAAAAATGGATTCTAATTTTTTCTCATACGTAGTGTTGAGTAATTCTAAGGAATTTAACCAATTTGACTGAACCTCCAATAGTATTGTTGAAGTATGCTTTAAATGCATGATTTCCTCTTTGAAATTTACTGTTAAAACATATTTGTATGAGTGAACTTGGTTTTAAGACATTCTTTTGAAATCGAACTCTTTCATGACCCTGAATTTAAGAATTGCGCTAAAAAGTTCAACAACGTTCGTTGAATCTTTCAAATTTCATTTTCAATTCACATTAAATTAAGCGTAGAAATCTGTAAGCTATGTTACTATTGAAATGTTCTTTTGCATTACTTGGGATTTCCTACGGACGTGGGCAACTACTTCTTGTTTTCGGAAACGAAGACTATACTTTCATTTCTTCTGCTACTAAGCGCAACTCGTTGAGGATTTGTACCCATGAATCTCTTAGTCGCTGTATTTCCTCAGATAAGCCATTTATCAGTTTAACTTGAATATTTAAAGACGTATTTTCAAATTGATTTAATATTCTTCTTTATTTAATGCAGCCCAACACCTTAAACGAAAACATTGATACATAGACCTTGAAATCAAGAGAAATATTTCTGTAAAACTAGAACTTTGCTACATGCTTTTGGCTCAAGATTTAGCTCGCTTGAAACCCTCTCCAAGGTTTTCCTGTATAATGTTTTGCAATGGAAGTTACCATTTTAAATCGTTCATAACATCTTGCGTCAGATTACTTTTTTAATGCAATGAGGCATTTCAAGAGTTCAAATTAGGGTTTTCAATCCCGAAATCTCGAATCCCGCGGGATCCCGCAGGGTATTTATCGGGATTGATCCCGCGAGATTTTGCTCTCAATTCCGGCGAATTCCCAATCGAAACAAATAGCCCTTCGTAGATTGCTTGCAATGGAACGTCATCTCAGTTCTGATCCAGACAAATATAACCAATACAGACAATTTATGA
The DNA here is from genome assembly GCF_026930045.1 of Uloborus diversus. Taxonomy (NCBI): domain Eukaryota; kingdom Metazoa; phylum Arthropoda; class Arachnida; order Araneae; family Uloboridae; genus Uloborus; species Uloborus diversus. The sequence continues at coordinate 4,804,639 of NC_072740.1, read as the reverse complement.
AGGAATATTTAATTTTAAATCATATGGTAGTAGTGCCAATATTAGAATATAACAAAGAGAGTTCATATTATTTGCTCATCATGCTGTTCTAAGAGAGTCGAGTACTACGATTAAACTTAGAGTTGTTTTTGATGCATCAAGCAAAACATCATCAGGCATATTGCTAAACGACCTTCTCTTGGTTGTTCCTAGAGTACAACAAGAACTGTTTTCAATACTTATTCAATTTAGAAACTTTCAAATTGTTGCTTTGTGCTGATCTCGAAAAAATATTTCGTCAAATACGAGTTTATCCAGATCACACTGATTGGCAAAGAGTCTTATGGAGAAATTCGCCCGAAGATTCTATTACAGAATATCGTCTTGTCACTACGGAACCTCCCGTGCGCAATTCCTTGCAGCAAGAACTTTACACCAACTTGCACTAGATGAACAGAAATCCTATCCATTAGCTTATGGCGCAACGATTCGGAATTTTTACGCCGACGATCTTTTGAGTGCAGCTTCTACGAGAGAGGAAGTAGTACAACTTGTAATCAAATTACAAGAGATGACGCGGAAAGGAGGATTCAATCTTCGAAATTGACATTCCAACAATCTTTCTATTTTTCGTGATGCTTCAGTTTACGCACAAGAAAACGATGCAGTTCAGTTTGAAGACGACGATGATTGCAAGATTCTTGGAATTAAGTGGTCACCAAATTTAGATGCGTTTAAGTTCTCAATAGCACCAGTAGATATAAAACTTACGTACACCAAATGAGAAATACTCTCAGAAATAGCCCGAGTATTTGATCCATTGAAGCTCTTGTCACCATGTGTAACTTTCATGAAAATTCTTTCGCAAAAGCTTTAGCAAAGGAAATTCTCTTGGGATCAACTTCTTACTGTTGAACTTTGTAGACATTGGCGATCGTTTCTGGAGGAACTATATCTTCTTGAGCAAGTTACCTTCCCCAGATATGTGCTACAGTATCAGAGTGAATTTGAGTCACATGAATTCTGAGATAGTTCTGAGAAAGCTTACTGTGCGGTCATTTGCATGCGCTGTGTTTCTAATTCTTCTGTTCGAGTTCTCCATTTGACATCAAAAACCAGAGTGGCTCCTCTATAAGTGCAATTTCTTCCAAGACTTGAGCTCTGTGCAGCTCTTCTGCTAACTAAATTATTACATTCTATTCTTCCACATCTGAACTTTCCTATCAAACTGAAATGTGCCTGATCCGATTCAAACATTGCTGTAGCGTGTATTTACTCAGAACCAAGAAGATGGCAACTTTTCGTTGCTACCAAAATAGCCCAAATACAAGAATTGGTTCCAGATATTCAGTGCAATTTCGTGAGCGGACTTAAGAATCCAGCAGATTGCGGAACACGAGGCCTATTTCCGTCCATATTTGTAAACTGTGACTTGAGGTACAATGGCTCGAAATGGTTAAGAGATCCTTCTATATCCTATACAAAGGTATAATGAAGATCAACCAACGCCATAAGAAATTCTTAAGGGAGAGAAGAAAACCTTCAAAATTGCCATTTCACAAATGATCAACGATACATTTATTACTGAAGTATTTCAGAAATATTCCTCTTGGAACAAATTGAAACGAGTTATTGCATGATGTCGAAGATTTTTCAATAGTTGTTCTTTACCGGCTGAAAAAAGTGTGGAGTCTTTTTTGGCACTTGAAGAGTTAGTCCCATTTTGTTTCCCAAAAATGACTACTTAATAGACTTGATTATTACCCACTACCATTTAATTTTATTTCATGCCGGCCCGGAACTCCTTCAAGCATCAATGCGAGAAAAATTCTTTGTTCTTTCAGCTAGAATTGCTGTGAGAAAGGACATACATAGATAAGTCCAATGTTTCCGAAATCGTCCAAAAGTAGCACAACAGCTCATGGGAGATCTTCCGGAATCCAGAGTTTGTCCTTTTACAGTATTTCTAAACACAGGTACTGATTTTTCTGAACCATTTTCGGTTAGAAGCTAAAGAGAAAAGGAAGTCGCAATACTAAGTGCTATATTTGCATGTTCGTCTGCCTTGCAGCAAAAGCGGTCCACCTAGAAACTGTGAACGACTTCACTAGCAAGACAGTCATAGCTTGTTTGAAACGATTTGTAGCCCGTATAGGTACAGAGGCATCTACTACAGGCCTCTGGTAGGCCTACAGAACTCTGTTGTGACCGAGGTACATATTTTTATGGCGCTAGTAGAAAACTTAAGAAAAATTTCAAAAATTGTTAAGAGATGACAACCTCCATCACTTCCTTGCAACAGATAATATCAGATGGCGTTTCAATCCTCCCTCGGCTCCACACTTTGGAAGCCTTTAGGAATCCGTGGGGAAGTCCTTTAAGTTGCAGCTTAAAAGAGTAATAGGTAACACAAGTCTAACGTTTGAGGAATTGACAACGATTGCAATTCAGATAGAGGCATGTCTGAATTCAAGATTTTTTTGTGGACTTCGAAGCGATCCTAATAACTTTAACGCTATCACACCAGGACAGTTTTTGATCGAGAGACCCTTAACTGCAGTGCCGCAACCACAGATTTGTGACAAGATCAGCCATTGCGATAAATGGCGTTTTCTTCAGCGTATGATTCAACATTTCTGGAATCGGTGGTCGGTAGAATACTTGACATAGGTGACTTGGTGCTGATAAAAAAAACGAGAACTTGCCACCGCTTCAATGGAAGTTGGGCTGAGTTCAGAAAATATTTCCAGGGAAAGATAACAAAGTTCGCGTTGCGAAGGTACAAACGCAGACCGGTCAACAGGTGAGACCAATTTTTAAGTTGTGTCCATTACCTGTTACATAGTTGAACATTCCAACAGACATTTTTGCTCTCTGTATTTACTCATGTTTTCAGTTTTTCTTCTCAGCGCTGTAGAGAGTCATCTTTTCGCTGTACTAATTTGTTCAATGCGTTTATTTTTAATATTCTGCAATTTCTTTAAAGTTCATTTATTCTGTTAGATGAATTAATCTAATATTACATTTATTTATGTTATTGAAACCCCCTCCGAAGTTTCAAGGGGGCGATATGATTAGAATTGTATTCCATACAGTCTACTGCTCTAGAGGGCGCTTCAGCTCATGCAGGGACGTTGGGTTTCACATGATTCTTTCAGTTCAAGTTTGTGCGTGTAACGAGATGTTTCGATTGATCTATGGTCTCAGTGTAAACTAAGCAATGTTAATAGTACTCGTGTGAACCTTTCAATAAGCGAGAAGTAAATGATTTTTTCTGAGAGTACGTTGACTTTCTCTCACGTGGAACAGAAATTCGAAACATAAATACCAGCAGCAAGCGATGCTGTTGTGTTGATTTTAACAAAAAAAGCACATCAATTTTCCTTTCTTATTCCTTATTTTTTTCTGTCTTTTTCGAATTTTCCTTTTTCCATTCTTTTTTCTGAGGGTGTCACTTCCGACCTCAGGCGCATACACGCCTCAGGCCCTTGATCCCTGTAGCCTTGGCCATGCCTTGAGCTTTTTATCGAATAAATATTTTAGTGTTTTTTTCTTATAATTTCTACAATAATGTAATAACTTAATGAAACCATACAAAAAATAGAAATAATCATATGAAAGTTGCAAATAAGGATTTTATCAAATTAAGTGCCATCCGTCATCACGGACTAATTTAAATATATACTTCAGAAATAAACTTATCTGCCCTATATGGTCTTTGAATGCTGAAAGTACATCTGGTATCAGCATAGTCAAAATAAAAATAAATATTTCAAACGAATAAAGTGAAGTACCGAAACTGTATCAGCTTTGATAGAAGAAATCGCTTTGTCCTGAAAAGTGCTTAAACATTCAGAAGCGAAGGGATAGTCGATGGCCTTAGTTATGAATCGAGAAACAGCGCCTGTTTAGATTTGCATGAATAAGCCATTTCAAACATAATGCTACCTTTTGCATTCTGTCCCACGTTTCTGGAAGTATCGATTGCGACTGCCAACTACCGTATCAACAAGAGCCCTTTAGTTCCAAACTAGAGAAATCGTAAATCGTTTGGGATGTCTCAACGATAATCGCGAGTGCTCTATGGGTGCGACTTTTTACTGCAGTGGTTAATAGCTTGACAAGAGAGTCTTCCTTTTACGAATTTTATAGCGTGTGCTCTCATTTTCACAGGGTTTGGTAGGGTTGAAAAAGATTCCTGATTTTTGACGCCTCCAATGGAAATGAGTGTGAGCATGACGCTGTCCTCTTTAAAGGGACACCTGTAACATCATAACATTAGCATTTTCCTTCCAGTGCTTCCTTTCTCGGCGTCTATAATGCGTGATCGAAACTTTCATTTGGATGAAATAACTTTTCTTCTCGCTGTAGTACAAGATAAAACAGCTATTTCTTGTCATTTTTACTAAGTTTATTAAGCGTTGTGGTTTTAAATTATGATTCTTATTTTATTTTCTGATCCCTTTATTTTCTTATCGTGTTCGATCATTTCTGCATGGTTTCGATTTCGCTAAACTTTTACTGCTGAAAACAGGCCAAACGCGCAAACATTTAGGTTAGTTTTATATTCACATAATTTTTGGACCCTTGTCAGGGGTTTCAAGCAAGATTTTATCTCGGAGGCTAGAAATAGGGAATCAACAAACATTGGTTTTGAAAAATTAATCGGGATTACTCTACACTGTATTGTTTGAAATCAGATTGAACTAGCATGAGATTGTGGTGCTTCTTTTCATTTTAAGTGTTCTATTCTGTTAGAATAGCACTTAAATTCATTGAAACATTAAGTTTTCCTTAAGAAATATTGCATATTTTTAATTTGCTGCTATCACACACACGTTAGAAGCAAACCAATGCAATGCCAGGTTCAGGAAACTTGAAAAACTACAGTATAAACAGCATGATTGCACCGCAATAAGGAAATAGTAAATATTTATTGAAATACTAGCTTTTTCACTCAAGCACTGGGGCTTACGAGAGATTGTTTATGGTACAGACTGCGCAATTTGGGAGGGATTAGTTACAGAGTTTTTGTCTCATTTTGGGGTGTCTCGATCTAAAGAGGAGTTTTCAGTAATATTTGTGGGCGGTACAAAATAGTATTTTGGAGTTAATGGGTGCCCCTGACTAAAGGGATTAACTGTGTATGCGCAGGCTCCAACGAAATGTCTCTTGCATCATTGTTCAGCGAAATGAATAGGACTACTTGTATAAAACGCACGTACAAGAATAGTGAACATTCAGGAAAAGGAGATCACCGAATGAATGTTGAATTTCACTTGCTTTCAAAAAGACGCGAAAACTTGAAAATACTTATCCATTAACGTACACTATATTGTCATAAATATATCGCCGCTTTTTTTGTGTGTGAAAGCTCTATTTGTCGTTCAGAGAGAAGTAATTCATTCATGTCATGTCAATAAAAATTTTTCGGATCTTCGTTAACAAAATGTTACTTCTCAAAAGAAGTTCTAAAAGGTCAACCACAGAAAGCCACAAACGTAAGAAATGTATCAGCGACATACTTTTAATGTCTAAATAATTTAAATTGTTTCCTAATAGACCACATGCCGACAAAGTAAAAATGATGTAATTTTGGTTCATCGTCTCTTTTAAGACACATTGGACAAGCGAGATTTGAAGGACCGCCAAGGAAGAGTAAAGATGAGCGCAATATCTAAGTGTAACCTTCAGAATTTGTTTTAAAAAAGAGAGAGAGACACATAGAAAAGATATCTGTCCCAATATCTTCTCCTTTGCGAAATATTTTGTTCTCATCTTTACTATCAAAGATTTTGATTCTTCTAGACACATGTTGGTGATGTATTCCCACCAACAGGTGAAAACACTAACTCGATTAGAGGAAAGTCGAGGAATGCCGCTTATTTAAGGAAACACAAAATTAAGGGAACTCTCTCTCGCTTAACTCAGCGATGCAAAATCAAAACTACCCGTGCTAAAATTTGAGAATTAATTGTCAAACAAAATGAGCTACAAAACTGCATTTCCATAAATCGATAACTTATTAACTACATCGCTATTATCCGAAACTTCATGACTAGTACAGTTTTTAAAAAGTTCTTTGAAAATTTCTGCATTATGTTTGCTGTACTTTTTATTTACATGTTCTGCAGAAGAATTCTGTGCAAAACCGTGCTTGGGTAAAAGTTCTTTGAAAATTTCTGCATTATGTTTGCTGTACTTTTTATTTACATGTTCTGCAGAAGAATTCTGTGCAAAACCGTGCTTGGGTAAAACTGCATAGTCAGTTATTTCTGTATCCACTTCAAGTTAAATCTCTTGCGATGCAAACGAGTTGCAAACAGTAAAGACAAAAAGCTGGCGCAGATGTGTGAATCTGAAAAAAAAATTAGTTTTATACTGCTTTTGTAGGTTCTTGTTTAGGAGTATATTACAGTTAATTTGTCAATGTTGAAATTTTTAATATAAGTGTAAGTAAAACATGTTTTTTTGTTAAATATTTACCTAAATAACATCAGTTAAGATAATTTGTGGTATGAGCATAAATTCATTATCATGTATTTTTCGTCAAGGTGTAAACACGTACGGGATTAAACGGCCAGGGTTCAATATTGCCCCAAATTAATCTACGTAATAATCTTTCTGCTTTCCAATACAGTTGAAGACTATTTACTATTGCTGCATTGAAAATAAAAGAAATAAAATTCAATTAGCAACTTTCCGTAGATGCACTCGGATCCCTCTTTCCGCCTTTTCAGGGAGTTAGACAACTCAATTAAGACCTCTAGGATGTCGAGGTTTTGGTTCCATTAGAAGACCATGTCCGCCCTGAACTATATCAATAATAAAGGGAATGTACACAGTTTTTTTCCTCCGGAGTTCTATGAGCAATCTAATTATAATGTATGACATACGCAGCTGCAGTTATGTCGCTGTGCTCTCCGTTGACATCGTAAACTGATATGCAGCGATGTTCCGCAGCCATTGCCGACAAAGTGAGATTAGATTGATTTCGCTACATCACAACATCATAGCAATCGAATGGCAATATTAAACCATCTTTTCTTGCCGATGTGAACTGTTCAAAAGGTCATTGCAACGTCATAGTCACAAAGTGACCAAATCCGTACACATTGTAAGTGTCTCGTTGTGAAGTATTTGAGTTTAGCATGACTTCTTAGCAACTTAACTGAAGCCGTTCATTCCCATCAGCATTACTATTTGATACAAAAGTTTTTAATTTAATTAATGAATATGCCTTGTTCTGCATACCCGGAGGTCCCAAAGTGCGCTCATACTCTTGAAAAAGGGCCTACAATTGAACAGAATTTTAGAAACTACCTTTTAAATAAATGTACTTTTCAAACTGAAAATATTTAATTGAGAAAAAATTCGATATTGCTTAAAACTTGACAGGAAGCCTTTATTGATTTCTGACATGTAACCCGAAATTTAAGAAATAGGTCCTACTAATGGAAAATAAAATTCCTGATAGCACGGAGAGAAAAATTGGATGCATATGTGTCCATCACGTGAAATTAGCGATGCGTCGCTACATGGTCACCAACAGATGGTACAACGACTTTTATACGACACCGCTGTAAAGCCCCATTGTGATTTACAGAGTAGTCACATCAACTGACATGCGACCAACTTACGGGTCCGTTACATTATGGTCAGCAGGTCGTCATTTTTTAACAACTATCGTCTGATTTAGTGGTTATGATTTCAGACGACGCGTGTTCGATTCCTGATGTGGTAAGATTGGTTACAAAAGGTAATGGTTAACAGTCTAACTAGCGATACGAGTTCAAATCTCAGTGGGAGCCTTTTTTTTTTAATTGAAAAAAAAAAGAAATTTTTTTTAGAAATGAAATAAATGTTGCTATGTGACAACCCACGAAGATAACAATTGAAGCAGTGAGAAGCAAAAGGATACAAGTGGCAAAATTAAAAATTTGGAGATAACCAGTACAAATGGTAGGTGAACTTCTCCGCTGTCTTGGGATAAGAGATGGTACTAGTAGCCCTGGTAGGTTCCGTTATACAGCATGATTTAGAAAAAATTTCAATGAAAGCCTACCTAGGACCTTATCTTTAAATGCATTTTACTAAAACTTGAAAATGACCACTTACATCCCTTTGCTTCTCACTGCATCAAATGTGTCACAACTATCGCTGCGACGTCATAAAACCATCTTAATAGTCATAAAAATGCAACTGTGTTGCATCTGTGCTACATCACTGCAACAAAATTCTTTGTGAAGACAAATGTCTTAGCACCGCAGAAGTTGATGTATTGCTCCGGAGACGATTAGCACTTCTCCCTTCCAGTGTCCTACATTTTCACTTACGTATATAAAAAGACCAATGACAACACTGATTACTGATATTTCTTATTAAAATCATTTATATATATATATATATATATATATATATATATATATATATATATTACGAATATAATTTATTTTTCAATTTACATTCCCCCCCCCCCCCCTTTTGTCTCTGTCTTTATATATCATATTGATAATATCTATAAATGATTTCGATAAGAAAGGTGAGTAACGTCACTTTGACGTCACCGAAAACAAACATTTGATTGCCACTCCCACTTTTTATGATGTTGCAGTGACGAAATGTGACTCGCACGGAGGACGGTCACATAAGCGTCTCATCAAGGTCACTGCGGTATTAGTAACTGCACCCCCCCCCCCCCCCACTATGTTAAAAAAATGTCTCTGTCATTGCCATTTTAGTCTACGATATGTTCTTTCACAATCGAAGAGATTCGAATTTCTTCCACTAATTAGAAAACAGTTCTTTCCATTTGAGTTCAATGCCCGGAATTTGGAAATTTTATTCTAGTCAGTTATTCAAGTTAATTGTCAAGCTTTTTCATCAGTTCAGCCTGAAATCTATGTCAGAGCTTTTACTGAATGCATTTCCTGTAACAGTTCGTTCATGATGTTTATGCCAGAGCGTGTGTTTTCCCGATACAAAAATATTTAGGAATAATCTGATACCCCCCCCCCCCCACTACCGCCTCCACCGACACAGAGCCTCACCCCATCGCTGCGCCGGATTCCGATGATAAGCAGAGGTAACAAATGTCCCGTACGTGCCATTCTGTCCAGGTCTGTAAATCTCTTGGGCCTATCTCGGTTTCACAATTCTTCGTCTCTAGCCATAAATCACAATTTATGCTTGGGGTACGCGAAAGCTCGCCTCGACTTCGAAACCGGTTGAGGTGTCCTTAAACTTCTCTCTCTATAAAAGTGGTATGGTACTCGGCATTGTTATCGGGATTTCTTGTTTGTTCTGCTTTGGATATCTGAGAAATTTCCATCACTTTGATTTTCCCTCTCAGGAGTCTGAGAATGGTTATCTCCGTGAACAAAATTCTTCATGAAGAAGCATATCCTAGCACCGCAGGAGTTGATATATTGGTCAGAAGATGATTAGCACCTCTCCTTTCCAGTGTCCTAAATTTCTACTTTTTCTTAGTGAATTATTAGGTTTCTTGTTTTTGTCCCTACGTATAACGAAAATTAAATAAGTATATAAAAAGGGGAAATGAAAACATCGATAAAACTTCCAATTGTTAAAAGTTACTAATCTTTCTTACCAAATTATTTATATATATTATATATTATCAATATCATTTATTTTTTAATTTATATTTCCCCCTCCTCTCTCCCTCCCTTAATATATATATAATTTTTGCTGAACTTTTGCAAAATAACTTTCAAAATATATTTTCCGAAAATCAGCAGAATTTTCGTACATATTGCCACCATCAAAATTATGCATTTTTTCATGCCCCCCCCCCCCCCAAAAAAAAAACTGCCACCCTTATTTTTTTTTTTAAGTTATTGGTGAAGAAACCTTTGCTTTTTATGTGCATCTTGGAATTATTTTCAGCGGCAAAAATGTTTTCTTCATTTTTTTAAGAATAGTTCTTTGTTTCTGTAGATTCAGAAGTTAAGTATATTTCTGACAAAATGTATGCAGATTGCGAAAAAAATAAGTAGTGGATGGGGTATAATGAACTTGCACAGGTAAATGTGGGTCTTACTTTCTTTTTTTTTTTTTTTTTTAGGTTTCTCTTCACTGTGACATCCGCGCGCGCGCGAAACAAGAACTATAAATAAATTTAAAAAAATCATCTTTTGTTTATTTCAATTTCTTCAGGTACCCATCTTTTTAAATGTTATCTATCCATTTGGAGAGAGAATGGGGGGGGGGGAGAATTAGAATTTTAACAAGAAATTTCTAAAATAATATTTTATACTAAGGCATTTTAACATATTTTAAAAATACCAAGTGATAGTAATTTTTCAATATCAGTATCGAAAAGCATTAAAATGTCCCATCCCTCCCTTGCTGGAGAGGGATGAGACGCGCATTTGAAAGTTGAAATACACGCATCATTTTCAAAAATATGATTTAAAAAGAATACAGAAAATGTACCACTTATGTAATGATATTTATAGAAAAATTGATAAATGTATTTTATTTGACATTTTACTAAAATATGGCCCCATCAAATGAGAAATATTCCTCTGCTTCCAACCATTTTTAATGGACAACTTTCCCATGTTTCTTTTATCAAAAAATAATGTCAAGCATAATTATTCATTCTTAGTTAATCAAGGGAGAGGTGGGACCATTCTAACCGTACTGCCATCCTTACCTTTACCCAACATTTCAATAAAATGGCTTTTTACTAAAGGGTGTCCCAAAATTAACGCAAGATTTGAATTTGCCTCCATTTTTTCCATAAATTGTTGGCAGCCATGAAAAAAGAACAATTTGACAGTTGAGAGTTTAGGGTTACTAAAAATGGGGTGTTATTGTACCATACAGCTAGAGAGAGAGTGAAACATTTCAATTACTGCTTCAGGCATTTCCTGGTCGCGTACTCTCTCATTTCGGTGATCAGAATTGGCACCCTAGATGGTGTGATTTAACAGCATTAGATTTCTTCTTATGGGGTTATTTGAAGCCAAAGGTCTATGTCAACAAACCCACAACCACCCGTGCATTACCGTGTTGCGATTTCGAACACCAATAACAGTTAAGTGCTTGACAAGCCTTAATTTTCAGAATTTTTGAAATGCTATTTCAATAATGAAAACGCGTTATTGTATCGTATAACGCTCCATTTTTAATAGCCCTAAACTTTCAGCTGTCAAATTGTTCATATTTCAGGGTTGTCAACAAAGTACTGCAAAAACGGCGGTAAATTCAAATCTTGCGTTAATTTTGGGACACCCTTTAGAAGTATGCAATATTTTAGACTTAACTGGTACTTCATGAAAGTTATTTTATAAGATGTATAAAACATTAAAATGAATTGTTTTCCCACAAATGGATGAGATTGGAAAAGATGCACCCTACTAGTTACTTTTAGTGCTGTGAAATAGTTTTTTCTGAAACTAATTTTACAGTACTCTACAGCTAAACAACACACAGCATAAAGTATGGAGCTATGATTGCCCAAAAGTGAAAGAGTAAGCAATTACAAACATTATTTGTTTTAATCTTTATTTTTGGTGGAAGTTTACTATCCTTCATAGGTCTCTCCTACAATTTTTGAAATGGAACTCTCGTGATGGAGTGGGATATATATATATATATATATATATATATATGATTTTGAGTTGAAAGTTACTGATAAAAAACTTGAAGCTTCTCATAACATGACCTTAAAAACACAGATATATATATATATATATATATATATATATATATATATATATATATATATATATATATATATATATATATATATATATATATATATATATATATATATATACTTAACCCTTTTCTTCCATATCAAAGGATGGTCGAAAAGCGGATGCTTCGGAAAGCAGAGGTGTTGGCTGCAAAGCAAGTGACGTATTTATGAGCACAGGGCAGGAAATATTTTATGCACACGGGACATATTTATTTTTCCCTGTGTCAACGTTGCTAACCCTCAATCTATTTAATAGGGAAATGACTTTCTCACTTCCCTTTATAAATAACGCCAATCGATGTCTCGAGGCTGCGGCGAGAAACCGCCAAGTGCTGGAAAGGTCACTATCGCATTCCATCACGAACGCTCTTGGGGGTCCGGGGGCCGCCCAGGCACCACCAGAGGTCGCACGACGAAAGTTGCCGTCAGGGGGTGCCGAGTGACGTCACGAGGAACCAATGTTTCACCCTACAGGGTGGTGCACTTTGTTTTCCGATTTTTGAGAGATGATTTACCTGCCTGTGGACACACGGATGGACTTTTTGAAGCATCGGGGAGTAAAATCAATCTTCCGGATTGCCGTCGACTGATGCTTTTACGAGCAACATGTAGAGTCAAAACGTGCACTCATTCAAAAACAGAATCAAATCGCTCACTAACGACAATAGTTGCTGGTCCACAAAATAATTTGTAAAAAAATAATAATGCTTTTTCTTGCCACAAAACTCATACAAAGTCCGTTTACATAATTGATGCGCGGTTGTGCATAAACAGTTGAGTCATTCTCCAGAAAACGTAACTTTTGAAAACAAATATTTTTCAATTTCGAAACCTTTTGACTTATTTTTTTTTCGTTCTCATATGAAAGTGTTAGCTACTAGAAGTAACCATAAACAATGGCCCAGCTAAGTTCCAATTATTTTACTCATAAATAAAAAAAAGTAAAAAAATACCTTGTTCATAGAAATTAAAAAAAAATAATAAAACTTTTATTATTTAAAAATCGAGGCCAATTAATTATCAAAGTAGTAATTTTGTTAATTGTGCAAACTATAAGCTATTTTAATAATTAGTAGGAATATAATATTATGCTCTCTTAATTAAAGTACGGCTTAATTTGTAGTTTCAAATGTATGTTAAAAAATAGTAATTATAAATTTGAAGATATAATGGCAATTTATAATTTTGGTAGAATGCCTTTTATTAATGTATTCCTCCTCCATCATTTATTTTCACCTCAGAAATAATGACATTGATAAGGTCTGTCACGGAGGTGAGGAATTTTCCATTAATATAAGCCTAATAGATACATTTTCCAGGGATTTTCTTTTTTCTTTGTTGCTGCAATCTGCATATGTTAAGCATATGAAAACATGTTCACTTCTTTTTCACATTAATTTACATCCCTGAAATTCAAGTTCACGGAGGTGATTAGTCAGAATAACCACACTAAGTTTTTGAAGCAAAATCTATCTTTTAGTTTTTCGCAAAAAATCTCACAACTTCAACTATGGCTGAAAATAAACAAGGGGGCTCCCTTGTATCATGGAAAATAAAATTTGATGTCATTACTGCACGTGTTGATGAGGAATGGCATTTTGTGTTTAGGTAACGGAGGTGAGAATTTATTGTGTGACATGACTTCTTGTCCTACTAAAACGAACTAAAACACAATATTAAAAAATTAAATATACTTGAATAATTATTATTTGAGACACTTGTAAAAGGAATAATCAATAAATTAGTATATACTTTTAATTAAACAAGTTATTAAGAAACATAAACAGTCACACAAGGTGTGTGACATGCCACGGAGGTGGGAATTCACATGTTGTGAACCAAAAATATACTAAAATCAAAATTATTTTTAAATTGTTGGCAGGTTTAAATCGCCATATTTTTGATGAAATTAAAAATCATTGTTAAATCAATTGTTCCTTAAAGTTTTTACTGTAAAAGGCATGTGAGAGAAAAGTTACACTTTTTGAAGAATGACCCGTAGTCAATATAGTGGCGCATCGTGGAATTTCCCCATTAAAAAAAAAAAAAAAAAAAAAAGATGCGAACCAACATGCGACTATGGAAACCAACTTGCAATCATAACGTCTCCTAAATTCTTGTTCATTGCAGTTATTTGTATGAATCAATTAAATTAGTTTCACTTATAACCTTCATTTTTCAATAGTTTTTTAAATTTTTGACGGTAAGCAAAATATTGATATTGCATTTTGTTATAACTTCCTTAATATTTCGCACTCTGAAATTTTTAGGATTCTTCAACACATTATACACTCCTGTTTCTGAAAATTCCAACAGCACGAAGGATTTAAGCGAGTGAGCCGAAAATTGCAGGAAATGTAAAGTACGGCATGATATGCAAATGATTAGAATTGCAGACCGGTAGCGCATGCGCATGCTGAGCAGCGCTCTCTGAACGGCGGATCGAACCTAATATAAATAGACGGCTGTAGCGAGGCGTATAATCGGTGGTTATATGCTAGAGTAAACGTTAACTGAATCTTTAATATGCCTCTTCGACGAAAGAAAGCAAAATTCGAGCAAATTTCGGAGTTTGAACGGGGCAGAATCGTCGGCCTTCGTGAAGCTGGATTGTCTTATCGTGCAGTAGCCGCTCGTGTGAAGCGTAACGGCAGCACAATCATGCGTGTTTGGAAGCAGTGGACGGACGAGGGTCGGACAGCTCGGAAATCCGGGAGTGGACCCTGAAATGTGACGTCAGCTCGCGATGAAAGCTACCTTGTACGTATGGCGCTGACGGACCGCACAGCTTCTTCTAGACAATTGGCAGCACAATGGTCAACAGCTACAAGTGTTTCATTGTGTGCTTCATCAATTCGGAGACGTCTACTGCTACGTGGGCTGCGCGCAAGGATTCCTTTATACAGGATTCCTCTCATGCAAAACCATCTCCACCTGCGGCTACAATGGGCCAATGTGCATAGGAGCTGGCGTGCTGATTGGCAGCAAGTTGTCTTTTTTGATAAATCCCGCTTCAATTTGTGGCACCATGATTTCCGAATTCGAGTCAGGCGCTATGCCGATGAACGGCACATTCCGGAGTGTATTATCGAACGCCACAGTGAACGAACACCCGGAGTTATCGTCTGGGGTGCCATAGCATATCATGGATGATCACAATTGCTACGAATTGTGGGCAATTTGAATAGTATCCGATACATAAATGAAGTTTTACAGCCCCAAGGTATTCCTTTCCTGCAAGGATTGCCAGGGGCTGTATTCCAGCAAGATAATGCCCGTCCACGTATCGCCAGGACTGTCAAATTCTACCTTGATTTGCAGCAGGTACAGCTTATTCCTGGGCCTGCATATTCCCCGGATATGTCACCGATTGAACATGTGTGGGATTTCGTTGAACGACATCTCGCTCGTGATCCTCGTCCTGTTGCTTCGACAGACGAACTTTGGTTCCGCATACAAACAATATGTAATACTCTTCCGAAAGCAGATATTCAAACTTACTTCATGTCGACTCGTGTAGCAGCTCTTATTGCACCTCGTGGTGGCCACACAAAACACTAATTTCTATCTCTTTTTATTGTTTGTTTGATTTGAAAATATAATCATTTATTTGTACCATTACCACTCAACTGTGTATCAAATTTCATTCAACTATGATGCTTCCTTCATGGTGTTGCAATTTTCACAAACAGGAGTGTATTAGCTTCAAAAGCGAACAGAAATATTGAAGTACAAGCACACACACATAGTCGTATGCTTTGACGTTCAAACGTTATGAAAGTAAATAGAAGTCGCGGTGGAAGTAAACTATAGCTCTTCTATTAAATGGAAAATTAAGTTGGTAGAATAGTGTTTCTACTTTTTATACAAGTACGAATTTAAGGCATTATGTGCCCCAGTGCTGTAATTTATTTTTCACCCTCCCGCTGCCCTATGCTCTAACCCACAGTTTCCCAAACTGGGGTCCGTGGATCCCCCGAGGATCTACGAGTGGGGGTCCGCGATGCTATCCAGCTAAAACGTTAAATATAATTGAGATTGAAGGACGAGTAACGATATTTCGATTCAAAAAGAAAGTACGTTTATGAGGAATAAAAACAGTTCTTGCTTAAGTACATGTAGGACACAGCAGTCCCCCCCCCCCCTGTCGGAAGTAAACACAATATACATAAAATAAATTTTGTATATATGACAAAGTTCATATTGTTACAAAACCATATTAAATAAAATGCAAACATTGAGGCACATTTTACAGCTGGAATATTATATGTCAAATAAAACTTTTGCTCCATAATTTTCAAGGTTCATCCATTACACAGCATTACGACGCTGCTATGGTTTGGTTCGCCCGAACCATAGTTAATAAATAAAATTCCTAATACGCCATAAAAATACAACTCATATTTAAAATTATCACACTTAAACTTGGCTAAAAGTAACGAATAAATAATACCTTTGTGATTGTAAATTAAATCAAGGAATAACCAGCGTTTTAACGTTGTTTATTCATTTAATAGGCTAACAGTGTTTTGTTCACTGACTTTGAATAATCCTTATTGAATTTAAAATAGAATTTTACTTCCATAACTCAAAATAATAATGTAAGAAATGAAAACCGCTTCGAAAAATATACAGAACAATGAATAAATAAATTTGAAGGAAAAAAAAGCGTAGAAATATATTAGAAAGAAAATAGATTTAACTGTGTTAAATCATTTTTATTATTTTTACCCGTTTTTTACGAGCTGTTGATTATTCCGAGGAAAGACCGCGGATCCTTTGTGTTCGTTATTAGCGAGCTCAACTGTATCAGCAGTCAGAAAAAAATTATTTTGTCATAGTTAGTTAAAAATTATTAGGGGAGGATGGCCCAAAGCAGGTAAATTTTCGAAGAATGCTCGAAAATTTTAGTTTTTTGGATTTTTATCGCAACAATTTCGGTTTTATTTCCTAGCAGGGTTTTTGATTTTCAAAATAAAAAGTGACTTTTGTATTATTTCAAACCTAATATTTATTCATTATCTATTTTTACAAACATTTGAAAACCCGCTTTGCCCTACCAGGGAGCTCAGCGTGTGTAAGCTTAATTTATTGTGGTTTGGTTCATTTGCCAATCAAATATGAAGTTATAAATGATTAAAATAGTTGACTAGCTACCTGCCATTATATAAAAAAAAGTAAAGCAGTTGTACTTATCCAATGTAAAGTCAGCCCATTTGTTAATAAAACATAAAGAAATAGCTGACTAAATTAATATACTAATTGCCATCTAAAAAACAACTTTTTAAAGTTATACTTATCCAATTGAAATAGAAAATCTAAGTCAGCACACGAGTCAAGAAATTATAAATAAATATATAATTCAATGATGTTCCCCGCTTTGCCAAAAGGCACGTTTTTTATTTCAATAATTAAAGGGCGTCCCAAAATTAACGCAAGATTTGAATTTGCCACCATTTTTGCAATAAATGGTTGGCAACCCTGAAAAAAGAACAATTTGACAGCTGAGAGTTTAGGGTAATCAAAAATGGAGCGTTATACGATACAATAACGCGCTTTCATTATTGAACAATTGTTTCAAAAATAATGAAAGTTGAGGCTGATCAAGCAGTTACTGTTATTGGTGCTCGGTATCGCAACACGGTAATGCACGGGTGGTTGTGGGCTTGTTGACATAGACCTTTCAATTCAAATAACCCCATAAGAAGAAGTTTAAAAATGTTAAATCACACGATCTAGGGTGCCAATTCTGATCACCGAAATGAGAGAGTACGCGACTAGGAAATGCCTTATGCAGTAATTGAAATGTTTCACTCTCTCTCTCTAGCTGTATGGTACAATAACACCCCATTTTTACTAACCCTAAACTCTCAACTATCAAATTGTTCTTTTTTCATGGCTGCCAACAATTTATGGAAAAAATGGTGGCAAATTCAAATCTTGCGTTAATTTTGGGACACCCTTTATAACCTTAAATTTAAAAAAGAAACAAACGAAATGACTCTAGTACAAGGAAGAGAGAGCAGTGCTTGTGTCGAATGAGGGAATATCCTTGGTTTTTGGGGTAGGGAGCCGAGAGCATGGGACGACCGAATCTTCTCCACACAATGCTTTTAAAGGGCAGACACACTCTACATGCTGCACTTTTTATGACAGCACTATGCGCCTCCTGTTTAGGAAGCCGAATGCGAAAGAAATGAGTCTTGGAAAAGATTTTACTCAAATCACTCACTTTTTCTCACCAAATTATCATTTTCTCTAACTTCAAAAAACTAAAGAAGTCGATTCATTTCTGTAAAGAAACTTAGTCTCCCGCTAAGTAGGCAGAAAGCAACAACTAAAAAATATACGTTGATGCAAAAAAAAAAAGAATAACGATTGAGAATACAAATTTTAAGCACAAATTAACGCCTGAGTATTTTGATAACTTTCTTTTTGATACGGTTCTCCCTCGTTACCCAAAGGGTGGCTTTTTTAAATGAAACATGAACATTTCTTTCTTAATGCATTTTTACTTTCAACAATTAACAAAAGAATTCTTGTAGACGAGTTGAAACATATAAGCGATATTATCTATTACTTCCCAAAACCTCTAGTAAGGGGTTATAAATTTCTCATTTTTGAATACAGTTCTCAAACATTTGTCAGGTAACAGATTAAGCTAGAATTCCTCTGCTTTAAATAAATGTAGTTTAAACCGCATCTTAAGAAGCATGTGTTTTCATAGTGCTTCATGTAATTGTATAACATAAAATCATTTAACACATTCGTATTTTCACCAGGAAATGCTCCTTTTAAATCCTCTTCTCTTCCTATTCCAGCATAATTTATAGATTTTTGGGATGCTTTATCTAAAAGTATGTTTGAAGAAAGTACCAACTTCGAATGTAACAGTTATATCAGCTCTGTTTTGGGATTTCGTAATTGTTATTTTTTTTTTAATTTCTGAAAATAAGAGCCGTCACGTAAATTATTTTAAACGAGCTGATGTGTGCATCACATGACATCCTTTTACTCCAATTTATTGTCATTTCCCCATTATTGGCAATTTTAATGTGATTCCATTGTTTACTCTCTAAATATCACCAACAGTGGCTAAACTAAAACCAAATTTAAAAAAAAAAAAAATACTCCAAATTTGTCACCAAGTTGGCGACAAAACTTGGCGACCAAAAGACTGGCGATATATTGCCAAGTGTCCGATAAATTATAACACAACTTGAGTTTACATCGAAATTAACAATGATTTCCCCCCAAAAAGGGGCAAAATACCCCCTTAGGAACATCCGAATGCAACCAAAATTAAAGGTGCACAACTAGACCCCACTAGGAGTCCACGTACTATATTTCAACTTTCTAGGGCACACCGTTTTTGAGTAATGCGAGATAAATACGCACATACATACGTACATACGGACGTCACGAGAAAATTCGTTCTAATTAACTCGGGGGTCGTCAAAATGGATATTTCTGGTGTCTCTACGTTCCTAGGCATATATCCACGTGTGGTCGGGTCGAAAAAAAAAACTCAACATTCATTCGGGGGTGAGAAAAATTAAAATTAAGGACGATTTTTGAGTGAAATTTTTGCGCGAATACAATAGTTCCTTTTTTGTAAAAGGAAGTAAAAAAAATAATAAAAAACCCTTTCCAAGCCGTATAATACACTTGACTATTGCTAGCATCCGTGAGCATCAAAAGCCGATTATTTCATTTGCTCGGCGTTTGCAAAGTTGTTACAACGATGCTTCACGAAAAAAAAAAATGATCCAACAATGCTTGATTTTAACAACCCTCATTCCTCATATTGGCAATCGATTTTGAAGTTACTTCGTCCGAAGAAGAATGCCAACAGTTGTAAGGAGGACCACCTCTAAATGATTGGCATGTTCACAACAATATTTTATGCCTTTTCCCAATTTCTCTGGCTATATTGGCTGTCTGACCTGGAGAATTTTACCTTTCTCGACGACCTTGATTTTTATTTTTAATGCTCAAATAGGAAGTTTCAGCTGCTTAAGTCAACGCGCAGCTATTACATTAAATGCTATCTTGCCATTTTAACTATCTTTCATATGCTATGCACAAAAAAAAAAGAACAAAGTCACAAATAGTTACGAGTATTGCATACTCGTCACGTTACTAAATACCTTTTTTACTTCCTTTTACAAAAAAGGAAGTATTGTATTCGCGAAAAAATTTTCACTCAAAAATCGCCCTTAATTTCCATTTTGCTCACCCCCAAATGAATGTTGAGTTTTTTTTTTCGATTCGACCACATGCGGAAAAGTGCCTAAGAATGTATAGACACGCGAAATATCCATTTTGACCATCACCGAGGTAATTACAACGACTTTTCTCGTGACGTCTGTATGTATGTGCGTATGTGTGTATGTGCGTATGTGCGTATGTGCGTATGTATCTCGCATAACTCAAAAATGGTATGTCCTAGAAAGTTGAAATTTGGTACATAGACTCGCAGTGGGGTCTAGTTGTGCACCTCCTATTTTGGTTGCATTCGGGTGTTTCTAAAGAGGTCTTTTGCACCTTTTTGGGGGGAAATCATTGTTAATTTCGATGCAAACTCAAGTGGTGTTATAATTTGGCGGTCACTTGGCGATATATCGCCAGTATTTTGGTTGCCAAGTTTTGTCGCCAACTTGGCGAAAAATTTGGCGATTTTTTTTTTTTTTTTTTTAAATCTGCTTTCAATGTGGCCATTGCTAGTGATGTTTAAAGAGTTAGAGAGAGAATCCCATTAAAATTGCAATAATAGGGAAATAGCATTAAATTGGTGTAAAAGGAAGTCATGTGATGCACACATCAGCTCGTTATTGGAAAAGAAAAGATCTTATGGACAGAAGATAACTGACCGGATGAGTTTTCTAAAAACAGAGTTTCTTTTATCGAATGCCTCTTTTCTGAATGTTTCTTTTATGAAATTAAAATCCAAATTAATCTCAATAAATCTTTACATGATTAAAAAAATCATCCACATTTACAAAGTCCAAATATTTTTCCCCCATGTTCAATTTTAGGGCAAACATTGAAATCCGTACATTGTGTTGAGATGACACCAAAAATCAAAATATCTCAACTATCTCTTCTAAATGTGGAAAAATTGTTTTTTTTTTTTCCTTTCCTGAAATAGTATTGATATGAATGTCAAATGTATGAATGTCAAAAGTAGAAAGCCTCTTTTAAAAGCTGTTTGTCATTATCAAATTGAAAACATTGATTCTCGCTCAGATCATCATTTGTGTAATTTAAACGCGCAACTAGTATTCTTTTAACGTTTTGGGCGGACCATCGTTTTCAAGACCTTTATTTTTCAATCCTTTTGCGGAGGCTGCTTTCTTGTCGAATATTTTCAATTCAAGTAGTAAAGCACCAGGCTGAATGTTTTCATTCTAGCCTTGGGAGGATGTCGATTTCAGTGTTTTTCACACCCCTCCTTTCGGCTACAAAAAGCTGCTTCTTAATGAATGCCCTGTTCTTCCTTTTCATTTTCTATTTTACCCAACTTGAAAACAATGAGAAGAGAAAGAATGAGGTTAAGTGTTGTTTATGGGAACTCGGCGAGTTAATAAAAGGAGGCAAAAGGAAGTGAAACCAAATCTAGCCTAGAAAGTGGTGGTAAATCGTAAGTTTTGTAACGCTGCTGTATTGTTTGCGCATTGAAGGCCACTCATCGGATAGGATTGGGAGATCTTCACCAGATCGTGCCGTTTAAAACCCTCACTCGCGTTCTTCTTTGGATTCGATTACAGCTGAACACATGGGAAGTCAAAGAAGGTTTCGACCTTTTAAATTCACTTTTTAGTCTGGCCGATCTTGGAGATGATTTGTGTTTTCGAGAGGTTTTTATTGGCCAGCATTGTGAAGTTGTCACGCGCATGAGGCTCATAATGGGCGTTGTTTACGGGCGTATTAGTGGGCTCTTCACGATCTTTGTGTTTCAACTTTATTACTTGCATGACAGAACCATCAAATGAATCTTTTCTCTCCAAAGCTTCTCCGGAACTATAAACAACGGATGCTATTCGTTTCCAGAAAAGGGTATCGCTGCGACAAATGGGTTTTTATAGTTAAGTTTCCACTTCCTGACTTAGTTTCACAATCATTTTCAGTATCTAGCATTTCCTTAATATACATTGACGTCTAAGGCTCTGCAATGGCATATGAAAGGATTCATGTCTAGGAGACGTCAGTCTGCTATGGCACTCAAAATGAATGACATCTCAAAAATATCAGAGTCTGCAATGGCACATGAAATGAATGACATCTCCCAGACGTCGCTGTGCTTCAAGGGCTCTCGAAAGCGCGGTTGTTTTCGAGGTGTCATTCATTTCAAGTAAGTGCCACAGTAAACTGACATCTTCTAGACTTAAATTATTTTATGTGGATTCAGGGCATGATTACTGGTGTTAAAACAAAAATGAATACTGATTTTTAAAAAATGAATATCTATGAGTGTTTTTTGTAGACGCATATTGATTTTATTACTATCAGTAGTAAGGACAGTATCTAGTGAAGAACATCAATTACTATCAGTACTTTACTATAGTTACTAAATACCCTCCATTGGCAGATTAATCTGCAAGTGGAGTGTAGTCAGTAACTAAAGAGAGGGATTTAAAACAAATAATTTATTTCAATGTTTGCTATTGAAACTTGCCAGATCACTTCAGCTATATGGCAGGCTAAACAAAATTTTGATTAAAAAAAAAGGTAATTCTTATTCAGATATTCAGATTACTCTCTAAAAGCATTTTATAACGATTAATTTCAACCACATAAAAGCTCTGGACCTCGATATCGGCAGATCAGTATCTGCTCGTATTTAAGTTTGGAATTCCGCTTGAATTGTAGCCTGTGCATTCGTTTCTTAGGGCGTTGGGACAGAAAAAAAAGACTAAAAGCTAATATTCAAATACTTTTTGTGTTAATATTTGTCATTTGCATGTAGATACTGTGAAAAATAGTATTTCAATTCTAATTGAATTCCTGTGGTATCTCCCTTTTGTGCCATGTACTACCCGCACAATCAAAAAAATGAGTCGATTAAGCATTTTATATTAATAAAGTTGATGGTGTTAATCATGCGTTTTTATTGTGGCAATATGGCAAATGCGTGCATTAAGTTGGTTTTGAAGTGAAACTGGTTTTGGATAACAGTTTTCGATCTGATTGAGAGGTTTTTGTTCTGGATCGCTTTGTGGTGTGATAGCTGACACAGAAGTATCAAATTTTAAATAGAAAAAACGCTTTTTTCAAAACTCATGGATGAAGCTGGTTTTGGTTCTAAACACCTCGAATATTTTTCGAAAATGAAGTGAAGAAAAAAAAACCCTATAGTTACTTCTTTTATGCTGCCGAGGGGAATAACTGCAAATTTTTCCTTTTTAATTTTTTTATGCATTTTTTTTCTTCTATTTTATAGCTTTATTGTACAAGTTTGTTTATTTGGTTTCCGTTGGAGAAAAAAAAAACGCGAAAATAACGTCTAATTCCAACATTTTCCTATTGTTAGTTATGAAATTCAAAACTTGTTTCTTCAAATATCTCCAAAACTCATTTCTGTAGATGCTGCCGATTACCTGCCCAAGGCTACATAAATGTGTAAAAATGTTGTGAATGCACATGTTATTCTAATGTACAGCATTTTTCATTTCAGACACCAGCAGTAGTGCTGATGAGCATTCTCCGCTTTCTCTAGACAGAATTCCAAGAACCAGTTCGTCAGCATATCTTTCCCTGCAAAGGATAAAGCAAGCGTCATTGTAAGTAAAATTTTTAATCTGTTTCATATTCGTTCATTCTACTTGCATTCTTTCCCAAATCAGTGCATATACCGTTGTTCTTTTTCTTGCTTTTTATACCCTTTTGTATAACTTCTGCAGAGAAAAAATATAGTTACAGTTAAAAATTAGTTTCAGTATAGTGGTTTAATAATTTGAAACTAATTTTCATAATTCACAGCAGACACTAATTTAAATAAAAATTTGCGGATAATTAAAGCAATAGCAATATTGAAGAATAAAAAAGAAGCACACATTTTATTTTTTATAAATAATAAAATAACTAGGAGTAACCAAAAAAAACGGCTTGCAAGTTTCGAACTCGCGCCACGGGAGTAACGAGACTTGGGCGTTTATTCCAAGCTCGTCAGCTTGCGAGATCGAGATTCTCGCTCACGTAATCGGTTGAGACGTAGAAATGTCGCAAAGTAGCATTCTAATCTACTCGAACTTATCTTGCGGCTAGATTCGATTAGATTAGAATGCTACTTTGCGACTTTTCCACGTCACACCCGATCACGTGAGCGAGAATCTCGATCTCGCAAGCTGACGAGCTTGGAATGACCGCCCTGAGCGCTTCTGCATTTGTGATTTAACACGTGAGACAGTGAGAAGCAAAAGGATATAGGTAGACTTTTTAAAGGTTCGAGTAAAGCGCGTGTAAAACTCATATCCTAGGTAGGCTTTCATTGAATTTTTTTTCTAAAGCATATTGTATAGCCGCACCCACCAGAGCTGCTAATAACATCACTTGCCCTAAAACAGAGGAGATGTTCTTCTATCATTTGTAATAATTATCTCCAAATTTTTAATTTTGGCACTTACATCCTTTTTCAAATGGATTTAAGTGGACGATTTATCGTTATGAGAAAAATGCGTTTGAAGTCATAGTTAACGCTTTCGTTAATTTTTGTTTCTAAATCATGCTCTATACCATGCAGTACTTTTCAGGGCTACCAGTACAGCCCTAAAACGGAGATGTCCACCTATTGCTTGTACTGATTATCTTCAGAATTTCAGTTTCATCACTTACATTTCTTTTTTTCTCACTGCCTTATATATAAAAGTACTACGTGGTGAGTTTAGAGTACGTATATCTCCGCTATTCTTTGGCATTGAACGAAAATATTTCTTAGGGGATATTTCGGGGAATCTACACACATGGAATACTATCACTTCACTCAGTTTTATCCGAACCTAAGGTCGTGCGAGGAAGCCCTTTAAAGTTAAAAATTTTAACTTGAGGAATTTTAATGTGAATCATTTGCTTAAAGAAAATAGGTAGACGTATTAAAAATAAATATATAAATACTTCGTACATTGATGGCGTCTGGACCCTTATAAACAAAGAAGAAAAATGAAAAGTTAAGAATGTAATTTCGTTTAACGGTAATACACAATTTATGGTCTTCAGAAGAGTAACAATCATTCGATCAAAAAAAGAAAAAAAAAAAGGATGATCGTGCTGTCAATTTGGAGAAGCACAATGATTTATGTTTCATTACTCCTTTATAAAGTTTTGTACCTTGTTTCTCTTTGCTTGGGGTGAAAAGGAACAACTTATAATCATCTTTATCTGTCTTGAAATACAAGGGAATTATTAGGAAATAAATTAGAAACGTATTCAAAAACTTCTGAAGAATTTCAGTGTATAAAAATAATAGTGAAAAATGATGCAAAATTTTAATATATATTTTTTCAACTGAATTTCCTTCCTTTCGGAAGTTTTGCGCTGACGTTTTGGTACAATCCTTTTTCTTAGTATTGTAATTTTGTTCATTTAATGACGTTTATATAATGATATGGAAAACGCGGGCGATATGCGCTAAATGATTACAAAATAATAATTAAAAAATGCGACTGAGAAGATTCGGAAGGACTCAAAATAAAAAGGTGCCGCTACTCAAACCCGATTCCGTTTCCATTTGAAAACTTTAATCAAAATCTTAAACATTTGTTACATGAGCCGTCGAGAACAGAAACAGTGTAAGTCAACTGTTTTATAATTTGTATTTTTATCATCAGAAATTCATTATAACCTCATTCAACTTTATGCAGAATTAATGCAAGTCTAGGTTCAACCATTTGCTGATATAGACAATAATAATAAAATGGAACAGCGGTAGTGTTTTGAGCAAAAATAAAGTGCTGCTAGACTGTTAAAAAATACTGCTAAACCATTTAATGGCTCAAATCTTGTTCTTTTCATTTCACACCACTTCTGCTCTCAACGGCTGATATATCACATTCATTTGAGGTTTACTATAATTTCAGATTACGTGGTCTTAAGTGGCTAGTATTCATAAAATATTTTGTTCCAGTTTATACTGGAATGACCTCAAATAACTAAAAAAGAAAGGAAAATGAAGACTTACTATTTATGCACAAAGAGCAGATTTTATCGCTACTCACTTATTTTTGTTTAATTCTTTATTTTATTGAGGGTGTTATGCTTAAAGTTTGGGATTCAATTGATAGTATCGAAGGGTAAAACATATATGTGAGGAATGCATTTCCAATTCAAATGAGCAGACAGGCACCCGGAAATAAATGATTTGGAATAGTCAGGCACAAAAGGTTTTTCGTCATTCATTTGATTGGCATTTTCGATAAGGTAAGGTCATATTTCTCTGGAAAAAAGCTTCAAGCAATCCCACTGAGGCCACAGTTGGGGTCCCAGGTCAATGGATAATTGCCCTCGTTGATTTTCCTAGTTACGTCTGTGTCCCGCAGCGAACTAAATGATGCCCCACTGAGACACATTGATGGGAAAAAGGGTGGACATCATTCAACTCGTCACACTCAAACTCAGACATGGACGCTTTGTCAATATTGGGAAGATAAAAATGTAGATAGCAAAATCCTTTCTTTTTCGTTAATGTTTCAACAAGATATACGTAAATGTTTGTCATTATCGGGGAGATAAAAATGTAGGTCGCAGAAACATTCATGTTTTTAATTTTTCGTTAACGTTTCAGTACAGTACTCATTGATAATTGTCAATATTTGAAGGATAAAATTGTTGATCACAGCAAATGTTTTAACAAAATGTGATCTCCAAACTAAAAATGTTGAAGACAAAATGAAGTATATGCTGACGACTTAGCACAGATTGCACTTTATATTATAGACTCTATATGAAATGGTTAGTTTTATCCGGTGGTTGGAAGTTGGAAGTAGCGCGTTACAAGTAGCTACATTTTTTAGTATTTTGTAGTGTAGCGCACTATGTTTTTTTTAAGGAGCGTAGTGAGTAGTTCGATATAAAAAAAAAAAATAGTAATTTTGTAGCGATTTCTGGAAACTACTTATAAAAAAAAAGAATCAGGTTCAAACCAATTTGATTATCTCATATTTTACACAAGTACATCAACGGATGCAATGAGAAACAAGACTCATAACAATACGAGTTGACCTCAGGCATATAATTTTGACGTCATACGTTCTATCAGTTTGACGCCATTAGTTTGTTTGCCATCGTAATTTTCATATTTTGTAAGTATTTATATTGAATAGTGCCGAGCTTTACTTAAAAAGAAAAGTATATGAATAAGTTATAACTGCCAATTTAGTAACTCTCTTGTTTTTTTCTGGCTGCCGAGAATGTCCCGTAGATGAGCGTTTTATACACTGGTGTGCAAAAATTAAGGACGAAGTCGAAAAATTAGCATATCAGCTGAACGAAGAGGCAGAGCGGACAGAAAGACCAGTCAGGAGATTAAGTAAGGTGATGTACGGTAGCACATGCGCAGATATGCAGGCAGACGTAATGGGGGAGTGTCTGAGTAGTATGAAGCATGTTGTCGGTGTAAGATCAGTATTTCTGGCAAAGAGATTGCACGCCGTATAGCAGTTAAAATCACACCGAGTTGCTGCCTCAGCGAGAAATGGCGAATACTCAATCTGTTAGACGACACCCTCATTCTCAGCATGGGCAGACGCTGTGAAACCTGCCTAGCAGTCGGGGGAGATCATATCCCCTACTAAAGACTGGATGTTTCTTGCTGGACACCCATCACAGGGATGTTTCGGCCTTTAGTCGCATTGCGCTCTATGCTACTTTTTCAATAAAGCTTCTTTTTATCCCTCTGATTTCTCTTTTAGTAAGTGTTGCTTACATTACCCATGTCCTTACGTATTGGGGATCTTACGGTATTAAATGTATTGATTTGGAAAGCTTTTGTACAAAGTTATATTGAAAAAACCGTCTCGTCCTTAATTTTTGCACACCAGTGTATTTCAAAGAGATTACTGTTCCAATACGGTAAAAGCACTAATTTTTCGCGAAAATGGAGATATCGGTGATTTCACGAGTTAGAAATTTTGTGAATTTAATATGAACAGACGAAAGTTGAAAAACAGAAATATTTCGCGAGGCCTAAATTTTCGTAATTACGGCGGACACACGAAACTAACGAAAATTAAAGTCTCGCTAAAATAAGTGCTTTTACAATATTCACCAAATAAAGAAAGTTACTGTAAATGATATAGAAGAGGATGGTATTGAACGGTTTGGGGTCAAAATGTCGCCGGGACAGAATGTCGCCTGTCTAAAATGTCACCGGTCTAAAATGTCACCGGTCTAAAACGTCACTGGTCCAAAATGTCGCCGGTCCAAAATGTCGCCTGTCTAAAATGTCACCGGTCTAAAACGTCACTGGTCCAAAATGTCGTCGGTTCAAAATGTCGCCGGTTCAAAAGGATGTACCCGGTTCAAAATTGGCTCATTCAATTGCTACGAAAATTGTAAATGTACAAAAATGCTGTTTATTATGAATGGTAGCTGCTTTTAATGAATGTCTCCGTTAGTGGACTAAATGAGTTTCTTGATAAATTCTAAAAAAGTCTCCCGTTTTGATTCGTAACTATCGCCTGTTTTTTAGCAAATAAATAGTATGCAAAAAAATTCACGTTTCCTTTTTTACGTTCCCTTATTTCTTGTGACTCGCTATCTACCAGTTGTAAAACGTTCTGGAAGCGTTCAATTCTGACGTGCGCTGAATTCTTTTGAACCTTCCTTGAAGGATAATGTGTGTGTGGTGTGTGTGTGACGAATTTTTTGCAGCCGCTCTACCTCAAATCCTGTTGTAAGAATTCGAACGAAATTTGGTACCACATATAATTTAAGGCTAAGTGGTTTTTTGCGTTAAGTCTTTCAAGATAGTGGAGAAACTGAACGTTTTCATCGACATGCGTGATTGACATTTCTCAAGAAATAATGAACGGGATCAAATAAAATGTTTGAAAGCTGCAGAGTGGCAAATGCCGGGGCCAAAAACACCAGGGAGTGGAGCAATCGAAAGTTTTTTTGTTTTTCATTTCTGTTTCATTATTTTTCACTATTATGTCTCAAGAAGTAGTACAAAGATTCAGACAAAATTTGGTCTACAGGTATATCTTAAAGAGCAAGCTGCTTATTTATTTTTGCCTTTAATCACCCCAAAAGCAAGGCGCACAGAATACTTTTTCTCGTTTTATAGGACTGCTATATCTCAAGAAGTAATGCAAGAATTCATACAAAAATTTGGTATGAAAGTGAAACTAAACGTAAACATCATTTATTATTTCTTGAGATATGGTAGTCATTTATACTAAGAAATGTTCAACTGTTCCATCCTCTAGATGGAATTTGGGACGAAAACCAATAAGCCCTAAATTACAGACGGATTTCAAATTTCGTTCAAATTTATGCAACAGGTTTTGAGGTAGAGTAGAAACAAAAAAAAAAAAAAAAATGGTCATGCATACACCCGCACATACATTTTCCTTTAAAAAAAAAGTCGAATTATCCAGCGCACGTCAGAAGTATAATTCCTCTAATTTAAAAAAAAAATCACGGGTCCAAAACTTTATGTATATAAGAATTTGGAAAAAGTAAAAATACATCTATTTTTTAAATTATACTTTCCATTACATCAGGAAGCTTCATAAAAAGCAAATTTCAAAACTAGCTAAAAAAAAAGGCTCTTTTATTTAATTCTTCTTCTCCTTCCTTTTTGTTTTGACCACTCCAAAATTGCTGTTTGATATCAATTAGCCGCGTCGTTTGCCACAGATCTATTCGTTTTACAATTGGTAGGTAGTGAGTCACGTGAAATAAGGTAATGTAAATAAGGAAACGCTTGTTTTTCTGTATACCATTTATTTTATGGAATATGGTTAACGCCTACGAATTAAGACATCAGTAGACAATGTTTGTAATTTTTCAAGCAACTCGTTTTGAAAGGCAATTAACATTCTTTCGCAACTTTTATGCCAAAAAGCATCATCGTACATTTAAATTTTTCTTCACGGTTGAATGAGCTAATTTTAGACCGCCGATATTTTGGGCCGGAGACGCTTTTGGCCCGGCGACATTTTGGGCCAGTGACATTCTGGCCCGGTGACATTTTGGACTAACGACATTTTGGACCGGCCACGACGCTTTTGGATCGGTGCCATTTTAGATCGGCGACATTTTGGGCCGACGACATTTTGGGCCGACGACATTTTGGACCGGCGATATTTTGGGTCGGCGACATTTTGGGCCGGCAACATTTTGTCCCGGCAACATTTTGTCCCGCGCCATTTTGGCCGCGACATTTTGGGCGCATACCGTATTGAACTGCCCAGTCAGGCATACAATAAATACAAGTATTACAGTATTATATAAGGGGATTATTACGGACATTTTTGAAATAAGAAACAAATAGATCATTCTTAGTAATGTTCCATGTTTAGATGAGCTAATTTATCAAACTAAACTTTTTTTTTAATCTCAATCTTACGGTCTTTGTGTATTAGGGTGTCCCCAAAAAATCAAAAGTTGGTTCTTCAAGTCCAAAAGTAGACTTAAAAAACCAAAAGTAGTTTTTCAAGGCAACCCTCTTATATTTCTTCCTTTTAAGTCAAAACAATTGTAAAAAAAAAAAAAAAAAAAAAAAAAACATATAATTTGAACAACGGCAACCAGTGCCGACTTCCGTTTGAAAGTGCGAACCAGCACTTGTAATGTTAGGCCAAATGAAAAAAAAAACTTTTTTTAGAAACTCAAAATTTCTGTTGATAAAACGTTACCCCTACACCCCACATGCAACACAAGAAACATTTAATAAAATTTTAAAAACATTTAGGTATTCCACACTTGGCCTAAAATTTATAACTTTCTTCAAAAAAATTGATTTTTTATACATATTTTTAAAAATTATTGGAAAATTTTGCGAAATTATCAAGTTGAAAAATATAAACAGTGAAGTAGGTAATTAGTGTTAAATAGAAATTTTTGCTATCCTGCAAAATTTAAGTCTCCCACATAGTGCTCAAAGATATGGATTTTTTTCAAGATAAGTTTTTATTTTAATTTTAAATATATTATTTTTTAATATTCAAATGTTGATCTGAAAATGTGTTCGCCAATCATTTTTGAACTCGATAGTTTATTTAAGTTTATACCTAATTTTTTAAAAGATAAATTGAAAAACAAAATCAATTTTTGGAAGAAATTTATAAATTTTAGGTCAAGTGTGGAATTAACGAAAATTTCAAGTTTCTAAAAAAAGCTGCTTTTTCGATTTGGCCTAGCATACAAGCTCTGGTTTACACTTTCAAACTCAAGTTGGCGCGGATTGCTTTTGTTCAAATTATATGAACCTTTTTTTCACAATTGTTTTGACATAAGAGGAAAAATATAAGAGGGTATGCGTCTTGAAAAATCGACTTTCATTTTTTGTGGGAGATCCTCTAGTATGTATGCTCTTTATTTACTCATTTTTTGAAACGTAGCGAAGTAGCGACTACATTTCAACAGTCGTTTGTAGTTGCTACATTTAAAAAAAGTAGCTGTAGTTGTAGGTAACTACATTTGTAACAAAGCAGTTATAGTAGTAGTTCACTACAAAAAAAAATAGTTTTTCCAACCACTGGTTTCAGCTCAAAGTTTTGCTGTGTAGCATGATATTTACACAGAATGCCCTATCTTAAGATTTTCTTGTATTTTCAAATCGATCAATTAAGAAACAATGTGAGTTCGTTCCAGAAAATGTGTCGTAAATTCTTTTATGAAACGTTTCCGAACATTATGTTTTAGTACAACACTTTGTTTATTAGTGCCCGAAGGGTCGTGGGTTCAATCCCAGCTGGATTGAAGATCCTGCGTGTTCGGTAATGGTGACTGGGGCACCTTTAAATATGTCGTGGTCAGTAAGTCCTCCAAGTGAGTCACTACCTCTGGGGGTGCCGGACCTGTTATTGCTCGGTTTCTGGCCTGGGTCAAAAAATCAGAGCTGTTTTCAGGCCCCATCCAACCGGTTAAACCATAAATAGTGTAGTGTGAAATGTGTTTACAAGGGGTATTCTGAAAAAGAGAAGCTTCTTTCCTAGAATTTTTAAACGAAAGTGATATAATGATAGTTTGGGAAAAAAACTCCAAAAGTACCGCAGTGTAGTAAGTTACCGCCCTAAAGCCAGGACTAAGGCAGAAATACTTAAAATACACCGCCAGCTCAGTTATTTCATCCGAGGACTGCAGTTTCGTGCTTTTTAGCACTCATCAGCCCGGAATAGGAATCACATGAGCTGGAGGCGATAAATCTCTTAAGGGAGCCAAGAGAGCCAAAGAAACTGGTAGCTAATGCAGAATTAGCAAACTAGATGAGCGACCGCAACAATGGCGCGGTTCAACTCAAAGATTGATGGCAAAGCTAAGGTATTTTGTAGTAAGTTACCGCCCTAAAGCCAGGGCTAAGGGCAGAAATACTTAAAATACACCGCCAGCTCAATTATTCCATCCGAGGACTGCAGTTTCGTGCTTTTTAGCAGTTTGTTTGACTCTCTTGGCTCCCTTCAGAGATTTTTCGCCTCCAGCTCATGTGATTTCTATTCCGGGCTGATGAGTGCTAAAAAGCACGAAACTGCAGTCCTAGGATGGAATAACTGAGCTGGCGGTGTATTTTCAGAATTCCAAAAGTGTTTTTACTTTTATTTGTTACATTTTCATGAGTTTTGATGGAAGATCAAAACTTTAAATGAGCGCTTCCTTTCATGAACAAGGTAGTAAAGAGTGAAAACAATAATAGCTTAGGAAAAGAAAGCATTTCAGTGAAAGGAAATTGCGTAGTCATAACTCAACGGTAGCAGCAACAAAAATTTTGTAAGTAGCGAATGCAAACAAGTTGTACACGTGCCCTTTCAAGACAATTCAAGCGTGGAAATTTCATCGCTTTCTGTAACTAAAAGTAAAGAGGTTCACTTTTTCAACTCTATTAACGAAGAACTTTTTTCTCCTGTCATGTTTTTTTGCAAGAGCCTAAATTTCACCGAGAAAATTTTTGTTCAGTTTCACTGCTTTAACAAGTGTAATTATTTGTGTATTTGGAAAATTGTGAACTGGAAGACTACCTTTTTTTCTCCTATTACAATAATTCGATTTTATTACTTAAAAAAGTG
Organism: Uloborus diversus; assembly: GCF_026930045.1. Lineage (NCBI taxonomy): Eukaryota > Metazoa > Arthropoda > Arachnida > Araneae > Uloboridae > Uloborus > Uloborus diversus. The sequence goes on along the minus strand of NC_072740.1, from coordinate 4,771,708 downwards.
TAACGTATCGAAAATAAAAACACTGGCCTAATACTTAATACACTAATACTTAATGTTTTAATCTTGCTGTCGTTGCAGTTTCAATGAATTGCTTCTGTTCTGTTTCTAATCAACTCTAATGCCCTTATTTTCAAATCGCCAACAAACGTTTTATTCATTGAACTTTTTTTTCCAATACTGGGTTTCAGTTAATATTGTAATCTTAATATAGCAAAACTATTTTTTTTCCTGTCGAAGATTAATATTAATTTACCCTACCGAGAATCGTCAAAATAATAAATGTTATTTAATAGGAAAAAGACTTTATTTAAATAATTTATGTTATTTAAATATCTGTATTTGATTCACAAGTTAAAATTTTGAAGGATCGATGTGTTTCCAAGTATCTTCTAAAATATAAGTTTCATCTTTTTCTAAGGAAGTACTGTATTATCAGCCCGAGTTCAACTTCGCGTATTCTCAGGTCGCTAATAAAATATTTCTACGTGATGGAAACTTAGCACTAGTAACTTGAATCTTATTTGAAACAAGAACGATGACTAACTTCCGTGGCATAATTTCAAAATAAAATAACATTCAAATAAACTACACTTCTGCAGCACCAAAGTGATGACTTAATTTCTATTATTTGCTCGCTAAGTGTCTATCCAAACCCACTGGAGTGCATTCACGGAATAAAATGAAGAGAGTTATTGATCAGGAAGCGATAGTGAAAAGTATTGAAGTTTGAAAGTTACTTTGAAATGCAAAGAAAAAAAAAAAAAACAGGTTTATCATAAAATAAAAAGGCTAATAAATTTATTACATTTTTTTCATTTTCATTTATTCATGAGAGCCCGTGGAAATCGCAAGATACGCAGCAAGAGGGTGAAGGTATCGGTTTTACGAATTGCAACATATTTTCGAGAGTGACCCGTACAGGGAGGTCCGGTGGGAGGTCTTTGTTGACCTCCCAAAAATTTTCCTTACTCTGCAACTTTAGTCTGTCGATTCGGCAACTGTTTTGTACATGATTACAAATCTTGATTGCCTGAATTCCCTTTTCATTAGACGTACTTTTTTATGCATATCCTTATTTTTTTCTTTCGGCAAATTGAGAATTTCCGCTCTCCCAAAAATTTATGTTCGGGGTGCACATGAACCCATACGCACATTTTTGATCATGTTCATTTGAGAGTCTACTGAAGACATTTTTCAATTTGTTGATTGTGAACTTGTCATTCGAGTTGAGACTAAAATTATATTACTCTCTTAATTCCGAAGAAGTTTCGATTCAGTCGAGAAAAGATTTCTGGCAAATTGAGCAGTGTTTACTAAACTTCAAACATATGAGTGGTGATTTGGGCCGGGTTAGGCGGGGCGAGACATGCTGGATACTCGTGACGTCGGCTGACCCAGCGACATCCTGGATGAAGGGCCAAAGGTCAGGGTGCCCCCAAGTCCTCAAGGCGTTGGTCTCATAGTGTTCCTTCTACACGATTTTTCTGCTTACGGTGGCGCAGGTGGCAGCACTACGAATACTGGCGTACCATGACGTCACGTAGCGTTACTTAAAATTTCCTGTCTGTGTCGTGAACAAGGAATTTCTAACTAATGGAGATGTCATGAAAATTGAGTGTCATGGTCCGTTAGCCGCTCATGCGAGTTTTTCAGCAAACTGTCCACTTCTTGAAGTCACTAATTGTGTCTTAAAACCCTGGCCGCAAAATATGCTTGTTTGTTTTTTCTTGCTGTTAAGAGATGATGCTTTTTTTTTTCTGGAGTTGCAGTCAAGTGCAAATTTTTTATTTTTTACTTTGACTTAAGTTAATGCAAATTTTTCGCCATTGCATAGTTTCGACTAGAACAATTGATTACCTCGACAGAATGAAGATTTTCAATTTGTTTTCAACTCAAAATTGCTTAGTTAAGTTCAATACTAAATGTATAAGTTGTTGTTTGATTTAAGATGAATGGGAAATTCATAATTTATGAACACTTTTTATCATGTTACCTAAATGTAATTTTTGCTTTAAATAAGCTGAACATTTTGTGGAAATCGGTATTTTAATTTGTCGCAATTCACCTTTTCAGTAGCTTTGTCAATAGTTTTGTGAGAATGTCAAAACACTTGTTTGTGCGTGTGTGTGTTTGTGTTTATGAATATCTAATACTCTAAATATTTCATTCAGCATGTCAAGTTTAAAATAAAGATTAACTTAAAATTTCAGCTGAATCAAAAAAGATTTAGGAAGAATCCTATTTTGATGAAGACGTTTTCAATTTACAATTGGTGGATAACAGCATTATTAATGTCTTTCCTGGACATTACGAAAGAATCGTGAATTCCGGATACGTTCAACATGAACAGTTAATCGTCTAATTCGGATGTGGTTGTCATTTGACTGCAATTTAAAGCATGATTGATTTGGAAAGGAATAGATACCTCCCATGTAACCGTAGAAAAAGACATCAAACTACCTTCGGAATGGCTAAATTATTTGCCCCCTACGAGCCATAATGCTCTAATGAGAAACCTCCCTTTTTATGCGGAATTATAATGCATCTCTCTTCAAGTTCTGTAGCACGTTCGTATGATCAGTGCTTCAGGTTCAAACGGAAAACGATAGATTCCGAATCCTTTACCCCAAAATCGGTCCAACTCCGAAGCTTTGCCTTTTCAAATCCATTGGGTAAGCGATGAGGATATTTTAATCTGTACCGTTATTTATCCGCTCGACTTAATAGACATGATGTTTACAAAGTAATGCACTGATTAATAAAATTCATTAAAAAAAACTTTATGTTTAAACATAATTCTTTTCCGCCGAGGAAGTATACTGTTTCAAACAAAAGAAGAATTTTCCTTATAGGTACAGGCAGGGGCGTGCACAGAAATTTTGGAGCCTATCACAAATCCCCCCCTCTCCATATTGTTTACCCCTATATTTCACCCTTAGTTATAAAAATATTGGGCCCCCTTTAGGCTCGGGCCTGGGCCAACAGGTGTCCCTCCCCCTTTAGGCTCGGGCCTGGGCCAACAGGTGTCCCTCCCCCTTCCCTGTGCACGCCCCTGGGTACAGGTGTCTTCGTATTTATGGAATATTGTACAAAGGAAAAACCAATCCGACGAGTTCAAAACCTCCTCCTTTTTTTTGAAGCTTGCTAATTAATAGAACTCTAATTTCAAATTGAACTGGCGGCATCGTGAAATAGTAAATCTAGAATATTGGTCAAACTTAAGCAAGTATTAGATTCGTGAAAATTTTCGAGTTCTGAACTTGTGTGCGACTCATCTTTTTTTGGATATGCGACTTAAACTTCCAGGAGAGCCCCTCTATTGTAACGCCCGAAAAACCCCTCTTTGTCATTAAGAGTCATCTTAAACTGAATTTCCAGAACTGTAATTTCGAAAAATTTATGAGGAGAGCTCCTGAACCTTCCCTCTTCTTAACACAGTCAAAGACAATCTGCTATTTCCTTTTTGGAGTTTCAATTTCGAAAAATTGCCGGGAGAATGCCACCGAACTTCTCCTTCCACTAATATTACCGAAGAGCAATCAAAATTGCGTTTCTAAAGCAACAGGTTCGAACATTTAAGTGGAGTGTCCCTCTTCCTTCCCCTACTTTCGTCAAATTCATTAAAGATCGTCTTAAATTTGGTTTTCAGGGCTTCAATCTCGAAAAAAATTTCTGGGGAGTGCTTCCGAAAACTTCTTTCCCTAATGTCACGAAGGGCGGCTACAATTGCGATTTTAGAGCTTCAATTTCAGAAAACTGCCGGTCCCCTAACCCTAGATAGCCTGAAATCGCAATTTTAAGACTTCAATCTCGAAAATTTTCCTAAGCTCTCCCAAATCTCTTCTCTATCTAACATTATCACAGATAATGATAGTTTAAAGCTATGTTTTTAGAACTACTATTTTGAAAGTATTTCGGGTGGGAGTCCTCCAATGAAAAGTGTTACCTTTAACCTCAGTTGAAAGCGAGAAAATTTTGGAGGGGAATTTGCGCAATTGAGCTTGAGAGGGGGGGGGGAATGGGTACCCCTGACTTGTATTAGCGTCTTATTTTTTAGCATTTTATCTTACGATTAAAATTTGAACGTTAAAAAAATAACAATAAGGCTGATTTACTCAAAACCGACGCAATCCAAATTATTAAAAAAAAAGTTATTAAATAAAAACAAAAAACCCGACTGCGTAAATACCAAAAAAAGAAAAAGAAAAATGTATAAGCCCAGTAATTTAGAATGTTATTAAGTACTACTGAATAACTACACCGTTGAAATAGTTTTATAACCGTACACAGCTAAGACAAATCATAAATTCAAAAGCAGAATAGAAGGATCAACAATCGGGGCTCATTCAAATTTTACGGGGTTCCTTGAATCAGAAAGGAATAAGCCCCGACTGTTGATTCTTCTATTCTGCTTTTGAATTTATGAATTGTCTTATCTGTGTACGGTTATAAAACTATTTCAACGGTGTAGTTATTCAGTAGTACTTAATACATTCTAAACTACTGGACTTATACATTTTCCTTTTTGTTTTTTACGCAGTCGGGTTTTTTGTTTTTATTTAATTTTTTTTCTCTGCTGTAACATTTTAAAAAATGGATTGATCTGGTTTTGATACTAAACACTTCAAATATTTTATTTCGAATATCATTGTTGTAACTACATTTTCGGTTGGTGCAATATTAGGCTGGAGATCATAATTATACAGTAAATTATTGCTTGGAAGGCATTACAATTTGAGAATTAAATTATTTTCTGCTCGCTTAAGAAATAAAATAAGAAACATAAAAATCAACAGGGTGCTGTGTGCTACAAGAGATTCATTTAAACCTGGCGTATTCCGCTTATCTCCAGTTTTTACTCTCAGCGTGACCTTATCTTCACTTTTCAAATCAACTAAAAAAGCACCAACCCATGCTTATTCAATTTTTCAGCACAAAAGTGTACTGCGCTTATCGGTTGGTCGTGCCAAACTGATTTTCAAGCTGAATGGGTTACTACTAGCATTACACTGTTCTTCGAGCCTTTCGGCTACTGCTTTCATTCCTTGATAAATTGTTTAAAACTTTAGATTCCCAATTCGCATTTTTAGCCAGTAGCGGAGATCGTGTCCTAGAAATTGTTTTGGAGAAATTGATTTCGAAAATCATTACTCTTCCCGAAGCATTTATTAAAATGACGTATCTGCGATTGTGCATCAGTAAGCGAAAGCTTGAATTTCGTGACGTTTGATTGCGTTATCCTGATTGGGTGTCGATACCGGGGACCGTATAACCGCTTAGAAACGAAGGAAAACATTTAAGACGTAATTTAAAATTTAAGTTTAAAAAAATCTATATTTCAGTTTGAGTTTTTCCAAAAATTTCAATTTCTCTAGCAGCCATTTCAACGTTTACTTCTTTCATGCTGTATTAAAGTAAAATTACGTTTTAACACTTAAGTTGTTCGTACTTCTCACTTAGCAAATCAGATTAATGAATCCATTAATGACTGCACTCAAACTATTTTTTTTTTACGGTATAGGAAAATTTGAGTCACGTTGGGATAGAATTGATCTACAAAACAAGTTAGTTATCTACAAAACAAGTGCGAGGTAGTATCTTCAAGTGACAAAAGTAATTTGAACTATTAGTTTAATACAAGAAAGTTTGCGTTGTTGACAGACTAGGAAGGATAATGATTATACGTTTTGAATAATTTTGTGTGCGTAAAATAAGAACATATGTAAATAAATCTTTCAAAGTGCTCGCATGTGTATTTGAAAATCAGATTACAAAAGGTTTGAAGCGATTCAAAGTAGCTGCCGTGTCTTGAATTCGTTTGAAGAAGCAATTCCTAGTTACATCGTAAGGTTTGCAATTATTTTCTACGTGAGATTTTTAAACACAGTCCCTATCCTCCGCATTAAATAAAAAAAATTGTTGTTTAATTTTGTATTGAAAACCTTTTTTATAGCTACTCGTGAAGTTTTGGGCAACTTTTTTTATGCGGTCCCTATCCAACGTACAAAAACATGTATTAGTGTACTTTTTAAATGAGTATGAAATACATTTTGCCAATATTTGATATGACTTCATTTAAAACTTTCAAGTGAAACTAAACACAGAGTAAGATGCGTTTTTACTTTTTTTTTTCAAATCTAACAATGCTTTTTCTTAAAAGAGTTGCATGTTTCACTATAATGAATTCTAAAAACCGAAAATATGAGCGGTTCAAAGTGTTTTTCTGAGTAAACTGCAGTGCACGACTAATAATATTAAACATTTTGTTTCTGCGCGGTACGTAATTTGTCGCGCTGCACAACAAATCGATATTTTTATATTATAAGATTTAAACTCCAACGGTTTCAAAACATAAACTATTTTAGAACATTTCCATATTAAATAATGCTATACATTAAAAAATAACCAATGTAGTTATTACTAATTAATGAGTAAATTAATTGTAAAATATAATTACTTAACCCATATAACTGTTATTCCAGGAATGCCAAATTAGTAACATTAAAAAGAAATGTTTTGTCGCGGATGAGGGATAAGTAATACTGTATTACGAGTATAAAACTTTAAAAAAATTGTATAACCTTACTCCATAAAATTGGTAGCAGCTTAGTTACCCCCACTGCTCTGGAGTAACTTATCTGATATAGGTGGTGTAACATTACACATCGCTTGTGGAAGGTTACACCATGGTAGTGTAACTATAGCGTAACGTCTCACTCATTTATGCGTCATGTTACACTAGAATTGCATGCATGCTTACAGAGTAATTGCATGAAAGTTTACACACTAGCAAAAATGAAGCTTTCATCTGACTTTATTGAACGATTTATCAAGTTCATGCTTTTTAAAGACCAATATACACCCATTATTTATTTACTTTCATATACAAACAAGACATTTCTATTGCACTAAGAGATGAAATGATGTAAGTGGTGCCCGAACCCTTAACGCGAAACTCAGACAAGTTGTAGAGCAAGAGCTTTTACCGCTCGGCTACCGAGGACTGGTTTCGTTTCGCTAATAAGAAGCTACCTTCTCTGTGCCGATTCTGATTTTTATGCATGCACTGATATTATACTGAACTCATGGTGCAAGGTTTCTACAACAATGAGTTTTTAAAACACTGATGCTACATACTTCAGAATTCGTGTTCTATTACACCCATTAGTAGTGGTAACCTTACACATTTTTTTACATTGTAGCGGTAAATGCTAATGGGTTAAGTATTAACTGCTACAGAAGTAAAATAATGTGAATACTCTCCAAAAGGACTCCTAAATGTTTTTTTTTCTTTTATTCTTGTTCATTGTATGTTTATCACGCTTTTCATCATACGTGTTTTTTATATGCATAACGATGAATAATTGTCACTTAAATTGAATGTTGATTTTTTATGTTTAAAGTGATATTTCTACCTTCAAATATTTCCCATTTTACTGTCGTTCAGGTTAACTGATTTTGAAAATGGCTAAACTCATTAATTTTATTCTAGATACCTTTTAATATTTTTAATGCCCATGTAAATATAGCAATATAACATAATTTCAAAAATATTCAAGACAAGAAAAATGACAGTAAGTTCAAAAATGCTTATGTGATCTGTTTGAGTGTTTTTTTTTTTTTTTTTTCATAAGTCTCTCTTCTTTTATGTTATAAAAGGTAAGTACAAGTCACTTATGTTTTGCAACACGGCCTTATCAACTTACAAAACGACAAAGCCTAATCCTACTGAATATCGTTCTAGTTCATTTGCTTTTGAACCGCAGATGACAATATTAACCTTCAGCTCTTGAAAATTTGCTGCTGGTGAAACATGCAAACTGTTATACTAAATACTACTTACAAATATGGAGCTACAATTATGCTTTAAAATGTCATCCCACTGTTACATGTAACTATTAATATACGTTAGACTTTTGAATTAAATTTGAGGTCCCGAGTAATTAATTTTTTTTTTTACTTCGGGACTTTAAGAATTTTTGCGTTGTATATGAGTACAAATCACCGAAGCAATTATTTTTTTAAAGCATTATTTTAAAAAATATCAGCGTATAGCATGGAATTTCGGTTACTAAACTCATCCACGAATCATGCATACATTTATGAGCACATTCAGAATCATGTGTCTTTTTAAAGGGAGGTGAAATGGATAAGAAAGTGAAAATTTCACTGTAGGATTAGGCGTTTACCAAAAGCTTTTACTCCAAATAAATATTCGAGGCCTCTGATAAAAAAAAATAAGTGATTTGTACTCATCTTTTATGTTTTAAAACTTTAAAATGTATCAGGTCCATGACAGCACTACTCAAAATTAAGATTAATATGAACTTTAAAAAAATTGCTGCTAAAGGATGAAATAGTTTACTTTTAACCCCTATAATTCCGATTTTTTGGTTTCGCTTCTGGAATACATCCTCATTTGATGGTTCTTCTCTTTAACGAATATGTATTTTCATTTATATTACAGAAACTGCTAAAAGAAATTGTTCGACAGTTGAGAAGAATTTCGCTTAAAACAAGATTTTTTTTTTCAAATCAAGAAAACAAGAGATAACCATAAATGATAATTGCGACAACTGATCCCATAATAATGCGACTGCAAACATCATCATTCGCCCGTTAATTTTCCCTGCTCTTCAGAAAAACTATTCGCTTCGGTATTGCATTGTACTTTCAGTAATTGAAAGTTCCAATGGCTATGAAAGTAGTGATAGTTATCTAGCACAACGATTCTCAACCTTTTTAGTTGTGCGACCCACCAGTTTCATAAAAAAACACCATTGAGGACCACTAACTGCTATATATTTCTTGAAAATCCAGAATTTACTTTTTTTTTGGGGGGGGGGAGGAAGTATCTCATCATAACTGTCCTGAAGTGAAAAATAAAGCTGCATGGGATTTTTGACAGTTTTTCCTCTACGAGAGAATTATCTGGATTGAAATTGGATAGTTTTAGTTTCAAATAACTCGCAACATTCAATGCATTTCCACATTATTTAAAAAAAAAAAACTGCAATGAAAAGTCTCATTCAAATAGGTAGGTTGTCGAAAAGCCCCTCAAGTGTCTCAATAGTAGAGCTGAGATACTCAGATCTCAATCAACTCCATGATCTCAATTCACTGTTTAGTCATGCCAGTTCAACAAAGTAGGAGCATTTTTAACTTGAAGCTTGAAGCTAATACAAGTTTCTTTGGCAATTTTCTTTCAAAGAGTTTCTGACTCTTTAGGTTTCATCTCTTCAATAATAGGAGAGAGTTCCTAAGAAATACGAGAAATCTTAACATTAAAGTTCCTTATTGGCTATGAGCCAGGGAGATATCTTGAGTGACAGTGCATCAAATAAGTGAATTTTCGCAAAAAATGGAAATTAAGATCATAAGATTTATTTTGATGGTCCAGATCCTCGACCAGTGCCTACGGCTCAGTAACACGCTGTTCGCGTCCGACCCATGGGTTGGGTACCGCTGATCTAGCATGATTTTTTTCTTTTTCAATATATTGAGAAAATAGACATGGCATAAGTAGAAGTACTTAAAATGAAGTTATCATCTGAACTTTGAACGCAAAGGTGCGTGCAATTTTCAAAATCATTATTATTTTGCTATAGGTTTCATTCATTAGTTACTCTCATTTTGATGATAAACTGAACTGTTTGGTTGTTTGGAAATAACATTTGAAAATTTCAGTGCTTGTTTTTCGAAGTTGTTTGGACTTTAATATATATATATACATATATACTTCAAATCTGAAATTTCGAAACTTAACATTTATTGTTCTAAACTTTTTTCCCGATGTAGTAATATAAACTTGCTGGATCATCTTCTTCCCAATTTAATACTAAAAACTGATGGGAAATAATGTAATTAAATCTTGAAAGAGAATAATTAATCAATATATCAGTGTTCATTTTGTTTTCAACTGCTTTATTTATTCAAATATGTCTGAATTAACCTCAGTAACTCAGGTTGTCTTGTCTTTACTATTTTCCATCTAGTGCACTTATATATATGCAAGTAACATCGCATATTAAGAGTTCATCTTGATAAAGGAAATGATACTGCACGTTGGACGTTCCGTGCTAAGAATGCAAATGTTTGGACCGCGGATTAAATGAGACAGCGATGACTTTACTAGAGGTGTCAAACTAATAGAATCATTTTTATGCAAGACCGTTTTCGGGCTGGCATTGGATTTCACTATTAATTAAATAAGCGCGTCTAAATCAGCGTTTTGGAAACACGATTTGCGAGTCGACTTTACAAAAGTCTTCAAGATTAGCCAAGAAGTTTCGCTCTTGTTCGCGAACCCGTCCAAGCCTCTATTAAAGTCAGCAAAAGATAATTATCAAGATGGGACAAGGGGCGGGTCTCGGTCGACCGCAATTGAAAAGTTAAAGAGATCCGATTGGCCGTTTCTAACTGTCGATCAAATTTCAAGAATGACGCTATCCTAAAGTTTGCAAAAATAACGCCTAGAGATTTCTACTACTTAATAACTGGTTCTGGTACAGCGTTCCAATTTCATTCGCATTCATTTAATTTTAATGCACTAATTACTTGAGCATTTTGACAGAATTGGACTTCCGTGCTCATCAACTGGTATGAAATATGGATGTGCCTAAACAGTCTAAATTTATTTCTCTGAAACAACTCTGAAACATATAAACCCAGACTATTTCTTAGCTTTAAGTGCACAGATACACATATTCAAATGCGTAGATACGTAGTACAATTTTTTATTTTGTTTTTATTTTTAAACTTTTCTATCAATTATAGAAACTCTAGTTATATGTTTGAAAATATGCTTGCTTAAAACGCATATGGTGCAACAATTTCAAAGAAATATTGTGTTCTAAGTAACTTTATTTTTCATCCATTTATACTAATAAGGTAAAAAAGGCAAAAACAGAAAATATTTCTTCTAAAAAATATATATGTTTCAAAAGAATGAAATAATACTTTCGATATTCGAAGTCTTTTTTTTTTTTCTTTTTTTAAAATAATTATTATTTATATGCCATAGATACTAGACAAATGAAAAATACGATAGTAAAATTTATTGCAATGGCATTAACATTAACAGCAGTGTGCTTTTACGTATGTTATCTTATGTTACTGTTACAGATAATAGGTAAGTGGCAGCTCAAGTTTTTTTGTTCTTTTTTTTTTCTAATTCATTGCTCAAAGTGATGAATTGTTCGTCATTGGCACGCTATCGGATCTGAAAGACGGGAATACCGCAAGCTTCCTCTTCCCAGAAAGGTATGTTTATGTTTTGTTTCCATGCATGTATTTTTAGTCATATGTGAATGTTTAGATTTTAAAATATTGCATGGTTGTAGTATGATTATTTTTGTGTGGTATTTAGGTAAAACAAGACATTATTTTTCCTTCAAAAACCGACGTTACTTCAGGATAGATAAATTCAGACTTTCAAACATTTTAATGCATTTTTTCCGGAAATTCATTTAGACAAAAGAAGATAAAAAAGCAAGGAACAACAAATGTATTTACAAATAAATAAATATTAATATTTAATCGGAAAATAATTCTTAACCTGTCCATATATTAAACGGTTAAAAATGTTTTACGCATAGATTTGTGAATGCTAGGCACATATAACAAGAGAAAAATTAACAGACTCTCTTCTCTCTCTCTTAAATAATAATTATTTTAATAATATGTTAGTTTTGGAATAGTTTAACATACAATTCTTTCACATGAAGTTTTTACTTCTAATAATGCCCTTGCAGCGGATGAGGTAAATGACATCGTCATTAACTAAAATGATTCCATTCGAATCTTGATGATATATTTAAATAGGAAAAATAATTGAAATAAACTTAGCTGTTGAGTAGAAAAATTTCGTATTTTAAAAGTAGTTTAAAACAAACATTTTAGTTTGACACAAACGTCTGCAGGTTTGCATAAGTCTCTTTTGTTTTTAAGGAAAGGAATAAAAAAATTTATATGCAACGTATTGGTGACAAAATTATTTGTGTTGTTATAGAAAAATTATTTATTGGCACTTTCTACTCTGACATAGAATTCTAAATTAATATCAGTTAAAGGGGTGCACACCCCCCCCCAAGGGTGATGACCCCCGTCCCCGAATGCTACAGAGCATCATTCCCCGAACGAGTGCCCCAAAATTAGATAAAATACGCTCTCAAATTAACCCCTCCCCACCAAAAAATTTGAATGACACAGTCTGCGCATTTGATGCTCCCTCCTTATCTTGGACGACACCGCTGAGTTAAAAAAAAGAGTCAAAATGATATGGTCGTTTTGAATCGAACAAAACTGAGGGCAAAACGTAGAAATGTGAAGAGGAAAAGGTTAATGAGCAAATTATCGTCTTCCACCCATTATTGCTTTGGGTGGTCAGTGTAATTGGGTCAGTTTCAAAATTCTTTGATAATTAAAAATTACAATGTAAATGTGAAATCAACGTTCAATATATGTGGCCTTTTTTTCACATCAGGAAAGAGAAAATATTTTTGTAATTTTTGTACGTTATATGTTTTCAATTGATTTTTCTGGTCAGACCTGAGAAAAAGTGACATACTGCTACCGGATGGTTTCTTGGAAATTTATGTACTTAAGTACACCGTAGCATGTAGTTCAAAGTGATATATAATATAGGTTGAGTTATTTTATCAATCTCGCAAAGTCTTTCAAATTTTAAATTACCTAAGACCTGTTTTTTTTTTTTTTTTTTTTTTTTTTTTGAGCAATCACGATTGCTTATTGTTCTCATTTAACTGTTTTGATGTCCTTTGATTTTATTTTCCCACCGCCACCCTCCGCTGCATCACCGTCGACCGGGTCCTCACGATGCTGCTCCTATAGCGAAAGCCGTCACCAGGTTGCATCCATGTCCTACACAGACGCGCATACATACACAACTACACACGCACGCACACATACACACAAACACATACACACACATACACTTACACACACACATACACACAACTACCCATACATTCATGCCTACACACACACACATTCATATACACAACTACCCCCACACTTATGTCAGCACACAGACACAAACACACATGCCTACACACACACACGCCTAATACACACACTCGTGATTGCGAAAAACATAATTTGAATTCAAAAGATGTCAGAATTCAAATTATTACTATTATTATTTTTTTTTTTTTTTTTTTTTTTGTAATTTCGTCTACTATATTTGTTTCTAAATATATAGTACATTATGACATGGAATAAACTGTTTCCCTTCAAAGGTTCTTGAAGTTCGACTTCTTCAACCAAACACAAAAGTTCTAGACAGGAACTGTTTCATTGCCTTGCTTCGATGATAAAGAAGTGTTATCACTCACAAATTTCCGTTAGTCGTCAAAAAAGTTACATGTACATACAAAAGCATACATGTTTATGATAACAGACGTAACACTGATGTTAGGGTCATCGTAATTAATTGGAAAAAATCTTGTACTGGTCTTAACAGGATATTAAAACATTTTTAGAGTGTAATCCAGACTAGATTTAAAAAAAAAAAAAAAAAGGGAAGAGATTTTGATCTCTGGAGGGATAAAGTTCTGCATGACATACATTAGGTTTTATAAACGAACAGGTGCATATGTATACAGCGTTTTAACCTGCAAAAGACCTCTATTTTCGCAACCGTTAATCTTAGATGCATACTTCCAACTGCGAAAATGTTCAAAATCAGATGCAGAGTTAAGATATTGAAGGTTTGAAGCGAAGATAAAAATGAGTCAAAAAATACAAAATTTAACTTTTTATACGAGCCCTAGTAGGGTGGTTTAAAAATACATGTAAAAAAAGTATCTCCTACATACCGGAACCCCCCTCAATATTTTTAGACTTGTGGATAGCAATATACTGGAAGAATTTTAGCTCCCTATTTCAACTGAAAGAGGATGCTCAACCCCCTCCCCCAAACTTCAATAGTATGGGGAGGGGGTTAAAAAATACTTCGAACTGAAAAGAACAATGCTACACATTATAATATGCACTAGAAATATGCATATACATTGCAATAAAACAATTATTTACAAAAAAGAAAAAAAAAACAGCTGGGGAAATTAAAAATTTCTTAATTTGTGGCATTTTCTATGATACGGCTAATGTTAAATTAAGCGGTCATGGAGCTCCGCCTTAAAATTTGAGTAAGAAACTACATCATAATACTATTAATAGGTGTTAAAAAAGGGGGGGGGGGGGTCCTGAACTCTAGCTGAAAGATGTTTTTTTTTCAACCACCCTAGGCCCTAGGTCCCCTAAATTATATTCAGAGAAATACTCTACATTGAAAAATATTACTAACAAAAACTCGAAATTTGAGCTACAAAACTCAAGGAGATATTCGAGTTCAAAGTTTTTAGGGACCATACAGAAGATGAGTCTGGAACTTATCGCCCTTTTAGAAGAATGACAGGTTGTCGAAGTAAAAAAGCAAAGTATTTATATTTTTCATTGCTATTCAAAAATTTTTGCCAATGCTGTGCCGTGATACGCAATAACACACGACAAAACCTCAAACGGTTTGAAAAAAACCACACTCTATGCACACATATAAATTTAAACCCTTGTTAACTGCTATATTTTCCCCCAAAAGGTGTTATTGACGGCGAGAATTAAGTGATGTAAGTCACAAAACGCTGCGTTTCATATCTCGGTGAATATTGGTCGTACTAATGTCAAACTTTTTGTGTTGGAATTGTTTTTCAATGAATATTATTTTCCTAAATATTAGTTAGGGGACCTCGAGTTCGTGTAAAAAGTTAAATTTTGTGTTTTTTGACTTATTTTTACTTTCGCTTCAAAATTTCAATATCTGAACTCTGCATCTGATTTTGAACATTTTTGCAACTGGAAGTATGCATCTAAGACTAACTGTTGCGAAAATAGAGGTCTTGCAGGTTAAAACTTAACACCCTGTATATATTATATGTTTAATCCGTCCGTCAAATAGTTTAGAGAGGGGATGAAGACCTATTTTCTCGAGCATACTTTCGAGCATACGAAGTCTTGCAGTTCAGTACAAGGAACATATCGCTGTTCCGGTGGCACATTGACGGAACTGCAAAATTAATTGAATATGAGGTTATTGTTGTTACTGGGTGCCCATGCAGAGGAGCACTGACAGATTTGTTTTTCAACTTTTAGTCACCAGGGCAGTAACTCAACTGTGTTTCATTACATGAGGTTGTATGAGGTTCTTGCATGTATATTTGGTTTTACTGTAAAGTTACACTTAATGCAGTTGCGTCAGTGTTCCACCGGAACACCGATATATATAGCTTCCTCATATATTTTCCTAAAAATAAATTATTCAAAGCACTATTTTAAAATTTGTTGTTCATCTACTAGAAACACTACAAAGTAAAAAAAAAAAAAAGAATTTAAGATTGTTATGACTCGCAGGAAAAAAAATTACAAACAGCTAGAATTTTGAAATTTTGCAATTCCGTACTATAGCAATGCAGTGGAAGCAGATTCAATGCACTCAGCTACTTGTATGGCATTTTGAAATATCCACATTTATTTGCCTTCCAGACCTTATGTAACAAAATTACAACAGGGCAACGCCTGATTAAGTGTAACTCTTTTTTTTTTTACTTCGTAGTCGGTCACTGATTTACCTTAGCACGCCTTTTCTCCTCCAAGTTCTCATCTGGTTGATAATTGATAGGCTAGTGAAACGAAAACCACTACATTACCAACCGAAGCTTAAATAGTTGAGCTTTGCCTACGCGCAAATAATGGAATGACACACATGAAAGTGTATGACTCATAATGACATCAATGTCTTAATGATATTTCTTATTGGTTTTGTCCTCTGTAACTTTCATAAAGGCTCATTTCTTTTTAAAAATCTCTCAAATAGATAAACTTTCCATCTCTCTGTCACTGTACTGAATGTTACTTTTGCATTCATGGTAGCTTTGAAACTTATCGCTTTCGGAGATGCATTTCGTCAGCTAAATAGTAACACTATCCAAGCAAGTTGAAACATTTCATTGAATATAAAAATGTTAATCTTGTTTTAATGACCGACAATTTGAGTTCCCTAATGAAATACCGTGTCGAAAGTAGATATTTTTTTCTAAAATCAATTCTCGGGGATAGATTATCCTTTTATATTTCCGCCGTAGCAACATATTTTCGTCATTTTTTTAAATTCACTAACATTAATTACAAGGGATCAAAGTTTTCATGTTCTTACATTTAAAAATGCTTATATATTATCTCTAGCACATACACACATTATATACAGGATCTAACCAATCCCAAGTGACTAAAAAATCTCTTAACTGCTGGTTCTTGCAGTACGAGACAAGGAAAATACAATAGGAATATAATTTTTAATCTAGCTTATTTTGTCTTCAAAATTAAAAGTAAAGAGATATTTTACATACTTAGTAACTTAAAATGTAAACATTTTCTTCAACTCGTTTAAACTTGTAAGAAGTTTGATTTTTCGATCATCACCACTTTCTAATTACATTCTGAACAACATTTTAGTGTCGGACGTAAGTGAAAACTTTTTAAAAGGGTTGGATAAATAAAAAATTTAAATTTAATTTAGAGTTGAAGATTTTAGTCATTTAGACCCCAATAAAGCGTTTAGGATGTTGTCAATTTACAAAAAAAAAAAAAAAAACTACTTGTATTCTGCCGTAGTATATCCATTGTCTTTCAAAGCATGCAAAATTGAGTAAGAAAACTTGATACCTATCAAATATTTCAAGATCATTTTCTGAAATATTATTTATTTATTTTGAATTTTATCACTCTTTTTTTTTAATTGTTTTTTTTTTTTTTGGCGTTGTCCATTGCAAAGTGACGCGCGGAGCAAGCATGCCATATCGAATTTCTCTTCGAAAGCAAATGATGTCTGAATATAATTTGTGGTGTTTATATATATATATATATATATATATATATATATATATATATATATATATATATATATATATATATATATATATATATATATATATATATATATATACTGCTCGACATTGAAAATGCAACACCAAAAAGGAGTGGTCAGAAAGTGATGAAATTTGGAAGAAAAGACAAAGAGAACAAGGAATAATAAATGATCTTAGTTTCAAAATGATAGGCAGAATACAGAGCGAGAACGGCGTCGGCTCAGTAGGATGTTGGACCAGCAGGGACAGCGATACACGAAGAAACACGTCTGGGCACAGAGTCAATATGGGTGCGGATGGTGTCCAGAGGGATGGCTCTCCATTCCCTTTCAACCATTTGCCACAGTTCGTCTTCTGAACGAGGCAGGGATAGAGTCTGCAAACGGCGTCCAATCACATCCCACAAGTGTTCGATTGGTGACAGGTCAGGAGAGTATGGTGGCCAGGGAAGCATCTGTGTGCCTTGGAGAGCATGTTGGCAGTGCGAGCACTATGTGGTCGGGCGTTATCCTGCTGAAAAATTGCATTATGTAGCCCTTGAAGGTAAGAGATTGCCAATGGCAGCAGCACATTATCTAAGAAACGTTGGGCCGTCATGGTACCCTGACTACGAACTAGAGGTGATATGGAATTGTACGCAATTTCGCCCCAAACCATTATGCCACGTTGTCGTGCGGTGGGACGTTCCACAGTTACTGCCGAATTAGATCTGTCTCTAGGTCGACGCCACACACGTATGCGGCGACTATCACTGGATAAACAAAAGCGGGATTCATCTGAGAACACGACATTTCGCCATTCTGTCATCCACGTCGCTCTAGTCCGGCACCATACTAAACGTTGCTGTCTATGTTGTGGGGTTAATGGCAGTCTTCTTAGCGGACGCCGTGATTGCAGACCACGTGCGACCAAACGACGGGAAATGGTTCTGGTTGACACGGGAACATTCAGGGTATCTTATTATCTGCTGCAGAATCGAGAAACAAGTGACTTGTGGATCTGCTACAGCTTGTCGGTGGATGCGTCGATCCACGCGTTCTGACGTCATTCGGGCTGCCCCTGCACCCCCTCAATCTTACCACATTTCGTTGTTCCAACCATCTTCGGCACAGCCAATGCACCGTGCTCGCATCCATGTAGGTATCAGCTGCGATTTGACGTACGGGACCATCCTCCCCTTCTCAGTCCGATCACCATACCCCTCGTAAAATCGTCTATCTGCTGGAAGTGCCTTCGTTGACGTCGGCCTGGCATTCTCTCGTGTTACACGTATCCTCCAAGACAAAAACAAAATTTCTTCGATAATTCTCCAGTCAGAAATAACGACACGAATATTGCCTATTCTGCAAGTTCCTTCCCTTATATCTTACTTTACGTGAGTCGGAGAGCTGCGCATTTCACATCATTTACATAACTCAGTGATGTACGTCTACTCTAAAATTTGCATAAATCTCTGAACGCTCCTTCTTGGTGTTGCATTTTCAATGTCCAGCAGTGTATATATATTATTGCCTTTGTCTCTTTAGTGAAATTTAGGGATACAGTCACTAAATTTCTGAAACAATATTTCTTCATTTAAACTATCGTGTAAAGATTATATGATTGGTTGAGAGCAAAAGTGGTTGTCATTTTTTTAAGATTTGTATTTACACCGTCAGAAAATATTTTTAACCTCATTCTATTTCATGCGAAAGTGGTTTAGGTCAAGATTTAATTATTTACCAGTAGACAATAATTGTAAAACGGAACAGCAGTAGTGTTTGGAGTAAAAGGGACTACTAAACCTTTGAATTTCTCAAAATCTTGCTTTATTGACCTACACCACTTCTGTTCTCAACTTCCCATAGCGTGAATAAAACTCTAAAATCACTGAGAATTATATCATTCTTTGTTAACTGCACTCATCCTTGCATTTTCAGTGTCAACTCATCCCTTTTTTGGACAGGGAACAATTAACGGTGGAATCTTTTACATTCTTTGTAGTTTTTGTCACTTGTATTTTAGGCCATCTAGAATGTTGTGTAAAAATTTCATTTTACAACTGAAATGAAGTTGGAAATATTTTTACTTAGATGTTTTCAACACTGTTTCTTACGTTAACATTAGCAGTTAATCACATGAGAAAATAAAAACATTCTTAACTCGTAAAAATATTTAATTGACATTTTTGTTGCTAATTTCCAATCAGAATATCTTAACACTGTCTAACTCAAACCACGTACTGAAATGGTTTACCTTGAGTACATTTATCATGCAATAAACGCATCTTATTGTGAACATATTTGAAAGTCTTTATCCGTTTAACAGAATCGACAATTTTTGTAATAAACCAAGCTCAGCAAGTTTTTTTTTTTTTTTTTTTTGCTTTTGTTTACCTTTGATAAACACGTTAGTTGTAAGAACAGCAAAAAAAAAAGGACTGAAAATCCGCGACATTATGAGACACTCCGCTGCTAGTAAGAGCGATAGTCGTTTGCACTGACATAAACCGCGACAGCGCATCGTTTGATTATTTTTCTTAAAGGAAATAAATCAAATATATATTTTTTTATTTCACCGGATCCCATGTTCAAATCTTATTTTTTCTAAGGTTTCTTAAATTGCAATGGTATTTTGGAAATTCTACCGTTTTTATTGAAGACAGGTTTTTCTAAAAGCCAATCTTTTTTTTGTAGCAAAATATTTTTCACTATTAGTAAAATTGACTTTCATAAAAATTAAACGTGGCAATGCTGCATATTATACGAATCTACATCGTGAGATTTAAACGAAGATAATAGTTTATAGAATTTCAGATTTTCAGAAGTTCTCAATGTAGAAGGAATATTCATGGTGATTAGCCTGATATTCATCTGAAAATTCAAATTTTCATTTAGTTGCCTATGTTCAAAGGAAACTTTAGGTATACTTTTTGAATATCATGTCTATTTTTATTAATTGGTGAAATGTAAATCAGACATTTTTTTTTTTATGAGTTGTTGAAGTGGAAAATACGTGTTAGATTCAAATTTCTTATAGACTGAAAACGTACTGAATACAAAGATAGAATCAACTTTGTTTACTAAATTTATTAAAAATCAAGCAAAAATGACGCTTATCCGGTATATGGCAATTGTTTTATCGGCGAAGTAGTTTAGTAAACATATGCACTGTTGCTAGTACGTGTTTTTTAGGTTTTAATGCAGTCTTGAAAGAAGCTCATACGTGTGTTCCAAAAAATAAAAGTAATAGTAGTAGAGAAATGCATCACAACTGCTTGAACTGAGTACACGACGAGCTTTGTCTAACATTCCGAATTTTCAAAGAGACTTTCATTCGCCAGTTTTTTGATCAGATTTTTGTTTTCTAAGTTTTCCGCATTCTAACATCTTATCAAGTCGCCCCAATACTCTGATAAGCGAGAAATCTTAGATATACGAGGAAAACACTAAAATGCAAAAATTTTAATCACAGACGACAGAAGAACTATGAGAGTTTTAAATAGTATTTTAGCAAAAGTGATGGAAAATCCTTGGAAAAAGAGCCGTTGATTTTGAAGACAGAACGTTTAAAAGCTGTTGTCCGCATCTGGAACTGGTATGTGAAATAAATTTCTTATATGAAAACGAAGAGACTTAAGTTTGGTTTTTGCTGGGGAACCCCTAAATACCCACAAATGCCCCCTCCCGCCTTCTGCTCAGATAGGTTATCCTTTCTTTCCAATGAAGAGGATGACACGAAAGAGCTAACGGATGAGTTGGCACAGGATGAGCCTGGAGCTTTGACAGTTCATGAAGGAGATCACGTTCTTCAAAAAATATTTTGTAGCGAACGATTGCTACCCAACGTGTTTTTACTAATATAAAGATGCCGCCACGTTTTACCTAATTAAAACAATTATTTATATGGTGCTATGAGTATATAACATTTTAAATAGAAAGACGTGACACCTCGTTCATGACCGTCAGATGCTTAACTAATAAGAAGGTGCAAGTCTAAAATTATTTGAAATCCTTAATGCTTCCATGTGATTTTGCCTAACAAAGTTTTCTTTCTCTAGGGTATGTTGGGAATTATGGACTCTTCCTCGACTGCGGAGCTTCAAAAAAGGATAGAACTACATAAGGAAATTTATTTCAAGACATGGATATTTATCTTATTTCTCGAAAGATATTTTGTCCTCAAAATACCAATTCTGGAACTGAAAAAAAGGGGAAGTTGCATTTGAAGTCGATTTTATGGAAGTAAATCAGCAGAAAGCTGAGTGGCTCTATAGAGGTTATATCAATGTCTCATTGTTCATAGACTTTTAGTCACCGATCTCATCTCGAATTTGAAGTTCAGTCGCTTATGGTTTAAGTTTAAGATCATGGAAAGCTTCTCTAAAATTCCCTTTAGGATCTTGCATCAAAAGCTGCACACACAATGAGCGTTGTTCACTAGATGCATCAGTGTCTTCTCAAAATCTCAAGCTACAACTCATGGACTTTGGATGTGCAATTAAAATTTAGTGCATTGTGCAATAAAATTTTAGCTTTTGTCCTCTTTATTTTACTAATAGTTCAAGTATTTTTTTGTCATCGATAATGATCCATGTTGATCACATGGATCACTTGTGCTCTGGTGCTCCATCGTGTTTCATATTCACGTTAAAGCTCCATTATTGTTTCAGAATCACTAGATATTTGATTTCACATCACGTTAGCTTTATTATAACATTTTGATCTACATATTAATAAAACTTATTTGTGTTTTTTTTTAAATGTGTTTTTGATTGAGTTTGGATCTATCGCATGAATTTCAGAAAATCCCTAAAATGAGTGATTGATGAAGTTTTATCTCTTCTCTTTGAAGCTTCATAGTCGCTTCCTTTCAATCCACCTTACTAGAGTACTTTTTTTCATCCGACTGTTACACTGACTTCAACAGAAGCCATCTGCAATTAGCCTGTTTCAACTCAGTAATTTTATATTACATGAACCGAAGGGGTAATCAAATCAATATGTTCCAGACCTAAGGACTTGCGATATTTGTCCTCGATGAAGTCAGTCGAAATGAGTCATAATATCCGACTGAGATATATATATATATATATATATATATATATATATATATATATATATATATATATATATATATATATATATATGTTACAGTAATAAATGTGATAATTTATTGAATATTTAGCCATATTTATCGCATTTACTGGTTAGTTTATACAATCCCCGACTCGTAATGGGGAATGTAATAAAAGTCGATACTTTGCCAAAAATTGTTCAGTTTGTTTAGTTTTTGGCATTTTATATGACGTATAGTATCTCTACGCGACGAGGACTTTATGTTGGATGCACATGTTTGCGTCGCGCAATTATTGACCATGTTAATAGGATTTTAATTTCAATTCAATACATTCTGCCCTCACTAATCCAAACCCTATTAAACTGGATTTTGATTCATCCGGATAGCCTTTTAAATCTGCACTATATAAATTAAATGCAATTTAGCGTAATTTTAATGAATCTTTGTGGGCCATATTTTGTTATGCATTTTCTCTTCAGTTTTATGTTTTATTCTTTTGAATTCAATACACAATTTTTACTGCGTACAGTAGTTTGTTTATGTACCATGGTTCAGTTTTTCAGTTATTTTTTTTTAAACCGTACTTTCTTCAGTTCTTACAACTTGTATCCCCTTTTAGTACAGATTAATGAGTTTCTACTGTATTTCTTTTTCTCTTTTAGAGTTTCCAGTTATGGCCGATATGCTTCAGCGTTTCAATTTCAAGTTTTAGTAACTATTATGAATTCAAAAAAAAAAAAAAAAAAAAAAACAAGGACACAGGTCTTTGTTGACGAAATAAAACTATGACGATTCGTTAATAAAGGTGAATTTTAGTAAAAACAAAATTAGTTGGAAAAAGAAATAGTGCAAAAAATTCCAAAGGGTATCGTAGAATAAAGATATGACGTAATGAGTTTTGTCAATGTTGAAAAACTAATCTGTCCCGTAAATAAGGCAGCTAAAATGTTAGATTTTACGTGTATTTTGAAGAAATTTTTACCGTAACAAATGAAGCACATATACACGCAGGAACATTGAAAATAGCGCCTCAAGAAAGAAAAAAAAAAGTACAATCGCGAAATTTTACATATAAGATGAGTGACATCTAATATGCAAATGATCCAAGTTTGGTGTCAATGCGCATGACCATTTACCTTACAGTATCGGTGCCACCGGGAAAAAGGTGCTATATAAACCAGTGCATAATTAGGGATTTATAAATGTTACGATTACAAAACGATTGTTGGAGAGCCTTAATGAGTGAAGGATGCCAGGTCGATTAGTTAGAAAGCGTTTCTTACAGTTAAGCCAGGACGGTCATTCCAAGCCCGTCAGCTTGCGAGATCGAGATTCTCGCTCACGTGATCGGTTGTGATGTAGAAATGTCGCAAAGTAGTATTCTAATCTACTCGAACTTAGCTTGCGGCTAGGTTCGAATAGATTAGAATATGATATTGTGATATTTCTACGTCACAACCGATCACGTGAGCGAAAATCTCGATCTCGCAAGCTGACGAGCTTGGAATGAGAGCCCAGTTTGAGAAAGGTCTGATCATCGGCACGAAAATTGCAGGCTGGTCGACGACGAGCCGTTTTGCTGCTCAGTTGGATCGTTACGAGTGTTCCATTAGAAACTGTTGTTTGCAGTGGACACGAGATGGTGGTACCCACGTGCAAAAAACCGGGTGTGGAGCGACCAGGAAGTCGACGAGGAGAGATAATCGAAGGATAGAGTGGCAAGCACTCGTGGATCCCGCAGTGACTCGTTCCACCATATAAGCAGACGCAGGGTAGCAGTTGTTCCTCGAACCATTTTTAAACGTCTTGCGGCACTGAATCTGCAGTTCAAGCGCCCTTTTCGCGTACTCAATTTTCCACCAAAGCATAGGCAACTCCGTCTACAATGGTGCGGAGCCAGAGCGATGTAGGATGTCACTGACTGGCAAAAGGTGGTGTTCAGTGATGAATCCCGGTTCGTTTTGGGGTCAGATGATAACCGCGAACGGATGTGGAGGTGCCCTGGAGAAAGGTACAATTCAACCCATTTTATCGCACTACACACTGCGCAAACAGCGAGCATAATGGTCTGGAGGGCCATAGCCTATGATAGTCGATCCACTCTAGCTGTGGTACGTAGAACCTTAACGGGCCAGCGTTATTTAAATGACATTCTGCAACCTCATGTAGGACCGTTCCTAAATGGTCTCCCAGGGGCAATTTTCGAGCAAGATAATGCTCGCCTGCATACAGCTAGAGTTGCTTAAGACTTCTTACGTCCTTTTGAGACTCTTCTATGGCCAGCCCACTCCCCCGACTTGTCCCCTATAGATCATGTATGGGATCAGCTGAAACGCCAGAAGCCGCCGTGCGTCTCTGTACAAGATTTAGAAGTGGCTGTTTAAAATTTGGGGGTAAATCTGACTCAGGACAACATCAGCCGTCTAATTAGCTCAATGCCGGTTCGTGTTATGGCATGTACTGCAGCAAAAGGGGGTCCAACGCCCTATTGAAGTAGCATTGTATTTATCTCATTTCTTAGCCTGTATTTGTTTAATTGCCTGGATTTTCGGATCAAGTGTCTCTCTCATCTGCGTTTTTATGTATATTAAATTTCACTTCAATCCAATATTTCCTTCTTGGGGCGCTATTTTCAATGTTCCTGAGTATATCAGTAGGCCATGGTGGCAGAAAAAGAATATTAAACGAAACCTTAAAAAAGGTACATAAGTAATACTACTGTCGCGAGGTCCAATTGGCCGCGAACATGAGAACATATGAAGAATACTTGAATATAAAATAAAATACTTTTATTTACAAGTTCAAAACGTAGACGTCGTACATCCTGCATCCAGCAGGCATGCAAGTGGGAGACAGAATCTAGCAAATAAGCGACTCGCTTATAAATAAATGTTTTTGCTGTTGCCACACACTCGGTGGCTAAACTTTTCAGGATAAAGTAAAATTACATGTAAATTCGACTGAATATGCAAAAATAATAAGTCCTCCACACTACCAAAGCAGTTTATATTACGCATTTAAAGTGTGCTTTATAAAATATCTAATGAAAATAAAGTAAAAGAGTGCGACTTTTACTCATTTATTTAGTTTGAAATATTACTGTGCGTTTTAACAGCCATTACGAGCGATTGTAAGAGAGGAAAAAAAAAACAGTAAATTTGAACACTTTTACTTGTTTTAATAGTGATTATGTCATCAGAGGCGGCAATTTGTAGTACCCCCCCCCCCCCCGTCTGAACGCTCCAAAAAAAAAATGTTTGTACAAACATGAAAAAATTCATACCATTGTCAGAAATAAATTACAATTTATGTGGTAAATCGAAAATTTACATTAAAAGACAAGTAAAATTATGAACGCATTTTATAAAATTGCCCACGCAATGGTGTAATCAATTTTCTTTTAAAATTCAATAAATTAAGCAATTTAAGATATATTTGGGAAAATTTATCAGAACTGCAATTTTTTTTTTTTTTTATAAACACTGACTATTTTGAGTTTCACCCCCCCCCCCTCCTCAGAAATGTGTAATCTAGACAGCCCCCTCCCATAGTGACGTTTCGATAGTGATTTATGATATATCATCTAATTTGCTTGTTCTAAGATATTTATGTAAAGTAAAGCAAAGCAAAACCAATTTTATTACTTTTTTTTTTGGATCGAAATATTTTTGTATGCTTTGATAGATATCAAACCTTGTTTCGATTGTAAATGTAATTTTTAGTGTTGAAAATATTATTGGGTCAATCCATTTGAAATCACCCAAAAATAATAAAATTTGTTGCTCGACATTTTTGATTTTTCTAATTTCTTTACTAGTTACTTCTCACTACTAAGTGAGTCGAAAAGTGTTGAAAGAAAATTTTTTAGGCTCATACTTTTTTTAACGTGCCATTTTGATTTGCTTTGTTGCCCTTTTTGGACCAAAAACAAGTTTTACGTAAATGCATCTAACTCTGTTAATTTTACAGCTATCAAGACAAAACAAAATCTTACATCATCAGAATAATTCCCTAAATACGATTTGCTTGCAAAACATTATTTAAATGGTGAGAAAGATCAAGAAAAAATTTACAATTACGGACTTCAAGGATAGTGGGACATGACAGTCAACAAACCAGTGAAAATTAGCATAAAATACGAGTTTTAGTGCTGCAAAATTAGTAAAAGGAGGAGAGTCTCAGTTTTATTTTTTTTCTTGTGTAGATATATTATAGGACTACTTTTTGTGGAAATTTTAAGCTTGAAAACTTTGTCCTTTTTTTGGCAAAATTTTTCAAAAATGGCAAAAATCGCATTTTGGCAAAGTTTAAAGTTTAATATCTCGAAAGGGACTGAGTGGAAAATTATGAAATTGATACGGGTAACAACTTTTTATGACATGAAAATATGATAACAATTTGATGACTGAGACTCAACCGATAATAGAGTAATAAGGCATTAAAGTTGCCCAAATATTTCATTTTCGCACAGTTTAGAGTGAAATATTTCAAGAGGGACTGAGCGAAAAAAATTAAATTAATACGGGTAGCACTTTTTTACAATATGAACCTGTGATTATAGTTTGTTGACTGAGATTCAACTGGTATCAGAGTTACAGTGCATCAAAGTTGGCCAAATATTGCATTACACATACACAAAGAAAAATTAGTTCACAGAAAAGCTCCACTTTCCAAACATTTATTAGCAACAAGAGTTCCTCTTCTTTAATAAATTAAATTTATGCAATAGAAATATGCACAAAAAATAAGCAAATGAAGAAATGAAATAAGATGAACAAGCACTGTAAAGAATATATCTCTACATACGAGGGTTGATCCGAACGTAAGATTTCCATCAATTTTACAAATATACAGCATTGTCTATTCTCATTGAAATTTACATCGTTGGAAAGAAAAAACGTTTCTCTGTGCATTATTGTCGACGGTGCCCTAACTTCTCTATCTAGTGTCAAAGAATTCCACCACCAACCCGTTGAGAAAGCATCACTGCAATCGACTGGTTTGTTGACTGTCATGTCCCACTATCCTTGAAGTCCGGAGCTCGAGTCTAGTGATTACCACTTGTTTCCTACTTGCAAGTTTAAGGAACACTTTGATTGCCAATGTTTCCGGAGCGACGAAAAAGGGTGAAACGCTTCCTCAGCGAGTTGGCGGTGGAGTTCTGTGATTCTGGAGTTCTTTACAATGCTTGTCCATCTTTTCATTTATTCATTTTTTGTGCATATTTCTATTGCATGAATTTAATTTATAAAAGAAGAGGAACTCTTGTTGCTGTTAAATGTTTGGAAAGTGGAGCTTTTCTATGGATTAATTGTTAACTTTGTGTATGTGTAACACAATATTTGGCCAACTTTGATGCCCTGTAACCCTGATACCATTTGAATCTCAGTCACCAAATTATAATCATAGGTTCATATCATAAAAAGGTGCTACTTGCATTAATTTCATTATTTTTCACTCGGTCCCTTTCGAAATATTTCACGTTAAACTTTGCGAAAATGCAATATTTGGCCAACTTTAATGTACTATAACTCTCGTACCAGTTGAGTCTCACTCATCAAATTGTTATCAAATTTTCATGTCATGAAAAGGTGTTACCTGTATCAGCACTAGAACTCGTATTTTATGCTAATTTTCAGTTTGTAGTTGTTAATTTTTTTTTCACCTTTCTCACCATTTAAATAATATTTTGCAAGCACATCGTATCTGGGGCATCATTCTGATGATGTAAGATTTTGTTTTGACTTGATAGCTGTAAAATTAACCGAGTTCGATGCATTTACGTAAAACTTGTTTTTGGTTCAAAAACGGCTACTAACAAACTTAAAATGGCGCGTTAAAAAAAAGTACGAGCCTAAAAAATTATCATTCTACACTTTTGAACCCAACTTAGTAGTGAGAAATAACTTGTAAAAAAAATTAGGAAAATCAAAAATGTCGAGCAACACGGCCTGGGTGATTTCTACTGGATTGACCCTATTTTTTTGGAATTAAACCCTCGTTACTCTACAGAATTATTTAAATTTATTACATTCCCCATCACGAGTCGGGAATTCTATAAATAAATCCGGTAAATGTGATAAATATTGAATAATTGATCACATTTACCAAGTTTATTGGTAGACCTTAAGAAGGCTATTAATCTTCATTGGAAACTAATAAATTGAGTAGGACCAGCCTAGCTGGGCCAAGAGTCTGTTGCTGGTCGTCATATTAGTATTAGTATTTGTATTTCACTATAAAGCAATTAAAGTGCTTTAAATTATTTATTTTTAGTTTAAAAGAAAACTTTGTCGACTTCGATATGTCACGTTTTCGGAAAAATTGCCTTATCCTCCCGTCACGTGCAATGCATGGAGGGTTTACTTTATTTCGGAAGAGCGTTTAAAAAAAAAAAGCAAGTGTTTCTATTAAAAGGGCCCCAAAATCATGTAATTGGTTGTAAAAAAAAAAAAAGAGCGTCGATGATTTGATTTGAAAGAGCTCGTGTAATAACGAGCTGGAGGTGCGAAGGAGCCCCGTGCTTTACCTGCATTGTGCGAGAGGAGGCGTTGACCGTCCCTCAGAGAGCGAGAGTGAAGAAGACCTCGATTCACGACCTCAATTCGGAGGTCAGAAGGTCTCGGAGGAAGCTGGCAACCTCTCCCATGCCCGAAGCGCATCACTCCCACCTGCGGGGACCACTCACTTATTACACTTTTGTCAACTTCGGGATCTCTAAATTCGCTCATCACACTCGAAGAGGGTGCCGGATCGTTAAAAAAGTTGATCCGCGGATACGGATACGGATCATTAGTGTCAAGATCCGCAAATACGGGTCTCAATTTTTTTTTTGCCCAATTCAATTATCCAAGTGTAAAATTTATTACGGAAATTATTCCCGCGTCATGATAATAACAGTTTCTTCAAAAAATGTCATCTACGGCGAAAATATAATAAAGACTGATTTACTCTAAAGAAATCTGCGTTAAAATTGAGGGAGAGTTTGAAGGAACGGGTCAGCGCTGCATTAATGCTTAAACAGAATGTGAAAAAATATTTCTAGCTTGCTCGGTAGATGTAGGATGCAGGATACAAGAGTAAAGCTGCTACTGGATAGGCTAGAAATAATTTTTCGGATTTTATTTCCGAATAAATGCAGCGCTGACCCATTCCACCCAAATTACTCTGACCGACGGAATAACAAAGCCGGGAACACTTTTACAAACAATAAATAGAGAATTTTGTCTCACTTTTTTTGAAGGATACCGAGAAAAATCAAAATGAAGAATAACAGAATCCTCAAAGCAATAGCAAAAACTAATATTAAACTAAAAATTAAAAAAAAAAAGTCTCAGTGTGCCGTTGGCTTCTGAAATGACGCCTTATAATTTAAATAGGAAAGATCCTTTTAAGATCCGTCAAAAAAGTAATGGATACGGATGCGGATACATATCTTTATTTTTCCTCGGATATCCGCGGATACGGATACGGATATCCGGAACATCACTAGACGTTACCTCGCGCCTCGTTATTATCGCTTATTTGGATATATCGCACCGTTTTGTTATCTCTCGAAAAATGCAATTCAAATAAAACATTACTTTGAAATTGATATCACTGAAGTTAAAATGTTAGCAAAAGGAGGAAGAGTCTTTTCTTCTTTTTTAAATAAATGAACAAAACTGGCGTTTTCTATTTCTCTAAACCCACTGCTGTAAGCCACATCTTTGGATTTTTATTTCGTCAAAATATATAGATCTATTTTAAATCCATTCTTCTATCTTAGAAGAGAAATTGTGAAACAATTTTTTCAGTAGTTTGCTTTAGGAAAGTTGCCCTGATATGGAAAACGAAATTCTTTGTAGATTATACACACATAACTTACTTCTACGTTAAATGAATAGTTACTTTTCATAACCTCGGTTACATCGAGGTTTCGGATACATCGCGCTTTTCTGCTGTCTCTCGACTAGCACGATATAGCGAAAGTTTTCTGTATTTTCCTCAGTGTTGCTATTTTTTAGGTTCGTGCCCAGGGTTTTAAAAAGGAAGGGCTTTAAGCTTGTTCTTTTCCTCCCTAAGTTACGCATTGCTTAAAAAAGTGAATCCAGAGTTAAATAATTCACTTCAATTTAATAACGATTTTTTCTTTCTGTAGAATAATCTATGTTAATTCAACAAGGGGTGTAACTTGGTGGTCTCGGATTTTTTTTTTTTTTTAATCTAACAAATGTTAAAATTCATAAAAAATTAAGAAATACTTTTTTTTTCTTTTGTTTTGCCCCCAAAAAATTCCTGGTCTGAGATACAGGCCGCCAAAGATGGTGGTCCTGCCATGGTTTCTCATTTGAGATTTTCGTCAAAATCTTTAAAGTACATTATCTCAGGAACGGTAGAACATATTTTGTTGCGGTTTGTTTGAGTTAAAAGGGTATTTTTTCTTGTTTAAAAAAAAAATGTGCAACATTTTGAAACATGTGCTTTAGTTTTTTTTTTCCACAGTCTTTTGAAAAAAAAAAGTTTAAAATATTTTTTTGATTTTCCTCAAAAATGTCAATTTCAAAAATTTTCATTTTCTTAGTTTATTAGTACCAATAAGCACTACGCTCCCTGAAAAAGAGAGCTTCCACTTTAAGAGATTTTACAGACATTTGAAGAAATGAGGATATTTAATGAACTTTTACCAAAAGGTAGGCCTAAAAATTTATCAGCAAGTGGCCAGAAAACACTTTTAATTCAGTCATTTAGCGAAATTTTCATTTTGAGTCGCCATTTCGTTCAGAATATTGAATTTAGTGAGAAGATGGCATTGTGCCTAACGATTCTTTTGGCGCTACGCTGAAAGGTTGCGTGGGGAAATGCTGCGAATCGGCTGGAGACTGCGTTCTTGTTTTCATCTTATATCTTTAAACGTCCAATTCTTGTGGGTATGTATATATAAGGTGATCTCTCGTTTATACGCGACCTCTGTTATACGCGTTTTTCTCACGGGCCCGGCCAGCGATATTGGAAAACAATGTTAACTCTTGTTCATTTATACGCAAAACCTAAAATGCACCTTTCACTTATGCGCGATAA
Organism: Uloborus diversus; assembly: GCF_026930045.1. Lineage (NCBI taxonomy): Eukaryota > Metazoa > Arthropoda > Arachnida > Araneae > Uloboridae > Uloborus > Uloborus diversus. Next base: position 4,740,650 of record NC_072740.1, on the reverse strand, counting down.
AAAATTTTCAAGTTTTAGTTAAATCGCCTATTTACGCTTTGCTTATCGGAAGATTTGTACCCTTCTTGATGTCTCTTGGAATGCTTTCACACATCTTTATTACAATGTTCAAAATGTTTCCAAGAACGCGTTTTTTTCGCGCAAGTGTGCGATTGGGGGTGCAGTTAGTCTTGTGATTGACATCGAGAGGGGAGAACGGGTTACATGCGAAAAGGTTGACCTTTCTAAAAGTCGTGGTGAAGCGAAAAGCATTGACATAGCCTATCGAGGATCTTTTGTATCCTCACAGACTATAACACTGATCACGCGACAGTTTTTAGGTTTTGTGGAATTCGCTTACATACTGTACAGTGTATAAAAATTGACAAAACGTGCCTTCAAATTTTACATTTTTATTAAATTACAATGCATAAATGGAAATTATGTGCGTATTTATTCGTTAGTATCAGTAGTGTACTAGTACTTAGTATTACTATAACTGTTGATAACTTACTGTATTTAAGCTTATTTTAGGGGGTTTTCACTTATGTGCGAATCTCACTTGTGCGCGAAAATTTCGTTGTCCCCTTTGGTCGCGTATAAGTGAGAGGTCACTGTATTTATATTTCGTATCTCGAAAACGGCTCTAACGATTTGGATGAAATTTTGGATTTAATTGTAGTTTCGCATTCTAAGTTCATCTACATCAGTGTTTCTTCTGTAAAAACGCGACTTTTTACAAAAAACAGTTTTATAAAGTCTAATTAAGTTAAGCCTTGAAACAAACTGTGAATTGACGCATCAGGCAGACGATTTGCAACCATAACAATGAAAATGTCTCTTCTTGCTTTAAAATTTTAAACTTGCTTAGGGTTACCAGGCTTGGCTGATATTGGCCACTTTGGCTAATTTCAAACACACTTGGCTGAAAACAAATTCAAGAGCATTATGTAAGTCGATGTAAGGCTTTTTTCTTTTTTAAGCGAAACTATTGCTTGACCGTCCTATTTTATTTTATTTATTTGTTTTCTTTTTACACTTCAAATAGTTTAACATGTTTTTTAAATCACGTATCTAAATTTTATTTCGAAGAAACGTATGTCTTGAGACTTTATGTTTCGTTAAGACAGTTGTTATCGTTTGCTGGAATGGTTTGTGGATCATCAGTTTTGATGGATATCATGCTGTATATAGCATTTTCTGGCGTAAAGTGACCAACTACACTAAAACTACTTATTCAAAAAGAAAATCTCGATTGAGATAAAATCGTGAAACGCATCATAGTATGAAGGGAAGTATTCGGTTAAAAACCAATTTCACCATAGCAAAACTGGCTTCATCAAGATCAAAATATTTTAATTACTGACAAGAAAATTGTATAGTGGAAACAAATGTAACAGATAATTTAAAGCAAAATGTTGATTAAATTACATTCAGAATCTTCTTTGTTTGGTACTTTAGTGTTATAAGAAGGCCGAGTGCTTAATATTTCGTCAACGTGAAGCTTTTCAATACTTTTCCAAATAGATTGGAAAAGTATTGAACCTTAAAAAAACACGAGTTGACAAAAAATAATTCTTTTAAAGCCGAGCGAGGCTCGGACGTCCAGGTACTAAAAAATAAAGCTCCTGAGTAAAGTGGAGACGCAAAATGAAAATTTCACAACAAAACTTAATTAAAAGTTTTTTCTGGCCACTTGTTGCGTTTTTTTTTTTTTTTTTTTGCCTCTAAAATCTCTAAACGAAAAAGTGGAAGCTCTCCTTTTCAGGGAACGTAGTGCGCTATGGTACTAATAAACTGTAAAAGAATGAAAAATTTTGAAATTAACATTTTTGAGAAAAATAAAAAAAAAAAAAATCCAAAAAACAATGGGAAAAAAAACTAAAACACATATTTCAAAATGCTGCTTTTTTTAACACGAAAATATATCCTTTTAAATAAAACAAACTACAACAAAATATGTTCTACCGTTCTTGAGATAATGTACTTGAAAGATTTTGATGAAAATCCCAAGTGAGAAATCATGACATTACCGCCATCTTTGGCGGCCTGTTTCTCGGTTAAGGATTTTTTTTTTTTTTTTTTTTTGGGGGGGGGGTAAAAAAACGTATTTCTTAATTTTTTATGAATTTTAACATATGTTAAATTAAAAAAATCTGAGACCATCAAGTTACACCCCTTGTTGAATTGACATAGGTTCTACCAATATTCTGATTTTTTTTATAAAATTTTGCACCTCAAGTTCAGCATTTGAAAAAAAGAAGGGGGGAGGACGGAAAAAATGCATTCTTTTAACGCATGTTTTAATGCTTTTTTATTCTATCGGATAATACTAGACAGAAATTTAATGAAATTAAAAATTTTGCACCAAGCAATTTATACTTTTTTTTTTTTTTTGCTGTTTCGTATAGGAATATTCTGCTATGTAAAGCAACGACTTTGTCTAACATTCCCTTACACCAAATAGTAATATTTGCATCTGAATGCTTACCTTTGCCGGACTATTCGCGGCCAGTATTTTCTCTTTGATATTTTCAAACAAAACTTCATTTAGCTGCAAAAGGCCGTAAGACGCGACAGTTCAGGAAAATATTCAGTAAGGGAAAAAATAAAGAGGGTGAACACTGTGTATTACTACGCAATTAAAAATGTAATCATTCATTTTTTTCAATGGGAAGGATAGGATTTAATCCCCAAAACCCTCACCATTTGGCACAACCATGCTATTTTTATGCTCATCTAGACAGTTAAAACCTGTATGCCTCCACCCTATCTCCTCCGCAATGCAATTTCTACCAGGTCGATACAGGGCGGTCATTCCAAGCTCGTTAGCTTGCGAGATCGAGATTCTCGCTCACGTGATTGGTTGCGACATTTCTATGTCACAACCAATCACGTGAGCGAAAATCTCGATCTCGCAATTTAACGAGCTTGGAATGACCGCCCTGGTACCGTTGAATGCAGGACATCCAGGGATAGTGATTCCTTGCCGTCACACTGCTCTTAACCTTCAGAAGCCGGAATTCTAGTTCTGAGGATGTCCTGACGAGGCCCGGATCTGCATACCTATAGACCCCGCGATACAGGCACTGAAAGTCTGGGGGGAGGACGCCACTAAGAGGTCCGCGGCCCTTAGTGACATGGCAATCCAGTTGACAATTATACGGGACCTTGCTGATGTTTTTCTGGGATTCCCAAAAATTTATAGATCCTGGCCTGGTGAAGACAAACTGAAAAGCGTTAAAATTATCAATTATTATCCACCGCAGGAGGCTAAGAGGGTTGGCGAGTGAAACAAGCAGGGGGCGGAGCCTCCTAGTTGAAAAGAAAACGTGATTATAAACTTCTTTATCGTAAGAAATTGTGTATGAACCTAGTCATTGGTTCAATAGCACCGCAATAAAAGCAGAATAGGATTTTTTTTTTCTCTTTTTTTCCCGAAGAGAAATAAGTTCGATAATATGATTAGTATTATTACAGTATTGTTAGTAGACTATATGACCAAAAGTATTAGGACTCTATCAAAAATGCACATTTTTACGGATTTCACAAGAAATAATTGACCAGTTTCTCTGTATTTTTTTTTCACATAAAAGGTATACTCCAGCTTTGATTTTCCAATAAAAATGAAGTCTAAAAAGTGTTTGATCATTCTTCGTTGTATATAGCTGCAAATAAGCAGAAAAATTTCAGAAATAAGTCAACGAAATATCTAGAATTTTTAAATTTTCGTGACGGTATCTCTTATACCCAAGGAGATATAAGCATTCCTTTCAAAATACAAATTTTATTTGAATGTTTTCGACTCATAACACACGGAGTTTTTCATCAAACGTTACTAAACTTTCATAATATTTGACAGCATACAAGAGAAACTTAATAATAAAATTTGAAGTTAAAATATTGAAAACTTGATGAAATATAAACGTTTAACGCAATTGAATTTTCACTGCACATCCGCGAAAGATAGCAATTTGTAACCTTCATAATCCAAAACCCAGATAGATCCTGCAACGTATGATAAAATTCCAGTTATCAGCGATCTAATGTGCCGAATTTCAATAATTCTTAGATAGGCGACGAGTCGTGAGAGATCATTCGCAAATATCCCGTTTTTTTTTCATGAATCACTCTGCACCATAACAGGGAAGTGTTGCCAGTTTGCAAACGATCCCTTACGATTCGTCGCCTAAACAAGAATTAATGAAATTCGACTCATTAGATCGCTGATAACTTTTTAAATGTTTAAAATACCAAGCTGGAATTTTACCACAAGTTGCAGAATCTATCTGGGCTTTGGTTTATGAAGGTTATAAATTGATAGCTTTCGCGCATGCTGAGTGAAAAGTCAATTTCTTTAACCGTTCATATTTCATCTCAATTTTCAATATTTTAACTTCAAGTTTTATTATTATGTTTCTCTTGTATGATGTCAAATATTCTGAAAGTTTAGTAACGTTTGACGGAAAACTCTGCGTGTTATGAGCCGAAAACCTTCACATAAAATTCTTATTTTTGAAATAAATGCTTATATCTGCATAGGTATAAGAGTAGGATTTCACAAAAACATAAAAATAAATCCTACATAGTTCGTTAACTTATTTCTGAAATTTATATGTTTTCCCCAACTATTTACAATGAAGGATGATCAAAAACCTTTTTTTATTTTCTCAATTTGTTGTCTATCCCCTAAATGAACAGTAGGCTTAATTCTTATTGGAAAAGTTTAGCTGGAGTATACCTTTTACGTGAAAAAAATTACAAAGCAATTGGTCTCTTATTTCTCGAGAAATCCGTATAAATGTGAACTTTTAAAAGTGTCCCAATACTTTTGGTCATATAGTGTATAATGATTTATATACTCCAAATAAAACAATTAATTGAATGAAAAATGACTACATGCTAGCACTATTATACTCTTTACGCGTATCTTTGCTTAACTGTCGCGTTTTTAGAAATTTACATTTCCCTTAAGGATTATAATTTTCAATGGTAGAAAGCCGGAAATTGCAATATAAAGTTTGCCTAAGGATGTCCATGCAGAAAATTGTACTGTTGGGCTTTTAACAAGTAAATTGATCGCAATTTACTTCAAAACATAAAATCCCTAATGAACTGTCCACCTTGACGGTTGGAATAAATTATTCATAGCACAAATACATTCGTAATTAAACTTAAATTACCTTTTACAAAAAGGAAAGTGAATGATCAAGGATATTTAAAAAATGAAGACGATGCAGATTCATGCACGAAACTGTCACTTTCGTCTACTTCGTCTAGTGATGAAAATATCGTTTTGTAATCTTTTAGCTACGTTTCTGTACCTCAGAGCCAAACTGACTAAAGTCCAAAAACTGCGATTTCCGTTTATTAGTGCATTGTATGTAGAATTCTATTCCACATCGAGCTATGAGAAATAATTCTAAAAAAAAAACTTTGGTTTTTTTCTACTTGCGTTAAACGGGCTCGCGTCCTATCTTTTGCATGCTCCAGACAACCTTTTTTTGTCTCTTCTGTAAAATCGCGATTATGTGACTTACTTTGGCTTTGAGGTAGATTTATTCATTGATATTCTATTAATTCGTGCTTTTGTGGAGCAAAATTTTTACATCAATAAATTGATTTTGATACTGCCATTATGGGGGGGGGGGGGATGTACATCTAAAATAACATTAGATATCTAATAGGTTCAATATAAAATTCTTTAATTAAAAGAAATTTATTGTTTTCATCTTATCCCGAAAATAACAGTACGTTGCATTGGGTACGTTTACGCAGTGCCCTTTTTTCAAAACGATTTATAAATGGAGAGCCAACAGTCATACCAAATTGATGCTACTCTCTAGAACATATTCTCACGAGTTTTTGAGCATCAGTTGAGCTTCAGTTTAGCAAGCAGATAGGAAAATCTGTTTTCTACCGAGCCCAGAAAATTTTGTGTTGAACGTTTTGAAGCTTATTGTGAATAAATAATTATTAAAATCCAATAAATATATAAAAAATAGCAGAATTTTATCCTTTTTTTTTTTGAGAATTGTATTTATATGGACAGAGAAGTTATTAAATTTTGGTGCACGTTACAAATAAATCCAAACTTGCCGATGGCGCACGTTTACGCATTTTCATTGGTTCACATTTACGCACGTTCTTACTGTGTCTTACCACTCTATCTTACTTCTAAACGGGCCCCGGACGCTTTCTTCGCTCTGCACTGAAGGAATACTTTATTTTTGTTAGTTAAATCTAACAGTGAAGAAGAAGACTAAATAGTTTCTGTTTTTAATTAGCAATAAGCCCTATGATTTTAGTTTAGCCTATAAAATGTTCTTTAATTAATTATTTGTGATTTTCTTATTTTCAAAGAGTTTTAAGAGAAATAAAACATTTAAATTTGGTTAAATGCCTATATCACTTGGTATCATTTTCATTATACGCAAAGTGCCCCACTCGATGCGTAAACTTGCCCCGTGTTCGGGGCAAGTTTACGCAACCGACTCGGAATTACAAAACATTTTTTTTAAGGTTAGAAACACAAGCTGAGCAACAACTGGATATACAAATTTTGACTTCATTAACTGCTTTATAAAACCACAATGTCTAAAATTTCCCAAGTTCAAACAAAAAAATTAGAAAATTCATTGAAAAAAATCCTTGTAAATGTGCCCCGGTCTACCCTACTAAGCTCGGCTTTCCTTGAGGGCGCCAGAGGAAGGAGAAAGTTAACAAGCTATTTTCTGTAGACTTTTAAAACTGAAGTCCTAAAAGTGCAATCTTAGTTGATCTTTGATGGTGTTCGTCGAAAAGGGATCGGGGGAGGGAGATATGTATAGGGTTCTCTCGGATCAAAATTGCAATTATGCGCGATTTTTAATAAAGTTAGGTGAAAATGTAGGATGCAGGTTGTGATTCTTCCTCAGAATTATTTTTATAGGGAGGTCCATTTTAGGTGATCTTTGCTGACGTTAATGGAATAGGGAAGGTTTTGGTGCTCTCTCCGAAAATTTACGAAAGTCTGAAACAGGCTCATATTTGATGGCGTTATGGAAGATAGGAGATTGGGTAATCTTCTTCGGTATATTTTAAAAATTCAAGCTTAAAATTCAGTTATATGGCTATCTATGTTGACGTTTGGGGATCCAGTGACTTTCTTCCGGAAATTTTTTGCATTGAAGGGCAGGCATTAGGCTGTTAGCAGAAGAAAAAGGAAGGAGTTTTCCTCCAAATAATTTTTTTGAACGGAATTTAAAGTTAATCTATTTTTAAAAAGAAAGATTTTAAGTCTATCTTCTCTGAAAGCATATACACATTTACTACATAAGTACATTATCGTCAAGCAATCATAGAAGTTTAGGGGGTGAACGCTTCTCCTGCATCATTAAAATGATAGACTTGTGAGCCCGCGAAAAAAGCTTAATCACTCTACGCTTATTAACGACAACTCGATCCGTACACTGTCTCAGATATTTTAAGAAGATAATTGCGATAACGTTTTGGCTGCGATGCTCCCAATACCTTGCGAACAAGCAGAAACAGCTTAACCAAAGATTTTCTTTTCATTTTCCATAACCTCTTCCGAAAAGAATTCAGGACGTCCACTATATAACAAATTTTTTCGTTAGACATGAACAAGGTGTCATTGTTATCTCTGGTGCTAACATAAGATGCTTCTAACCCTTTTCACAATGCAGTTTATTTGTGGTTTACTATTAAACGATGAACAGTCTTCAGGTATAATTCATACTGAAAGAATTCTTGCGTATCATATGAACCAGCTTGAGCTATTTGTATGATGCAGTGAGATTAACTGTTGGACTTCTTTTTAGTAGTTTTCCCAGTAGCATCTAAGTTTTGTGCTTTAATGCGATGAAATGATGAATATGAATGGTACTTGAGATTTTTACTGATGTTGTGCTTTGAGCAGTGTACGATGCACGTCTTCACCGGCCTTAAATAAGTTTAATACTTAGTTGGTAGATTGTGTAATGGATTAGGAAACATATCAAATGGGTTACCGTTTTATAGCATAAATCAAAACCCTGATGAAACCTCTGCATCTAATATGTGAGTTTGCTTCTTAAGGTTAGAAAAATCGTGGCGGATGTTTAAACCTTCGACATAAGAAACAGAATCTGTTAGCTCTCGAAATGCATTTTATCAGACGATATGTACACTCTTAATTCAAAAGAGCGAAAAAATAACTCTTAAAAAGAGTGAAATCTATTGCGGGTGCATTCATTCTTTCTGAGTGCTAGCTTTATCGAAAAAAGACGCTTTACGAAAAAACCAAGACTAAAACTTTTCTTTATTCGCGTGAAATTCGGAAACACTCCGTTTGATGAGCGAAATATAAAAACATTCTTTAAAAGAAGGACTCAAAAACATTTTCATTGGTTCGATTCTGTCACGTGATTTTGTTTAGGGAGAATCTTCTATACCTCCACGTTAGGCTTACCCAACGTTGGTCGCGAGTACCAAGTGGATGTCGCTATCTAAATGTCTTCATTTAATGAATTTAAACAATATTTGTTGCCGAATGAGGTTTCTGAAGGAAGTGCACAAAAACTGCATGGTAAGTGCGAAGAATTTTCTTTTTTATTAAAACTTGTAACTGTTAATATTTCTTGAACTGCTCGTATATCATTACAAATCATCCACGTGCAATGTTACGGCGAACTTTTTGTAACTTTTTCTTCCAAATGAATGAAACTTTCATCAACAATTTTGTTTCGGTCATCGAATCAAAAATAGGACATTTGAAACAGTCGTTACCATCTTTGGTGTGTGTGTGTGTACTGTATATATATTTTAGGCAGGTGTTACAGACCCGACCATGCGCAAATCTATAGGTCGGATACCGAATCCGCTCCCGATGGTCGGAGCTCCAACCACTGCGTATATTTTAAATTAATCAAATATTGTTTGTGTGTATAATAAACTTTAAAGAGTATCATAAACTTCGTACATTACACTCATTCATATGTGTAACATCCAATTCATTAATTAAGTAAGTGTCCTGATGGGGAGGGGGTGGAAAATTCTCTACATACCCTTACTTGGAGGGGGGTGGTTAGATCCATTCTTACTAATATTTTCCAAGCCGATATTTTATATTAGAAATCCGCGGTCAAGTGGTTTGGCAAATATTATATTTCATTTGCTTCAGGAAGGTAAAAGTATGTATTATAGGATGAGCTGTTTTGTGTTTCAAAGAATGAAACGTGTAAAATATAATAAAAGAATCGCTCTGTGTTTTGCATGTCTTATTTTTAATTAGTATCGCATCATATACAAAAATTATTTGTCGAAAAAACATTCGGTCTAGATTCCTTACAGTAAACATTTCTTTACTCAAAAAGGTTTTAAAAAATAATAATGATAGTTAATTTAAGAACGATCCCAGTGATGTAATATTTGTTATTTTATTATTGTGAAGAAAAAAAATTATCTTATGTAAGATGGGGGGGGGGAGGGAATCTTACATGCCCTTACATAGGGGGAAGGGAAGGTCAAAAATATTGCCAAAATTGTCCTTACGTAATTAATGAATGGCCCCGAAGAAACAAAATTGAATTCAAACGTATCTTGTCATAATTTATGAGTGACTTTTTAAATTAATTTGAACTGAGGTAACTTTTAAAACATTATTAATGTTAAAAGGCACACCGAGAATATCAATATAGAGTTTCAAAATTTTAAATATATTTATTTGGAACTGTGTGGGTTTGTTTAATGTATTTCAATCTTTAAATTCGGAAATGTACGTAATATTGCACGTGGGTGATTTGTAACGATATACGAGTAGTTCAAGAAATATTACCAGTTAAAGTTTTAATAAATTAGAAAAGTCTTCGTACTTACCATACAGTTTTTGTGCAACCTCTTCGGAAACACTAAAAACAGTTTTTTTTTCACACTTTTTTAACCTATTTTTTTTTCAAATGAAATAACAATTTTAAAAACAGTTTTAAATTCAAATACACAGCATAAGCACATGAAAACACATTTAAAAAACAATTTCACCAAATGAGAGTGAAATGATTTTATCTATTTTATTCTAAAAAAGAGTGAAATAGCGGCTTTCCAAAACGGAAAGCAGTCACTCATTTAGGATATTAATTTAGTCTTAAAAAAGAGTGGAAAACACTTATCAAAAGGGAGTGAAATTAGCTTATCCAAATGGAGTGAAAATAACCGCTCCGCAAAAGGAATGAAATTCACTCCTATGAGGAAAGTGCGTTTTCGAAACTGTAAGGGAGTGAAAATTTACTCAGTCTGAGTTAAAATCGCTGGAATTTTTTAAGAGAGTAGTTTTTTATCTCCCATTCTGCTACAAACTCTTTTTGCTTAGTATGCTCTCACATGCTAATATTTTTATCTTTCTCAAAATCCACCTTCTGTAGCATTCTCTACACATCATATAACTACACTTGGATGAACAACAATACGCTCTATTGCTGTTGTGGGTTGTTTACGTCGCCGAAAAGGGGGCGAATAACAAATGTTCTGGTTGATTAGTTAGTCCCACTAGGTGAAAACGATAAATAAATATTTTTCACACAAACTACTTGAATACCATTTTTGAGCAGTATCCAGCAGCAGTTGATGGTTGAACAATGATGTCATTTATTTTTAGGGGACATTTCTAATCTATTAACTTAAAAAAAAAAAAAAACTAGCACCAGACAAAATAGTGTAAAAATTTGCAAGTTTCATGCGAGTCGGTCAAGTATTAACATAGATATGAGCGTTTATGAGAGCGCGCGGCCACCATCTTTGATGACGTCATAGCAGGAAAAGGCAGCAGGTGGCGGATGTTCGCTCAAGCCCAAAATACTTTCTAGGACACATACTAAAACATTTTGGATAAAAAATTCTGCCTACGTGAACTTTCTACAGAAATGTTGAACATTTATGAGAGCGAGCGGCCGCCATATTTGACGACGTCATAGCAGGAGAATGGAGGGTTGATGTCCACCCAAGTCCAAAATATATTCTAGGACACCTACTAAACATTTTTGAGAAAAAAAATCTCCCTAATCAAACTTTCCTACAGATGTGCTGTCTGATCCAGAACTATATGATCATTTCGATGTTGAAATGCGCGTGAGCAGAATACTTGAACTTGGAATCTCCGGAACTTGGAAAAGTTATTAGATCGACCACGGTTTCGGAAGTCTGTCGATGCTCAGGGAAAGTTGACTATAAACAAGAAATCTGCGGCTAAGTGTGGCTCAAAATTTTGGCGCTCTGTGGAAATGTCAAAACCCTGGATTTAGCAGGAAATGAGGAGGTCAGCTACCACGATAAGCAAATCTAGACTTCTACGATCCACGCCTAATGGAAGAGTTTGGTGCCAGTTTTCAATTTACATTTATTTATTTTTGTGAACGAGCACTTATACTGTTTACAACCCGTATGGAGGGGGAATCGTCCGAGACCGAACGCCATTAATCTTGAGCTGGACTATAACTCCCGGTTTCGCTGCCAGTAAATAGCGGCTAGACCGTTAACTTAAAGTTTAGAGAGCAAATATTGCATCTCGCAATTACATTTTTTTCGTGTGTTATATTATCACGTTATTTTGTGAAATTTGAGCAGCATGCTTTCTTGAATGCTTTGGTGACTGGTAGCTTTCGAAAATGAATCAAAATTGATGACCTAGAAGACTATTTAGAGTCATAACTGCTTATGTGCGTGTCTATTCATTTGGCTTAAATCATGATCTGATATTCGATAATGGAAAGTGATAATTGTGCTCTGTGGTTTCGAATCCGTCTCAAACCAGCAAGCATGGCAGAGTAAGAGACCTGAAACAGGAGAGAAATGTTTTGTGAAAGTAAAAATGTGACTCCAATATGAAATGAATGAATGAGTCTTGAAACATGCGGTGAACTATATTCATTTTTGATTTTATAATTGTTTATTGCAAAATGTTTAGAAGATGCATTACCTAGAAGACTATTTAGAGTCATAACTGCTTATGTGCGTGTCTATTCATTTGGCTTAAATCATGATCTGATATTCTATAATGGAAAGTGATAATTGTGCTCTGTGGTTTCGAATCCGTCTCAAACCAGCAAGCGTGGCAGAGTAAGAGACCTGAAACAGGAGAGAAATGTTTTGTGAAAGTAAAAATGTGACTCCAATATGAAATGAATGAATGAGTCTTGAAACATGCGGTGAACTATATTCATTTGTGATTTTATAATTGTTTATTGCAAAATGTTTAGAAGATGCATTACCTAGAAGACTATTTAGAGTCATAACTGCTTATGTGCGTGTCTATTCATTTGGCTTAAATCATGATCTGATATTCGATAATGGAAAGTGATAATTGTGCTCTGTGGTTTCGAATCCGTCTCAAACCAGCAAGCATAGCAGAGTAAGAGACCTGAAACAGGAGAGAAATGTTTTGTGAAAGTAAAAATGTGACTCCAATATGAAATGAATGAATGAGTCTTGAAACATGCGGTGAACTATATTCATTTTTGATTTTATAATTGTTTATTGCAAAATGTTTAGAAGATGCATTACCTAGAAGACTATTTAGAGTCATAACTGCTTATGTGCGTGTCTATTCATTTGGCTTAAATCATGATCTGATATTCGATAATGGAAAGTGATAATTGTGCTCTGTGGTTTCGAATCCGTCTCAAACCAGCAAGCATGGCAGAGTAAGAGACCTGAAACAGGAGAGAAATGTTTTGTGAAAGTAAAAATGTGACTCCAATATGAAATGAATGAATGAGTCTTGAAACATGCGGTGAACTATATTCATTTTTGATTTTATAATTGTTTATTGCAAAATGTTTAGAAGATGCATTACCTAGAAGACTATTTAGAGTCATAACTGCTTATGTGCGTGTCTATTCATTTGGCTTAAATCATGATCTGATATTCGATAATGGAAAGTGATAATTGTGCTCTGTGGTTTCGAATCCGTCTCAAACCAGCAAGCATAGCAGAGTAAGAGACCTGAAACAGGAGAGAAATGTTTTGTGAAAGTAAAAATGTGACTCCAATATGAAATGAATGAATGAGTCTTGAAACATGCGGTGAACTATATTCATTTTTGATTTTATAATTGTTTATTGCAAAATGTTTAGAAGATGCATTAAGAAACAAAAAGAAAATATTTTTGAAAAGTCAATCAGTGAACTGTATTCTCAAAACTAACTCGCATCTGGTTCTTTTCTATCTCTCATTTTGAATATCCTTGTATTTCTAAGACCTTAAAATGATGAAAAAATACATTAAGTCTGAACTGCTCGATGAAATATCTGGATTGTGCACAGATTCAAGATTTAATTCTTAATTGAGGTACTAAAAGTAACAAAAGATTTATTTCACAAGTCACGTTTTTTAAAACTGAGCAAAATGAATGGAGTCCTTCAGCTTTCACAAAAATTTGAAAACATGATAGTTTAGGTTTATGATGAGAAAAAAAGTTTTTTTTTCTTTTCTTAAATCTGACAAGTTTACCCTAGGATAGATATCCAACTTTAAGATGGTGAATGGATGGTGTTATATGATCGTTTTTTCTCTAAAGGCAATGACTGATCCATGTGCATAATTAATTTGGTGGGTCAGTCATGGTTTTGAGGGCTAAGGTCATTCAAAAATGTTTGTTTTGAGTCTAAATATCTGCAAAAGCCTTGAGTCAGATACAGGAAAAACTATTGGATTAACTACAAAACCTAGTACATTTACGCAGAAAATATAAAATCGCATGGGTTACTCTTGGCTTCAGTAGTTAAACGCTCTCAAAACTGATAATTAAACAAAAAAGAAAGGACACATTTTAAGAAAAGTCAATTATTCCATCAATTATGAATCAATAGCTTTAAGACACAATTGTAGTTGCCCTCCAATGTAGTTTTTGATTGAGGTAAGGAACCAAAGAGACCTAACCATTATGTTAAGTTAAACGGTGTAAAATTGAAAGTATTAAAAAAAAAAAAAAGAAAAAAAGTGAGCATTAAAGGTCAGTTTCTGTAAAAACCATGAGTCAGTAACTTTGAGACACAGATGTAACTGAATCGATCATTTGAAAAGAGGTCAATTCCATATTTTTTCGAAACTCACTTTATGTCAGTTTTCCACCCCTTTAACTTCAAAACATCGGTTCCACGTGAAAACGGCTCAATTGTTTTTCTAAGGTAGTTCAGTGTAAGACCCCCAATAGCGTTCATTTTGAAAAGGAGTCATCTTTGGGAGTTGACCCTTTTTCATAATGAACTCTTTTGCGTTTTCGCCGCGAGGACGGGATTTATACACCTCAACAGTACGAAGATTTTATCGTATCCTCCTCAAGTTCTGAAAAGTTCAGTGTAAAGTAAGTGACACATCAGGATGTAGAAGATTTTAAAAATTGGTGACCAGATTATTTTAGTAAAAAATAAAAATTAAATAAAAACAAACAACCCGACTGCGTAAAAATAAAAAAATAAAAAAATAAAAAGAATAAAATAATCCCAGTAGTTTAAAATGTAATTAAGTACTACTGAATAACTACACCATTGAAATAGTTTTTAATCGATACACACATTAGACAAATCATAAATTCAAAAGCAGGATAGAAGGATTATCAGTCGGGGCCCATTTCTTTTTGACCAATCAAGGATCCCCGTAAAGTTTGAATGGGCCCCGACTGTTTATCCTTCTATTCTGCTTTTGAATTTATGATTTGTCTTATGGTGTGTATCGATTATAAAACTATTTCAATGGTGTAGTTATTCAGTAGTACCAAATAACATTCTAAACTACTGAGATTATATTTTTTTTTCTGTTTAGTTGTTTTGGTTTTTACGCAGTCGGATTTTTTGTTTTCATTTAATATTTTTTTTATTTTACACTTTTAATTTTATTTCCATTGACCTAGCTATTATGATTATAAGACGGTAAATTTCGCAATCTTATCATTTCATTGAGAGAGTTTATATCGTGAGGATTGTTAAGGGACTTGCGGTGGTATAAACTACTGATTATTAGTCCCTCTAGAGACCTAACTCGGCGTAAAGCTACATCTGCTTGACCTTAAGCAAAAATGCGCGAATTTAAGTCAACCACAGCTATATAAACAGCCTGTATAACTCATGATGATGCGAGCTCCGAAACGTCGTAAGCCTAATCTTTCTCGCAAATCTAAAAAAGCCCGTCAAGAAAGTACGACCCTCGAAACTCAACAAAAAATTCAGTCAGCGAAAACGCTACCTGCATTTGTAGCACGCAGGTAACATGCGACACGATCCCGAACTAACAATATAGCGACTGGTTGCTGACATGGTGAATTTTAATTACTGTCTTGCGTTTAGTGACACGTATTTCTTAACTAAGTATTATTTATTCACAATAAGTTTCAAAACGTTCATCTCAAAATTTATTCGACTTGGTGGAAAAGAGATTATTCTTTGTCCATGCTAGACCGGAGCTCGACTGATGCTCAAAAACTTGTGAGGACATTTGCTAGGGAGCATCATTCATATGCTATGACTGTTGCTCTCCAGTTATAATTCGTTTTGAAAAAAGAGCACTGCTTAAACGTGCCCCGGTCTCCGCTATTCTGGGCGGAGGGAAAAAACATTTTTTCACGCAATGCTAAAAAAATGTAATTAAAAATGTTTTAACCAGCTTCAAGTTTTCAAATAAAATATATACTTGATGCTTCATTTTCGGTTCAGTCATGGGTCAAGGGGTAAAATTTGTCACCTAATATATAACTCAGTGTAATTAAAACTGAAAGTGACATTTTTAGAGATGTATTTTAAATATTATTTTTAAATATAGTAACAACATTTTTGAGTTTCAAAAAAGCTACTATTGCTGTATTGCCACATTCATGAAACTATTTTACAAGCTGCAAATGGTAATGTAACAGACATAAATTTTACCAGCTGCTGAAAATCTCGAAATTTGTTAAATGTCCAACCATAAAGTTTTTTCGCATTAGTAGCATTGAGGAAAATCTCATACCAATCATGAAAGAAAAATATTGAATGATTTTTTTTTTCTTTTAAGTTTCAATCTTTCGTGGGTAGGGCAAAAAAAGGCTTAACTGATTCAGTTCCTTTCATGTATTTCTTTTCTCTACGTAAAAATACGGGTATTTTTACGGTTTATAATACGGTTTTATACGGTTTTATAAATACGGTTCCTTAACTTAAACAATGTGTTAGTTCTACATTTTATCTTGAAATATGGTTTTCAATTGTTTCATAAAAACTGATAATTCTAAACATTTTTTTCTAATTTTCTTGAAATTAACTGTTTAATAGTTACACTAAAATTAAGTTTGTTCAGATTTTGTAACATATTGTTTTAACAATGTTAATTTATACATTAAGGTATGAAAGGAAATTTAAATTAGACAAAATGGAAATTTATTTTTAAAATGAAAAAAGAAGTTGGGAGAACTAAGTATTTTATAGCAATTCTTATATGTAAACGTTGTTTTTCATTTTGGCACTAAATTTGTACCTTCAAATAAAACTAGAAAATGATTACTTTGCCCTGTATAGCAAAAGATATTAAAGGGGGGGGGGGGTACGGTTTTCAGAGTCAAAAAACGTTTTTACGAATTTGATTTAGTAAATGGTTTGATTAAATTTATTATAACCTTTTGTGCATTATTATGTCTGTTTTAAGAATATTCTATAATTTTTTTATTAAAAAATATCCACCGACAAGCTGGTGACAGAGCTTTTCACAGAGCACCTTTGGAGAAAGATGACTTGCGGTGTTTACTGTATCTTAGCTGACATTTATCTGAAACCGAATTCTATTTGAATTTAGTCAAAGTTATTAATTAATCCTTCCGCCTTCGTTCTCAGTTTTTTTTTTTTTGACAGTTGATTTTTGGCGGCCGTTTGACGCTAAAAGTTTTTTTTCACAAAGAATTCTGCTGTTTTGTTACTAAAAAACGCATTAAAAAAAAACAACGTAAGAGGGAGGTTTTTTTTAATATGCAGAATGTGTGTAAAAAACTTTAAATGGATCGGTCAATGTGTTTTAAAATGGGAGTGAACACAGACTTTGAAAAAGTGGTTTTGAAAAAAACACGTTTAAAGTTTTAGATGCTAAAAGGCAAGGACAGTCCCTATAGCAGCTTCGATTTCCTCAGCTTTTTCTTTTTTCATTATTTATTTATATTATATTTATCTAACCCCAAGCAAGCAGCACTGACATTCTGAGCGTCCGCATCTGTCAGAACAGCTGCATTCTTCAGCAGCTGTCGAAGCTACAGTTAGAAAAAGCAGAGATACTTGATAACTTTGAGAATTTTGCTCGAAATGGCTTGAAATTGTGGGAATATATTTTTGAAATATTTAAGTACAAGACGAAACAAAAAAGAAAAAAAAAATCACTTTTTTGAAACTGCAACCCCCTAAATATTTTTAATGATACATTTTCCAGTGAATTAAACATATTTCCCGTTGTCTGAATAAATAACTGCATGAATGAAAGTATAAGTAATGCTTAAATTAGTAAGCAAAGAATTATAAATGAATAAATGAATTACATAAGGAATCAATAACCATTCTGTAGTCATGAAAATCAAGATTAACTTATTACTTTTAGCTAGACAATGGGTGATAATTAAATGATAAGGGAAAAATCAATAAAAAGATTTGTTGATAAAATCACAGTTGTTGTTGATGATGAGATGACATACAAGTGAAATATTTAACTAAATCAAGAATAGGGAACTTTTATGTGTCTCCAAAAAAAAACAAAAAAAAAAAAAACAGAGCGTTGTTATCCTAGAAAATAATTTTGCTCTAGATGTTTTAAAAATGCCAGTTTGCAATAACTGTGACTAATATAACTATAAAATTTGTATGTTTTGTTCTTCTGAATGTGTATTAGGCTATCTTTTTTACTGTAATTAACTTAAAATAATAAATGAGCTGTTTCGGCATCATTTTTCAACATGACCTATTTTAACCCATGGTGACGCGTTTTAACCTCACATTGTGGTTAAAGGAGTCTTTAAATTTCAAGCTCATTCAAATTAATTCATAGTTTTAAAATGTTAAAATTGCTTAAACATATTCTGAAGGAATGTGATTTCGAGATGCAATGGAAAAAAAAAGAAAGAAAGAAAGAAAGAGAAATATTTCTAATTTCCTGGTTACTTAAATTTGAACGAGAAAATAGCTAAAAAGTGACCCATTTTACCTTACCTTACCCTGGTTAAAGTTTGATTTTTTTTTTTTTTTCTTTAATGAGGCGCCACTATGTATTTGGCTCCAGTTAAGTCAACTAGCTTTATCCCAGGACTTTGGCAAGCAAAAACATTAAATAAAGGTTTAAAATCGATCGTTATTAGTTGTGGCTTTTCATAAATGGACATTGAGTCATTTCACGTCAAAACGCCTAATGCCATGTGTCTTCATGTCTCCGATTTTGTCCATTATTTTTTTACAAATAAACGTCTACAAGATGAGCCCAAATTAATTTTTTTAGATTTTTTGAATGAAAATTATGCTTTGGAGAATTTTTCAAAAATTCAATTTTTGATCATTTTTTGGAGTCACCGTATTGGCATGAATTTAGAAAAATCTCTAATTTTTTTATTTTTCACCAATTAAGCTGAATTTGGTATCCATTTCAAGCTAATACTTTTCTTTTTCACTGTAAATAACAGAAATTATTCTGTGAATGGTTGGGTGCTGCCACTCCTTATCTAAAATCAGTTTTTATGCTTTTTCCTTTGAAAGAGTAAATAAGTCATATCTCCGCAGTACCTACTATGATCGCATCAATTTTTTTTGTAGCCTATTTAAATCATTCTCTTGCTACGTAGAAAAAAGTAGAAGGGTGTTTTTTGTTGTTTATAAATAAAAAACTAAAGTTTGTTTTGCAGAAAATACAAGTTTTCTATTACTTTAAAGCCCTTTTAAGCATAAAAAATTCTAAAAACCTTTCTGAACAATTAATATTGGATTGTTAAAGGATAAAAATTGATTTGTATCAATAGTTAATTGCTAAAAAGTTGCTAACTTTAGAAAAGAATTGTGCAAAAACTTCCGTTTCAGACTTCACAAAAAAACACTTTTGATTGAAAGTATACTAAATATTATGAGTAATAATTCACAGAATAGTGTAAAAAATATTTTTAATGAAATTATTTTAAATTTTTTTCGACATTAAAAAATTTAAAAAAAAATCAATTACTATTGAAAAGTTTTTATAGCATGAACTTCTTTGGATTACGTAACACCTGAATGATCTTCCACACTTGCAGTACTCATGCAGCACAACTCTAGATTTCCCTGAAGAAGTTTATTTTAAAACCTCTTTGAAACTTATTAAAAATTTGATAAAAACTCTGATTTTTCTCATCTTTTGATACATAGGAAATGTGTTTTATCTGCCATCTTTTTTAAGAGTTGAAACAGAAGATATTGAAGTTTTAAAGAGATTTTAAAATCTACTTCAATCAGTAAAAATAAAATTCTTCAGAGAAATCTAGAGTTGTGCTGCATGAGTACTGTTAGTGTAGAGGATCATTGTCATGTGTTACGTAATCCAAAGAAGTTCATGCTATAAAAACTTTTCAACAGTAATTGATTTTTTTGTAATCTTTTAATGTCGAAAGAAATTTAAAATAATGCCATTAGAAAATTTTTTTACACTATTCTGCAAATTATTATTATCATTATTCTTAATATTTAGTATACTTTCAATCAAAAGTTTTTTTTTTTTTTTTTTTTTTTTTAAAAGTCTGAAACGGAGGTTTTTGCACAATTCTGTTCCAAAGTTAGAAACTTTTTAGCGCGATTAACTAATGATACAAATCAATTTTTATCCTTTGACAGTCCAATATTAATTGCTCTGAAAAGCTTTTGGGCTTTTTTATGCTTAAAAGGGCTTTAAAGTAACAGAAAACTTGTATTTTCAGCAAAACAAACTTCATTTCATTATTTTAAAACAACAATAAACACCCTTCTACTTTTTTCTACATAGCAAGAGATTGATTTAAATAGGCTTCAAAACAAATTTGATGCAGATCATAGAGGTACTCCGGAGATATGACCTATTTAATCTCCCAATTGAAAAAGTATAAAAACTGACTTTAGATAAGGAGTGGCAGCACCCAACTATTCACAGAATAGGGTCTGGTGGGGGAAAGTGGTCAATGGGGTAAAGTGGTCATAATTCAAATAAATGCCTATAGCTTGGAAATTAATGTTCGAATGAATGTGAAAATTTTATTTTAGAGTAGTGCATTTAGAAACTACATTTTGAATACAAAATTTTACAACTGGCAAAATTTTAATTGGTAAAAAAAATATTTTGCGTAAATATGAAAATTCTTAAAATCTAAACACCTTTTTTAACTTCCTTGGGAAATTTTGTTTGTTGGAATTATGAACAGATTGACTGCACAGGAAGCTTCCTACATGTCTCAAGAACCCTTACTCATTAGCAGTTAGCTGTATCTATTTTGAAAAAATTTTTAGAACAATTTAAGTAAGATGGGGTAAAGTGGTCATAACATTAGGCTTAAACGAATATTGTTCTTCTAAAGTCACTTAATCTTAAAGTATAAGGCAGATATAAATTAAATATTATTTCACTTAATATGTAATGGTATTACAATAAACAGAGTTAAATATACGAGTATGCACGTATATATACGTATTCACATAAATGCACCAATAAACACGTATTTGGGTATCTGCAATTATTTTTTATCTATACAGATATACATTCGACTATACACGTATATTTCCGCTTATGCTCGTATATATACGACAATTATATACTCAGGGAGACACGTATATACGCGTACGTACTCGAGTAGACACTTGCATACAAGCATATGATATACATGTATACAGGGTGAGTCTAAACACTTGCGCAAATTATTAAAAGGTGTTAGACGGGAGGATAAGAAGCAAGAATCATAAGAAACATATGGAATCAAACTCAAGGCTGACGCGCTACATGCACATAAAACCAGAAACTAATTGATGCAAAACAGGTCACAAATTTATTACACAAAGACAATTTTACACAACATTTTAGGATTTAAGAAAGTTTTCAAGTTATTGATAAAATTTGCGGCCGGCAGCTGTAATACATGCATCGCAATCACTCTGTTGCAATTACGAGGCTTTTGAAAAACTTTCATCAGTCGTTGCGCCTTTGTTGCGATGCATGTATTAGATCTACTACAGGCCGTAACTTTTAACAACTGCTCTAAATATTTCTTAAAAACTAAAATGTCGGGTAAAATCATCTTTGTGTAAACAATTTGTGACCTGTTTTGCTAACATTAGTTTCTGACCTTTTGTGCATGTAGCGCGTCAGCGACCATAAGTTCCGAATGGTTTTTTGCTTCTTATCCTCCCCTTTTACACCCTTAAAATTTTGCAAGAGATCTTGGATTCATTCTGTAAGCATACATGTATATTAGCGGGTATACTCGTGGATATACGTGGATACATGTACTGGTGTAGACACGTAAATGCACGTATATACGTTTAACAGGTATATAATCGTGTTTACACGTAAACATACGTATATACTCGTGATTCCATATATATTTATGTGAGTAGATAGGAACATTCACGTACTGGATACATCCACTCGTGTATACCCGTATAAGTATGTATGTACACTTATATATGCGTATGTACGTCGACTATACACGTATATACTCAGGTATGCACGCGTATACTCGAGATACAAGTGCAAAACACGCATATGATATTTGTTTATACGTGTATATACTCGCATATACATTTGACACGTTTATACTCGTGTATACACGTATATACTTGAGTAGGCACGTGGATGCATGTATCTGATGTATACATGTATCTATTCATATATGAACATGTTTACTCATGTCTACACGATACGTATAGTATACTCGTGTATACCCGTATATACTAGTAACGTATACTTGTACCTATAAAAATAACCGAAATATACAAAAATTAGGGTTATTTGTAACGGTTTTGCAGTTTTTTTTAACTATGACCACTTTACCCCATGCTATGACCACTTTCCCCCATCCCATGGGGTAAAGTGGTCATAAAAACAAAGGGAAATGAAAGTGTTATAAAACTACCTCAATCAGTATCTTTTTTCCTGAAATTCAATGCACCGTGTTCTTTAATAATGCAATGTAAAATAACAACAAAAAAATTGAAATGTTTAAAGATTTTTTTGTGTTTATTATCCACCTAAGTTGAAAACCTACGATTTTATGACCACTTTACCCCACCAGACCCTACTTTTCATTACTTACACTGAAAAAGAAAACTATTAGCTTGAAATTGATACCAAATTCAGCTTAATTGGTTGAAAAATAAAGAAATTAGAGATATTTTTCTAAATTCATGCCAATAATGGTCTCCGAAAAATGGTCAAAAATCGAATTTTTGAGAAAAATATCCAAAGCGTAATTTTCATTCAAAAAATCTAAAAAAAAAAAAAAAATTGGGGGCTCATCTCATAGATATCTATGCGTAAAAAAATACCGGAAAAAATCGGGGACATGACGGCACGGCCGACTGTTTAATTTTGGCGATTCGACGTGGAATGGTCCTATTAGAGAAGTTGAGTATTCGCTACGAAAATGGCAATGATTTCATAACCTTTATTTTCAACCCGTCTTTTAAGATCGGTTCAGACTCTGCTAGCAAGGGTTCCACTCTATTCTGTTTCACTGTCACTCATAATACGTAATTTATGAAGTGGCAAAATGATAGATCCTGGAAATTGCTATTTTTTACCTTTAACCGATTTCACTGTCCACCTTTCTCCAAATGTTACCTATCTTTTGCCAATCAAGCATTACCGTGTAGCTCCTCAGTAGCTAGTCCAGGAATCTTTTTGTTGGAGCACGAAGTGGAAATCCGTTTTACAAGAGCCTCCTAAACTTGAATCCTATTGTCTAGATGAAGAAACGCAAGATTAATCTAAAACCGATCAGTAATGAAGCAAAATCTCATTTACTGGTTCTTCATCAGGTTCCAAGTTCCATTACGGAACAATGGAACTTTATGGTCCATAAACAAAAGAATAATCATCCATCTTAGGAAAATACACGATCCACCCAATATGGAGAGATGGTGATAAAAAAATGTTACTATTAATTTTTATCGAGAGCCGCTTTTTTGTTTGGGAGAAGCAGTTAGATTATTAGAGTGTTTGCTTGGAGAAGTCTAGTCTCTCATTTATTCTGCGTTGTCTTTTCGGAAATGCAATCAAATAGGGTGTATCCTTTTCAGATCGCTAATCTCGAGCACATATTTGATGGCAGAGAAATAATCACTTTCTTGTTTGCATTTCTCAGAACTGAATGGTCATTAATTACTCAAGTATTCAACTTTAATGCATTCATAATTATATCAAAGCCAATCTCTAACAACTGGTTTCTCGAAAACAATCAACAGCCTTTATCAACGTTTTTAGCAATTTTTTAGTCTTCAGTTATTGTATGGGCACATTTTCTTTATAAGATAAGTATGAATTTAACACAAATTAGTTTTGTAGTGTACAGTCGACTCCCGCTACAACGCGATCCGACTTACGCGAAATGGTTATAACGCGTGTTTTTCAGGAGCAACGAATTTTAGAGCTAAAGCGAATTGCTCGGTCTCAACAAGAAAATATTTGGAAGGAATCGTTTTGCTAAATTTTGGTTTTGTTATTGACTACTAAGCATTAATTGGTGAATGTACTTTCATCCTTTCAGCATCAATGACTGCACAAGTTCCCACATACCGCACTATAAACATAGCATTGTTAGTGTGTATGTAAAGGGTGTCCCAAAATTAACGCAAGATTTGAAGTTGCCACCATTTTTTCCATAAATTGTTGGCAGCCATGAAAAAAGAACAATTTGACAGTTGAGAGTTTAGGGTTAGTAAACATGGGGTGTTATTGTACCATACAGCTAGAGAGAGAGTGAAACATTTCAATTACTGCATGAGGCATTTCCTGGTCGCGTACTTTCTCATTTCGGTGATCAGAATTGGCACCCTAGATCGTGTGATTTAACATTTTTTAATTTCTTCTTATGGGGTTATTTGAATTCAAAGATCTATGTCAACAAGCCCACAACCACCCGTGCATTACCGTGTTGCGATACCGAGCGCCAATAACAGTAACTGCTTGACCAGCCTCAACTTTCATTATTTTTGAAATGTTATTTCAATAATGAAAACGCGTTATTGTATCGTATAACGCTCCTTTTTTAATAACCCTAAACTTTCAACTGTCAAATTGTTCATATTTCAGGGTTGCCAACCAATTACTGCAAAAACGGCGGAAAATTCAAATCTTGCGTTCATTTTGGGACACCCTTTATCACCACTCCTCATTTTTTATTTATTCATTCTAAATATCAAAGGTGATGAAATATTGTGGCACACAGGCACACTGTTTCATCTAAAGTTTGAAGATGGAAACAAAAAGCGAAAGCTTGCGACAATTTAAGAAAAGGTAAAGATTCTTGATATCCTTGAACAACTGGGAAGTGGGCCGAAGGTAGTACGACAATTAGGTATGGGTGAATCTTTCATACGCATAATTAAAAGTCAAGAGAAGGCAATCCATATTAGTCCAGGGGGTCCCAGGACCATAGATGTAAATGTTATAAAAGTGAATGCGAAGCTATTGTATTTAAACATATATTAGAATGACGATCAGATTGCGCAGGATAGATCATCATCTTCAATTTTTAAGTTATAAATGTAACTTATTGTATCTACTGTATACGTACTATTACAATGCAGTGCTTTATTATTACTACATACTGTACGTACCGTACTGTTAATTTTTATAGATATCTCTCCCATTGATCATTGATTTTGTGCATCGTAACAGTTTTTTATATTGAATAATACAACTTTTTTTTAAATACGGTAAAAATTCAGCTATTTATGTAGGAAACGGTAATATATAGTTAACAAATGGTCAAAAACAGTTTAAAAGGTCTTGAATGTATAAAATGATTGGGTATGTTAATAAAAAAGTCATATACGCAACACTTTTTCACAACGCGAAATTTCGACTTACGCAAGGAGTCTTTGAACATGGATGTAGGAGTACTCCTACCTCCATGTCTTGGAACGCATCCCTCGCGTAAGTCTGGATCCGACTGTACAAAAGTCATAAGTAATGCCATCCATTTCCTTACTTTTAATTGTTTTAAAAGAAGTAGTCTAGTTTTCTTTTTTATACAAAAAAAAAATCATTTGTGAAATGTAACTTGTTATCTCATCACCTTCGGAGTGCTCATTTTTTACTAATATCTATTTCACATGATAATGTCCACTATTGACGAGTCCCTAGGTGGCATCTATTTTCAACCCATTGAAATTTTGAGAAGTTATGTTTCAATTTTAACACCTTCCACTTGATTTTGAAATAAAAAGTGTTAGTTAAGAAATTCAAGTGTGGTTGAGCGTATGTCTTCCGGTACTTTATTTCTATTAGTTATATAACTGTTTTTGTCGATATTTTTAAAGGTTTCTCAACATTTCAAAACATATTCAGTAGCATAAAACCAGAAGCAGGAGATAATGCCACAAAAAATGCAAAATTTGTCTTAAGAACGAATTCAAACATTTCATGCTTAATAATCCCTTGAAATTGTCCAAATAATCTAATATTTTACAAACATTGTTTTTTTTTTTTTAATTGAGAGAAAAATAAGTGGGAGCTAACTGTTAACAGAGTTCTAGAACAAAGGCTGCCCGAGGTAGTATCAATAGCAGCCATTCAAAGCTGTTTAGAGATATTTGAGGGAGCGGGATTGCCCCTTGAGCGTTATTACCTGATTTTCTCTTTTGCGTAAAACTTTGATTTTCTTTAATTGTTATTATTATTTTTGAGTTTTTATTTATTTATTTATTTGTTTATTTATTTATTTATTAATGTATTTTATTTTATTTATTTATTTTTATTTATTTATTTTATTTTATTTTATTTTATTTTATTTATTTATTTATTTATTTTTTTTGAGCGGGGTGCGATACCTTTAAAGTGTTTTGGAGTTGTGATATTATAGCTTTTTATTTTATTTTCTTTGAATCGTTTTTGATTGCAATCAGACTCTTTAAGGAGTCTAATACAATCCAAAGCGGTCATAGTAATTACATAAATTACGAAAAGTTAAGTATAGTATACCTGTGTTAAGCTAACACCCTGAAGTCCGCTGCAATGGCATAAAATCCTTTAAAAATACGAGTTTTTTTTTTTTTTTTTCTAGTTACGATCGGTAGTGAGATAAGAACTAACATGAAAGTCTGATAGCGCAGTATTGTGAAGGTCTTCAAGTACACCTATCCACCACGTCTCGTCGCAGTCCTCAATTTTGAGCACGCAGTTAGCGCGTACTTCGTACAATTCAATCTCCCGCGAAGTGTGAATTTGATGTTGTATTGTGTCAATCGATTTCTGTTCCAACTAAAAGCTGCAATGCAGCAAAAATTGTTCTACAATAAATAATGTGTGCGGCGCAGTGCCGTATCAAAAGAGGGGGATAAGGAGTATAGCACCTCCCCGCTTGAGGTCCAAACTTACACTACATAAAATCGAAATTTCAGGGACTTCTAATACTGAAATACATTTTCGAATTTAAATATGAATTATATTTAAATAAACTACTATATATAGTGGCATATTAATGGAAGGAGAGGGGGGGGGAGGCTAGGGAGACTGTGACCCTATCTCCCATTCGGTCAAAACTAAAAACAGATTAAATTGTGATTTGAAATGGAATGGAAAGGCTTGGGAGATATGGTTTCGTTCTGCAATCGTGTTTTTTTTTTTCATCTGAAAGTTATTACTTTCAAATTAAACCAGCCATATATATCTTACTTCGTTCCCAGGCTAAGGGTGCTGTAGCCCCCCCCACCCCCACCCATGAGGTCAAAAATAACCCTTGACAAAACCTACTTTTGCAAATTAAAATATGCATTATATTTAAATTAATTTTTACACTATATCACTATATTATGGGAGCGAATTAATGTTAGGTTAGGGAGGGCTATAGGAACAGTAGCCACTTCTCCCATTTGGTCAAAACTTACACCCAGTCACAATGTGATTTTGAATGGCATGGAAAGACTTAGAGGAAAAAACTTCGTCCTACTGTTGAAGCTTGTTAAACTGAAGTTAATAGTTTCAAATTAAGTCATATATTTTACTCCATTTGCTGGCTAAAGGGGCTGTAGCTCCCCCCCCCTTCCCCCAAGGTCAGAAGTTACGCTGGATAAAACCGAATTTTTGGAGATTTTAAATACTGCGGTACTTTTACAAAGAGAGCCTAAAACTTTTTAAGCATCTATTTTCACGGGTGAACCCACGCTTTCCCCTAATGTCATCAAAGATTGCCTTAAATTGCATTTTTAACGCGCTATTATTAGTTATTTCCCGAGGACATTTTTTAGCTTTTATCCCCAATTTACTCCAATCTTCACCCCTAAATTTGACAAACATAGAATAAAATTTTATTTTGGTTTTTCAATTTCAAACTACTTCTAGTGTGAAATTTCTCTTCCCTATCTATTTTTATCGTCGCCTAAGTAAGATTTAAAATATGTTTTTAAGACGGAGAAGAGCTCCCGAATCTCCTTCCCCTAACGTTACCATTAAAAAAGCTTAATATTGCTTTTCTAGCTTTAATATCGAAAAATTGTAGGGAAAGTCCTTAAACACTCTCCGTTCCCTTAACATGACTAAGAAAAACAGGCCTTTTAGGCCTTCAAGCTTTTAACATTTCCATGGGAGACAACCCATTCCATCAAAATATAACCTAAAATTGTATTTTCAAAACCTTAATATAAAAAAATTTCAGAAGACAGCCCCCGAACACCAACTCGTCTTCTAGCATTGCACAAGAGAGCCGGAAATGCGTTTTAAAGTTCTGAAGAAGAGTTCCGAACACTCTTTCTAATATTACTACTCTAAAAGATAGAATAAAATGTGTCTTTAAAATTTCAATTTCCAAATTTAGCCGAAGAAGATACCTAAATTCGTTCGTACGAGCTTATCGTCATAAAAATGACTGTTGGAAATAGATTTCTGCAATAAAGGAGGTAAAGATAAGAGTCAAGAGGAGGCCGGGGTCCTCTTTCCTCTATTTTTCACAATCTTAAACCTGAAGTCACATCTTTAGGACCACAATTTTGAGGAAATTCCAGAATAAAGACCTGACTTCACTTTCGTGACGTAAGGACATCCCCTTAACGTTGACGAGGAAGACGTACAGTTGAGTTTCACATTTTTACGGATTTCTCGAGCAATAAAAGACCAATCACTCTGTAATTTTTTTCACATAAAAAGTATACTCTAGCTATCATTTCTCAATAACAATTAAGTCTGCTCTTCATTTTGGAACCAGCAACAAATTGAGGAAACAAAAAAAGTTT
Source organism: Uloborus diversus (assembly GCF_026930045.1). Classification (NCBI taxonomy): domain Eukaryota; kingdom Metazoa; phylum Arthropoda; class Arachnida; order Araneae; family Uloboridae; genus Uloborus; species Uloborus diversus. The sequence continues at coordinate 4,712,271 of NC_072740.1, read as the reverse complement.
TTGATCATTTTTCATTGTAAATAGCTGGGGATAAGCTATAAATTTCAGAAATAAGTTTAAAAGTTATCAAGAATTTATTTTTATATTTTCGTGGAAGTATCTCTTATCGATACCTACGGAAATATAAGCATTTCTTTCAAATATGCTTTTTTTTAGGGTTTTCGGCTCATATTACGTAGAGTTGTCCGTCAAACGTTACTAAACTTTCAGAATATTTGACAGCATATTAGAGAAACATAATAATAAAATTTGAAGTTAAAATATTGAAAATTTAATGAAATATGAACGTTTAAAGCAATTAATTCTTCACTACGCATGCGCGAAAGATAACAATTTATAACGTTTATAATCCAAAGCTCAGATATATCCTACAACTCATAAAAAAAATCCTACCTCAATATCTTTAAAATTTAAAAAGTTATCAGCGATCTAATGAGCTGATTTTTTTTTTAATTCTTGGATAGGCGACGAATGATAAGGGGTCGTTCGCAAACTGGCAACACTTTCCTGCTATCGTTGCAGAGTGATTCATGATAAGAACGGATTATTTGAGAAAGATCTCCACGATTCCAGCCACAAGAGTTATTAAAATTCGGCTCATTAGATCGCTGATAACTTTTTATATCTTAAAGGTACTAAGGTGGATTTTTTTTTGTGAGATGTTGGTTATATTTGGGCTTTCGATTATGAAGGTTATAAATTACTATCGTTCGCGCATGCGCAGTGAAAAATTAATTACTTTAAACGTTTATATTCCATTGAATTTTCAATATTTTAACTTCAAATTTTATTATTATGTTTCTCTAGTACGCTGTAAAATATTCTGAAAGTTTAGTAACGTTTCACCGAAACCTTTGCGTGATATGAGCCGAAAACCTTCAATAAAAATAAATTCTAGATAGGTTTTTAACTTATGTCTGAAGTTTATACCTTATTCCCAGCTATTTACAACCAAAAATGATCAAAAATCTGATTTTTTTTTCTCAATTTGTTGTTCTTCCCCTAAATGAGTGGTAGACTTAATTTTTGTTGGAAAACGGCGGCTGGAGTATACCTTTAATGTGAAAAAAATTACAGAGCAATTTGTTTTTTATTTCTCGAGAAATCGGTAAAAATGTGAATTTTTGAAAGTGTCTCAATACCTGTGGTCATATAGTGTACATTTAGCTTAAAATGAAAAACCATGCATTATCGTGATCTTTCAAATGCATATGATTTTTTTTCCCGAATTTCTTGTGCTTAGAGAAATGAATTTTACAGAAGGAATTCTTTACCTGTTAATTTGTTATTTAACGATTTGTTAAATGAAGGTTATATTCTGAAATCGGAAGTTAAAATGAGATAAAAATCACATCAAACGACGATCAACTGTATTTTCTTTGCATTTATAAAAACTGATACATTAGCACATCAAATCAAACCTGAAGAAAGCAGAAGGAAATGGTCATCATTCTCATAACCAAGCTTTTGACAGGAACATTGGAATTGAATTTGTTAGGGCTCAGTGTGCTTTTCATTCAATTTATTAACATATTAATTCATTTTCGTCGAACATGCGGATCGACTGGAGGTTACCCTTATCTTTTACTACATCGGAACGAATACAATAGACTACTAATTGCTTGATTATCATTTTTGGATCGTTAGTCATACTTAAAGCGTCACTAATAGCACGAGTTTTGTCTAAGTTTTTTTTTTTTTTTTTTTTGTGCGTTCATTGTGAGGTATCTTCTTCCTTAGTTTGGATTGCGCACCTCCCTTTTTCGCGCCTCGCTCCAAATAAGTCGCTTTCCGAAGATTTGAATATTGAAAAGTGGAAACTTTTTTCCCTCAACTAGAGTGGCACTCAGAAGTGATTTATTATTTTGAGGGCGTATGGGGGACTTCGAGGCTAGAATTCTGAATTATCTTATATGCTGAATTTTCTTCTTTGTCAATCACGCAATTTTCCTTTCATGGTATTTCAAACTTTCAAGGGGCGATCGTTTGCTTGAACTTTTATTATTGAGTCATTTTTTTTACATTGGATCTGCTAGAATGACGAGCAAGAAAAAAAAACTATTTTAATCTAACTCACTTTGGTCACTAAACGGAATTACTCACTTCAATCCTTTAAATACCGTAATCGAATTCGGCAAAAATTATTTTGTCCTCGTGGGAGGAAAAAGGCTGACTCGCTATGTTTATTGAGGATTTGATATTTGCTTCTTCATTGGAAAAATAATGAGACGAAGACACGATTCTTTCAATTTTTAAATATGGAATGAAAAATCTGAAAAATATCATTAAGAGCATCAACCTAAAAAAACTGAAAAAAAAAAAGCAATCGGTGATTATCTAACAAAGCCAGAATCCCTCCGCCACCCTTCATTCTTCAAAGAGAAAAGTCAAAGAACATTTAAAAAATTATATTTTCACTCAAAAGTATCACTAAAACAACTTTCAATTATTGTTACATTTTCTAGATGACGGCATCGTAGCGTCAGTAATGTATTTTTTTGAGAAAAATTAGGAAAAAAAATTCATATAGATAAAAGTTATAAAAGTGTTTATGCCTCCTTTTTTTGACACGTACATATTCTGACGTTTTTTTTTTTTTTTTTTTGTAAAATCCAACCTTTTTAATAAGGGATGCTTATGCTTCATAAATTAAAAATTTATCCAAAATCTCCCAAATTTTACAAATGCAATGATGTCAAACATTTTCAGGTCCCGTATACACCCCCCTCCCCTCAAATAAAAAAACAGGTTAAAAATACCTGTATGTATGGAAATATTCGAAAAATGTGCAAAAAGATTTCGAGTTCCAATGTAACTCGAAACTATGTGAATCAGCTCTGTGACAGGAGAAATTAAGCCACCACTCCAAAGAGTGCAACCAGAGAAATTAAATCCATTTCTTCTTCCCCCGCCCAGAAATCTGAGCATAGACGAAGCGAGGAAAATAAAAACAATTTAAACCGCCTTATTTATCTTAACTCAATGCATTGTGTTGACAATACTTTAAATAGTTCAAACAGTAAATACGTAATACCATAATTATGATATACAATTTATTTTCCCTTCAATTCGACTGCGTACAGCGCCAACCCTTTTGGAGAACTGGTGCAATCACCCCATCAAGTCTTTCATGTACCAATATTAACCCGTAACAGGGGAGGTGAAAAAATAGGACATGAAAAGGGACGTGAGGTCTCAGAGACCTCTCTACTTTCTTTTGTTTTAATCCTGTAATTAAGACGTATTCCTGTAACTACCCTTACATGTTATTTGCACTTTTACTAGCACGGGAAAGTTTTTTTTTTTTTTAGTATTCAAAACTCATAAAAAAAATTGAACATACCTTTTCCGAGGAAAATTAACTAGAGCCTTAAGATTTTTCGAGAGAAATGATATGCTGCAGTAAATAATTTACTATTCGTTATAAAAATGAATCTATTATCAATTAATGATTTTATTTTATTTGTTTAATATATACAGAACATTTTAATTCTACAAAATTGATTATATCACGTTACAGAAAAATTTTGTCAGCCCTTTAACACTAGTATTTCGCGTCGTATTTCCGGGAATAATTCAGCCCTCATTGTCCCTAGAACATCATTGTAAAAATTTTGTAAACATTTTAAACAACTCTCAACCTCATCTAGAATATTTTGCATCTCTTTCGTATAATGTGGATAAGATAAATGAACATATCTCTGTGGTTTAAAACTTAAGAGCTATGTCTACTACAGCCGAAAATTGTGACACTGATGGGGAGGTGCGGTCTCACAGATCGCTTCTAAGGAATGCTATGAAATTTAAAAGCCAGTTTTTATAAGAACCGGGCAGAAATGGGGTGTTCAGATATACACCATTTTTGATTTTGCTCAAAATTTTATGGTGGAATCTTTTAAAGATTTTAGAAGACACGTATTTTTTCTTTTTCTCCAAAAAAATTTTTAGGGACCTGTAAAAATCCATAAAGTGGAGCCCGACGTAGAGGTTTTTCCAAAGCAGCGTTTTTTAAAATACGATTATTTCTGTGAAATAAGCATCAGTCAAAAAAATTCCTGTGTTGACAATATGACATTTAGTACCTAAATTGAAATATATCGTAAATTTTGTGGCTGACCTTCAGTACAGCCTTTCAGAAGTCGCCAAACTCTGTCAAAAAAAAAAAAAAAAAAAAAAAAGGGCCATGTTTGAGGCCCTCTGGTTCCCTGCATTCAAGACCAACCACGAGTTTTGTACGTAATTCGTGTAATAATATACATAAATTATTCAATACCCTCATTAATTGCATGGCTCACCCTCTGCACTGCCAAAAAATAGCAGTTTTTTTATCGAATAATGCTAAAAAGTGCAGTTTTCATAAGCCCTTATCTCAGTGCACTGAGGATCCGTGTGGAAGTAGATATCTGCATTTCAAACTAGAGTATGTGTATTTTCACAAACAAGTGTCAGAACTATGGGCAAATTCTTTTCAAGAACACAATACGTATTTCAAAACAGTAAAATGAACTTTTCAGTTTTCAATTCAGTCAACATATCCGGTTTGAACTTTCCTCCAGTGACTTACAGATATTATATAAAAACTAGTCTAATCAAAAACTAACCATAAAAGAGTTATAAGCTTGCAAATAGACTGATTATGCTTACTCGCAAATTTTATAATATGAAAACTAGAAGTAAAGTGAAAAAAAAAACATCAAAATATGATAAAAAGTATCTTGAAGTGTATTTTATGAGCCTGCAGAACCATTGCCCATAGTTATGTCACTTGATTGTGAAAATACACATACTCTAGTTTGAAATGCAGGCAGTAAGTTCTACACTGACCCTCAGTGCACTGAGATACAAGCACCTAAAAAGTACACTTTTTATCATAATTTGATGACAAAACTGCTATTGTTTCGCAGCAGTGAGCATTAATCATGCATTTAATGAGCCTATTTAATAATTTATATATATCACTACACAAATTGCTCGCAAAAGCTATGGTTGAACCTTAGTGCATGGAACCAGGAGGCCTGAAACATGACACATTTTCACTTTCTTCGGCACAGTTTAGCCACCCCTGCCAGTGTACACTGAAGGTCAGCCATAAAATTTATGATATATTTCATTTGAGGCACTAAATATCATGTTATAATCACAAAGATTACTTTTGTTGATGCTCAATGGGCAGAGATAATTGAATATCAAAAAATGTTTATTTGAGAAAAACCCTAAGTTGGGACCAACTTTCGAAATTTTTGTGGATCACAAAAAATTTTTTTGGAAGAAAAGAAAAATATGTGTCTTCTAAAATCATTCGAGGAAACCACTGTAAAATTTTTAGCGAAATCAAAAACGGCATGTATCTGACCTGCCTGACTCTAATAAAAACTGGCTCTTAAACCATATACACTTTCCAAAAGATACTGATAAGCAAGGGAGGTATTCAAGGTTACAAAACAAAAAGTAATTGGGGAAAACCATTCAATTGGACTGAAAAAGAAATAGGGGTGGTGGAATTAACTTTTAAGCGGTCTGTGAGACTGCACGTCCCCCGTTACGTGTTAGGACACGCATGTTGACGTAGAAAATATCACTAGATTGTGGCATCTGGAATCTCACGATGCAAAATTGCACTAGGATTTTAATTTAACCAAGAGCGACCAAGCCACATAGGCATTCAACAGATCTTGATGCATGGAGTGATAACGATTTCCTGCATTTCGAAAATCCACCTACTGAACACTTTGTCCGCAGGTTCAGAAGACGTCCTGTTGTGCTTAGTCCATCAAATAAATTATTTATTTCTTCGTATTACTGCTGATCAATACATGATGCGTTCAGAGATTAAGTGGATCAAGTCCATGAACGACTTGATCCATTTTAGCTTTGAACGCCTCATTTAACGCAAAACACTTTAGGCTCGTGTTATAGTAGACGTTCAGAGCTAAAGTAGGTCAAGTCGTTCATGCACATGATTCACTCTAGCTCTGAAAACCTCAAATGATGCCTAAGGCGAAGAAACATTTTATTTTCTATAGACATTGTAAAAAGTAAAATTATTTCTTTCTCTAAACTTTTCGAATCATTAAAACAGGATATTGAAATTAAGAAAGGCATTGTTTTTCTTTCTGCTTCAAGTAAATTCTTTGCAAGTAGAGTCTTTTGAGGCATTTTCGTATTTCTTTTGAATCCTTCCTCATAGAACAAGAAGAAAGCATCTCCTTCGAGAAAGGGACGCCGTGCAAGATTGTTGCATTTAGAAGGTGTATTAATTTCCGAAATTGTTGAGATTCGTGGGCGTTTTCGGCTTTTCTATAGCATTTCGGGAAAGCAAACATCTTGCTCTGAATTTTAATCAACGCTTTTAGGTGAGGCTTGCCTTTTAAACCCCAGGAGCGTCCGTAAGCATTAACCTTTACGTTGAACTGTTTACGAAAAAGATTAATACGCTCGCCCACTATTTGAAGACATTTGTTACTTCGCATCCCTCCTCTCCGAAATTGACTTTTACTTCTTTGCTATAGACACTTCTTTCCAGTTCAACGGATTTCGTATTTCTCATCATTGTTTGAAGCATTTAGTATCGAAACCAGTGCAATCCACATTACTTCCTTTTACATATCAAAGGAAGTATTGTATTCGCGAAAAAAAAATTCACTCAAAAATCGGTCATAATTTCCATTTTGCTCGCCCCCGAATGAATATTGAGTTCTTTTTTCAACCCGACCACACGTGGATATATTCCTAAGAACTTACAGACACCCGAAATATCCATTTTGACTATCCCCGAGTTAATTACGGACGTCAGAGGAAACTCGTTGTATGTATGTATGTGCGTGTGTATATCACATTAATCAAGAACGGTATGTCTTAGAAAATTGACATTTGATACGTAGACTCCTAGTGGCGTCTAGTTCTGAACTTCCCTTTTTAGTTGCATTCGGATATTTCACAGGGAGTCTTTTACACCTTTTTTGGGGGAAATCATTGATAATTTCAATGCCAACTCATGTGGTGTTATAATTTTGCAAACATTTGGCGATATATCGCCAAACTTTTGCTTGCTAAGTTTTGTCGCCAACTTGGGAAAATAAATCTGTATAAAACGTTTTTTTTTTCTTGCTTCGGTTTACAACAAACTTTGGGTGAAAATATTTAAAGTGTTTCTTCGCTTACTCCAAGTCCAAGGCACTATTATCATTAAATTAGCGTAAAAGGAAATCATGTGATGCTCATTTTTTAAATGTAGGAGAGACCAAACAAAAATCCCTCTGCCCACTTAATCCCCCCCCCCCTTTTTTTTCCTTTCAAGAAACATTCGGTTTACGACTTCATTTTTCTTTTCGGTTTTAAATGAGCAGTAGGGGAATGTGGGGCAAAGTGAAAGAACATTGAGATTTTTCAAAATGTATTATTTGGAAATTTGTTTTGAAAGTTGCAGTAGGGTAGACCGGGCAACATTTACGAGGATTTTTTTTCAATGAATTTTCTGATTTTTATGTTTGAACTTCGGAAATTTTAGACATTGTGGTTTTATAAAGTAGTTAATGAAGTCAAAACATGTATAATCAGTTGTTGCTCAGCTTGTGTTTTTAACCGTAAAAAAAATGTTTTCTAAGTTCAAGGGGGGCAAGTTTACGCATCGAGTGAGGCACGTTTACGCATAATAAAAATGATAACAAGGAATAAGTGATATAGACATTTAACCAAATTTAAATGTTTTATTTCTCTTTAAAAACTTTAAAAATTAGAAAATTACAAGTAATTATTAAAAGAACATTTTATAGGCTAAACTAAAATCATAGGGCTTATTACTAATTAAAAACTGAAACTATTTAGTCATCTTCTTCATCACTGTTAGATTATACTGACAAAAATAAAGTATTCCTTTTAGCATACTTGTCACGAGATTGCGTTTTGACATCTAAGACATTAAGTCTTGTCCTTTTTTCGATTGGTTGTGTGCTTTCAAACAATAGATGCAAGCACAATTTTCTACTTCGTAAAAAAAATCGTTTATTAATTTCCATTTTACAGAGTGTACTAACTGTTTCCCTGTAGCAGGTTTTGGTTTCCTACTTTTTTCTTTGATGTCTTCCATTTCTGCTTCAATAGAATCTTGTAAATTTGAAAATAATTTCTCTCTTTTTTTTTGAGCAATCACGATTGCTTATTGTTCTCACTTGACCGTTTTTGGCGTCCGTGCCTTTTTCAGCTTGGACCAGGCCTGCAGCACCACCGTCCACCGGCGGCGGCGCGGCTGGTCCTGAGCACTGTCCCCCGAAATCCACTTTTGCTGGGCGGTGGCGTCCATGTCCCACACACACGAACGCCTACACACACACACACGAACGCTTATACACACACACACACGAACGCCTACACACACACACACGAACGCCTACACACACACACGAACGCCTACACACACACACGAACGCCTACACACACACACACACGAACACCTACACGCACACGCACGTACACAACACTCACTCACACACATGCATACATACACTTACGCACCCACGCACCCACACACATGCGCCTACACAAACACACACGCTCGTGATTGCGAAAAACATAATTTGAATTCAAGATGCCAAAAATTCAAATTAATTTTTTTTTAATTTTTTTTTTGTTCTGCCCATTTTTTGTTTTTTTCTTTGTAGCTTCTAACTGCTCTTGTCTGAGGTCTTCTTTATTTAAAGTATCAGTTAGGAAAAAAAAGAGGATGCTCACAATCCTTTCTTGGTTCCTAAGCTTTGGTCCTACTTTTTTCAACTGTTCTCAGTTGGGGTAGTCCATATGTGACGATGTGGAAGGTTTAGTGGGATAAATACTTGGATTATCGATAAGCCTTTTCATTATTTTGGCATCTAACGTGGTTCTGTTAGTGTTTTGAACGCAATGTCCTACTATCTTTAAAATAAAGAAAATGTATTACAGGCTGAATAGTGTATAAAGTTAAAGATGAACAGGCATGAAGATAACACTGTATGATTGTAAGCTATTAAGATACGAATCTGCTACTTAATTAAAAATTAATGGTAATTTTCAAATCTAAATAACCTGAAAATACTAAAGGTTTGAGACAGTACAGAGCGAAAAAAGCGTCCGCGGCCCGTTCAGAAGTAAAACAGAGTAGTAAGACACACAGTAAGAACGTGCGTAAATATGCCCCGATGAAAATGTGTAAACGTGCCCCGTCAGCAAGTTTGGATTTATTTTTAACGTGCACCAAACTTTAATAACTTTTATGTCCATACAAATACAATTCTCAAAGAAAAGGATAAAATTCTGCTATTTTTTATATATTCGTTTGCTTTTAACAAAGTATTATTTATTCACAATTAGCTTCAAAACGTTCAACACAAAATTTACTCGGCTCGGTAAAAATTAGATTTGCTTATCCGCCTGCTAAACCGAAGCTCGACTGATGCTCAAAATCTCGTGAGAATATTTGCTAGGGAGTAGCATCAATTTGGTATGACTGTTGATTCTCCATTTATAACTCGTTTTGAAAAAAATGCACTGCGTAAACGTGCCCCGGTCCACCGTATATTTCGAAAGAACAATGTATTTTATGATAATGTTTTCATTGAAGCATTATTTTTCCTTTTGGGCACTAAATTTGCAAAAAAAAAGTGGAAATTTTTCTTCTTTTTTTTTTTTTTTAATGCGGCAAAGGGAAAAACTAAACATTTTTTTAATGATATAATTTCTGTTTGATTATACAAAATATTTTTGAACAAATGTAACTAAACAAAAGTTCGGAGTAAATATTTCACTATTTCACTAGCCTCGCTATTTCACTTCTCCCATCATTCCCCTATTGTCGAATTATTAACAAATAAAAATAATTTGGATCATTTTCTAATTTTCTACTCAAATTCCTATTGAATTCATGTGATTTCTCAGTTTTAAGTCACGTCCTAGCCTGTTCAATCAAAAAAGTCAGTTGATTATGCAATTTGTGTTGTTGATGTTACCCGTATGTGTTCATTGTCGTAATAATATCAACCATAACGTGCTAAAAAATAATATTGGATGAGTGGCAACAGATGTAGATTAAGATTGGAAGCATGAAAATGGCTAGTTGGAAAGATAAAAAATTATGTGTATGTTAAATAAAGATGCATTACTTTTTATAAATAAGTGCATGTCCTAATATTACTTTATTGTACATACAGTACAAATGGCGACGAGGTAACAAAAAAAGATTAATTTCGTCTGCAACGTCAAGAGTTTTCATTTCAAAATTGGTAAGAGATTTCTTTTGAATTAAATTTCTGATAACGACGTCTGAAAGAGACGATCATAGCCGTAATGTTATGGCTTCTGATGAAATAAATAAAACTTATCGTTCGCATACTGATAGAATGCCTTCTTATGACGAAAAAGACAATTTCGATGAATATTTACTTCAAGTTGATTTGTATTTTGAAGCAAATAGAATTAATGATGATAATGATAAAAGGGCAACTTTTTATTAACTTGTATCGGAAGAAAAGTGTTTTCTATTTTGAGAAACCTGGTTCACCCAAAAAGTTTAAAAGATATTCCTTATGGTGATATTGTAGAAGTTTTAAAGAAACATTTTTCGCCTCAAATTTCCGTATCCATGGAGCATCTTTGTTTTCACAATATGAAGCAAATGGCAGAAGATATTTCTTCTTTCATTATTAAAATTAAAGAACATGCTAGTAAATGTAACTTTGGCGCGTTTTTAAATGAAGCAATCCGTGATAAATTTGTCTGTGGCTTAATAGATATGCAAATTCAAAACCGTTTGTTGAGTGAAAAAGATCTTGATTTTTCGAAAGCGTGCGATATCGCCATGGCAGTGGAAACTGCAATCAAAGAAGCCAAATCAATTAAACTTGGCGATGAAGATAGCGTCTTTAAAATAGCATCTGGTGTTGTGTGCAGATGTTTTCCATATCAATCGAACAAATTAACAGTAAGAAAAACCGGAATGTGCGTTCAAATTCAATGAAAACATTGATATTTTATGTAAAATGTAATTGAATTTATCCTGGTGAGGGGAGATTTTCGCATATTGTATCATCGCAATGATAAATCAGGATAATATCAGCGTAATTGGGGGGTGTGAAGGGTTAAATGTGCCCAATTAACTTGTTCCCCTCGTTTGTAGTTGTTTTGATTAATAATCCCGCAAGTATCATGTCAAGTGGCAATTAGCGGCGCACTTGTTCCGCATTCTAATATTCTTCGAAGCGTACCTTTTCAGTTAAACTACTGCAATACCTAACACGTATTCGTTTTCAAAGGGCAACCAACCCGTCAAGGCTGAAATGAAAAGCTAATGCCGATTAGCAACGTCGAAGAGTAAGTTTTTTAAGCCAATATTTTTCTTACAAAACAGGAAAATATATGTTGTAATTGAACCAAATGTTTGTATTTCTGAATAAGAAATGAATCAAAAAATAATTACCTTTTTTCTATTGTTCCACATAACCATCGAGCAAAGAAAGAATAGCAGTTTATTTCAACGCATTTCCTAAACGATGTTTTTTTTTAATGAAATTCACCAAGATAAGTAAGCCTAATCCGTTTTAGATTTGTGCCCTTGCCTATGAGTTTTTCAGCAGAAAAATTTGAATTATATTTAGTAATTAAGTGTTTTACTTTTAGATTGCTTACAATTTAAAAGTGAATCATGAAGAAATAAAGTACTCACTCTCATTTACTGGATTTCTGAATATTTTGCATAAAATAATTTTGATGATGATGCAAGGAAGTTTTATACAAGTGGCTGTCCGCAAATGATGTTACGCTTTGAGGGGAACGGGGAAGTGGGAGAGTTTGAGATAAGGGGGAGAGGATGGGGGCATCAAAAAGTGTGACATGCATTTTTAAATAAAAAAAATGCTTTTGAAAAACAGTGTGACATGTGACAAGTGGAGTGAAGCAGCTAAGGTGAAGTGTAACAATTTGTAAAACGGGGAATGGACTGTTGAAGATTTGTTGAGAAAAACTATGGAATTTCCGATAGCCCTTAATGTGTTTTCGTCTCCAGCTTAATGCACTTTTCATGAATCAGTTAACCCTTTCCTTGGAAATAAGATCTTTTATGTGCCTTTTTTGTATGTTTAAAAACAACTGAATATGTTGGTAAATTAATATGACGAATTCTTTGACGAGTCATTTAATAGATATCTCATAACGTTGAACCAAAGTTTCTAATTCAGGATCACTAATCATTTTCTAGAGGTCGAAGGGAAGCGTTTCAAAAGAGATGCAGCCTTTTTCTATCCTGATCTTGGGCGACGAATAGTACCCCTAGTACTTACTTTTTTCTGCATAAATGTTGGCCTTAAATTCTTTTTGCGGAGTCAATTGAAGCAAACAATATCCGCATTCTCACTGATTACATTCGACTCTGGGTCACACAGCAAAACCAACGATATTCTACCAGGATAAAGCCTTCTTCAACCGATGAGGAGACTTCCATCTGCGGTTCAGGTGTTTGGCCGAGTCAAATAGTCTGATGAATACGAGCGTTAGTCAAGCACTCTAACACTCAAACAGGCTAGCACTTCCGGTTATCCGTAATTTATGAATTGCTGAAAGGATAAACACATTTTATGCCAATGCATCCTCGTGGTATACCAGAAAATAAAGAGGCTGATCTTTGTGCGACTTTGATTTGCCTCTCTTTTCCCGCTCCTGAGCATAGTTTCTCTTTAAAAATTTGCAAAACAGCGATTGATAAGATTGTTAGGAAGTCATAGGTAGAATGATCCCTATATTAACCGTGAGTATTTCTCCATCCTCCACTGATCCAGATTTGCTTATGGCCCAAAAAATGTTTGACGATGCACTACATAATTAGCTAATATTGTCATCATTAGTGCTTGAACATGTATTGAACCGATATCCTGAAAAATTCCATAACTTCATCAGGCATGGAACCAGACGGAGTCATGGCTCCCTTTAAGTGACCAAAGATAGCTTAAAGCAGGATTTTAGATTCTTATAGTTTGAATAATGCGCCCCAGACGTACTATTTACCCCTAATTTCATACATATGACCCTCCTTTCCATAAGAACCCCCTTAATAAAATCAAGTGCTATATCTGCTATTTAATTTTGTGCACTTCCATCAAAGTAGCAGATCAAAGATTGCTGTCAAATACTTTCGCCGCAGTGAAAATTCTCAGCCAATCTTAATCAGTGGTAGTTATTTTTTAGTTCTGAAAAATTCTGTGTATTCTTGATGACTTCTGTTTGATATACATTTCCCATAGATGTCATTTTAAACTTAAAAGAAAAAAAAATCGCGCTGTGTAGCGCAATCTAGCGGGATTGTTGTTGCACTGTGTTTGTTTCGTTAATGTGTATGTAAGAACTGTCCTGACCCTCTCTTTCCCTTGTCAGAAAAGATTAGCCCCTCTAACGCAAATACTATATAATTGTAATATTCGAGGCAGTCATTTGCCAGTGCTCCTTGTAGCACAAACATCCATAATATTACTAAAAAACATTGAAATAATAAGTTTTACATTCATCATTTCCCAAGCTTTCTTAAAAAATCATAAACAGTTTCAGAAACATGTAGAAAGGAAGAAATTTGATGCTGAATGTTGCAACTCAGCATAACAAAAAATGCTTTCTTTTTTTTTTTTTTTGTTGTTCCTACCCGTATCCAGAATTTACTCAGTTTACATAGCAAGCTAAGATTTTCTTCTGTGTTGATGTATTATGCGCAGTACGCACATAATAATTTACAAGGATTGGCAATATGGAACAATATTAAACTTTTTTTTTGAGGGGGTTATCCCAACCTCCAAGAGTGTATAATGGGACTTTGCTTTTGGATGGGTCGAAGACACACACACACACACACATCTTATGAGAACTTCACAAATTAAATTCGAAAATATTAAAATACATATTCACAATAAGTACTTAGCTTCAGGTTTGTTTCAGGAGAAGCTCAGGCCCCATCGCCCCACCCCCCAAATATGCCCTTGCCAACCTCCCGTGATGCATCTTTTTGCAATTTGGAGAGTATTGAAAATTGAAGGCTCAACCACACTTCTCCGTGACAAAAATGTGCCACGAATGAGAAATAGAAAAAAGTAATCATTTTGAGAAATCGAGATTAAATGGAAACTCTTTTCAAAGAATTGGAAAAGAGAGCACAACCCCTGAGTGACTTTTCTGAAGTGTGGTACTACTTAGTATTCTACAGGCTCTAAAGTCATGCTGCTCTAATTAGTTATTCGGGATGTCTAGTTATTAATTTGTACTTAATTTGCTCGTTCAGCTCGCGTCGTGCACCTTTTCATGCTTACTGTCTGAACCATTGAAATGACGAGACACGATTAGGGTATTCGATTGGTTCTTTTTGTTGGATAGTGGCCCAGGTAAGAAGTAGGAATTCATCGCCCCAAACCATCGCCGTGGTAGATAAAACGATTTCAAACGGCCATCGACAAATAGACTAGTGTGGTATTTAATACACGCGTAAGTAAGCGTTAAGTTAGTGAATCTTGATTTACCATAGTAACATACTACTTTTGTTTTTAACAGTAAGAGGCCAAGTACTTGCTACGTATTTTCACTGCAGTCAAGTAAATGAAACTGATTTAGGGAAAAACCACGATAACTGGTCCCAAAGCATGAAAAATAAAAGCACCTTCATTTAATAAAACTTGCGTTTTTCTTTCCAATGGGCTGCGTTAAGAGAGTCTCTTTTTGCAGACCTAGTGCGATCCCCTGATATGGCATTCAGTCTTTTATGACTTGAATATCAATGGCACATATAATTTTGACGTCCGGTTTTCCACCAGATGGAGACACCTGACCTCTCTTCGATGCAAAAGTACAATAGGGATTCAGTTTTGCGGAGAGTACTCAAAGCCAAACGAATACTCAATCGATTTTCTGCATGCTGCGTAATTATATGACATGGGCGACAGACAGTTTTCTGCTTCTCGAAATTCCACTGACTTTCTAGTTGAACCGCGGCTCAGAACCTGCGTGTAGAGACATATGAGGCTTACCACCACGCCACTCAGTCGACTATATGAAAATTAATGAGTATAAAATCTGCACATTCTTAAGCTGCTCAAAAATGAGAACTCAAACCAATAATTTTAATTTTAAGTACAATAATTTACATCTTAAGTTACTCTCACAATTAACCCTACCCAAGTGCAAATCACATTGGAATAAAACTTACACATCGATACAACACTTTCAAATATTGAACTCGTGTTTTTTTTTTTTTAATTAACATTAAACATCTTTAACAGGGCGAAATTGACCCACTAAATATTGGATAATTGTGGGATATAAGGGGATAAAATATATTCCCTTTTTAAAATTTTTATTACAAAAATTAAAATAATGAATGAAAATTTGAAAAAACTAAACAAACTAAAGTTGACGTGTTTCAGGATTATTCTGAAAATACAATTTTTAGGGGAAAACCTTCCCTCGCAATTTTATCCCGTCGCGACGTGAGGCTAGTTGCCTATTGGCAATTCCATGTCAGATAAATCACCTTCTTGACCTCACCATTTTCAATTTCAATAAAAAGTGGCATAAAAGACACATACAACAAGATAAATAATCCTGCCAAATTTAGATTTCTATTTTGAAAATTGATCGAAATGTAAGCCTGTAAAAAACTCAAAATGTGCGAGAAAAAAAAGTGTGTTCTTACAAATGACGATACCTTCTCTCCTAATTATAGTAGAATGAAAATTTAAAAAATATTGTTGAGCTGAAAATTATAGCTTTTTATTGATATACTAGCTGTACCCGACGCGCGTTGCTACGCCAACAAAAAAATACATCATTATACTGATTTTCATGACTATCGGTTGAACGCGGCAGAAGTTGCTACTCTGCAATGCCACCTGGTGGTGAGTGGCTTCAATGAGCTTATTATGCACCTTCTCCGTGGAAAAATACATATATATATATAGCAATTTTCATAATAATCGGTCCAGGTATGAAGTGAAGCCGTGACTATACTCAAATTTTGTACTCACGCAGTTTGCAAGATCAATCAATCGCTAAAAATATCAAATAGAAAAAGTTTTAAATCCCCCCGTTGCATGAAAAGCCATAAAACAATAAAGAAAGAATTTATTTGTTCAAACTCAAGAAAAATGGCAACAGCTAACTTCTTATCAATGAGATCTTTCATGCGAATTAATTTCTGCAGCCGATAATTTTATTCATATTTATCCAATGGATTGTGACTTAAATTGGAATAAAAAAGGAACTATCGATCGGAATTTTTTCGAACTGGTCTATAAACATTCCCAGTACCAAAAATAACAAACGGTGAAAGTTTCAGCCAAATCTGCCGGGTAGTTTTTGAGTTCATGGATGACATACAGACAAACATTCATTTATATATATATATAGATAACATGACTTTCTTACGACAGATTTAAGTTTTAGGATAATTCACCGTGATAAAGTAATTTTGTAAAGGATGGTTTACCACTATTAATATTATTTTCAGAAAAATTCCGAAACACGTCAACTTCAGCTTGTTTAGTTTTTTCAAATTTTCTATCAATATTTGAATTTTTGTAATGAAAATTTAAAATAAAAGAATATATTGTACCCTCTAAAATCTCAACTATCGAATATTTAGGGGTAAATTTCACACCGTTAAAAGTGTCAGTTGCCGAATAAAAAAAACACTGGTTCAATATTTTAAAGTATTCTGTCGATGTGCTAAGTTGTATTTCAATCGGTGATTCACACTTGGGTAGGGTTACTTGTCAGAGAAAAAATGCTTTGCAATTGGGATAAATTTAAAAAAAGAGAAAATGTATTTAATAGACCTTTTTTTAAAAATAAAGAAACAATTTCACATTTCTTATGAAGTAATGAAACGTTTTGCATCTGAAGTTGAGAGCAAATGGTAAAGTGTTGTGTTTAGTAGTAAATTGTAAAAGTAGTGCTTTGGAACTACTAGAAATGTTAACTGGTGCTGAACATTTTAAAATCAATTGTTCTATTTTTATTATGAGTACACTTTGTAAAATATTTGACCTAACATTTATTAAATATAAGTGGAATCAAATAAATAAATTATAGTTTCATATAAATTTCAACAATTTACTGCAAAGATTATCTGTGGTGCCAGGAACAGAGATCGGACAAATCAAATAAATGGTTAATTGATCTTTATGAATGAGATCAATTGAGTGTAGTCGATTTAATACATAAAACTGTTCTTTGAAGCCACATTTCACTATGTCTTGATGGCGCAATCGTTCGTTTATGATTATTAATAAAAACCGTGCGGTAAGATCTTCGGTAAGATGTTTGGTAATTGTGCTGAGACATCCTCATTTTCAAAAGAAATTGCCTATGAGATCCGCTATTATACAGAAGTTCTTCTCTGCATACGCATCGTCTACTTTCTGACTCATCCCTGAGTACCACCAGATTTCATTCCACTCTCCTTTCTTAAAATTTCCATCGTTTATTTTAGGAAAGGAATTTGCATTTCATTTTGCTTATTTTATTCATAACCCGCACATACTGGGAATAAGTAGGTAATGTATACGGAATAACGAAAGTTTATTTATTTATTTTTATTTATTTATTGAGCAATCACGATTGCTCATTGCTTTTACTTAACTGTTTTTGGCGTGCTATCATTTCATTTTCCCACCGCCACCCTCCGCACCATCACCGTCGACCGGCTCCTCACGATGCTGCTCCTCTAGCGAAAGCCGTCTCCAGGTTGCATCCATGTCCTACACACACGCGCATACATACACAACTACACACACACGCACACCTACACACATACACAAACACATACACACAAACACATATACACACGCATACATACAGACATCTACACATACACAAAAACATACACACAACTACCCACACATTCATGCCTGCACACAGACACAAACACATATGCCTGCACATACATACACATACCCACATACCCCTCCCCCCCCCCACACACATTCATACACACAACTACCCACACACTTATGCCAGCATACAGACGCAAACACACATGCCTACACACACATACACATACCCCTACACACAATAACACATACCCCCCACACACAAACACACACGCCGACATACACACACTCGTGATTGCGAAAAACATAATTTGAATTCAAGATGTCAAAATTCAAATTAATGTTTTTTTTTTTTTTGGGGGGGGGGCTTGTTCTAATGATCGAATACACAACTGGTTATCTCTCTTTCCTGTTTATTTGTTTCACGATTATGATTTCTTTCGTTTCATTCCACAGCTTTACCCTTATTATAATCCTTCCTTATTTAAAGAGCATTTTTTCTTCTTTCAGAGCCATGTCCCATGTGCACCAACAGTTGCAGAAACAGAGTGCAGCCATTGCGGTGGCGACGAATCCTTCGCTAGTGAATGGGTCGCTGCAAAATGGTCTGTTTGCTGCAGCCCAAAGTCACCGTCTGTCCTCCTCCCCCGTGGTACCATTGCTAGGGGCTCATCCAGGAGCTCTTTTAAATGGTTCACTTACCATAGCTGCCCCTTCCACCGACCTCTACTCCGAAAGCCTAAAGAGGAGAAAAGTTCACCGGTGCGATTTCGCTAATTGCGAAAAAGTCTACACAAAGAGTTCACATCTTAAAGCTCATAAAAGAACGCACACAGGTACGTATTCTTAAAAATGGTAAAGCTTATGTTGACATATCCTAATCTGAAATTATATTATGGAAAAGATGTACCATGTACCCATCATGTCTATGAAATAACACAGGGCTGTCCAACTGGCGGCCCGCGGGCCGTATGCGGCCAGCCAATACATATTGTGCGGTCCGCATCGATGCTAAAGTACATCGATGTTGATATTCTTACCCTTGCAAAGAAGGCGGATCGGCCTCAGTTTTCCCATTAAAACGTAAGCAAATTGTTTTATAAACCTTCTGTTTCATTGTTTTGTAATTAATAATTCAACTATTAACTGTTATTGTATAAGAGATAAGAGGTTATTGTTCAACTTTTTCAAACTGCGGCCCGCTAGGTGATCAGTGACCGGAATTCTGGCCCGTGGGCTCTTTGCAGTTGGACAGCCCTGGAATAACATATACTAATTTTCAGCTTCCAAGATAGGAAGAATCCAATCCTGATAATATGGGATCCCTCAAATAAAGGGTTCCAAAATGTCGGAGGGCTTCATGAAACGATTGGCCATGTCAAGCTTAACTTTTTGTAAACTTTTTATGACTAGAGCAATGAAATTTTTGAAGATCAGAGTTTTTTTTTTTTTTTAATATTCTACAAGTTTTGCTAGGTTAACCGCAATAGTGTTTGTGTAGCTTGCGAGTAACCTCTTAACAGAATTTAGAGGTGAAATTTTTGTCTGAACTTTAGTTTGTATTAAATCTTAAACAAAGTTCATTCGAGTGCTCGTAGTTCTTTGAAGAAACTAATTGTTTTCAATGAGTTACAGTTGAAGAGCTCAAATATTGACTAGTTGAATAGTATTACCATCCAAAGTACTACTATCAAAATCATCTACATAAAGAATAACCAAATTTTTATGCGCTGTAGTTCCAACTTACCTTTTTCAATTTTAAGAGTCATGTGAAAAAAGATACGGTCAACCTTTTTTTTTAATTATTTTAATGAAATTTAGGGTAAGGTTGCCGTCAATGAACCAATTCCATGACTGAACTTCGAAGATATTTTTCCCACCAGAGTTTTCTCAGGCACGAAATCAGTTTTAGTGTCTCCTTTTGTCTCAAACAGTCCAATACAAAATCGTCAAGGAGCTTGAATCAATACATCATATTGTTAAATGTCCAAATAAGATTTCTACTGTTCACTTACTAATGATTGACATTTACATTTTGTTTTTAAGTGCTTTGAATATAACTGAAGAACTAAACGGGAGCATTGACTTGAAATAGTGCATTTTCAAGTACAATTCCCCATACATGAAATACACCGCCAGCTCAGTCATTTCCAGCCGAGGACTGCAGTTTCGTGCTTATTAGCACTCATCAGCCCGGCATAGGAAAGTAACAGAGCTGGAGATGGAAAACCTCTTAAGGAAGCCAAGAGTGCCAAACAAAGTGGTAGCTAATATAGAATTAGCGCAGACCAGACGAGTGACCGAAGCAATGGTTCGGTTCAACTCGAATCGCTATTGGGCGGTAATTTACTGAATATACCATGCCTTGCCTTCAATCTTCGAGTTGAACCGAACCATTGCTTCGGTCACTCGTCTGGTCTGTGCTAATTCTATATTAGCTACCAGTTTGTTTGCCACTCTTGGCTTCATTAAGAGGTTTTCCATCTCCAGCTTAGTTACTTTCCTATGCTGGGCTGATGAGTGCTAATAAGCACGAAACTGCAGTCCTCGGCTGGAAATGACTGAGCTGGCGGTGTATTTCATGTATTTCTGCTTTAGCCCTGGCTATTGGGCGGTAATTTACTGAAAATACAATTCCCCATATTTAAAGTTTCATCATGAATCGTCACAGCAGTGACAAATATGAGAACATTCAAAATGACGCAGTTCTTATCATTGATCCGCTAGGTGTTTCTATGAATGAACCAGCAAACAAAGTGGTTAATTCATGGAATCTTACAAATATTATTTTAGTTTCAGCTTAATTATCTTTAATAATTGATCAATCTTTTTAAAAAAGTGATAATGATGAAAAAATATTTTTAAAATAAGTTTTGGAAACTCCTCTCAGTTGTTATATTTTTAACTTAAAAAGTTGTGTAGTCGATTCAGTATTTGTTAGAGTAAATTTTAATACAGCTTCAAGTACGTTTGTTGTTCGAGAAAAATACCAAAATAAGTTTTAAAAAAAACAGTAGATAACTGAAGCCATTCAACGTTCTATAGCAAAATACTTGTCGTCAAGTAAAATATTTGTGGATCAAAATTTTTGAACTTGGTTGAAACAGGGCTCCCATTTTTTTAAAAGAGGCCATATGGAATTTTAGCTTAGAAGAGTAAGTCACATGTTGGAAATTATCAAGTGATGAGCAAGGTGTATTGAAAACAGCTGTGTTGTGTGAGTCCTGAATATTTTTTATGTTTCTCCTGTGACAAAAAATAATTTGAAAAAAAAAATGTTCTCTTTTTGAATAACTTGCTATTGTTTGTAGCGTTTATTTATCTCCTGTAATAACTATTTATATTTTACGGTTTGATTTTCTTATTTGAGAATGTTTTCCATCGATGGAAACTTAACTGTCCATTCATAGCAACTGGTTCCCATCAATGGACCGCATGCTATAATATTTCTTTAATTTTTTATTCTTTATTGAATACAGTTAACAAAAAAGCTAATATTTTTATTAAAGGAGAAATATTAAAAATATTTCTCCTTTAATAAAAATATTAGCTTTATATTTATTAAAATTATTCCTATCGTCAAAATAAAGTTTGAGTCTGAACTACTTCCTAAAAAGGGTCAAAAGTGTTATGTTGTTCATTGACGGCAACCTTTCCCTATATTATTATTCCTCATCTCATGTTGAATTGATTCTTATTTATGTTAAGCTGATGCTAACTGTCAAGTTTCTCAAAATGAAAGAAAAAAAAATGATACACAGTTTAGTAAAGATACAAGCTTCTTATCGTAGAATCTTTTTAAGTGCTTACCAAAATAGTTAAGGGATAAAAAATTTTAAACACAATTATTTTGAATCTGGCCAATAACGTTAAATAATTTAGGAGAAATTTACACAGATTACAGTGGCGGGCAAAAAAAAACTATGTCTTGCAAAAATTCATTTTTAAATAGTTTCCCGAGAAATAAGAGAACAATTGTTCAACTTTTATCACATGAAAGGTATGCTGACATATTTCAATAAAAAATTAAATCACCCATGCATTTTTTAACCAACTTTATCAAACCAAAAACGTCTTCTGATCATCCTTCATCCTAAATAGATGGGAATAAGCTGCAAATTTCATTAATTAGTTTATTTATAATGCACAATTATTTTACGCATTTTCGTGGAAGTATCGTTTATATTCACTAAGATATAAACATTTCTTTCAAAAGTATAAATTTTATTCACCTTTTTTTGGCTCAAAACACGAAGAGTTTTCCGTCAAACTTTACCAAATTTTCAAGAAAATAAACAATGAACAAGATTATCACTATACTAAATTTCAAATAAAAATGTTCAAAAATTTTTTGGAATATGAACGTTTAAAATAATTTTTCACTTCGCATGCACGGAAGACAGCAATTTATAACTTTCAAACGTTCTTGGGCATTACAATTGGCAACTTATAAAAAAAACTCCCTGTGAAATTTCTAAAAGTTTTTAAAAAATATCGGCGACCTAAATAGAGAATTTCAATTATTCTTAGATAGACAACGAATCGTAAAGGATTCACATACAACTTGTTTTTATCAATTAAAACGCTTATGCAAGTGGTTAATGGTTAGGCATACGGTTAAAAAAATTTGTAAACAATCCCTTGCAAATCGTCGCCTATCAGAGAATAATTGATACGCGACTCATTAGGTTGCCTATATCTTTTTAAGTTTCTATGATGTTCAACTGGAATTTCTTTATACGTTGCCAAATGTATTGGAATACATTTTGAGACTTATATATTGCTATCCTTCACGTATGTGTGCTGCAGAAAATTAATTTATTTCAATGTTCATATTTCATCAAATTTTTAAATTTTTTATTTCAAATTTTAGTATAATTCTCTTCTATGCTGTCAAGTTTTCTAAAAGTGTGATTAAGTTTGACATAAAATTATTTTAATTATGAGCCAAAAACACGAGAACAAAATTGATATTTTCGAAATAAATGCTTATATCCCAGTTAGTATAAGTGATGCTTTGACGAAATTTTGTAAAATTTTTGTACATACTCTGTAAAAAAAATTCCGAAAAGCCACTGATTGCTTTCGGGTAACGATTCGAGATTTCAAGGGTTTACACCAGTTTTCTGTGATTTTTTTTTTCGCGAAAACGTTTATTGAATAGCAACAAGTGCCATGAATGCCAATTTTATTCTGTGGTGAAAAACATTTTTAGCTACCAGTGTAACAATAGGTTGCTCCGTTTTATTAGGTGTTTCTCTTTCAGTTTATTTACGGCCTCTCCGGATTGACTGAGTCCCAATCAAGGGCAAATGCAGTCTCCGGATATTGTAAGCTTGAAGGAATTGCTTGGATAACCTTCTTAGTGTCTGCCATATTTGCTTTAGAAGCTGTCCAGGTAAAGCAGGAAGTTGCCAAGTTATCAATATACATCCTGAGCTAGCAAGAACATAACTGGCTTTGATTGCGAAGGTTTCTGAAAGTTTCAGAAATATTCCATGCTAATTAAAGAAAGGTTACTAACTTTTAGCACGAAACTTTTCTGTTTTGCAAAATATGTTGCTGACAGAAATTGGGTACATTAAATGCCCATTATTTTCCAGAAACGTTTCTGAATCGTTTTAACAGTATATTAAGTAAACTAGCTGCTGAAAGTTACTGCTTATTCTCAGCTATTTACGATGAAGAATGATCAAATAACATTTTGTGTTTCATCAATTGTAGCTGGTCACCTATATGCATGGTTGGTTTAATTTTGATTGAAAAACGTCAGCTGCAGCATGCATTTCATGTGACAAAAGTAACACAACAATTACTCTTGTACTTTTTGAGAATTTTAGCAAAACATGAATTTTTACAAGTGATACAGTTTTTTTGTCCGCCACTCTAGATCTTTTTCGAAGTTTCTTGTTAAGAACTGCTTGTTGAGGTATAATATGTCTATGGTTAGTTGAGCCATTACCTTGAAAGTGTTCACCTATTTTTCAGGTAATAAGGAAGGGTAATTGGCCCTATGTTGAACTGCGTAACTTTTGGGTACTTTTAAAAAAGTATTAAAACTCAAATCCGTGCCAATAACATATCTCCTTTCACTAAACTGTCCAAAAAGAGGTAAGCATTGCAGAGATCACAGCTCAAATAACCAAAGCCACCCTATGCATCTTTAAGCATTTTTTTTTTTTTTTCATTAATCAAATGTTAGGAAACAAGTTGATTGGGAGTCATTTGGCGTTTTGTTTGTCATTTCAAGAATTAAGTTTCTGCATTAACTCAAAATTATCTTAAAAATTTAAAACCAATAATTTACCACGCTATACAAAAAACTTTTGTTGACGATTAGGAGAAAAATAGCTACAGAGAAAAGCTTCTACAGTCGAAACAATTCATATTGCCACTAATGAGAAAATTATGCACTAAATGAAAGCGAAAAATAATACAAAATATTTTCAAGTTTGAAAAACTTTCACTGGGATTTCAGCAGAAATGTTTTCTATCCGGTTATCCGGAATAACTGCTACGAAAGTCAATCAGGAAAATCGAAAATCCAGATAGGCCCAGAAATTGGGGTAATAAGCAAAGTAAATTCTTAAGATAGCAAGACTTGCCTTTTATTACAGCAAAAAACAATGCTTTGTAACAAAATTGCGTGGAATAGTTTCGTGCAGACACTTTATCATTAATAGTTCAGCTTCTCTGTTGATGGTCTGTCACTCCAAGTACGACGTTATATTTGCTTGATTACTATAATTTATTGTTCAAAGTATATTTGAGCTCTTAATCTTTATCTTTACTAATAATAAAGCTGAATGTCCCTCTGTCTGTGCGGATCTCTGTCATTCAGGATCTCTGTGACGCGCATAGCGCCTAGACCGTTCGGCCGATTTTCATGAAATTTGGCACAAAGTTAGTTTGTACCATGGGGGTGTGCACCTCGAAGCGATTTTTCGAAAATTCGATGTGGTTCTTTTTCTAATCCAATTTTAAGAACAAAAATATCATAAGATGGACGAGTAAATTACGAAATTATCATAACGTGGAACCGTAACATAGGTACAAGCCAATTGGCGAGAAAATTCACCATACATTATTTGTAAATATACAGGCGAACCAAAAGATCTTTTAATTTTCTATTACGGGCAAAGCCGTGCGGGTACCACTAGCTTAAAACAAAAGTGAATTTTAGTTTCGTTCTTGCTATCATAATTTAAAGTTATCATCCAGTTGGTTATTTGAATATAACCTACATTTGAATTTAAACTTACAAATTTAATTTGGATTAACAGAAGATCCAGATGAACGGGAGTTAGATTAACGAGATTCTACTATACTTGTAAAAACTACATGTTCATAGTTTAAAAAGAAAAAAAAAACACTAAGAACGAAAATAAATAGATAAAAAAAAAGAAGGAAACAAAATTTCAAAAAAAATTTTCGAGCGAAGATGAATTGATAAAATTGTTCATTAAAATTTCATGTTCAGAAAAAAGACTCACATTAAGGCATTTAATAAGTGGATTATCCCTTTAAAGGTAATGTGAAGATGAAAAGTAAGTATGAAACGTAGCTATTTCGTTATTCTTTGCAACATCCTGTTCAAGAAGCCAAAAGGCATCATTTATCTTGGCCACCCCCGCTTGATACTCTCTACGCTTCTTCGGTATAACACTGCACTTTAAAAATCTGAGCATTTCGGGTTTATATGGATCAAATTCGAAACAAATACTTTTACTGCTGATGATATTGTTTGTCATCTGCCAAAAGAGACAAAAGTTTTGATTAAAAAAAAGTTTAAAAAAGTGCGTAATATCAGCGACAGCGTCGATTTTTCGTGCCCAATTTCCCACACTGTTAAAAATTCAGGAAACTTTTATGGTAAATATTACTGTAAAATGTAGTGTTTACAGTACAGAAAAAATTTTACAGCAAATTGTACCGAAGAAAATAAACGATTGCAGCACCAATTGATACACCACGTGACTTACAGTGCAAAGCATATAACACCGTATTTCCCGTACTTGATGCGTCCCAACTCGTATGGTGGGCAGCAAAGCCGCCTGCCATTTCGAAGGTCCCGAGATCGAAACGGCAGTTCGAGTTATGAGTTTTTTAACTCTCGTTTATTCTACCGTAAAAAATTACAGTAAAATAGGATTTTACGGTAATAATTACTGGCAACATGGATGCCAGTAACTTTTACCGTAAATTTTCAGGATTTTTTTTTTTAACAGTGCAGCATTGGTAATTACTAGGATTGCACGTAAGGCGTAAAGCCAGTTACGAGAGTTTGGAAAAATTTTTAGACCGATGCCACACCTAAAATAATTCTGACATGAAAATCATTTCAGCCGGGGCTCTATAGAAAAATTCTAAAAAAAACCTGCGCTTCCTTAACAAAATTATTTTTTCTGTTTCAACCTGTCATTCTCTGTTCAAGGTTCATTTTAAACCGAGGTATCATATTTAGAAAAAAATCAAATGTATGACGTATACTTTATGGCATCGGGTAAAACATAAGCATTGTGTGACACAGTGTACCCAAAAGCAATTTGCGTTAAAATTATTTTTTTCATTGCAAATACCCAAACTGGTTCTAATTGAAGAATAGAGCTTCAATTCTTTCCGCCAGTCCAGTAGATTTGTCGCCTAAAAAAGGTAATACTTTGCGTCAGATCCGGTAGTTCTGATTTTTTGCTGAGTTATTTATGATATTGTTCCAATAAATAATCCAAGGTTTTGACCTCTATAGCGCCGAAAGCATCCCAGTCAAAAGTCGAAAATGCCATGAAACTCTACTGATTTGTTTTTTTTTTTTTTCTCGATTTTAATCCTAAATGAGTAATTTTTCAATAATACCTATTATGAATGTTTTTAAAGTGGATTAAAGTTGCTGTTATATGAATATAAAACTATCTCTTTCGACACAATAGTTTCCGAGCCTTTCAGAACGACAAAATATTGCTAAAACTTGCGAGGTTCGAAAAAAAAAAAATTAAAGGTTTTATCAGGAAACTATAGTCTAAACTATAGGAGTCTAAAGAGACTGTTCTGGATTCATGTTGTAGCACATTTAGTCCACTTTAAAAACGTTTATAGTATGTCTTGTGAAAAACTAGTCCTTTATTGCTAAAATCGGTAAAACTACAGTGACGTTCAAACTTGCCCCTTTCTCTCATAGACAGTGACTTATGGACAACATGTGAGTACGAATAGCTGCGGTCAATCCCCGGTCGCAAATCTTAGTTGAAAATGATGTTTGTCACTTTAAGCAAAACCATCTCTTACAAATATGTGAGAAAAAGAACAGATGAAAATCTCAAATGCAGTTGTCTCCCATATGACTTTTTTTTAATGCCAAATCACGTTTTTTATCACCTTTTAAACTTCATAATATTACTTTTGACTTTAGAAATTAACATTGATAAATGAATCAATTTTCAGAAATAAAGGAATAAACTGCAGAGGGAATTTTTAAGATCTTATTTTCCAAGCACAATCAAGTACCTACTTATTTATGAAAACAATTATTGATCTTCACTAGGAAACCTTTTAGTTAATTCGCTAGTTTTTGGTGAATTTTATAAAATTTTAGTATATTGTAAAACAAACTTGAGGTACCGCCAAAATAAGCCTAACTTTTCAAAAACCGGAGTTTTGGAATGTATTTTCAAGTACATAACACTTTTGGTTAGAGCTCAAGAAAGACATTTGACTTTTCCTAAATGTTTCTGTTTCAAAATAAAAGCTTACCTCTCTTTTCTTTCTTTAGTTAGCATATATCCTAAGGCACGAGTTTCTTCCTTCACGTGTTTGCGATGAGTAGATTTACTTTTTAGAGATTTTCTTATTGTATTGACTCGAGCAGTATTCCTGGAACCGTCGGGGCGTGGGTATTTAATTTATTGGAAAGAAGTCTTCGCATCCTAAAGTACAGATCGTGATTCCAAAGTCCGCCATCTTGTCACGATGCGCTATGTCTAATTACAAGCCTACTAATTGCTAATGCCTCTGATGGCGACCTTTTTTTTTCCTGAGTTCCAAAACTACATTGCTACTCGGCGCAAAGTAACTAATTGTGTGGGCTCTGAAGTAGAGTTAAGGAATTCATGTAAGGGTTTTTATTTTATATATATTTTTACATTTTTTTTATTTTTTGTAGCATTTGGTTTGCATTCGAGTTCCAACATTTTCCTTAACGTAGTATCAGCTCGAAGCTATATTTGTTTAAAATACTTGACTGAACAGTTAAAATTTTGAGTTGTTTTTAGAAATCGAAATAAACCTATTTATTGGCATTTGGAATTGTTAATGCAACACGGAACAAAAATACAATTATGTTGTCCCGCATTTTTTCACATGATACCGAGATACCGGCATCAATACCGATATTAGAATTATTTTTTAAAATAGAACAAAAATATATTCGTTTCATCACTGTATTACATAATTACATACAAAAAGGCATAAATTATAAAAATATAAATAATTTTATTATGAATAAATATAAAATGAAAGAACAAATGTCATAACCAAATATTAATAATTTGTAACTTTAAAAACAAAAAATCAAGGAAACAATAAACCGTTACGATATTTCTATAAACTGAAGGATTAAAACGTATGTAGCATTATTATAAAAAAAAAGTGAGCATTAACTTTAAAAAAATGTGTTTTGCGTGTTCCTTTATATATACGCGAAAGTGTGATTTATCTTAAGTAATGAAAATACTCGATGCTTCTACTTATTGATTATCCATTTATACTCTACATTAATCACTCATCGATGAAAGCCATTAATGCATTTAAAATAATAGCAGAAAACTAATAAGTTGAACTCAAAATTATTTAATTAGAAATAATTTTTGTTTTCAGCAAATACCGAAAATACCGGTATTTTGCCTAATAAAACAACGGCTTCACGAAATCTCAAAACTGCTCGAAATACGGACGTCATAATCAAATGTCATAATCATGTTCCAGTATTCGGTTCATTGGGATATCGGTGTTGCAACCTCCAGCTTGGAAAAACCATGCAGTTTATGATATTTCTGGGGAGTCAGTAGTACCATAAATACTTTCAAAAACTCGATTTTTTTTTATTTTTATATATTTTAAAACTCCATTTCAATACCTTTTTAATGATACAAACTTCTTGATCGTGCGCATATTAGAAGTAAGTTAAAATTAGCTTTAAAAAATTTTAACCTATTTTGATGAGGTATGATGTTACCCTTTAAATTGCAATATCTCGAAATGGTTTTTTTGAAACTAAATGTTCCTTTTTCTCAGAAGCTAAATTGTGATAGGCTTTGAAATTTTTACCACCTATTCCATACATCTAATTGCATATACTGAAGTAAAATTTTTCTTGTATTCAAAAAATATTTTTTGATAGAGCTGATTTCGTGTTGCAAAATGGCATTATTTGAAAAAACATACAGTGACTTACACATTAGAATTTTCTTTCTGTAATATTTTACTTCAGTATAGAGAAAAGAGTCTACCTAAGGCACAAAAAAAATTTCATAATTGTATCTTTAATAGATTTTCAGAAAAAGGTACATGAACCTGTGCAAATTAACATTGACGGTATAGGGGGTACCGAGTCCCCTTAAATGGCAATCATGGACCTCATACAATGCTCTTTTCTCAAAGAAAAATTACATGAGTGGACGAGCCACTAGCAATGTTACCGGAGCACTTTTTGAGCGCAGTCATTATTTTACAAAATTATTGAAGATCTTGTCTAATTCACATTTTTACAGAAAGGAAACCTAGTTGATCTGATTCAGTACTTAAGCTGATTTTTAAAAAATGGGAAATAACCTTTATTGATTCGTGCTTTTTATGGCCACGCCCTCATTACGTACAAATCATTATTTTTAAAATACAAGAAAACTTTTTAGAAAGTTGATACTTCCTTGTTGTGATGCAAAATGTTTTCTTATATTTGAGTAATCAAAATTAAAAGTCAAAGTTTAAATTTCTATGAGTTAAGTGCAAATATGTGGAAAAATGTCTTATTTGTTCAAGTAGGTAAAACATGGTACAATGCTCTTTCAAGTCCTAAATAACGGGCTATTCCTTTTCAGGTGAGAAACCATACACGTGTACGTGGGAAGGTTGCACATGGAAGTTTGCTCGATCGGATGAATTGACTCGGCATTACCGAAAACACACAGGGCAGAAACCCTTCAAGTGCCAGTTATGTCAGCGGTCCTTTTCTAGATCAGACCATCTTTCATTGCACATGAAAAGACATTAGCAGCTGATGAGTAAGTTATGCCTCAAACAATTCTTGCATTAAATACTGTTTAAGGCTTTCACAGCCGGCGTCAATATGAGGAGACAACATTTCCGGGCTTATTGGCCGTGGTCTTAGACCACGGCCAATAATCCCGGAAATGTTATCTCCTCATAATTCTTGCATTTTTCTTCCTCAGTGCATATCTTAGCTTGTTCGCTCAGTTTAACAAGAACTAAAACGAAACTAGAGCGCTCCGCCCCCTGCTGGATTCGTTCACCAACCCCCGTTTGCCACCTGTGGCGGGTGACAATTGATGAGTTTTATTCATTTTCAGTGTGTCAGGACATTCTCAGAACTAAAAATTCCCCCTGATCTTAGGCCCCTTAAAATTAGAGGAGTGAGACAGGGTGGAATCGCTTCCCCTGGATGTCCTGTATCCAACGGTGCTAATGTTGACCTGGTAGACATTGCCAGTCCGGAGAAGATAGGGTTGCAGACACACACACCGAGACAGACGTGAACAGCCTTTAACAATATAAATCAAATATTTCAGAAAACCCTGACTCACTGTAATGGTGAACCATCCACCTCACACATACAAAATTAAATTATTTTTTCTAGAAAACGTTCAAAACACGGAGTAGGAAATAAAATAGAAAATTAGAAATCTCAAAAGTGGTTTTTATCATTACTACATGCTTGATTTATCGATATGAAGATTACATATGTTTTTTGAAACGGGGGGTTTGGCTCCAAATTTGCGGAAATCATTCTTAATACCTAGTGCATATGAGGCAGTGAGAAGCAAAGGGATGCAAGTGGACTATTTTATGTTTCGAGTAAAACGCGTTTAAAGATCCGATCCTAGGTAGGCTTTCATTGATTTTTTTTTTCTAAATCATGCTGTACAGCAGCACCTACCAGGGCTATTAGTACAATCTCTTGCCCCAAGACAGAAGAGAGGTTCACCTACCATGTGTACTGGTTATCTCCAAATTTTTAATTTTGCCACTTGCATCCCTTTGCTTCTGACTACCTCATATGATCGATGGTTATTGGAAGCTCCCGAACATAGCTTTCGATTCGTAACATTGAACATCACGAGCCACATGGGATCAGCTTCGCTGGTGGGTCATTCCATGCGAAATGAGCAAATCAGCTGTGGTTGACGTGTCACAGATTTCAATTAAACTTTTAAATTAGGTAAACCGTGCATATCTATGACGGAATGCAAAGTATGGAAGTTTAAAAACTGTTTGTGTTGCTTTGTTATTGAAATTAGAAGTTGATGCTTACGCTAAACCTAAATTTTCAGAGTTCATGGCAGCCAGTTTGCGACTCAATAACTCCGTTAGTTATAAACGTACACTTAAAAAATAAATATTTCCACATTCTATAAACGAATCTCTATTTGGAAAAAGAAAAGTAAAATTTTTTTGGATCCTTTTTTGAATCTGAGATATTAACAACGATTGAAAATTTTCGAATTTACTACAGATTATAAATCTCTCTTCTAGCTCGTTTAATGAAAAAAATAGCGGTAAAAATGATTCATATCAAAAAACTATCTATAACTAACTATCTGCTCTAATTTAGTAATTGTTTTCGAATTCCTTGATGACAAAATCGTACTTTAAAACATCAAAAATTTCCGAAATTTTCATTTTTTCCTGTATTTTAGATGTTTGTTTGAACATGAGGGAATGCTCATAATTTACTCAAATTTTTTTCGTAACACATTGAAGTGTCTTTTAGACAATACTAAATTTTAACCATTGGAATCAGCGTATTTTGTTACTAAAGTAACTTGAACTAAGGTAAATTTCATTTGTTAAGGCTTTTTATTGTAAGTTTAGAAAGATTTAACCATTTCTTTCGCGTTTCATTTTCTCTAATTTATGAAGTACTTGCTGAAATATTTCCTTAATTACTGTGTTGAATTTTCCTCTCCATGCGTGATAAAGGAAAAAATAACTGTAAAGTTTCTAGAAAACCTATCATGTCAGCATGACTTAAAGAACTTACTGAAGTTAAAGATTAAGACAGAGGATCATCTCGTCGAATTCTCAATAGCATTTGAGATTGGGTTATGAGTTTGAGGAAATTCGTTTTATCCATGAATAAGTATATTTGACGAAATACACCTATTTATTTCAACCGTCCTACTGCGACGTTATTTGGTTTTTAACAAAAGGATTTCTTTGGTAGCGAAACTCGCGTATATTAGTTGTAGCTTTTCATTCCAGAATAAAAATTGCCAGTTAAACGACATTTGCCGCAATGAATCTAGTTTTCAATGGAAAGAAGCTGTCCTTTCTTTCTGCTGTCAATGGAAAAAGGGCTTTTTATGGAGTATTGATAAAACTATCTAACTATTATCCGTCTGCACAAGTATGCATACGACATACAATAATTCACTTATAACTGCAAGATATTTTCTTCTTCCGCCTGATACAATCACAAACTGTTCTTTTTTTTTGTCTCATCAGTAAAACTTATCAATCTTGAAAGTTAGGTTTAATAACAATTTATTGAAGTATCCACAGCTGTCTTGGAGATATGAAATTATGATTGTGAATGAAATTATCACAAATCTGATGCCTTACCGATCAGGCCGCCGCAGTCTGCAAGTTTTAGTTATAGGTGTTAGGGCCATCTACATCACATTTGCTAACACTGGGGAAAAAATCCTTAAATCATATCCTCATCATTATTTCATATGTTAAGGACCAAAACATATGAAAATAATGTATAAATCTAGATTGCTTTTTTTTAATTTTCTTTATCAGTGCAAATCTTTATAAACCTTTCATACTTTTTGTTGATGTTCTGTCTAGAAATTTGGTTTGTGCAGAATAGCTGTTGTATGAAAATCTTTTTTTTTTCTTCTTCCAGGAACTTTTGAATTGCTTGTCATTGTGTCAGGAAGAAAAACAGAACAGTATCCGAGTTGGACGTAGCAATCGGGCAAAAGATAGAAATGGAGCAAAAGCGAAAGATTTTTTCCCAAAGAAGATGAATGTTTTGATGGAATCCAGACCGTATTCCATTACAGATTCCATCCGAGAAATGAGTCATTTTTGTTTCTGTATGTACAGAAAAGTAATGGATTTTCAAGGAAAGAAAAAAGCTGTTGGAACTTTGAAATATGAAGCAGGATGGAGAAAGTAGGGACTTTTATGACTAAGAGTTGTTTAATGGCTCGGAACGGTAGATCGAGTTTGTTCAAAAACCTCAACTCAAAACAATTAGGCAACAAACTGACGATCATTCAAACCTTTGAGTTTCTGGTAGCGAGCCTAGATTATTTATTTAACGGACATTTAATAAATGCATTACTTTTTTCAGCATATTTTAATGATTAAATACCCTTAAAAATAAATACAGATATTGTATAAAATATTTTTATACGTTCATTACGCCAACCGAAAGTGTCTTTAAGAGTTAAAAATGCTCTACCAGAATTTCTTCCCTATATTTGTAACTGCTGAGTAAATTTAATTTTTTACATATACATTTGTTTAAAAAATATAATACTTTAGTACAGAGTTTCCCAAACTGTGGTCCGCGGAACCCCAGGGGTCCGCGAGTCCATGCCAGGGGGTCCGCGGTGCTACCCAGTTTAAACGTTAAATAGAATTGAGATTGAAGGACGAGTAACGATATTTTAATACGACGCTGCCAGGACTAATTTGCCCAAACCGTAGTCAATAATTAAAATCCTAATACACTGTAAAAATACAACTCATATGAAAAAAACAACACATTTAAACTACGCTAACAGTGGTTTGTTCACTAACTTCAAAAGTTCATTTTTATTAGTAAACTTGTTGTTGAAATTTGGTAACGTTTCAAAAATCGTTGATGCAACGATGCTAAAACCGTTGACAATTCGTTTCAAGAATCTATCATGCAACCGTTGCTTTTTCGTTTTGCAACGAGACATATTTTCGCTCTATCAACGTTACCAGTAACGTGATATCAACGTTTAAAAGCAACGTGATGTAACGTGATAACTAAAGGTTGATGTAACGTTACTAAAAACGTTGCTTTTTCGTTTTTCAACGATATGTCTCGTTTTCGCTCTATCAACGTTACCAGTAACGTGATGTCAACATTTAAAAGCAACGTGATATAACGTGATTGTGTTACTTGGGTAGCTCAAAATAGTAATGAAAGAAATGAAAACCAGACAAGAGCTCTGAAAAATATACAGAAAACTGAATAAAGAAATTTAAAAAAAAAATCGTAGAAATATATTATAAAAAAGTAGATTTTACTGTGTAAAATACACCGCCAGCTCAGTCATTTCCAGCCGAGGACTGCAGTTTCGTGCATATTGGCACTCATCAGCCCGGCATAGGAAAGTGACTGAGCTGGAGATGGAAAACCTCTGCACAAAACTGCAGTCCTCGGCTGGAAATGACTGAGCTGGCGGTGTATTTCACATATTTCTGCTTTAGCCCTGGCTAATGAGCGGTAATTTACTAAAGATTTAACTGTGTCAATTTTTTTTCTTTTTTTTTCGCTCGCCGGGCCGGAGGGGGGGGGGGATCCGCGAAGTTTAATTTTTCCGGAGGGGGTCCGCGGAGATCTGAAGTTTGGGAACCTCTGCTTTAGTACTTAAAGGCATCTTGGACTATTTCTTAAACAGTAATACTAAAACTCGCAGAAAAAAAATATTTTTTAGACGGATAGTGTTCACTGACTTTTATACATTTGTAAGGATGTGTTAGGTGAAAAAGGTTTCAAGTCTTAAAAGTTTGACTGATGTTTATGAATATCCAGTAGCTGTGCCAAAATGTGCAGGTGTTTTAAATTGAGGGGTGCTGGCTGCCAATTGTTTCATTTATAGAGTTTATTATTATTGAATACTGGAAATACTGTAAATGTAGATTCTACATAAAACATGTACAGTAATTTATGCAATATTATTCTTGTGAGGATACTTGTATAGATATTTATGTATAGAAATATAAAAATGTATTTTGAGAGAGCATTCTCTTGGAATCTCTTCAGAAGTTTTAAAAATTTATTTATAAATTTACTGCCAGACAATTTACTGCTGTATTTATACCGTCCAATGAACTTTCACGAATTCATTTCAGGCTTTCATTGATTAGAAAATATGTATATTTCATATAGAAATTTATGAATTAAAAGAAACCTGTTTGAGCGAAAGTAAACATTTAATGATGTGTAGTAGTTCTACTGCAGAATGTTTGAGTGCATCTTTAATCTGTTATGCACATGAAATACTTTATGAATGCATGAAGATTTTTTTAGAAATGTATGAATTATCCTTTGCTAAAAAATGATAATTTTTCATAGATATTTCAATCGAGTGTTCATCACATATTTCCGAGGAATACTTTCAACTTCTTTAAGAGGGATTTCCTAATTACTTTCGAGATTCTTATGATTTGTAACATCTATGTTTTACAATTTTTCATATGGGCATTATTTTTACTCGAACGAGAAGTTCCTCCTGTATTTGGTAAAGGCTAAGTATATTTTCTACCAACTCTGTAAAAAAAGTTTCGGTAAAAAAAGCTCTCATTGTGTGTTTCCATACAATGCTTTACTTCTATAAATCCTATTTTTATACTAACATGTTCTAAAAATAGAGATAAAAAGTTGCACGCAGAAAATGTAAGAGCTAAAACAGTACTGAAAAATTTAATAACATTTATGTAACAAAGCTAAATTCATTTCTACAGTACTGGAAGTAGTATATCAGACCTTGCCCCCCCCCCTATAATACTATTGATACTAATTCATTTTTAAAGTCCACGGGGAGACCTGTACATCTAGGGCCTCCTCTTTTTACAGCACAGTAACAGAGCCACTGATTTATTTAAAAACCTGAAACTGGTATGCACGCATTGTTATATATTTCATTCTATAGAAAATGAAGTAATATTATATAAAAATGAGATATATTTATAATAATAGTGCCAAACCTACGTCATAGCATAAAGGCCCAACATTTTCTACGTAAGGACGACTTCACAGCCGATAGGAAAGGTTCATTATTACTTTAGCTGAGTCGCGCTGGCATTGGTAGGAAACAGTTAGCAAATGTGCGTAAAATTGCTGCAAAAGCTAACTATCATAGATTCATTCCATGTCACGTGACCTGGTGGTCCCTATACAACCATCTCCGATTTGGAGGACGTTCTAGAGAGGCGCAGACACCTGTTTGAAACTAACCTTTACAAATTTTCAGCTTCTAATACACAAATCATGAGGATGTGGGATACCTCAAAAAGAAAAAAGAAAAATTGGCTCCAGAATGGCCTCCAATGGAGGAACCGTGCTGGGCCATTCCACCGTCACGTGCGGGACTATCGGACTCCATTATTTTACCGAAAACTTATTATAAAGCTTAATATTTTTAACAAACTGGAGGTATCACATTTTCTTATCTTTACCTTTGGCACAAAGACACGTCAGAAATAGTTATATTTTTATTAGATATATTTGTTGCTTGAAAAAAAAAAAAATAATTTGCAAGCGTCACGTGCGGAGGACATCAAAAGTCAACCTCTTATCATTTGTTACAGGATTTAGTTAACATTTTTGCTCTAATAAAAAGTGATGGCAAAACAAACTAAAGGTATTAAAAGTCATGGCTCCAATGTAAATGAAACACATATAATTTTCTAAGAAATGATAATTTAAACTGTTGAAAAAAATTATGATGTATAGCGTCACGTGCGGGACATTTGCAAATTTTATGCAAGAGCATATTTTTTGAATGTAAGAAACTGAGTCAATACACAAAATAAAGTATTTGCTAAACACTTAATTCTAAAAAACGCATTTCAATGAACAGTATTTATAAGTTAATAAGCTATTAAATGAACTACTGATGAACTATTTTGAACATGAAATTGAATATATTCTCTTGTAATTTCACTGGCATTTATACAAAACTTCACACAGAAGTATAGCCTTTTCTGACGAGGTTAACATCATAATTTCATCTCTGTATGACTCATATTATTGTTGAGAAAGGATCATTTTTTATTTTCATAGTATACAGCATGTTAGAACCATTTCTGGCTGTAACAGTGCATTTATTCAGGAATTTGTCATAGTAGAACAGACTCTTTTCTGTAAAAGTTGTATCACAGCACACCGTTTTCGTGGTGACTGGGACAATGCTCTTAATTGCTTAGTGTATAGCATTGCTAAGAGTGTTTTTAGTGATATGGGACGGTACAGAAGAATTTGAGAAACTCGTAGATGGCTTTTGACACTGAGGATTCTGAAGTTAAAACAGAACTTAGTTTTTTTTTTCAACCTCTTCCTGTCCCACACCATAGGTACTTTTGTTTTCATCCTCTGTCATGTTGTCTTTCTTCCTTCTTTTTGTTTCACTCATACTTTTATTTTCTTTCTTCTGGAAATTTTGTTTTTCTAACGGTGCTTTCTTTCTTATCTTTTTCATTCTCTTTGCACTAGTAAATTTAGTAAATTTAAATCCTCCCATCTCGTTTAAACAAGTAAAAACTATGTTAATATTTAAATATTTAGTTCTAACTTAATAAAAATAATAATAAAGCCATATTTTTGCAGAACAATTCCATTGGGATAATGAAAACAATTTCTGAAAATCCCCGCACAGCTTTACGTATGCTATGCGTTAGAGGCTTTTCCTGTAATCGAGGGATTAAAAATCTTTCGTTTTTGGTTATTTTTCTGCAATCTGTCGGAGAAAGTTTGCAGATTTTTTTTTTCTTTTTGTTCAAGCTTGATTGTTGAGCATGCGTCACTTGACATAACTTTTATTTTCGAGACAGATCGTGCAAAGCTGGGCGACAGAGCTAGTAAATAATATAATTATTATCTGCCTTCTACAGAAACAAATATTAAGTCGACTTGAAAAAAGAAAGAAGAATGAAAAGAGAAAACTCAATACAAAAACTATGTTTGTCCCACAAGAAGTTTGTACGTAGAAAATATAAAAATAGTTTTATTTTGTTACTATTATATTCATGCAGCGTTACAAGTAGTACTTGTGTTTTAAATAATCAATTCCTAAAAAAAATATAACTATTGAAGTACTTTAATATTCCGTAATGAAATTTTCAAGATTAAAAATATATTCCTCATGAACGATGGATTAGTGTATACAAATAGTCGTACTTATGTAAAAAAAAAATGAGTTCTTACTCCAGAATAATACATTTTAGATTCTTTAACTATGTGGAAAAAAGTTTCATTCAAGATTTTTAAGTTGTAACTATTTATCTTACGCTTGTTTGTATAACGCGTCACGTGCGGGACAGTTTTGTTTTCAGAATATTCTCCAACTAAAATTTATTTAAAATTCTTAAACTGAAATGGCTTTCCTTTTTATTCAAACTAAAAATATTCATCTCTTGCGTCACGTGCGGGACACAAAAATGAAGGTTTTTGTATGTGTTAGTATAGTCATTAATACGTATCTTGGATCTTAAAATTTAATAATACGAAAACAATAAAGTGTAGACTAACATATAAACTTGACTTTAAAAAATTCAATCGATTTTTTTATTCGAATCAGAGCTTCAAAATTGACGCTGAACGGCAGCATGCTTGGTTGCAACTGGACTCTTATCTTTAGAATAATGTGTTGCCATTCCAGAAAAAAAGAAACCTTGATATCTTACTCAAAACATTAAATTTAACATTTCAACTTTTCAATAACACAAAAATTTTTCATGAATAAAGAGTTTTAAAATTTACAATCGAGTTACCTCTTTTCATGGAATGGCCCTGCTAAACACGGCAACTCGTTTCATAAAGCTGATCCGCCATTTTGGAGCCTTTATTTAAAATCGATCCTAGATCCTCGGGATTTGGGTCTTGGAAACTGAAAATGTGCATAGTTGAATTTCAAAGGCATGTCTGTGTGCACCTCTATAAAATTTCGTTCAAATCAGAGATGGTGGGATGGAGACGACGAGGTCACTTAACACGAAATGACTCAGTTTTTGACAACTTTTGCTACCTGCTTCCTGCCACAACCAGCGCGACTCAGCTTAAATGATTGCGAACCTTTCTTACCTGCTGTGATGTGCTGACGCACAAAAAGTTTGGGCTCTTATACTACGATGCAGGTCTGACGCTCACCGGCTCTTGCTTTATTAGTTCCCCAACACTGAGTCACACATTTCAAATTTTACTCTCATACATGGTTTGTGAAATTTTCTACAAATGCCTTTAATATTATGTTGAATGAAAGAAAGATTTGTGAAATCTACAAGGGGAAAACCAGAATAGAGTAAATACTTTTCAATGAATTAGGAAGGGGCGATCGGAAAAATAAGTGCAATGATACATTTCTCACTCATTCTCGCAACTCTTTCAATTTGAAGTCTAATTTTTCGCAATTTTATATTATGTGCTTCTACTTTTTCACTTCGTATTTCTTTTTTGCATCCGTAAGTCAAGCAATGTTGACTTTCCAAAGGCTTGCGAAACTTTTGCCTTTTCGGGTAAATGAGACTTGCAGATCCGAAGAAGATTTAGTACATTTCGATTTGGTCCACTTGAGCTCTGAACGTAGTAGATTTCTGCGACAAAATGTTACAATCGTAAATGAGATGTAAGAAGCAAAAGTTACAATCGTAAATGAGATGTAAGAAGCAAAAGCGGAAGGGGAACAGTCAACTGAAACTGAATTCTGTAGAATCGAATACGCTCAATTAAGAAGTGATGTTTAAAACTTAGTCTTATCCATTTTGACGAATTTTACAGTACAGAATAACCTCGATTATCTGGACTAACTGCGACCAATCGCTATCCGGATACTACAAGTTATACAGATTTTTCACAAAACGAATCGTTAAATAAGCAGAAAGACCGTTTATTGTGATAAAAATATTGTTTTGCAACAAAATAACAAAGAACTAACTGAAAGCATATACTACTTGCACTTTTGCTCTTTTGCTACCTTGTGATTATTTGTAGCTTTACGCATAGAACTTCATACAAAACATTTTAAAATACATACATACTCTCTCACATTATGTCTTAGCAAAAATATGGTCCAC
This sequence comes from Uloborus diversus, assembly GCF_026930045.1. Lineage (NCBI taxonomy): Eukaryota > Metazoa > Arthropoda > Arachnida > Araneae > Uloboridae > Uloborus > Uloborus diversus. The sequence goes on along the minus strand of NC_072740.1, from coordinate 4,672,159 downwards.
TGGCTTCCGTTTCAAAGACGTGTGAAGTTCGAATGATTTATTTTTAATGGTCCAGCTGGACTGGAGTCAGGCAGGACCTCCAATGCTCCCCAAGTACGACATGTTTGTTAGACATCATAATTTATTGTAAATATGTGTAGGAGTTGAACATTTAATCAAAATCGAAAGCTAAAGCTTTTTAAGTCTAAAAATATGATCTGGATAATCAGGAGATCCCGATAAACGAGGTTCTACTGTAGTTGGAAAAAAAAAAAAACGAGCTGAAAGTAGCAAATTTTGCTACGACATCTTGGATATGAAGAGTTTTGTTTCAGTGCCAAATAACATTATAGACAGTTTTGCACTGGCAATCAGTTTTCAGTACATATTTTCTATTTTTATAACCAGCGTTGAAGTGAATGGTGGTCATCTATTAAAAATACTTGTCAAAAACTACAAAGAGCTTTAAGTTAAGTATAGTAAATTATGGATAAGGTGGGTTTTGAAACGTCACTGCTCAATTGTATCTACCAATAGCGCAGTCTGAAACTTCCTTTGTTCTGCCTATAGAAGGAAATTTCTCGCTACGCAACTAGTAGATAGCATTCAATCAAAGCAAGCAAAATCGAGTTGAATGAGTCGAAATGGATTTCATGCACTTTTCTACCCAGTAGATTTTTCAAATCTGTACTTTTGCTTAAATACATCCAACACTTGTCATAGTTGATTCCTTGCTTCTACCTAGCAGTGAAGAAGGACGACTCGAAAAGTCGTTGTTGTGGTCAAAATCAACTTACGCATTATCAGTGTAAGCAATGGATTTTTTAAATCGTCACACGTGAGTGGAGCTATAAGATTTAACCCTAAATGAATACATATAAAAAAGGGTTATTTTTCTAATTGAAGGATTTATCGTGTCCCATACCATTCTATATAATATATATGTGATGTCGGATCTTATTCCAATCGAAATCTCGTTTTATATACTTAGTAATATACACCTATGTGATGTCAAAGTTGTTTTAATTGAAATTTTATTCTGAAAGGGCATTGTATTTCAATATTATTACGTTATCATTATTATATTGAATGGCATTTTGTTTTCACCAAGCTATTTTATCAACGACTTTTAATTAAAATAAAAGTTATCGATAGAACAAATTTCTCTTATGAAAAAAAAGCTGTTATTATTTATTAAATTATATGCTCAGTGAAATTTCTCCAAACACTTTTTTTTTCATTTGAGAAAGAATGTCCTATTAAGTCAATTTTTAATTTCACAATATTACGAGTAATGAGTACTTTTCAAACGAATTCGTTACAGAATTCACAACGTGGATTCGTCCTAAGCAACCATCACATCATTTCTACTTAAGTTAGTTCCTATGAACAAATTTATTGTTATATACATAACTCCTTAATATTGTAAATTCCTTTTGCAATGAGGAAGAAATAAGCTATATAAATTATTTACATCTGTTGTTAAATAGTTTTTTTCCCTATCTGAAAAAGATCTTTTTACGCTTTTGCCATTTTAATTGAAAAATTTTAATCGGGTAAGGTTTTTATGAACTCTTTGAAAAAAAAATAATGCAATGTAAATGCTGTTTGAAAGTAAATTTTAAAAATGCTTCGTAAATTTTAGAATATATGAACATGTGATAGTATACTTCTGAGGTTGTTCACCGGAGATGCGACTGCGAAAATTTTCTTTTTGTGTTTTTTTTTAGATAGTTCTCCCTCTGAATGCTTACTCAGTCGTATTTAAAGTACATTTACAACCCATTGTTTAACAATTTCGACGATCTGAACAGGACATTCCAGCAACGATTAAAGTGAACTATTTAGCGTAATCGAATAGAAAAGTTTTCAGCTGCAAAAATGCTACTTTAGTGGCGATTGTGATAAGTGAAATTGAAATGTGATATTTTTGTAACATTAGAAAAACTAAAAGACGTTTAATGGTCGTACTTAAACCATCTCATACATCAATGTTCATGTTAATGTGTGATTTTTTAGAGAATATGATACTGATATTTTTAATGTAAGTATTAATAGTTAAATAATAAAATTGGATGTTTTTGATTCAGAATGTGGCTTTTAGCAATACAATAATTTTTATGGTGCATGTGTTTACGTACAAAAAGAAAAAACCGAAATTTTAATATCAACTAAGCACTTTGAGCAATTATCCTCCGTTTTCAGTGACTTCTTTTTCGCCTGTCAGTGCTTTCATTTTCCGAGGGAGTGTAATAAAAACTTATTTATGAGTTAGAAGCCTGCGAATTTAAACTTTTTGTTTGTCGCCTAAAGGATTAAAAGTAATTTATATAGTGTCGTAGGGCTAAATTTGAATTTTCAATCTATTTACTTCTATCACGTAAGGTGTATTACTATGAACTTCTCTTTTTAATGAAAAACGATATTTAATATACAAACTTAAATTGAATGTAGTTATATAAATATTCTTTGGACACAGGAAAATTATGCTGGGTTTACAATAAAATAAACTTAAAAGGGTAGTAAAGTTCGATACAAAAGAAAAAGCACATTTTCGATAATGTGTTTTAAAGACATAGTTTAAAAAATAATTATATCTATGATTAATTCTTAATAAAGCACCATTTAAAAAATAATCTGTAAAAAAAACATTCATTTTTAAGAAGAAATGAGCCATAGTTGAAAAGTTTCTGCAGGTAATGACGTCGATTATTTTTATTTATTTATTTATTTATTTATTTATTTTTTGAGCAATCACGATTGCTTATTGTTCTCACTTGACAGTTTTTGGCGTGCTATCATTTTATTTTCCCACCGCCACCCTCCGCACCATCACCGTCGACCGGCTCCTCACGATGCTGCTCCTACAGCGAAAGCCGTCTCCAGGCTGCATCCATATGCTACACACACGCGCATACATACACAACTACACACACACCTGCACACAAACACATACACACACAAATGCATACACCTACACCTACACAAACACATACACACGCACAAACACATACACACGCACAAACACATACACACACTCAAACACATACACACACATGCATGCATACAGACACCTACACATACATATAGACATCTACACATACACACACACCTACACACAGCTACCCACACACTCATCACACTCATGCCTACACACAACTACCCACACACTCATGCCTGCACACAGACACAAACACACATGCCTACACACACATACACATTCCCCACCACACACAAACACTCATACACATAACTACCCACACACTCATACCTGCACACACAAACACACATGCCCACATACACATACCCGCTCTACACACAAACACACATACTACCCCCCCACACACATAAACACACATGCCTACATACACACACATACTCGTGATTGCGAAAAACATAATTTGAATTCAAGAGGTCAAAATTCAATTTTTTTTTTAATTTTAACATTAATTTCAATTAGCAAAATTTACAATTTTTTTTATTAAAAATCGGTACTATAACTTTCCTAAGTGCTGTGAAAAGTTGACGTCGTTACCTGCGGAAACTGGCACCATTAACCAATAAAATCATTTTGATTTTAGATCATCCAGTGATGAGTTGTGAAGGGCACCGGAATGAAACTTTATTTTTTCTCTGAATAGTGCGCTTAGAGTCGTTGTCAATCACTCATTTCTTCACAAAAATATATGAAAATTGCACAGAATATTCTTCAAATGTGTCTTTATTATATAATAATTACAAAAAAGAAAAAGCTATGTATTACAAAAAGGAAACTGCTGTCAAATAAAGCATCGAAAATAGGCGTTTCTTGTATCGAATTAACATAACTCTTCTTTTTAAAAATAAATGGTGCGTCATACGAGCTTTCTGGCTTTGAACATTTTTTTTAGCACGTTGAAATTACCTCAAAAACGGATGCAATAATTTCGGCTCGTGCTTGTACAATTGACGATAGAAAATTTTCCACTATACGAATTTTTTTTTTTTTAAATATAAGTAACTAATCGTGTGCATCCAAACCGTCCTGCTAGAACGACTGTAGAGGATAGGTTTATCTAGCATTTTAGTTCCCAGTGATCTTTGGATTTAAAAAAAAGGGCCCCGAAGTAAAAATTTTCGGAGGGGGAAATTTCCAATTTACCGAATGATAACTTTTATAATGAGAAGAGCATCATTTTTAAAATAAATAATTTAATTTACAAACTGCAGTTTTGCAGTACTGTCTCCAAATTTGCAGAATCATCGCACAAACTTGCCGATTAAGGACAAATTATCAATTATTTTTAGTCGATATAGGCATAAATATGAAACTAATTGTTCCTGAAGCAAAATATGAGTAAGAATCTAACACGTTAATTGATATTTAAACAACATATTAATTAACATACTGAAAACTATAATTACTACCAATTTGCACTTCCATTCCAAACTATCGTACTTTCAATTTTTATACTTTAGAGTACCAATACTAAAGCGGTGGAACAAATTTCCCATAATATAGCTTCAGTTTCATTGGTATATACGACCTTTTATGCATAAAATATTTCAGCTATCGGTAGTGACAATGCTCAACTGTCGAAATGTAGAAACCGAATAACAGTGAAAAAAAAAAAAAAAAATTAGAAGTTACCAGTAACATTTGACGGAAAATACAATAGATGTGCCTTCCTTTGTTCGTTCTTCAAAATCAGGAGACTTAATCCCTAATATGCATGCTAGGGATTAAACTTCCTACTCGCTAACTCTCGTTCTCTGTCCTCGTTCATCAACTTATTTACGATACATTCGGCGGTTGCTTAGTCTCGTGCTTGCTGTGCCCCCCTGACGGCAGGCGAGTTCGGCAGTTGGTCAGTATTTCGTGACGAAGTCGACAATATATCGCCAGATTTGGGGACTACATAATTCGCCAAATTTGACCATCGAATTGGAGATTTGATGCTAAATTTATCGCCTACTGAGATAATATCTGGGATTTTTAAGGGGTGATTTGCGGATCCAGGTTTCAATGATATTGATTTTCATTAATATCGCCATCACGTTAAGGGCTAAGGAAATGAGAGTGAGCAATATGCTTTTTTCTGAATATTTTGAATCCAACGGAAACTTTCTTAATCTTACAGAAAAGGACGACCCGGATGAGGTGTTCCAGACAGACTCGTATATCTACATAATTAAAATCTGTGCGCGTATATCTGTAACTCCTCCAAACCGTTAGTCACATTTTTCTATACGGTTAATGGCAGGGGATATAGCTTGAAAACTATACCGTCAAAAATCATCAATTGTCGCCAAGACTGTCAACATATAGCCGATTCAGTTGCCAAATATTTTGAGAAATTGCCAGTTGTGGGGCCACATCTGGCCGTATATTGCCAAGCCTTTGAGATACAGCGACCAAGGGGATGTACACAAGCACTGCAAGCGACGATAGGGGGTAAAAAATCTCCAAAATACATCGCCGAAAACGTTGTGCATCAGCCCGCCAAAAGTGGGTTGGTGAATGAACTGCAGAAGTAACCAAACGAGAGTTTGATGAGCAGAGGACGGCGTCAGCTAATTTCCTTCCTACTCGCATAACACAAGCGTCTGATAAGGAATATCACTTATGTTTTAAAAATACAACGTGTAATTCAAAGAAAAAAAAGCATAGCAGCATGTTTGTCCTCACATTCCTGCGATTTCATCAATAAATTATGCTCAGTCTCCCCTTGACATCATTTCGCAGTACGTAAAAGCATACACTCTCATTTAAACTACATTAAGCACAACTTTAATCGTAAGCTTCAAAAAAAGATGTCTTGTTCTATAACTGTCAGATGAGCTTGTCACGATCAAACATCTCTTTAAAAAAACAGCATCAATAGATTTCTAAATGCGTCAGGTCTTCGTGGTATTCTTAAACTATTAAATCACGAGTTCCTACGAACGGAACGATGTGTTTGAATTTATATTATGTATGAATCCATTGTCTTCTCAAGACAAGATGAAGAACATACTTTAAAATATTTTTTCTGATTGCAAGTATATATCATTAACTTTATTTCTATCAACAGTTTGTATAAAAGACTTTTTATACTGTTCAATGCTGACTTTCTTTTCCCTTGTTCTAAGTATGCGAAGCTTTCAATACTTGTGTTTTCCAGTTCTTTGAAAGCGAGTGATATTGATGTATCAGATTATTATAAGAGTAATTTATACATTTATGATATATTTTGTAATTGTGCATTATGAATAAAATTCTTTAAATATAGGTCCTTTTCTCTTATTGGTTAAATAATTACATTTCCTAGTCATGATTAAAAATTTATGATGTTAATTATACACAAGACACAAATTACTTCCTTAGGTGACTCGACATGAAACGACCCGTATTAATACATTCCAAAAAAATTCCAGTCGTATTGTGGGATGCAATTTTAGAAGGGGACCAATATAATCATTCTCTGGCCCCCCACCTCCACCTTTTTTTGCAGTCTGAGATTATTGGAGGGCAAAGCACCAGTGCTAGATCTTGTGATTTTTTTTTTTTTTTGAGATGAGACAGACTTGAAACTGCTAACGTATTCATTTTCTACCTAGTTTCTTTATTATGTTTTATTTTTTAAGGCAGAAAAAAAGGGGGAATTCATGAAACGTGTTAAGTTTAATGCGGAGAAATTAATTATGTGCAATTTATTCAATGGAAGGAAAGGCAGATACTAATAGTTAACACAAGTCTTAAAAGAGCAATTTTTAGACGTCTTTGGTTTTGTCGCTGAAAGAACGAAGGTAAAGACATCAGAGGAAGTCCCCCGGAATATTTTCGAAATCGAAGTTAAAAAAACTTTTAGTGTTTCGTGTTATTAGTAGGAGGAGAAGGGAATGCGTAACACTCTGGCTGGAAAAAAATTTCAAAATAGAAGTAAAAATTTGCTATTATCGGTAAAACATGGGGAAAAGGGAGGTTTCGGTTCCCTCCGGAACTTTTTAAAAATATTTTTGGCTGTCTTTTCTGACATCAGAGGGTCGGGGTCCTTGTGTGAAATTTTTTGAAACTGAAATTTTAAATGGGCATTTTTAGGATTTACGCTAAGAAAATGGAGAAGTCCCTATAGAGACTTGCCCATTCTTTCCCGAAATTTTTCGACACTGAAGAGCAACTTGAAACCGTGTTCGGTACTGATAGAGGAAACGGAGAGGAGAAGAGTTTCCTTTCTGATTTTTTTTTCAAAACTGAAGTCAATTTTAGGCTGCATTTGAGAGAAATATTTCGGGGCCCTCCCCTGAATGGTTTTTGACAGTTAAGAGCGCATTTCTCACTATTTTTGAAAGCGCTAAGTAGCAGGGGTGGTTAGGGATCTCCATCCGATATTTTTTAAAGTTGAAATCTTAAAAGTGGAATTTCAGGCTATATTGGGTAGGCAGCAAAGGAAATGGAGGTGGCTTGGAGATCCTCGTCCGGATATGTTTAGAAATTTATGTCCTAAAAATGCATTTTTGGCTATCTTTAACAACGGATTTTGGTAACAACAAATCTTTAACAGAAGGGTCAGGGTTTGGGAACCTTCCCAGACATTTTGTGACATTGAAAGTTTTAAAACACAATTTTAAGCAATTGTCTGAAAGAAGGGGTAAGAGGGTAAAGTGCTCTCTCTCTCAGAAATGTTCCGAAATTGAAAGCTTAAAAGTGCAATTACGCGATGTTTAGTAACGCTATGAAAAGGAAAAGGGGGGGGAAAGCCTTGGAGGGCCTTCTTGGACATTTTTTTGGCATTGAAGCTATCAATCAATCGCTAATTTCCTTTTCACGATATGATATATTCATTTCGAACCCTTTTTGTTTTCTACTTTATTCATTGTTTTTCTTTAACCGCTGTAGAAAACCTTTTATGTTCGTTAAATGGCAACACTGTTGACCAAGCAATTCGGTATATGTACCCAGTGAGTTCATGTAGGGGGCGTGGTAGCCTGATCGGTAAGGCATTGGACTCGGGACCGGAGGGTCTCGGGTTCGATCCTCACTGGTCGAAGACTCACCGTCGTCATTAATGGTGACTGGGCGACGTTAAATATGCTCGTGGTCACAATGTCCTCCAAGTGAAACGATACCTCTGGGGGTGCCAGACTAGGAAGTTATTCGGCTCCTGGCCTGGTTCTAAATTGTCTCTCGAACTGTCCATAGATGGCACCACCATCTATTGTGTTGTATGTGTGCTGTCCTGGAAAACAAAATTCTGGAAACATTGTGGATTAATAGAGGTATAAGCTTCCCCAGTGGAATAGCAGAAACCTCAATCTGTGTGTGTGAAAGAAAGAAAGAAAGAAAGAGTTCATGTAATTCGGTTCTGTTATGTTATGATTCTAACTTATGTTCGTTCATTCAACTTTTATTTTTGTTCATGTTTTTTCTTCAATTAATGTTATGCAGTTAATATTGGTTTCATGTATCTGTTCTCACCGCGTGGCAGAAGTTAGTTGAAAGTAAGTTTAATTTCTATTTTGACTGAAGTTTGTGTTATTTCTATTGTACGAATTTGAAGATGCTTGAATTAGTTTAATTAATGATTGAATCTTGTAGTAAATCGAACTGTTGTTGAATAGTAGGACATTTGGTTTGTAAATTGAGAATTATAGAAATAGTGCACTTACTTACGTTAGTTGGTAATTGAAGTAGATTAGGATTGAAATGGCAGATATTGAAAAGTTAAAAGAGCAGCTCTTAGAATGACTACAACTAAACTAATTAACAAAATAGATGACTTTTCGGCGAAGATTGATACTTACAGCGAGGATAATGATTCTAAGTGGAGTATTTTGAGTATTTTAAAAGAGTTTCATGAGTAATTACTTGAGAAAGAAAAAAATCTGAATTTTGTGAATTTGGATATAGAAGCGTATTTGCGATCGGTGAAATTAAATATGATTGTACAACTTCCGAAGAATATTCGGAAACTCTAGTACTTTGGAAGCAACGAATAAAAAATAAAATAGAATTTTTGGAAACTGAAGTTTAGGGAATTCCTCAGAATTAAATGTTCAAAAATTTAAAATTGAAAATCGCCTCGATTAAACATCAAAACTTACTATGGGGACACAGTGGGATATTTGGAGTTTATGAATCAGTTTAATAATGCAATTGATAAGAATACAAATTTAAGCAAAATTGACAAGTTTAATTCATTTGCAATAAGTGTAGTTAATTTGAATTTTTTCGATGTGTCCATTAATAATATTGTGTGCAACTTGTTAAAACTACTAACAAAACGTTTAGGCTTTCAACTTCCTATCACACGGACCTGTTAAATCCTTCGGAACAAATCTGATATACATCCCTCTTGGCGACTTTTTCCTGTTGGCGCCAAAAAAGCGTCGCCAAGAAAACTATGTATGACGTCATATGTCATACATCGTTCTTAGCGATGCTTTTTTAGCGCCAACAGGAAAAATTCAAATTATGTCATTAATTATTTAATGAAATTAATGCATTAATTTTTTTCCGTTGTTTCTCCGGGATACGAGCCCTCGGTCTCATAGTACTTTCGTAATGAGACCTCGGGCTCGCCAGGACCTCGCTGCCGCTCGGTCCGTTATCCCTCCGACTTTTAATATACATCACAGTCGGATATAAGTCACAGATCTCCTCCGTTCAGTATACAATAAAGTCACAGATTTTATGTGAAATTAACACCATTTTTGTGCTACAAAAATGCCAACCAGACCAAAATACAAACTACCAGAAACACACTAAAAACACAATAATTCAAAATATGTTCACTTACCTTTTTTACTTTTCTTTTACTTCCTCACGTGAGGCAGTGCATATATGTTCCGCTCTTAGGGAAATTATCCCATTTTTTATTATCATTACTTTACAAAAATATTTAAATTATGTTTGTTTTGACAAAAAAAATTCCAAAAAAACAACCTTATTTTACTTGTATTTTGTACTCCACCCAATTAATTTCGCGAATTATTTCCAAAAATTCGTAATCTCCTCTATTTTCAACTTGCTAGAACTAAACCATGACCCACTCCTGATCGTTGCTTCTTTTCCACAAACAACACCCCCAATAACCTTTCTACAAAAAAAAATTAACCCATCTGAACATTTTTTAGTTTTTTTAATTTTCATAACAGAATTACATCTAGAACATAACATTTCATTCTTAAGTAAACCAATTTCCCTTAAAAATTCTAAAAAAACCTCTTTATTTTCAATTAGTTTAA